>NC_091977.1:275593071-276193071 GCF_044704955.1 Pristiophorus japonicus | reverse complement strand
AATGACATGTGTAATCATGATTATAATGAAAATTATCATTCTTTACTTAAAGACATACACCGTGACCGCAGGCTTTGAGTACAACATTCCCGGTATAAGTGCAAGACATCACATCTGATTTTAATCACTCATTACACTTACAATTCCAATTATATAAATATATAAGTACATGTAAATAAATGTAATACTTACTCTTGTGGATCCGACAAGGTGGTTCCATCGCTTGTGGCATTGGTTGCCCTCACACACCTTGTTGGTTGCCGATGAGACCACTTCTGCTATCTTGGCCCATATCTTCTGGGAGGCCTTTGGGGTGGGCTTCCCATGCCCTCCTTGTGTCAATTGACCCCAGCGTGACTCAACCTCCTGCATGAGGGAGGCATTTACCTTGGCCGAGAACCTCCTCGCTCTCTTGCATCCTCCCAATTGTTCCCCTCCCACCTCACAGCTTTCGCCAGCGTCCTCAGTCTCCACAGTGTGCTGGGTCACCTCCTCCATCCCTTCCATGGTAAATATTATTTTTTCCACTAAAACTCGATGCCAACTATCTTCTTTGTGCTTAGTAGGTTTTTTGCTTCTGGTGAATCTCCCTCTTGCCTCCCACAACAGCCAAAGAAACACACACCATACCCACACACGCTTTCATTCCCTCTCTGCTCCCTCTCTCTCTGTCTCCTCTTATGCGCATGTAACGATGACCGCTGACTTCCTGAAACATGGGAAACGAGCGTTGCCATACCATTGCTATGGTCGGCAACACTTTACGGCAGAAGGTCAAAAAAATTTACCACGAACACCCATTTCAGATCGCTCGCGGTAACGCCCATTTTCTAAAATGGAAAGTTAGGGTTTGGAAAATGTGCGATAATCTGGCGCTCTCAAAACCCATTTTTACCACCCACGCTGGAAATAACGCCCATTTTGGGGTGATCTGCACAAAATCTGCACCAGCCCTAATTCATTGATAAATATAGTGAAAAGCTGAGAGCTCTAGTCACATCCTGCCAAATGTATTACATATCCATTATCACTACTCTACAGGGGGTGAAACTCGTTAACACTTAAAAAGGAGCTCCTGCAGCACGTCAAATTCATGCTACCTGCTAATTATAATAATTATAGTGCACAGCCCAGCACTGAACCCACTGCTGACAGGCTGTGCGGTCAGCAGGGGGCCCAAGTTCTCCATGTTTGCGCGAGGCTTTACTTAAAGCTAGCCTACACCTCTTAAAGGCAGTCTGCGTCTCTTAACGTCAGTCTGCACCTCTTAATGCTGAGCTGCTTTCTGCTGATGAAAAGTTTTAAAACTGCCTCAGCACTAACCCAAATGGTTCAACAGGCCACAGAAAGGACACCCAGTGTCCCGCACACAGCACTCAAGGTGTTTGTACAGAGGGTGAACACTGGAAGAGAAGTCCTCTACCCACAGAATGTCAGGAGGCCCTCCATAATGAAATATGTGGGAACAGATTGCCAAGGCAGTCACTGCCAGTGGTCAAGTGGTCAAGGTAAGTGAATGCATCTTCAAAAGCTATCTCCTACCAGCTACACCACTAGCCTCACACACTGCTCAATTCATGAATCCTTCCCCCATCACTCACGTAGCAACAATCTCTACGAAACACAAGGCACATCTAACATTCCTAGCTTCACCTTAACCCTTTGGAGGTGACAGTGCTGGCCATTCATGGCAGGGGCATGGCTGATCCCTTGGCCAGTGATGGGACTGAAACAATACAAGATGCCGGTATCCTCATATGTTATCCTTCTCACATCCCACTTCCCTTCATACCTTAATATCTTCTGATTTACAATCTGCACATGGTGTAAGCATGCACCTCTTGCTTTCCCCTGTCCCATCAGCACAACCTCACCCTTGTGCTTTCCTCATTTCACATACCTAAGAAATCGAGCCTATGCAGACTGTGGTTGACTAAGAAGAGGAAGAGGGAGAGAAGAAGAGGGAGAGAAAGAGAATAAGAGGGAGAGAAGGAGGAAGAGAAGGAGGAAGTGGAAGAAAAGAAGGAAGAGGAAGAGGGAGAGGGAGATGAAGTGGAAGAAGAGGAAAAAAAAACATCATCACTCAATTTCACACTCCCAGCCACCAACTCCTCAAGGTTGACCAGCAAGGCCATCAGCCTTCTGCTGCAGCCACTGGGATAGCACTAAGATAGGCAAAGGCACACACCAGAGAGTCACTACGGAATGTACAAAGGTGATTAGTTGATTTTTTGATGTAATATTAGATGCATATATGGATAAAATTGGTGGTGGCTTTTATTTCAGCATGTGACCAAGAGGATGCTGTGAAGGTCAGTGGGAAGGTAAGGTTTGGGACTAGTGTTGAAAGTGGAATTGGGGTTGTGGTCACTGAGACTGCAGGTAGATGATTCCATCCCAAATATCCTGCCCCGAAAGGGCTGTCTGGGTTGCATCCTTTCTTCTGCTTCCTCCTTTTCTGTTTCCTCCTCCCTCTGGGATCAGCCTGTCTCCTTTAGCAACTTTTTAATTGTCTTACACCAAGCCACTACACCAATAAAACATAACAAAAACAGCACATAAGCAAAAATCTAAACTTACCTGAAAGTTGCATCGGTCCCTTTAAGAAGTGCTGGTTGGGTGATTTGGAGAGGGCATTAAAAGGAGCAGCAATGTCTAAAATAGCAGGTCGTGTGTCAATTCATCATTGCACACTGATTGAAGTCACAATCTGACTCATTATCATGTTGGCAGTGAGCACACCAACGGCAGCGCTGCCGACCTGCCCAAAATGGTGGATGCCACATTCCGCGCCAGATGTGGTGGAAGCGAGGTGGCACCTTTTTTTTAGTGAAACCGGCCTTATCAACTGGTGCTAAGGGGCTGAATTTCATGGCCTCTGTCTTTTATTCCCTGCCCATGTCAATAGGTTTCTTCCAATTCCATCTGCTTTTATTTTTGTTTGCAGTCTCTTGTGTGGAACCTTATTGAAAGCCTTCTGGAAGTCCATATAAATAACATTCATAGACACTTCCTTATCTAACCACCTCAAAATAATTATACTAGGTTAGTTAGACATGACTTACCCATTACAAATCCATGTTTGTCCAAGTGTGCAATCACTCTGTCCCTAATAACAGATTCTACTAACTTCCCCACAACAGACGTTAGACTAATAGACCTATAATTTCCTGGTTTCTCTCTCCCATTCTTCTTAAATAATGAGAATGGAAATTTTTCAATCCAATGGGGCAATTCCTGAATCAAGATATAGAATCAAAATAATCTGAGAGAAAATTAACAGCCACTTGGACAAGCACGGACTAATAAAGGAGAGCCAGCACAGATTTGTTCAGGGCAAATTGTATTTGACTAACTTGAAGAGTTTTTGATGAGGTAACAGAGAGGGTGGATGAGGGCAGTGCAGTTGATGTTGTGTATATAGACTTTCAAAAGACATTTGATAAAGTACCACATAATGGGCTTGTTAGCAAAATTGAAGCCCATGGGATAAAAGGAGCTGTAGCAGCTGGGATACAAAATTGGCTGAGGGAGAGAACAGAGTTTTGGCGAAGAGCTGTTTTTTGGACTTAATGGAGGTATACAGTGGTGTTCCCCAAGATTCAGTACCAGGACCACTGTTGTTTTTGATACACATTAATGATTTGGACTTAGGGGTACAGGGCAGAATTTTGAAATTTGCAGATTACATGAAACTTGGAAGTGTAGTAAATAGTGAGGAAGATAGTAATAGACTTCAAGAGGACATGGACAGGTTGGTGGAATAGGCAGATACATGGCAGATAAAATTCAATGCAAAAAAGTATGAAGTGATATATTTTGGGAGAAAGAATGAGGAGAGACAATACAAGCTAAATGGTACAATTTTAAAGCGGGTGCAGGAACAGAGAGACCTGGGGGTGTCCTTGCATAAATTTTTGAAGGTGGCAGGACAGGTTAACAAAGCAGTTAATAAAGCATATGGGATCCTGGGCTTTATAAGTAGAGGCATGGAGTATAAAACCCTGGAAGTTAGGCTAAACACTAATATAAACCACTAGTTCAGCCCCAACTGGAGTATTCTGTCTAATTCTGGACATCACACTTTAGGAAGAATATGAAGGCTTTGGAGAGGGTACAGAAGAATAGTTCCAGGAATGAGGGATTACTTGGATAGACTGGAGAAGCTAGGGTTGTTCTCCTTAGAGCAGAGAAGGCTAAAAGGAGATTTGATAGAGGTGTTTAAAATCATGAAGTGTTTAGATAGAGTAAATAAATTTAATCTGTTTCCAATGACTGAAGGGTCGATAACTAGAGGGCACAGATTTAAGGTGATTTTCAAAAGAACCAGAGGCGACATAAGGAAAAATCTTTTTTACGCAACAAGTGGTTAGGATTTGAAATGCATGCCTGATAGGATAGTGGATGCAGATTCAATAGTCGCCTTCAAAAGGGAATTGGATAAATACTTGAAGGAGAAAAATTGCAGGGATATGGGGAAAGAGCAGGGAGTGGGACTAACTGGGTTGTTCTTCGAGAGAGAGAGCCGGCATAGACTCGATGGGCAGAATGGCTTCTTTCTGTGCTGTGCTATTTTATGATTCTAAGGTATAAAATGTAATTAATGTACATGAGCTAACTAACCAGCTGTAACATCCTTCCTATGAGCCACTAGCACTTCAAGACTTAAAAAACAAACTCAAACAATAGATGCAATCTTTTACAGCATCACCAAGTGCTAGCTATAAACAAAGCAGCTGTCACTGTTCATTCTTAGTAAATAACTAACAAATAGACCCTTTCTATCCACCACATTGATCTCACTGGATCAAATATAATTGAATAAAGTGAATCTCTCCACCAGTCTGTAACAAGCAGTCATTGTACAAAGCATGCATCACAATGATAGCTGCCACAAAGCATTCTTGCTGTTGTTTTGTCGTGCCCTGCACAATAAAACAAGACCATCACATCAGACCAAATCCTCAGGGCTAAAAGGTAAGCTAGTTTTTAATTTTTAACAAAAGACCGAAATAAATTGAACAAAAACTTTTGTACAAATAGAATATTGCATGAGATGCTATTCAATTCAATGATTCTCCTCTGACTTTTCCCTCGTATATTTACTTTTTACCGACTGTAGAGTCGCTTAGGAAAATGGCTGCAAAACTGCAATAAAGCTCAAATATACCAGACATTAATGGGGCATAACAATCAAAACTCAGCTTTACTGCATTTCTCATAAGGCTGCTTCAGGAAACGTTACTCAGCTACCCCTTTTTGTTGTTTAATCTCAATAGAAGGATTTAGATAAATAAACTCTCTTAATTATTCTCTCAGTTGAATCACAGAGTGGCCCAGAATTTGTGGTCGGAGGCTTCCCGCGGGCAGATGCCTCCGACTGCAAACATTTCTATGAAAGTATCTGTTGTTCCCAGAGTTTCGAAGACTTGTGGTCCTGCGCCTCTACAAGAAGGCCTGCGTAGAGGGCCACGTATCCCAGCAGCTTTGTACGCATCACTGGGATCACGTGTTCGGCCCAACCTTTCAGAGTAGGGTTATTCCCGTTCATACTTGTGGTGAGTTCCGTATGTATGGAATCACCATAAGTATGAATGGGAATATGCTCATAAACACACAAGCACTTAAGATAATTTTTTTAAAAATCACATATTTAAAATTAATCAAAATGGAATTTAATTAATTATTTAAAACAAAAATTAAATTTTTTGAAAAATAAATTTACATATTTTAAAGGGTCTAAAAATAAACTTACCTTATTTAATAAGATATTAAATGCTTAAATTATTGAAAAAAATGTATTATTTTGTGCTTTAAAAGACTTACACTGATAAAATCAAGCCTGACGCCTGCATTTATCAGTTCTAAGCATTTCAAGGACATTCGCTGGGCAGGAGTTGGGCAAATAGCCCAACTCTACACCCGCGGAGGCCCTTTACTTTCGGATCCTTGCGATCTGTCAAGCGGATTCTTGACAGATCGCAAGTTGCAAGTTTATGTGCATACGCTTCGCATACCTAAATCTGGAACTTGCGGGGGCCCTATGGGCGCATGCGCATCTCGTAGTGGCCTATAGTGGCCGCAAATGCAGGGCCAATATTATGGATGCATGCTAAACCTCACTGGAGCAAATAGTTTAATATAGCACCTGAACGAAAATGGAAAAAGAAGTAATTGGAAAATGCATAGAGACAATGCAGCCACTAAATTTCACACATTGTATTCTAGATCTGGTGCAGCCATCAAGTTCCTCAATTCACCAAGATTTGGTGTGCGTGTCATGTGTGGGACCATGATCTACCGCTAATGGAGGGCCCATTCCCAGAGTGCTGCGAGAGGTGGATAGGCTATGGCCTATGACACCACGCCCAATTTTCAGGTGCCTATGCCTCCAACATGGCTGGCAGGAAGCACGCGCTCATCAAGAGCCGGAAATACATCGTATTGGTACAGGCCAAAAAATAGCCACATATGGCGAGCACCTGAAACAAGCGTTAGGCCCCTTGCATAAGCAAAAAAAGGACCTAACGCTTGTTTATAGAAATCATTGGACTAGACTTTCCTATGAGCCCCTCAACACCCGATTGCCCACTCAGAAAAACCGCTAACGTTTGATAAGTAACGCTGGCGAAAATTTACACTTTTATGTTAAAACTAATTAAAACTAATCGCCCAGCGAAAAAATTAATGTTGCACCTTTATTCACGGTGATTTTCTCGGTGGTTAAAGGGAAACTAAGTAAAATGGGCGTTTTTTTTTTAAATTGAGTCCGAGATTGCGGTTGGGCTTAGGGAGGGGGAAAACTTAAAAAAAAACACGTAAAAAGCATTCCCAAGACACTTTTACACCTAAACCGTTTAAAAATTAAAAAAAAATTATTAAAGAACCTTTAACATACCTTTCTTTGCAGAGTACTCACCGACAGCCCTGTTTAAGCAACTTTTACAGGGTGGTTCCCTCGGCAATCCGGACGGGTTTCCGTTGAGGCCAAACTTACGCCCTGGTGATTTTTTTTGGCATTGCACGTCAGCGGTTTGGTTCCGGTGGGTGTTTTCAGATTTGGGCGCTACCACGAAAAAAATAATGGGGAAACTTTCGCCGGGCGGAAAAAGAGCTGTACCGCCGAGAAAATCGCCGAGAATCCGCCGAAAATAATAGGAACGTCTAGTCCATAGAATGGTTACAGCACGGAAGAAGACTATTCGGTCTGTCGAGCAGGTGCCGGCTCTCTGCAAGAGTGCATCAGCCGGTCCCACCTCTATCCTTTTCCCGTAGCCCGTCAAATTTTTTTTTCAGGTACTTATCCAACTCCTTTTTGAAAGTCACAATTTTGTCTGCCTCCACCATCCCTTCACACAGTGCATTCCAGATCCTAAACACTTGCTGTGTAAAAATGTTTTCTCATGTAACCTTTGGTTCTTTTCCCAATCACCTTCAATCTGTGTCCCTCATGATTTTGAACACCTCTATCAAATCTCCTCTCATCCTTCTCTGGTCTAAGGAGAACAACCCCAACTTCTCCAGTCTATCAATATAACTGAAGTCCCCCATCCCTGGAATCACTCTCGTAAATCTTTTCTGCACACTCTCTAAGGCTTTCACATCCTTCCTAAAGTATGGTGCCCAGCATTGGACACAGTACTCCAGTTGAGGCCGAACCAGTGTTTTATACAGGTTCATCATAATTTCCATGCTTTTGTACTCTATCGGGTTGAAATTGCCACTTTCTATAAGAACCAGGACCGCCTCAAAGCCACGGGTCGGTAAGGACTCACTGCTCGGTCGGTGCAGAGGGGCCGCAATTTTAAAAATTGCCCTCCTTTATTATTGGAGCGGTGTACGGGACCACCCTGGCCATCTTCCTGCCCTGTCGGGCACGCGCCGACCCCTTACCACCTGGCGACGACCCTTTTCCCATCCCGTGTAAGATTCCAAAATTCGTGGGAATCCCCAGTGTTTGGACTCACTGAAAAGAAAATTCGATTTGAGACTATTACGCAGAAAGTTTGGGATCCTAAAATGCATATGGAAGAAATCTACGAGTTTTAACCAAGTTTGGGATTTTAAAAAGGTGCTGTTGGGTCTGTGAGAAAAGGGCTGCAAGACCAGGGGTGGGTTCAACCTCTGAAAAGCCAGTTTGGATATTGGAGCTAATCAAGCTGTCTGGGGATATCAGAGCTAATCAAATTATCTGGGGAACTGTTTACCCTTAAACCTGCCCCTAGAAGACATTTACATTTCAACAATCGATCCAAGGAAGTACAGTTTCAGTCCAAGCACAGAACCCATCCAACACATGCATAATGCTAATCACCTTTCCGGCCTGCATAGTCAATTAACAAGAGCTCATCAGCTCAGAAAAAGTCTATCAACGCCAGATTAAAAACACTTAATCAAGTTTCAGTTAGCTGAGCAGCAAAATTTAAACAAAAGAAACATTAGATTAGGCGCAAAGATTAAGCAGCCTCTCAGAGTATAATTAAGGGCCTATCGTACCAAGAGAACTTTCTCTATTCTGACCAAGCATTTCGCAACAACAAGATCGAGAGTACACAGCGAGAAACCACAGGAAGAAACATCGCAACAGCAAGAAAAGAACTCATCCCAACTGGCTTCAATACGCAGCAGAAGTCTTCTACCACATCTGGGGTACGGCAAGGCAAACCGGCTATAACCAAAGAACACCGAAACCGCGAAACAGCCCTAACTGTCAAAGAAAAGGATCTGGTGAGCATGAATCGCTGGAACCCTAGTGTTTGACCTAGTTAGAGAGTAAGTGGGAGGTGGGAAGTATTTCTGTTGTGTTTATTACCTGTAATAAAGTATTCCCCATTGTTTAGAATCCTTTTGTAAGATTTCACAGTTTTACTGGAGTGTATTTGTGTTATTTGCTTTCTTGAATAATATCCATACCTTCTTTGTACAAAACAGTTGTCTGCTGCACTTTATCACACCCTGATTAATAAATCCAGGCTCGAGAACCAGGGAGTGGGAGCAACTCGCAACCGCTCTGGTCGGGAAGGCAAGCTAACAGACCCACCACCCCCTACAGAATGGCGAGCCAGCCAGGAGCTTGGTCAAAAGGGTGCGATGCAGTAGTCACTGTTTTTGAAGAAAGAAGCAAAATGGAAGAGAGGATTTCCTCTTACATATTCAAGAAAGTCAATATAACAAAGAAATGGGTACTGAACCTATTACGCGCTGGCCGTCCTGTGGACGCTGCAGCCAAATGGACTGAAGGCAAGAACCATAAGCCCTCTGTGGAGAAAGCAATATGGTTAGTCTGCCTACAGCGACAGGTCCAGCAATTACAAAAGAAAGTCGAGTCGCTGGAGGCAGACCTCAGGGAGTCCGAGGAACACTCGAGTGCCAGAGCTATCATGGGGGAAGAGATTATTTGAGAAGTTAGGCAAGCAAAAGCAAGGGAAACTACGGTTCATGGAAACACATAGAAACTGCCAGGATTACCTTCAGTGCCAGGTCACCAAAGCGACGGGTCAAGAACTGGTGTTGCGGGAAGAAAACGCCCGCCTCACCAGGATAATTAAAGAGCAAGAGGAGAAGTTAAGGGATGTACAGGCCAGCAAGCAGCTGGCCTGTACATCCCTTATAAGGTAGCAAGCAGCAGAGGGTTCGAGACTGGAGACCACGGTCCCTGCCAAATGCAAATTGAGAGTCTGAACCTTTCTCTTTCCAAGGCCAAAGGCATGTTCTGCCGAATAAACCCGAGTACAGCTCAGGCAGACCTGGAGCAGGAAGGGGGAAACCATTCACCCAGTACCTGTGGCGCTGGGGCTTAGCCCGGTCAGGCAGCAGGAGGGGGCGAACGGAGAGGGACATTCACCCAGTACCTGTGGCACCGGGGCTTAGCCCGGTCAGGCAGCAAGAGGGGCGAACGGAGAGGGACATTCACCCAGTACCTGTGGCGCTGGGGCTTAGCCCGGTCAGGCAGCAGGAGGGGGCGAATGGAGAGGGACATTCACCCAGTACCTGTGGCACCGGGGCTTAGCCCGGTCAGGCAGCAGGAGGGGCGAACGGAGAGGGACATTCACCCAGTACCTGTGGCACCAGGGGCTTAGCCGGGTCAGGCAGCAGGAGGGGCGAACGGAGAGGGACATTCACCCAGTACCTGTGGCACCAGGGCTTAGCCCGGTCAGGTAGCAGGAGGGGCGAACAGTTTGCGGGGCAGACAGGGACGGTGCACCACCACCTGTGGCATCGGGTTGTAGCTCGGCTTGGCAGCAGGGAGAGGTGGGAGCGACATCAGTACGACAAGGGCCAGGACCGGGGCCGATGTGCCTGGTACGGCAGCAGAAATACGGTGCACCCACTCTCGGTGGGGCAGCAGGGCCCCTCGAAAGTAACTTCCCCCACAGCACCCAGCAGTTTAGAACCATGGTAGCCCACCTGGACAAGCTCATCCATAAAGGGAGCATGGAAGTAGACCAAGCTGCAGGCATCAATGGGTGCAACGACTCCGAAACGGCAAAAATGCTCCTATTCTCCCTAGACAGTAGAGTGTATCAGTCTCTCTCTTCGGAAAGCAAGAGAGGGCAGAGTACATACGCTGCGGTCAAGGAAGAAGTCTTGGAAGTTATGGGCCTGAATGACGAGAGTCCCTTCTCCCGAGTGGAGAAGACGATGCAACAGGCAGGAGAAACCCCATAAGCTTTCGCAGACAGGCTGTGGCCAGTCTACGAGAGTGCCTGCAGTGGGATCCTCAACCGGGATCACTTGAACCGGGATGAGAGGGCCCACTGGTTCCGGAGCCTGGTGGCAAACAGTTCGCCACGGGTGAAGGTCAAAGCCGAGCTGTGGTTCGACCCGAAGGATCCCAACGCCACCGAGGAGTCAGTGATTAGGCAACTAACCCTGGCTTTTAGGAGTGGCCGAGGGACGGAGGGGAACCCACCCAAGGGGAGGGTACATGAGTTAAGACCCCACCAAGCAAAGAGGGAATGGCACCAGGAAGAGGGTATCTCTTCTGACACCAAGCGTAACTGCATTGGATAACGTAGCTAAGGAACCCCCAGCACCTGCCCAAAAGGCAGGACCCGGACCCGGAGCGTAGAACTCTCCCTCTTCCTTCGAGGAGTTTGTGGCCGCACTCCGGTCTGTATTGGGTGGCCTAGGGAAGGTAGCTATGGCCATCGGGAGGGAAACCCCATCCGCCCCGCCAAATCCCGACCCATGACTAGAACCGGCACCGCCTGTATACCTGTGTCCCCTAGATTACGATGCACACAAGAGACCGCGCGTTAAGATGGAGGTGGAGAAGGTGACAGGACCTATCTGCTTCAAGCACCATTGTATACGCAGATAACCCAGCCGCCTCACGTCTACCTAACGGGGTCCCATACAGTCTAGTGGGTTTCACAGGGAACGAACAGGCTGGGTCGTTCTCCATCCTGCTACCATTGGGGGCAGTGAACCGTTCTCAGGGCAGGGATCCTCAGCCAGCAGCCTCCAACTGTGGAAGGCCCACAGGAGACGTTGCAGACTCACAGACCATGCAGATGGGGGCGGTGAATTGTATTACTGGAGGGTCTATCCCACCAATTGTTTGGGTCTCAGACGCACCCCCAGTAGCCGGAGACCTAAGAAGGACTCCCCGTACACCACCGTGGTCACCAGCAACCCAGTTTCAGTGGTTCAGCCCTGGGAGGGTAGCAGCCCGTAAAAGAATGCCCAAGGTCAATGATTATTCTAGGTATAGGGATTCCCAGACTGTAGCCTTCAACGGTGAGGGACTCACAGGGGATGTAGTGGTGGACCAGCCATCAAATGAGGGTCCCCAGTCAGCAGCCTGCGACCGTGCGGAACCCACAGAAGAAGTAGCGGACTCACCGGCCCTATAGCAAGGGATGGTGAACTGTAGTACAGGAGGAGCTATCCCGTCCATTATAGAAACATAGAAACATAGAAAATAGGTGCAGGAGTAGGCCATTCGGCCCTTCTAGCCTGCACTGCCATTCAATGAGTTCATGGCTGAACATGCAACTTCAGTACCCCATTCCTGCTTTCTCACCATACCCCTTGATTCCCCTCGTAGTAAGGACTTCATCTAACTCCTTTTTGAATATATTTAGTGAATTGGCCTCAACAACTTTCTGTGGTAGAGAATTCCACAGGTTCACCACTCTCTGGGTGAAGAAATTCCTCCTCATCTCGGTCCTAAATGGCTTCCCCCTTATCCTTAGACTGTGTCCCCTGGTTCTGGACTTCCCCAACATTGGGAACATTCTTCCTGCATCTAACCTGTCTAACCCCGTCAGAATTTTAAACGTTTCTATGAGGTCCCCTCTCATTCTTCTGAACTCCAGTGAATACAAGCCCAGTTGATCCAGTCTTTCTTGATAGGTCAGTCCTGCCATCCCGGGAATCAGTCTGGTGAACCTTCGCTGCACTCCCTCAATAGGAAGAATGTCCTTCCTCAGGTTAGGAGACCAAAACTGTACACAATACTCCAGGTGTGGCCTCACCAAGGCCCTGTACAATTGTAGCAACACCTCCCTGCCCCTGTACTCAAATCCCCTTGCTATGAAGGCCAACATGCCATTTGCTTTCTTAACCGCCTGCTGTACCTGCATGCCAACCTTCAATGACTGATGTACCATGACACCCAGGTCTCTTTGCACCACCCCTTTTCCTAATCTGTCACCATTCAGATAATAGTCTGTCTCTCTGTTTTTACCACCAAAGTGGATAACCTCACATTTATCCACATTATACTTCATCTGCCATGCATTTGCCCACTCACCTAACCTATCCAAGTCGCTCTGCAGCCTCATAGCATCCTCCTCGCAGCTCACACTGCCACCCAACTTAGTGTCATCCGCAAATTTGGAGATACTACATTTAATACCCTCGTCTAAATCATTAATGTACAGTGTAAACAGCTGGGGCCCCAGCACAGAACCTTGCGGTACCCCACTAGTCACTGCCTGCCATTCTGAAAAGTCCCCATTTACTCCTACTCTTTGCTTCCTGTCTGACAACCAGTTCTCAATCCATGTCAGCACACTACCCCCAATCCCATGTGCTTTAACTTTGCACATTAATCTCTTGTGTGGGACCTTGTCGAAAGCCTTCTGAAAGTCCAAATATACCACATCAACTGGTTCTCCCTTGTCCACTTTACTGGAAACATCCTCAAAAAATTCCAGAAGATTTGTCAAGCATGATTTCCCTTTCACAAATCCATGCTGACTTGGACCTATCATATTACCTCTTTCTAAATGCACTGCTATGACATCCTTAATAATTGATTCCATCATTTTACCCACTACCGATGTCAGGCTGACCAGTCTATAATTCCCTGTTTTCTCTCTCCCTCCTTTTTTAAAAAGTGGGGTTACATTGGCTACCCTCCACTCAATAGGAACTGATCCAGAGTCTATGGAATGTTGGAAAATGACTGTCAATGCATCCACTATTTCCAAGGCCACTTCCTTAAGTACTCTGGGATGCAGTCCATCAGGCCCTGGGGATTTATCGGCCTTCAATCCGATCAATTTCCCCAACACAATTTCCCGACTAATAAGGATTTCCCTCAGTTCCTCCTCCTTACGAGACCCTCTGACCCCTTTTATCTGGGACTCAGGAAAGGCCCCATCTACCCTGGGAAGAACTCTCTGAGTTCTAAGGCACAAGCCACCATACACTCAAATGTACAAGCGGCCAAAGGACCGTTAAAAGCCGAACAGGAATTAGCCTGGTCACCCGGAGACGGGTGACGGTGTACATACCTTTTCCAGGATTGTGTGTTTTAGTTTAAGTTTTAGTAATTTAGTTGGAATTTTTAAAATTTTAAAGTTTAAGTTGGATTGTAGAACTGGATTAACCTTTGCCAAGCCAGAGAACTGTTTTTCTCGAGGGCAAGGCTATCTATTTTGTGTCCCTACAAGGAAGGAACTGAATGATGAGAGGGGCCTTGCTCCTGCTCGCCCAAATGGGGGCGTGTACGGGTCACAGAGGTGACATCGAGGACCCTTACCTGCATGGTGCCTGAAGGAGACAGAGCAGCTATACCAGGCCCGACTCAGAGAAATGTTCAGGAAATTTTACGAATTAGATTTTGGCAATATAGACAAAGCAGATTTATACACACTATACGCTGGGAACACTATGGGCTCGGGGAGACAAAGGAGGGGAACCTGGAATGATATTTTCACCGCATATAATACAGGATCCTCTGTCATAAATAGCATTGTTGTCGTCAAATTAAGTGTATCTAATGGTTAAGTCATGGCAGGAGAGCTCGATCACGTGATGTGCTCCTCCTGTACCATGTGGGAACTCAGGGACACTTCCGGTGTCCCTGACGACTATGTGTGCGGGAAGTGTATCCGCCTCCAGCTCCTGACGGTCCGCATTGCGGAACTCGAGCTGAGGGTGGATTTACTCTGGAGCATCCACGATGCTGAGAATGACATGAGTAGCACGTGTAGCGAGTTGGTCTTACCGCAGGTGAAGGGTCCACAGCCAGCTAAGGAATGGAAGACCAGCAGGAAGAGCAGTGCAAGGAAGGTAGTGCAGGGGTCCCCTGCGGTCATCGCCCTGCAAAACAGATACGCTGCTTTGAGTACTGTTGAGGAGGATGACTCATCAGGGGAGGGCAGCAGCAGCCAAGTTCATGGCACCGTGGCTGGCTCTGTTGCACAGGAGGGCAGGAAAAAGAGTGGGAGAGCAATAGTGATAGGGGATTCAATTGTAAGGGGAATAGATAGGCGTTTCTGCAGCCCCAACCAAGACTCCAGGATGGTATGTTGCCTCCCTGGTGCAAGGGTCAAGGATGTCTCGGAGCGGGTGCAGGACATTCTGAAAAGGGAGGGAGAACAGCCAGTTGTCGTGGTGCACATTGGTACCAACGATATAGGTAAGAAAAGGGATGAGGTCCTACGAGATGAATTTAAGGAACTAGGAGCTAAATTAAAAAGTAGGACCTCAAAAGTAGTAATCTCGGGATTCCTACCAGTGCCACGTGCTAGTCAGAGTAGGAATCACAGGATAGCACAGATGAATACGTGGCTTGAACAGTGGTGCAACAGGGAGGGATTCAAATTCCTGGGGCATTGGAACCGGTTCTGGGGGAGGTGGGACCAGTACAAACTGGACGGTCTGCACCTGGGGAGGACCAGAACCAATGTCCGAGGGGGAGTGTTTGCTAGTGCTGTTGGGGAGGAGTTAAAATAATATGGCAGGGGGATGGGAATCAATGCAGGGAGACAGAGGGAAACAAAATGGAGACAGAGGCAAAAGACAGAAAGGAGATGAGTAAAAGTGGAGGGCAGAGAAACCCAAGGTAAAAAACAAAAAGGGCCAATGTACAGCAAAATTCTAAAGGGTCAAAGTGTAATAAAAAGGCAAGCCTGAAAGCTCGGTGTCTCAATGCAAGGAGTATTTGGAACCCAGTAGAGGGCTCTGAGCTAGTTAGAGTGGGTGAGAACACAGATGAACAGGACCCCAAGAAAGAATGCATAAGGCAGGAGGCAACAGAGCAGGGAAGCACTGGGGTAAGTGTAAACCACAAGGTGATAGGAAGGGACAATATGTATGAATATAAAGGGGCTGCAGGAGGGGTCAAAACTAAACATCATGGTTTAAAAGCTAGTATTAAAACACTTTACCGAAATGCACGCAGCATTCGAAATAAAGTAAATGAGTTGACGGCACAAATCATTACAAATGGGTATGATTTGGTGGCCATTACAGAAACGTGGTTGCAGGGTGGCCAAGACTGGGAATTAAACATACAGGGGTATCTGACAATTCGGAAGGATAGGCAAGAAGGGAAAGGAGGTGGGATAGTTCTGTTAATAAAGGATGATATCAGGGCAGTTGTGAGAGATGATATTGGCTCCAATGAACAAAATGTTGAATCATTGTGGGTGGAGATTAGAGATAGTAAGGGGAAAAAGTCACTGGTGGGCGTAGTTTATAGGCCCCCAAATAATAACTTCACGGTGGGGCGGGCAATAATCAAGGTAATAATGGAGGCATGTGAAAAAGGAATGGCAGTAATCATGGGGGATTTTAACCTACATATCGATTGGTCAAATCAAATCGCACGGGGTAGCCTGGAGGAGGAATTCATAGAAAGCATACGGGATTGTTTCTTAGAACAGTATGTTACAGAACCTACAAGGGAGCAAGCTTTCTTAGATCTGGTCCTGTGTAATGAGACAGGAATAATAAACGATCTCCTCGTAAAAGATCCTCTCGGAATGAGTGATCACAGTATGGTTGAATTTGTAATACAGATTGAGGGTGAGGAAGTAGTGTCTCAAACGAGCGTACAATGCTGAAACAAAGGGGACTACAGTGGGATGAGGGCAGAGTTAGCTAAAGTAGACTGGGAACACAGACTAAATGGTGGCACAATTGAGGAACAGTGGAGGACTTTTAAGGAGCTCTTTCATAGTGGTCAACAAAAATATATTCCAGTGAAAAAGAAGGGCAGTAAGAGAAGGGATAACCAATCGTGGATAACCAAGGAAATAAAGGAGAGTATCAAATTAAAAACCAATGCGTATAAGGTGGCCAAGGTTAGTGGGAAACTAGAAGATTGGGAATATTTTAAATGACAGCAAAGAATGACTAAGAAAGCAATAAAGAAAGGAAAGATAGATTATGAAAGTAAACTTACGCAAAACATAAAAAAAAGATAGTAAAAGCTTTTACCGACATATAAAACGGAAGAGAGTGACTAAAGTAAATGTTGGTCCTTTAGAAGATGAGAAGGGGGATTTAGTAATGGGAAATGTGGAAATGGCTGAGACCTTAAACAATTATTTTGCTTCGGTCTTCACAGTGGAAGACACAAAAACCATGCCAAAAATTGCTGGTCACGGCAATGTGGGAAGGGAGGACCTTGAGACAATCACTATCACTAGGGAGGTAGTGCTGGACAGGCTAATGGATCTCAAGGTAGACAAGTCCCCTGATCCTGATGAAATGCATCCCAGGGTATTAAAAGAGATGGCGGAAGTTATAGCAGATGCATTCGTTATAATCTACCAAAATTCTCTGGACTCTGGGGAGGTACCAGTGGATTGGAAAGCAATTAATGTAACACCTCTGTTTAAAAAAGGGGGCAGACAAAAGGCAGGTAACTATAGGCCGGTTAGTTTAACATTTGTAGTGAGGAAAATGCTTGAAGCTATCATTAAGGAAGAAATAGTGGGACATCTAGATAGGAATAGTGCAATCAAGCAGACGCAACATGGATTCATGAAGGGGAAATCATGTGTAACTAATTTACTGGAATTCTTTGAGGATATAACGAGCATGGTGGATAGAGGTGTACCGATGGATGTGGTGTATTTAGATTTCCAAAAGGCATTCGATAAGGTGCCACACAAAAGGTTACTGCAGAAGATAAAGGTACGCGGAGTCAGAGGAAATGGATAGAGAATTGGCTGGCTAACAGAAAGCAGAGAGTCGGGATAAATGGGTCCTTTTCAGGTTGGAAATCAGTGGTTAGTGGTGTGCCACAGGGATCGGTGCTGGGACCACAACTGTTTACAATATACATTGATGACCTGGAAGAGGGGACAGAGTGTAGTGTAACAAAATTTGCAGATGACCAAAGATTAGTGGGAAAGCGGGTTGTGTAGAGGATACAGAGAGGCTGCAAAGAGATTTAGATAGATTAAGCGAATGGGCTAAGGATTGGCAGATGCAATACAATGTCGGAAAATGTGAGGTCATCCACCTTGGGAACAAAAACAGTAAAAGGGAATATTATTTGAATGGGGAGAAGTTACAACATGCTGCGGTGCAGAGGGACCTGGGGGTCCTTGTGCATGAATCCCAAAAAGTTAGTTTGCAGGTGCATCAGGTAATCAGGAAGACGAATGGAATGTTGGCCTTCATTGCGAGAGGGATGGAGTACAAAAGCAGGGAGGTCCCGCTGCAACTGTACAGGGTATTGGTGAGGCCGCACCTGGAGTACTGCGTGCAGTTTTGGTCACCTTACTTAAGGAAGGATATACTAGTCTTGGAGGGGGTACAGAGACGATTCACTAGGCTGATTCCGGAGATGAGGGGGGTTACCTTATGATGATAGATTGAGTAGACTCGTTGGAGTTCAGAAGGATGAGGGGTGATCTTATAGAAACATTTAAAATAATGAAAGGGATAGACAAGATAGAGGGAGAGAGGTTGTTTCCACTGTTCGGGGAGATTAGAACTAGGGGGCACAGCCTCAAAATACGGGGGAGCCAATTTAAAACCGAGTTGAGAAGGAATTTCTTCTCCCAGAGGGTTGTGAATCTGTGGAATTCTCTGCCGAAGGAAGCAGTTGAGGCTAGCTCATTGAATGTATTCAACTCACAGATAGATGGATTTTTAACCAATAAGGGAATTAAGGGTTATGGGGAGCGGGCGGGTAAGTGGAGCTGAGTCCACGGCCAGATCAGCCATGATCTTTTTGAATGGCGGAGCAGGCTCGAGGGGCTAGATGACCTACTCCTTATGTTCTTATGTTCTTATGTTCTTTTGGACGATATAGAACTGCCAACGCAAATAAATGGTCTAAAAAAACAACTACGGAAGGTCCTAAGTGAAGAGAACACAGTGGTAGGCTCAGAGCTACACGATGACCAGGTTATGACAGTCCATTTAAAATAAATTATTGTTGAAGTGGAAAGACACGCACAAACAGTAAATGTACTTATACGGGAGGACAGGAATGCCTCGGACCAGGCTGCAGGGAATGAGGTGTGTGTGCTGTACGTAGCATGGTTGTTGGGCGAGGGCCGTAACAACCTGAAGGATTTAAAACAAGGTTTAGTCCCCTCCTGGATCAGCAACAAGCACCTCGCAGCCCTCCACCCATTTAGTAATTCACTAAGCCCGTGTCAGCTCTGTCTAGCTTCTGAAGCCTACCCTGTCCCAGTGGATTGCGGGCGTTCCAATCACACTATCATGGGAATAGTAGTGAGGATGTCGGTCATGGGTGAGACAGTCCGACCCACACCGTTATACAGGGTGGAGAACATTGGGGTCATTCAAGGAGGTGCACATGTTCGTTTCACAGCGGTCTCACCTTATGTCATAAAGTGGGAGCACGCTATGACAGGTACTGACCTCTCCGGGTGCCGGAGCTGGGGTGCACACATAATCCTGTGTCCCCAGCAATTGAATGCCTATTCTAAACCACAGTGTGGGTTTAAAGCTGCTGGCGCACAGCCTATCAACTGCACCATGGAGGTAATGGCACAAGACCATGTTCCTCCACAGGTAGCATACATAGAGGGTGGGACATATTGTGTCACCACCAGTGCACCCCACTACCAGCATGGACACTTCTGGTGTCCAGTAAGTGACAGCAGTTTTTGTTTTAAACCCGAGGCAGAAGTTCAAGTGGACCAGGAACGGATTGTCCCCATTCCCGAACCCCTCACTGTTCACCTCACTGTAAGTGACAACATAACAAACCTGCAAGATTATGTCGCACATTTTGGTTATGAAATCCCCCCTTTACCCAAACATCTTATCGCCCTACTGAAAGCTGTAGAAGTATCACAGAAACATTTCTATACTCTAGAACAAAAAACAATTGAGATAGGGGTGAGATTATGGAGATCACAGTTCCACCCTGGTGGGATATTTTCAGAAATATAGAGGTCCCTGCCGGGATCAGAATAGGTCCCATGTTTTAGGTGTCTGCCAGCTCGCGATTATTCTTTATCTATGGTGTACTACCTGCAGGGTGAGAGGCAGAGGTCGTCGGTCCCGGTACCAGAGGGTGCTGGACGAGCCCTAGCTAAACTTAAGGATTGTATCAGGGAGGGAAACACAAAGAATATGAGAGGACACTGCAGAAAAATCGCAGTCACCCGGTGAGCTCCGGTTTAGATTCCACCTGCTGTAAAGAAAACGCCAAGTGTTAAAAGGTTTGTACTATGTGTGTTTTACTGCGTACTTTTGTGAAACTGGAGTAATGGAGGGGCGTCGGACCCCCTCTATGCTGTAATGTAACTTATGACTGAATTTACCTGTATACAGCAATACATTTCAAAGGGGAATGTACGTTTGGGTTTAGCTAGGTAAATTACAGGGGAAGGTTGGCTCTCGGGAATCAGGAATTGTGTTCATTGAGGATGACACTCTGTGGTGAAGAGTATCAAATGAGGGACTGTAAGATTCCAAAATTCATGGACACTCCCCCCTCCACTCTCCGCCCTCCCAGTGTTTGGACTCACTGAAAAGGAAATTCGATTTGGGACTATTACGCAGAAAGTTTGGGATCCTAAAATGCATATGGGAGAAATCTACGAGTTTTAACCAAGTTTGGGATTTTAAAAAGGTGCATGTTGGGTCTGTGAGGAAAAGGGCTGCAAGACCAGGGGTGGGTCAACCTCTGAAAAGCCAGTTTGGATATTGGAGCTAATCAAATTGCCTGGGGAACTGTTTATCCTCAAACCTGCCCCCTAGAAGACATTTACATTTCAACAATCAACGCAAGGAAGTACAGTTTCAGCCCAAGCACAGAACCCATCCAACATGCATAATGCTAATCACCTTTCCGGCCTGTATAGAAAGCTCGGACCCAGGCAGACAACTCGACACCAGAAACTAACTTTAACAATTGCGACTCAAAACCAAAGGATAATTTCAACAATTAACAAGAGCTCGTCAGCTCAGAAAAAGTCTATCAACGGCAGATTAAAAACACTTAACCAAGTTTCAGTTAGCTGGGCAGCAAAACTTAAACAAAGGAAACGTTAGATTTGGCGCAAAGGTTAAGCAGCCTCTCAGAGTATAATTTAGGGCCTATCGTACCAAGAGAACTTTCTCTATTCTGACCAAGCACTTCGGAACAACAAGATCGAGAGTACACAGCGAGAAACCACAGGAAGAAAAATCGCGACATCAGAGAAAAGAACTCACCCCAACTGGCTTTCAATACACAGCAGAGGTCTTCTACCACATCCGGGGTATGGCAAGGCAAACCGACAATAACCAAAGAACCCTGAAACTGCGAAACAGCCCTAGCTATCAAAGGAAAGGATCTGGTGAGCATGAATCCCTAAACCCTAGAGCTTGACCTAGTTAGAGAGGAAGTGGGAGGTGGGAGGTATTTCTGTTGTGTTTATTACTTGTAATAAAGTATTCCCCATTGTTTAGAACCCTTTTGTAAGATTTCAGTTTTATTGGAGTTTATTTGTGTTATTTGCTTTCTTGAATAAAATCCATACCTTTTTTGTACAAAACAGTTGTCTGCTGCACTTTATCACACCCTGATTAATAAATCCAGGCTCGAGAACCAGGGAGTGACTTGCAACCGCCCTGGTCAGGAAGGCAAGCTGACAGACCCACCCGCATGGGAAATTGCCCCGCCGAAGTGGATCAGCTGCCGCTCGGTGCCCCCGACAGCTTTCCCCGGCGAGAAGCTTCCTGTGGCTGGGCAGCGCATCCGCCCTTAAAGGAAAGGGCGCACTACCATGGCCGCCATTTTATTTTAATTGACGGCTGACTGCCAGGTCGGCCCGACAATGATGGCCACTGGTTCGGCCAGGCCGCCAACAGGCAGCCCAGCACCTGCTCTTGGGTACCGGGTCGCTGGCCCGGCCAAAACCCTCTCTGGTGGCCCAGTGTTTGTCACTAAAGTGGCTGCAGAGTTTGCAGCAGCCCTCCCCTTTAACTGAAGCATTAGCGCGGCGCTGATGACTCGGAGCAACGGCCGTTCCGACCCGTCCGCACTTCCGCCCCACTCGAAATTAAAAAAACAAAGAGCAGAATTGCCCTGGATTAAAAAATGGAGGATACGCCCCATTTGGTGCCGAGGGCAATTTCGGCCCCATACCTCTATTCACGAAGCCCAGGATCCTGTATGCTTTTTTTAACCATTTTATCAACCTGCCCTGTCACCTTCAATGATTTGTGCACATATACCACCAGGTCTCTCTGTTCCTGCACCACTTTAGGATTGTACCCTTTAGTTTATATTTCCTCTCCTCATTTTTCTACCAAAATGTATCACTTCACACTTTTCTGCATTAAATTTCATCTGCCATGTGTCCAACCATTCCACCAGCCTGTCTATGTCTTCATGAAGTCTATCACAATCCACCTCACTGTGCACTATACTTTCAAGTTTTGTGTCATCTGCAAATATTGAAATTGTACACCTAAATCTAATTCATTAATATATATCAAGAAAAACAGTGGTCCTAGTACCGACCCCTGGGAAACACCACTGTGTACCTTCCTCCAGTCTGAAAAACATCCGTTCACCACTACTCTCTGTTTCCTGTCATTTAGCCAATTTTATATCCATACTGCTGTAAGAGGAAAATTTGGCATTCGGGGTACCAGCAGGACAAGGGTTAAAGTGCTGGTTCCTGCACTGGCCCATAAGGAGGTAAAGACCTTTCTTCTCACGCCTTGTACATTCCAGCACCAAGGCTCCAGAAGGTACTGTTATGGGTTGGGATACCAGATAGTATTCCAACATGGAATGTCAATAGGAGAGAACCTAAACAGACCGCTGATAAGGACGTGAGAAGAGACCCGAGATAGACTTCATGGCACCAAAGGAAATGTATAACAAATTCCACCCTAGAGATACCATTCTGGGAACGGTCTAAGATGGTCACGAGATCATGGCCTGTCAGTCAGAGCTCATGACCTATCAATCCGGAGTAGTACTGATAAGGTAGTCCAATTAGAGAAGTAGCACTGATAAGGTAATCCAATTAGAAATCTAGGGAGGTCTTGTCCAGGAACAGAGGGGTTTTTGAAATGTATAAAAGTTGTATGATTGTGCTGTTCGGAGAGCATCTCCACTCACAGGCGACTGTGTTGAGGGATGTTCCCGGACGTTCGTAATACTTTGCCATCCGTCTCTGTCTGCTAACTTCGAGAATTGCTACGTGGGCTGGGGCGAGCGTCGACCCTCTATATCAGTGGGCCCGCTCGTGGGAAAAGAAGCCTTCCCTCTCTCCCCTCAACACTGCCACTGTTCCTTTTATTCCATGGGCTTTAACATTCCTGGTAAGCCTATTATGCACCACTTTGTCGAACGCCTTTTGGAAGTCGATATACACCACATCAACTGCATTAACCTCATCAACCCTTTCTATTACCTCATCAAAAAACTCAATCAAATTTGGAAACATTTTCTTCCTTGGTAAAGACAGATGCAAAGTACTCATTTATATGCCTATAGAAGACTTTTTGATTCCTTTTTATGTTAGCTGTCAATCGATTCTGTATTCTCTCTTTGCCCCTCTTATTTCCTTTTTCACTTCCACTCTTAACTTTCTAAATTCAGCCTGGTTCTCAGATGTATTCTCAACCTGATATCTATCATACTCCCCCTTTTCCTGCTTCATCTTACTCAATCAAGTTAGTTAAATACAATTTGCCTTTAACAAATCCATGCTGCCTTTCCTTAATTAATCCACACTTGTCCAAGTGACTTAATTTTGTCCCTGGTTATTGTTTCTAAAAGCTTCTCCACTACTGAGGTTAAACTGACTGGCCTGTAGTTGCTGGGTTTATCTTTACACCCTTTTTTGAACAAGGGTGCAACATTTGCAATTCTCCAGTCCTCAGACACCGCCCTGTTTCTAAGGAGGATTGGAAGATTATGGCCACTACCTCTGCGATCTCTTCCTTCACTTCCCTCATGTTTTAAAAATAAGTCTTATCTTGCTGTATGCAAATTGACTGCCATATTTGCCTATAAAACAACAATGACTTAATTAAAAAAAAATGTCATACATTGGCTGTGAAGCACTTTGTGACATCATGAAAACTGCTAATTAAATGCAAATTCCTTCTTTTGCATTGGGGTGTTGATCCATAGGTGCTGACAGTCCTCTGGTACCTTAATAATGGCAAATATTAATTTAAGAGTGTAAACTTCACATGTCAGCAAGCTTTTAATTGAGAGCAGCATGATAACAGAGCCCAAACCTGCCCTCAATGAGTGCCACACACATATGCGTTTTCCAGCAAGGGGCTGATTGATAGTAATCAGGAACGGGAAGCCCTATGCAAAATTTGATTGCCCTGAACACGGCCAGAGTGGGGAGGGTCGTTTATAAAAAACAGGTCTACATGCAGCCTAACCAGCATTCCTTAAATGGCCCGCTGCAAGCTGCCACAAAAAAGATACGTTTAAAAAAAATGCTCCTGCAACTCCCAGCTCCACATTAAAGCCGTGGGTTGCTGCTGGCCACTGTGAATGAGAAGTCAGAAAGTCAGGATATGTTTTTTCTGTTCAAGACAACTTTTATGTTCTTAGTGAGATTAGAGGCCCAGAAATTGCGGTCAGAGGCTTCCCGTGGGTGAATGCCGCCAACCTGAAATTTTTTTACGAATCTACCTGGTGGTCCCGGTGGTGTCGGAGACTTCTGGTCCGCAGCCTCTGCGTGAAGGCCTGCATAGAGGTCCACATATCCCAGGGACTTAGGCACTTCGCACGCGTCCCTGGGATCATATGGGCCGACCCAACCAATCCAAGTAGGGGTATTCCCATTCAAACTAGCGGTGATTCCAATCACCGTAAGTATGAATGGGAATACCCCCAAAACACTCACAGACACTTCAAATATATATATATTTTTAAATCACATTATTTAAATGTAATTAAAATGTAATTTAATTATTATTTAAAATAACATTTCAATTACATTTTTTAAAACAAATTTTAAAGGGTCTAAAAATAAATATTTCACAGGTTTATAAACGTTTAAATTATTGAAAAAAATGTATTTTTCTTTTGCTTAAAAGTCTTTCGCTGATCATTTTTACGCCTGCTTTTATCAGTCGTAAGAATTTCAAGGGCATTCGCTGGACAGGAGTTTGACAAATAGCCCAAATCTCCGCCCGAAGAGGCCCTTTATTTCTGGATGCGTGTGATCTGTCAAGAGGATTCTTGACAGATCGCAAGTTCCGGGTTTAGGCGCATGCGCAGTGCATGCCCAAACCCGGAACTTGTGGGGCTCCTACGGGCGTGTGTGCACCTCCTATGCACCCCTGGGGGCCGCAAATTCAGGGCCAGAGTCTCTGGACGAGAAATGCCAGGCCTTCCACTTCCCCTGGGAATGAGCGGCATCACGGCAATTCCATCGGGAAACCCCATCCGAGCTCCTCGGGTCAGCTCATTTGAATATCATCGGGTGGGATATTGATTTAAGTTCCACCAGCAGTTTGGCCCATGGAGTCCTGGGAAACTTGGAGAGAGCACAAAGGAGGATGGAGTTCAAATTGCAAGACCACATTTAAAGGACAGAGCACTAGAAAGGACACAGAGATGGGACCTGCATAAGGGCAAAGAGCAGGGGATCGAATGTCACAGAGCATAGTGTCAATGTAATGATGGATACCCTGCTTGGTCCCCCTCTCCAACTTTGCCGTCATCACTTCACTCCTCAAAAAAACAACCCTTGACGCCTCCATCATTGCAAACTACTGTACCCATCTCCAAACTCCCTTTCCTCTCCAAAGTCCCTTGAATGTACAATTATCTCCCAAATCCATGCCCATCTTTCCCAGAGCTCCATGTTTGAATCCCTCCAATCAGGTTTCCACCCCTGACACAGGACTGATCTGCTTCTTATCACACAAAAGACAACCTTTGTGACTGTGACTATGGTAAACTATCCCTCCTCATCCTCCTCAACCTGTCTGCAACCTTTGACACAGTTGACCACTCCATCCTCCTCCAACTCCTCTCCACCATTGTCCAGTGGGGTGGGACTTCACTTACCTGGTTCCAATCTTATCTGTTGTAATGTCTGTAAGCTTGTAATGTTTGTAGCTCCACACTGTGGATATGGACGTATTGTGTACTTCAACTGCAGAGTTAAGAATAAACAGAACCAGGCTGTTCCGGAGGTTTCCGACAGAGTTGCATGCCTTGTTAGGAGCTCTGTGTGCTGTGCTCTGTGAATATATCACATTTGGTGGCGAGATGGGATTTTTCAGATGATTTAAAGCTGAAATTTTGTTGGTGAAGGATTCAGCCAGCTGACAGAGAGACTTTGGAAGCTTCTGTCTTTGGAAAAAGCTACAAAAATCCGAGGTAAAACACAGCACACAGTGTGAACAGCTAGAGATTAAAATGGCAGGCGTAATGGGACATTTGGGTGAAAATAGACATGACCGGGATTTTTTTAAAGCATATATGGATCGGCTAGAAATCTATTTCACTGCAAATAACATAATCGAAGTTCCAGACAATGCAGTCCAGAACCGGGCTGTATTGGAACGTAAGAAAGCGATCTTCTTATCGGAGGCAGGTCCAGCATTGAATGAAACGCTGGTAAATCTGCTTGTGCCTGATGAGCCAAAGGACACAACGCTTAAAGAGATTTTAATGAAACTGGAGCAGCACTATAACCCCAAACCGTTAGAAATTGCTGAAAGCTAATGTTTTGGGATTCGGAATCAAAAGTCTGATGTGAGTATCAGTGATTACATCATAGCATTAAAAAAGCTATCGATGCACTGTAATTTTGGAAACTTTCAAAACCGAGCATTACGGGATCGTTTTGTTTGTGGGGTGAAAAATGATGCGATCAGAAGGAAGTTATTGACGATGGATGACTTGACTTTTGAGATTGCTTGTCAGACAGCGAGGTCGATGGGCATGGCCGAACAATATTCCTGAGAATTAAATAATAATTACGGTTGTCAGTCAACCGAGGTAAATCACCTGCAGGTTCAAAGTAAAAGACAGTGGGGGCCCAAAGTCTCAGAAACTGGAACTTCTAACAGAGCATCGAAGTCATGCTATCAGTGCCTGGGACAACACATTGCTTAAAGTTGTCCATACGTGAAGGCAGAGTGTTTCTTCTGCAGAAAGACTGGGCATCTTGCAAAGGCATGCCAACTGAAGAGTAAATCAGCGTTCAAAGCTATGAGTCCAGTGTTCAAAGCTATGAGTAGAAATCCCAAGAGAGTACATAGCATGGAAGAACAACAATTACACGTAGAAATCGACACGGGTGGATCCGTGAGTGTAGTACCGGAGTCGCTGTACCTCGACAAATTGCGTGAGTCCCAACTAGAGAAATCCAAAATAGAGTTGAGAGGCTACTCGGGAGAGAAAATTCCTGTGGTAGGTTGTATCACCGTATCGGTGAAATATAAAGATCAATTTCAGCACTTGCCTCTAAAAGCCTGCCTTACTAGGAAGAAATTGGTTGAGATCACTAAAGCTGGATTGGAGTGAGATTTTCTGTGTGGAAGCGAGATTTTCATCAACGGATGAGGTTATCAAGAAGTATCCGAAGGTGTTCTGCGAAATGGGCAGTCCGATCCAAGGCTTCAAGGCGAGTGTCAGGGTACAGAAGGACGCTAGATCGGTTTACTACAAGCCGCGTTCCGTACTATATGCACTCAACGAGAAAGTTGAGCAAGAACTCAGAAGACGAGAGACTGAGAACATTATTTGTAAGATAGATTGATGTAATTGGGCTACATCCATTGTTGTTGTACCTAAGTCTGATGGTAAGGTAAGATTGTGTGGTGATTATAAAGTAACCGTAAACCAGGTTCTAGAGGGTAATGTCCCCAATACATTGCCGAATATAGAAGATTTGTTCACAACACTGACAGGTGATCAGATCTTCTCAAAACTGGATCTTATGAATGCCTACTTACAGCTTGATCTAGATGAGGAGTCCAAGTCATGTTTGACATTAAATACTCATCTAGGCCTGTATCAATTTAATAGGCTACCGTTTGGAGTGTCTTCCGTCCCTGCCATATTCTAAGGGGTAATGAACCAGATTTTGCAAGGTATTGAAGGGGTGTTATGTTATTTGGATGACATGCTAATTTCAGCACCAAATAGGCAAATTCATAATAACATATTGAATGAAGTCCTCAAATGGCTAGAGAAGCACAGAGTACGAGTGTCTGCTCGTTAGTGTGAGTTATTTAGAAACTCAGTGGAGTACTTAGGGTATAGAGTAGACAAAAATGGTTTACATCCAACCATGGGAAAATTGGATGCAATTAGAAATGCACCCACTCCCAAGAATGTAATTGAACTTCGTTCATTCTTGGATCTTTTGAACTTTTATGGGAAGTTCCTATCAAATTTGGCTACAGTATTACAGCCACTGAAGGAACTATTGAAAAAAACAGGTCCATTGGAACTGGTCAAAAGAATGCGATACAGCATTCAAGGAGTGTAAAAGCAAATTGGTAGAGAGCACCATGTTAGTTCATTATGATATATCTACGGAGATTAAGCTAGCATGTGATGCCTCTCCATATGGAGTTGGGGCAGTGATCTCTCATGTATCACGTAGTGGGGAGGAGAGACCAATTGCTTTTGCTTCACGCACTCTCAGTGCCAGTGAGAGTAATTATGTGCAAATTGAAACGGAAGCTTTGGCATTCATTTTTGGGGTCAAGAAGTTTCATAAATACTTACAAATAAGTTTACAATCATTATGGACCATAAGCCCCTAACAGCAACCCTCCATCCAAAGTCCCCAGTTCCAACATTAGCTGCAGCCTGAATGCAGAGATGGGCTTTAATTTTGTCAGCATATACAGATGATATTGAATATAGACAATCAGCTGATCACAGTAATGCTGATGCAATGTCTAGATTGCCTTCCCCATCACAAGTTGCACCCAATAGGCAAGAAGTGTTTTATTTTTCATACACTGATGAACTGCCAGTCACAGCTGAAGAGATTGGTAGAGTAACCAAACGTGACCCAGTAATGTCAAAGGTGTATGAGTATATTGCAAATGGATGGCCAAACCAGGTAACAGACAAAGATACACATCCATTCTTCATTCGTAGGAACGAATTATCAGTCAATAAAGATTGTGTCATGTGGGGTGCAAGAGTGTTTATACCAAATAACTTCAGGTCCAAATTATTAGGCGACCTCCATGACAAGCACCTGGAAATGTGCTTGACCAAGAGTTTTGCATGCAGTTATTTATGGTGGCCAGGTCTTGATAAAGATATTGAGTACATAGTGAGTTCGTGTACGGCATGTCAATCGGTAAGCAAGCAACCACCATCAGTACCATTACAGCCATGGAAATGGCCTCGCAGTGTGTGGCAAAGGCTACTTATTAATTTTGCTGAGTTAGAAGGACAACAATTGTTCATTGTGATTGATAGCCATTCGAAGTGGGTTGAGGTGTTTCCAATGTGGAAATTAACAACAAGTAAAACATTCGATATTTTACGAAGATTATTTTCTTCATTTAGCCACCCTGAAGAAATTGTTTCGGATAATGGACCACAATTTTGTTCAGAAGAATTTGCACAATTCATGAGCAAAAATGGTGTGAAACATACCAAGGGTTCCACCATCCTGCTTCGAATGGTGCAGCAGAGCGCACTGTACAAATTGTAAAACGTGTCCTCATAAAAGAAATGTTAGATCCAAATCCAAGGAAATGACAGTTGTCATTTGATCACAAATTGGCTAATTTCTTGATTACATATCGAAATACTCCTCATGCAGCTACTGTAGAGCAGCAGCAGAGTTGTTTCTCAAACGACAGCCACAAACCAGATTCTCATTGTTAAAATCAATTTGGCACAGTCTGTAGAAGAGACACAATTAAGACAGAAAGAGAATCATATAGAGGTAGAGTAAAAGAGAGAAGTGTGAAATTAAACCAGAAGGTGTGAGTGAAGAACCATCACCATAAATGGTTAAAGTGGTTACCAGGAAGAGTGATGAAGATATGTGGTCCTCGCACATATTTGGTAAAGATGTTTGATAATGGACAGGTTAGGTTTGTTCATATTGATCATATTTTACCTACAGACATGGAAGGAGTTGAAGGTGGGAATGATTCAATTATTTCTGACTCATCAGATAGTTTTGATATACCAGTAGCAAATCCTAAATCCAATGTACTGGAAACAAATCCAGGAGAGAATCAGAATGAAAGACTGAGTCCGAGTCAGGAAAACAAAGAGCCTGAAGTTAGAGTGAGTTGAAATGAAAATCAAGGAAATTCTGTGGAGGAAAATGTTCCTCAGGATGAGCCTCAAATGAGTGTGAAATCGACACCATGTTTGGAAGGTTCTGTTTGAGAGCAAAGGTATCCTGTTTGAAACAGAAAACAAGTGGTAAAGTTAAATTTGTAAATATGGAAAAAAAAGTCTATATCATTTGTTATGTATAAAAATGAAAGTTATGTATGATGTTTGTTATAATAACTTCTTCATTAAGGAGGGAGAAGTGCAATGTCTGTAAGCTTGTAATGTTTGTAGCTCCACACTGTGATGTGGACATATTGTGTACTGCAACTGCAGTGTTAATAATAAACAGAACCGGGCTGTTCCGGAGGTTTCCGACAGAGCTGCCTGCCATGTTAGGAGCTGTGTACTGCGCTCTGTGAATATATCACATCTGTCTAATCATAGCCAGAAAATCTCCCACAATGACTTCTCTTCCCACTTACGCATCATTACCTCTGGTGTCGTTCCAAGGATCTATCCTTGGCCCCTTCCTATTTCTCACATATATGCTGCCCCTTTGGCCCTTGGCGACCTCATCCGCAAACATGGCATTACTTTCCACATGTACACTGATGCCATCCAGCTCTACCTCACTACCACCTCTCCTGGCTTCTCCAATGTCTCTAAATTGTCAGACTGCTTTGTCCGAAATCCAGTACCGGATGAGCAGAAATTTCTTCCAGCTAAATATTGGGAAGACTGAAGCCATTGTTTTCGGACCCTGGCACAATCTCCATTCCCTAGTCACTGACTCCATCCCTCTCCCTCGCATCTGTCTGAGGCTGAACCAGACTGTTCGCAACTTCCGCATATCACTCAGACTGCTTATTTCCATCTGCATAACATCGCCCTACTCCACCTCTGTCTGAGCTCATCTGCTGCTGAAACACTAATACAAGCCTTTGTTGCCTCTAAACTTGACTATTCCAATGAACTTCTGGCTGGCCTCCCACATTCTACCTTGCGTAGACTTGAGGTCGTCTAACACTCTGTTGCCCATGTCCCTAGTCACACCAAGTCCTGGTAACACATCACCCAATGCTCGTTGACCTACATTGACTCTCAGTTAAGAACATAAGAAATAGGAGCAAGAGTAGGCCTTATGGCCCCTCGAGCCTGCTCCATCATTCAGTAAGACTATGGCTGATCTTCGACCTCAACTCTACTTTCCTACCCAATCCACATATCCCTTGATTCCCTCAGAGTCCAAAAATCTATCTCAGCATCCACTATCTCTGCAGCCATCTCTTTTACAACTCTAGGATGTAGGCCATGAGGTCCAGGGGATTTGTCGGCTTTTAGTCCCATTAATTTCTCCAGTAATTTTTCTTTACCAACATTAATTACGTTACATTCCTCACTCTCATTAGACCCTTGGTTCCACACCCCAACTGGCAACAAGCTGATTCTCCTTGGTGACTTTAATTCCAGATTTGGAAAGGTACAGACCTATGGAGGGGTGATTGGCAGGGAAGGTGTAGGGAAAACTAACTCCAATGGTATGCTCCTCCTGACGAAATGCTCTGAACATAGTCTTGTCACAACCAACACCTTGTTTCATCAGAAAGACAAGTATAAGTCCTCCTGTTAACACCCTCACTCCAGGCACTGGCATCTGCTAGACTTCCTCATCGTCCAAGCGAGGGACCGCAAGGATGTCTGCATCACTCGCGCCATGACAGAGCTGACAACTGCTGGACTGACCATTGTCTAATCCGCTCTGATATCGCCATCAACGTAGCCTCAAAACGGCGGGAACAACAGAAATGCTGCTGCAAAAAGATCAATGCTGAAGCACTCAAAGATCCTGAAAAGATAGCCCTACTCAACCAATGCCTCACAGCCAGCCTGACGACTTCCAATAAACCGGAGCCGCAGAGTGTCCACAGTCTGCCTAGTCTGCCCTCAAATCCATCATAATTAGCACCTGCGAAGAGACTCTTGGTTACTCTACCAGAAAACATCAAGGCTGGTTCGATGACAACGACAAGGAGATCTAGGAGCTAATAAACTGCAAACATAACGCATTTCTGAATTGGAAACAACTCCATAACTCGAGTGAAAGAAAGCAGATCCACAGACAACAGAAGGCTGGGGTCCAACGAAAAACTCTTGACCTAAAGAACAAATGGTGGGTCGAAAAAGCGCAGGAAATCCTGCATCCAGCCGATAATCATGACGAGCGTGGATTTTTTAGCACAGTTAAGTTCACCTACGGCCCAAGCACCCAAGGTCCTACCCCATTGCGGGCCAAGAACAGAGGGGTACTCATCAAGGACAGAGAGGCAGTCAGTGCCCGTTGGAAGGAGCACTTCGAGGATCTTCTCAACCAAGACTCTGTCTTTGACATGATTGTCCTCGACTCCATCTCATAGCATGCTATCCGTCACCACCTCGGCACAATCCCAGCCCGGCATGAGGTTAAAAAGGCCATTTGACAACTGAAGAACAACAAGGCCTCAGGAGCAAATGGAATCCACGCCGAAGTACTGAAGCATGGCAGAGAAGGATCCTTGGCACAAATCCATGACCTCATCTCTCTTATCTGGAAGGAGGAGAGCATGCCAGGGGATCTCAGCGATACTATACTCATGACCATCTTCAAGAAAGGGGACAAGTCCGACCGCAGGGAAAATCATTGCAAGAATCCTCCTCAATCATCTCCTCCCAATGGCTGAAGAGCTCCTCCCAGAGTCGCAATACGGATTCCGCCCACTAAGGGGCACAACGGACACACAAAGTAGGGAATAGCATCAACCTCTGTACATGGCTTTCTTTGATCTCACAAAGGCCTTCGACTCTGTCAACCACGAGGGATCATGTAGTGTCCTTCTCAAATTCGGCTGTCCTCAGAACTTCGTCATTGTTCTCCGCCTGCTTCACGATGACATGCAAGCTGTGATTCTTACCAACGGATCCACCACAGACCCAATACAAGTGCAGACCAGTGGCAAGCAAGGCTGTGTCATTGCACCAATGCTCTTCTCAATCTTCCTCGCTGCAATACTTCATCTCACCTTTAACAAGCTCCCCGCTGGAGTGGAGTTAATCTACAGGACAAGCGGAAATTTGTTCAAACTCTGACGCCTTCAGTCTGGATACAATATGCAGACGACGCTTGCGTTTGTGCACGTTCTGAGTCCGAACTACAAACCATCGTTGACACCTTCACTGAAGCATACGAGAGTCTGGGCCTCACATTAAACATCAGTAAGACAAAGGTCCTCGACCAACCTGCCCCCGCCACACAGTCCTGCTTCCTGGTTATCAAGAACCACGATGAGACTTTGGAAAATGTGGACCACTTCCCATACCTTGGGAGCCTACTATCAGCAAGAAAAGACATCGATGACGAAGTCCAACACGCCTTTAGTGTGCTGGTGCAGCCTTCGGCCGCCTGAGGAAAAGAGTTTTCAAAGAGCGGTATCTCAAACCCGGCACCAAGCTCATGGTCTACAAAGCAGTAGTGATACCCGCCCTCCTGTATGGCTCAGAGACATGGACTATGTACAGTAGATACCTCAAAGCACTGGAGAAGTACCACCAATGATGCCTCCGCAAAATCCTTCAAATTCATTGGCAGGATAGGCACACCAATGTCAGCGTTCTCTCTCAGGTCAACATCCCCAGCATCAAGGCATTGACCACGCTCGACCAGCTCCAATGGGCGGGCCACATTGTCCGCATGTATCGCTGCAAGACTCCCAAAACAAGCACTCTACTCTGAGCTACATCATGGCAGGTGAGCCCCAGGAGGGCAAAGAAACACTTCAAGGACATCCTCAAAGCTTCCTTGAAAAAATGCAACATCCCCGCCGACTCTTGGAAATCCCTGGCCCAAGATCGCTCAAAGTGGAGGAGGAGCATCCAAGAAGGCGCTGAACACTTTGAGTCTCTTTGCCGGGAGCACGTGGAAACCAAGTACACAAAGCAGAAGGAGCGCACGACAAATCAAGCACCCTATCCACCCATCCCTCCAACCACCGTCTGCCCCACCTGTGACAAATACTGTAGATCCTGCATTCATCTCATCAGATACCTTAAAGCTCATTTTAGTGTGGAAGCAAGTCATCCTCGACTCCGGGGGACTGCCTAAGAAGAAGAAGAAGAAGAAGGTTCCTCACTATTTCTTGTGTGTTTTTGTGTCTTTTACTGTGAAGACAGATACACAATATTTTTTTTAAGAATCTGCCATTTCTTTATTCCTCATTACAATTTCTCCTGTGTCCGTCTCTAAGGAGCCCACATTTACCTTCGCTACTCTCTTCCTTTTTACATAATTGTAGAAGCTCTTACAATCTGTTTTTATATTTCTTGCTAGTTTACTTTCATATTATATTTTCTCCCTGTTCTTCAATTTTCAGCATTTGCTATTTTCTAAAACCCTCCCAATCCTCATGCTTACTACTTTTCTTGACAACTCTTCTTTTAATCTAATGCTATTCTTAGCCTTTTTAGTTAGCCATGGATAGATCACTTTTCCTGTGGAGTTTGTATTTCTCAAGGGAATGTGTATTCAATGAGAATTATGATTTTTTTGAAATTTAAATATTCACTATTGGTTATCTACCATCATACATTTTACCTTAATTTTCCAATCTACCTTAGCCAACTTGCCTCATATCTATATACTTGGCTTTATTTAAGTTTAAGAATATAGGGCCCAAGTTTCAGCCTCAGTTGCTCCTGATTTTTTGGAGCAACTGGTGTAGATCGGAGTATCTTAGAAATTCAAATTCTCAGCGTTTAGTTTGCTCCAGTTCTAACCAGTTAGAACAGTTTCACGTTGGAACAGAATTTTCTTTTCAAAAGGGGGCGTGTCCGGCCACTTACGCCTGTTTTCAAAGTTTCGGCAGTGAAAACTTACTCCAAACTAACTTAGAATGGAGTAAGTGAAGATTTTTGTACGCTGGAAAAAACCTTGTCGACACTTTAGAAAAGTTACAAATCAGGCGTAGGTTACAAATCAGGCGTAGGGAATGGGGGGGGGGGAGGGGGGGTTTAAAGGGAAGTTTACAAACATTAAACACTTCAATTTAAAAAAAAGAGTCATCATCAATAATAAATGATAAATACATCAATAAATCAACCAATAAATCAATCAAAAAAAATTAATTAAAATTTTTTTTAAAAAAAAAATCAATAAATAAAACATTTTTTACTTACTGACTGCAGCACCGGGAGTCCTCCAACAGCGTGCTGGGATGCTCCCCGTGTGTCTCTGTTACTGTCTCTATCTCTCTGTCTGCCTGTGTGTGTCTCTCTCACTCTCTGTCTGTCAGTGTCTGTGTTTCTGACAGCGAGGGATGGAGGGGCGGGGGAGGATGGGGAGGGGGGTGGAGGGGTGGGGTGGAGGGGTGGGGTGGAGGGGTGGGGGAGGATGGGTAGTGTAGTGGGGGAGAGGAGGTGTAGTGGGGGAGAGGGGGTGGGGGGGAAGAGGGGGTGGGGGGGAGGGGGATGACAAGGGAGGGAGGGGAGGGGAGGGTGAGAAGGGAGGGGGTGGGGGGGAGGAGGGTGACAAGGGAGGGAGGGGAGGGGGGTGAGAAAGGAGGGGGGAGTAGAGAAGGGAGGGAGGGGAAGGGAGGGGGGAGAGAAGGGAGGGAGGGAGGGGGGAGAGAAGGGAGGGAGGGGAGAGAGAAGGGAGGAGGGGTGAGAGAAGGGAGGGAGGGAGGGGAGGGGGGAAGAGAAGGGAGGGAGGGGAAGGGGGGAGACAAGGGGGGAAGAGAGAGAGAGAGAGAGAGAGAGAGAAAGGAGAGGGAGGCTGAACGGGCCGGGCCCGGCTGGGCCCAAGACTTCGAGCTTAGACTTACCGGATTGACGGGTAGGTGGCGTCGGGTCCGGGGTCCGGGGGGGTCGGGAGCGCGGATCGGGGTGGAGGGGAGGGGGGGGCTCGGTCGGTCGGGGGAGGGGGAGGAGATCGGTCGGGGGGTGGGGAGATCGGTTGGGCGGGGGGATCGATCGGTGGGGGGGGGGGGCGGAGATCGGTTGGGGGGGGGAGATCGGTCGGGGGGGGGGATCGGTCGTGGGGGGGGGGTGGAGATCGGTCGGGAGCAGAAGTCGGTCCGGTGGGAGCGGGAGTCAAGTCGGGTCGGGTCGGGTCCGGAGGAAGCAGGAGCTGGGCGTGGGAGGCAGCCTTATGCACGCAGCCCCAGTGAGCCATTCGGCCAGGGCGAGGGGCTGCGTGGTACGGGCCCCTCCCACAGTTTTGGGCGCCTGGAGCTACTGCACATGCGCGCCCACTGTAGCGTGCATGTGCAGAGGTCCCGGCACTGTTTTCAGCGCAGGGACCTGGCTCCACCCCCTACTGCTCGTGCTACGCTGCGCTGAGCTACAAACAACCTGCAGGGAGCCGGAGAATCTGGAAGTTTTTTTTAGGCGCACTTTGTGGCGCGAAAAACGGGCGTAAACTTGGGCCCATAGTTCTATACATCACTCTCGAGCTCAATGTGAAATTCTATCAAATTGTGATCACTTTTTCCCAGAGCATATCTTACTATGAGATTTCTAATTAACTCTGTATTGTTACAAACAGAAGATCTAAAGTAATCTGTTGCCTGATTGGTTCCACAACATATTGTTCTCGGAAACTGTCTCAAATGCATTCCATGAACACGTCCTCCAAACTACCTTTGCCAATTTTATTTGTCCAGTCTACATGAAGATTAAAGTCCCCAAGGTCAGAGGGTCTAGTAAGGAGGAGGAACTGAGGGAAATACTTATTAGTGGGAAATTGTGTTGGGGAAGTTGATGGGATTGAAGGCCGATAAATCCCCAGGACCTGATGGACTGCATCCCAGAGTACTTAAGGAGGTGGCCTTGGAAATAGCGGATGCATTGACAGTCATTTTCCAACATTCCATTGACTCTGGATCAGTTCCTATAGAGTGGAGGGTAGCCAATGTAACCCCACTTTTTAAAAAAGGAGTGAGGGAGAAAACAGGGAATTATAGACCGGTCAGCCTGACATCGGTAGTGGGTAAAATGATGGAATCAATTATTAAGGATGTCATAGCAGTGCATTTGGAAAGAGCTGACATGATAGGTCCAGGTCAGCATGGATTTGTGAAAGGGAAATCATGCTTGACAAATCTTCTGGAATTTTTTGAGGATGTTTCCAGTAGAGTGGACAAGGGAGAACCAGTTGATGTGGTGTATTTGAACTTTCAGAAGGCTTTTGACAAGATCCCACACAAGCTATTAATGTGCAAAGTTAAAGCACATGGGATGGGGAGTAGTGTGCTGACGTGGACTGAGAACTGGTTGTCAGACAGGAAGCAAAGAGTAGGAGTAAATGGGGACTTTTCAGAATGGCAGGCAGTGACTAGTGGGGTACCGCAAGGTTCTGTGCTGGGGCCCCAGCTGTTTACATTGGACATTAATGATTTAGACGAGGGGATTAAATGTAGTATCTCCAAATTTGCAGATGACACTAAGTTGGGTGGCAGTGTGAGCTGCGACGAGGATGCTATGAGGCTGCAGAGTGACTTGGATAGGTTAGGTGAGTGGGCAAATGCATGGCAGATGAAGTATAATGTGGATAAATGTGAGGTTATCCACTTTGGTGGTAAAAACAGAGAGACAGACTATTATCTGAATGGTGACAGATTAGAAAACGGGGAGGTGCAACGAGAACTGGGTGTCATGGTACATCAGTCATTGAAGATTGAATTGCAGGTACAGCAGGCGGTTAAGAAAGCAAATGGCATGTTGGCCTTCATAGCGAGGGGATTTGAGTACAAGGGCAGGGAGGTGTTACTACAGTTGTACAGGACTTTGGTGAGGCCACACCTGGAGTATTGTGTACAGTTTTGGTCTCCTAACTTGAGGAAGGACATTCTTGCTATTGAGGGAGTGCAGCGAAGGTTCACCAGACTGATTCCCGGGATGGTGGGACTGACATATCAAGAAAGACTGGATCAACTGGGCTTGTATTCACTGGAGTTCAGAAGAATGAGAGGGGATCTCATAGAAACGCTTAAAATTCTGACGGGTTTAGACAGGTTAGATGCAGGAAGAATGTTCCCAATGTTGGGGAAGTCCAGAACCAGGGGTCACAGTCTAAGGATAAGGGGTAAGCCATTTAGGACCGAGATGAGGAGAAACTTCTTCACCCAGAGAGTGGTGAACCTGTGGAATTCTCGACCACAGAAAGTTGTTGAGGCCAATTCACTAAATATATTCAAAAAGGAGTTAGATGTAATCCTTACTACTAGGGGGATCAAGGGGTATGGCGAGAAAGCAGGAATGGGGTATTGAAGTTGCATGTTCAGCCATTGAATGGTGGTGCAGGCTCGAAGGGCCGAATGGCCTACTCCTGCACCTATTTTCTATGTTTCTATGTTTCTATGATTATTCCATTACCTTTGCTACAAGCAATGTTTCCTATAAGCTGTGCAGCCTCACAGCTCTCTACCAGACCCACGCAGCACGGGACTGGCATATGCAACGTAAAGTTTTGCGCATGTGCGAAACTGTGACTGGGGTGTGCAGCCCCTTAAAGGAGCCATACCCCCCAAAAAAGAGGGATTATTGGTTACAAGCTCCTCTTATTTCTTGAGTAATACTCTGACCAACAGTATAACTACGGTTATGGGGTCTATAAACTACTACCACCAGTGTTTTCTGACCCTTGTTGTTTCATGTCTACACCTATACCCATTCTACTTCCTGATTTTCTGAGCCAAGATCCTTCCTCACTACTGCCCTTATGTCATCTCTTATTATCAGGGCTACCCCACCACCCCGCCCCCTTCCCATTTGATCTGTCTTTTTGAAAAGTCAAATACCCAGGAATATTTAGTTCCCAATCTTGGTCACCATGCAACCATGTGTCTGTATCCCTATTTGTGCCATTAATTTGTCTGTCTTGTTACGAATATCCTTGCATTCAGATAAAGCACCTTTATATTGCTGCCAGAGGCGTAGTTATGGAGTATGCTGCCAACTTCTGAAAGGAAGTCGCATTTACATTGTGCGAGGCCCCACACATAAACTTGCTGTCAGACACTGCAGAGTTGCGGCGGCATAGTGGCCCACGGAACCCAGGGGTGCTCCATTCAGCAAACAGAAATCTCCGATGCTCATTCATAAAAAAATTTGTCTCACTCATACCATTAAATGAATAGGTAAAGTAATAAACAAATCACCCTGGTAAATTGATAAATAAATCAGTCTATCATTCTTGGTAACTTTGTGTTGGGATCAGGAGGTAGTTAGCTGGGACTAGATTTATTTTGGAAATGTTTTTATCATGTATATTTCAAACTGGTGCATATCCACTTCCTTTATGCAGTGCAAACAGGCTCTTGCGCCTGATTGCACCAGCTGTAAGATGTTCATGGGTAATTGCTGGGCAGTTTGTGGGCACTTAACCCAACTTTGCGCCAGCAATAAAGATTTCTCAGTTGGAGTGGATGATCTGTCAAGCACATGCGGAAATCTCTAACTTGCTGTCCATTTCAAAAGTGGTCTGACAGCGTACTCATGCTGACCGCAAATTCTGCCCCATTATCCTTGAACCATTTTCCTTGATTTAACCATATTCACCTTTGCACAATTACTGTTAAACTATCTGTCCCTTTCTGTCACACTCTTCTTATTTTTACCCAAATCATTTTACAGCTCTATGGTCTTGACTTTTCTCTTTGGATTTATAAATTTCCCCTCACCTGAACCTTTCCCAAACTGACCCCCACCCTTTTTAGTTTAAAGCCTTATCTACAGCCCTAGTTATTCGATGCACCAGGACACTGGTCCCAGCCCAGTTTAAGTGGAGCTCATCCAAATGGAACAGCTCCCTCTTTCCCCAGCACTGGTGCCAATGCCCCATGACTCAAAACCCATGCCTCCCACACGACTCTGAGCCACGCATTCAACTCTCTGATCTGTTTGACCCTATGCCAATTTGCGCTTGGCTCAGATAGTAATCCAGAGAGGTTCTATTTATTAATTTGGAGCCTAGCTCCTCAAATTCCATCAGCAGAAACTCATTCCTAGTTTTATCCATGTCATTAGTTCCTACATGGACCACGACAACTGGATCCTTCTCCTCCCACTCCAAGTTCTTCTCAAGCCATGAGGAGATATTCTTATCCTTGGCACCGGGCAAACAACACAGCCTTCGGGATTCCCGGTCGCAGAGAACAGTATATATCCCCCTAACTCTACTGTCCCCTACCACTACCACATTCCTTTTCACTCCCCCAGCCTCCTGTACCACAGTGCCACCCTCAAATTGCCCATCCTCCCTGCAGTCTTTGTCCTCATCCATACAGGTAGCAAATACCTCATACTTGTTGGGCTCCTCCATTGCTGGGTCCCCTCACCTGCGTGAATTACAGTCACACTCTCCTGTCCCTTACTATTAACCAAGTCTAAATATCTACCTAACCTAAGGGGTGTGACTGCTTCTTGGATCTCCCTCCCTGATGCATGGCAATGCCTGCGGCTCCTTTTATCTCCGCCGCTCTCGGTTGCTGGTTCACCCCTCACCTCGATTTTAAAATTCTCATCCTTCTCTTCGAATCTCTCCATGGCCTTGCCCCTCCCTATCTCTGTAATGTCCTCTAGCCCTACAACTCCCCCCCCCCCACCCCGAGATATCTGCTCTTCTCAAATTCTGGCTTCTTGAGCATCCCTGATTTTAATTGCTCAACCATTGGTGGCCATGCCTTCAGTCACCAAGGCCCTACGCTTTGGAATTCCCTCCCTAAATCTTTCTACCTCTCTACCTCTCTCTCCTTGAAGACGCTCTTTAAATCCTACCTCTTTGACTAAGCTTTTGGACATAAGAACATAAGAAGTAGGAGCAGGAGTAGACCATTTGGCCCTTCAAGCCCGCTCTGTCATTCAATTTTGGCTGATCTACCTCAACTCCACCTTCCCACACTATCCTCATATCCCTTGATTCCCTTAATATCCAAAAATCTATCGATCTCTGTCTTGAATATAATCAACGACTTAGCATCATTGAGGTAAAGAATTCCAAAGATTCAGTCCTAAATGGCTGACCTCTTATTCTGAGACTATGACCCCTGGTCTAGACACCCCAGGCAGTGGAAACATCCTCCCTGCATCTACCCTGTCAAGCCCTCTAAGAATTTTATATATTTCAATGAGATCGCCTCCTATTCTTCAAACAGCTAGAGAATGTGAGCCTTGTCTACTCAATCTCTCCTCATAGGATAATTCCCACCATCCCAAGAATCAATCTGGTAAAACTTTGTTACATTCCCTCTATGGCAAGTATATCCTTCCTTCGATAAGGAGACCAAAACTGTACACAATACTCCAGGTGTCGTCTCATCGAGGCCCTATATAATTACACTTACACTGCAACCCTTTTGTAATAAAGGCTAACGTACCATTTGCTTTTCTAATTGATTGCTGAACCTGCATGTTAACTTTCAATGATTTGAGTACAAAGACACCCAGGTCCCTCTGAACACCAACATTTCCCAATCTCTCACCATTTAAAAAATACTCTGCTTTTCTATTTTTCCTACCAAAGTGGATAACTTCACAGTTTGCCACATTATATTCCATCTACCATGTTCTCGCCCACTCACTTAACCTGTCTATATACTTTTGCATCCTCTTTGCATCCTTCTCACAACTTACATTCCCGCCTAGCTTTGTATCATCAACAAACTTGGATACATTATACTCAGTCCCCTCATCCAACTCATTGATATAGATTGTGAAGCACTGATGCTTGTGGTACCACTCTAGTTACAGCCCGCCAACCCAAAAATGACCCGTTGATTGCTGCTCTCTGTTTTCTGTCCATTATCCAATCCTCAATCCACGCTAATATATTACCCCCAATCCCAAGAGCCGTAATTTTATATAATAACCCATTGTATAGAACTTTATCGAATGGTTTCTGAAAATCTAAATATGCTACATCCACTGGTTCCCCCTTGTTTACCCTGCTAGTAACAATCTCAAGAATCTAGGGAATTTTGGAAGATCAAAACCAATGCCTCCACTATCTCTAACCACCCATTTTAAAACCCGAGGATATAAGTTATCAGGTCCAGGCATTTGTGGGCTTTTACTCCCATTAATTTCTTTAAGTACTATTTCTTTACTAATATTAATTTCTTTAAGTTCCTCATTCTCACTGGACCCTCAGCTCCCCACTATTTCCAAAATGATTTTTGTGTCTTCGTCTGTGAAGTCAGACACAAAGGTGTAGAAATTGCCCCCTGCCCGAAACGGGGCGCATACACCCTGCTTCAATGGTTTTTACCGCAGCTGTGGTTGAGGTCGCTTCTTGAGCGAAGTTCCGCTTTTTGTTGTTTTTTTTTTATTCGGAGCCAGAAGTCGCTCTTAATGAGGGCGGTGACTATACGAGAGGGGTGGAAGTTGGGACAGAGGGTAGACTTGAGGGGTGGAAGTTGGGGGGTGTGGAGTGACCGCCGTGATGACGTCATCATCGCTGCGACACCACGGCTCTCCCCTTCACTTAAAGTGGAAAGCCTTCGTGATTTTAAAACTTTGGCCCACTGGGCCACCAGGGAGGGTTTCGGCTGGGCCAGCGGCCTGGCACCCAAGAGTGGGGTTCCAGGCTGCCTGTTGGTGGCCCGGCCAAACCCGGGGACATAATTGTAGGATCAACCTGGCAGTTGGCTGAAAAAAAACATGGCGGCAGCGGCAGTGCGTCCTCCCCTTTAAGGGAAGCTGCACCACCATTGCAGAAAGCCAGAGTATCACTGGATCACTGGGAAAAACAGGCTTTGGCACCGCCGGGTGGGCTGAAGATTTTCAGAGGGGAATGTCACTGTCGGGAGAGTGGGGGGCGGGGCGGGGCGGGGTGGTTCGGTGGTGCGCAAGGTGATAACATGCTTAACACGGATCGGCAGCAGCGGAGCGGTGGGCGGGCAAGGGGATTAGGGCACCGCCGGGAAAACTCAGAAGGGCAATTGGGCTAGTAGTGGCCATTCCACGAAGAATTGGCGGCCACTCTATTTTGCAGCGTGGCCGCTGATTTATGGTGGTAACAGGCCTTAAGGAGAGGGCAATTTCGGCCCCAAAGTATTTGTTTAATGTCCCTGCCATTTCCTTATTCCCCTTTATAATTTCTTCTGTTTCTGCCTATAAGTGACCCACATTTACCTTTGCTAATCTCTTACTTTTACCATACCTATAGAAGCTTTTACAATCTGTTTTTATGTCTCTTGTCATCTGCCCTAATATCTCCTTATGTGGTTCGGTGTCAAATTTTGTTTGATAACGCTGCTGTGAAGCGTCTTGGGACATTTTACTACGTTAATGGTGCTGTATAAATACAAGTTGTTGTTGTAAGGAGCAACATGAGCTGATTAGTGTATCGTGCAGTGAAAGCAGAATCATTGATTTTCTTCTATACCCACAGAACCAGCAAGACAAGATGGAGTATATGAAGCTGATGGAGATGAGTTACCAGGCATGTCTAATTTGGCAATTAGTGACACAAACTCATCTAGCTCGTCAGACCCATTCTCACCAGCCCAGATATAGTTACTAGCAGTAACCAAGATAGTGCTGACCAGGGACTGTCCCTGAATAAGTCAGTGAGCACAGGAAAGCCAGAGGATGAATCTTTGGAAGGGGAATATAATGTTGCTGAGAGGACACATCGGTAATGTTATTCTCTGGCAGCAGAGCAAGCGGATGCTGATCTCATGGGTCCAGACATGAAACAAAGGATGCTTGCAGAGCAATACTACTATGTGCACCCTCTCGGCAGATGAGAGACAGGTGGTGTCATGGCCACTAAGTCATTCCCTGCAATCCAATCTGAGACATTATCTTCCATGCAGTGCCTGCTGGAGAGATTATATCTCTAGGGATATCTGCATGCTTCAGCCAAACACTATGAGCTCGATTTTACACTTTTTTTGCATGCATAACGCCCAGTTAACGTCCCTTTTACCTCTGAAATGATGTATAATGGCCAGATATCGCCCATTTAGCCACAAAATGGAAACCGACACCCATTTTTCGGACAGTAAGCGCCAAGCGTTACTTTCCCCATGTGTGTAACGTTGGGGAAAAAAATACCGCCCGCCTACTTTTTTGGGGCGGAATCATCAGAATGGGTGAAACCAATGCCCATAATATCGCCCAACGTTACTTTCCACATGTAATTAACGCCGAGATTCAATAATACCGACCGCCCACTTTGTTTTGTCGTAAAGCTCATATTTGCCGAAACTAACGGCTAATATATCGCCCAGTGTCACTTTCATCACCTCGCACACATCTCGCCCACAATATCGTTCGCCCAAAACACCTCTCAGAAAAAGTGGAACAGTTCTGAACGAATCACAGCGGTGTGGGCGCCATTTTTAAAATTTCAGGTTGCTTCATTCAAAAGGCTGCTTCAACTTCGGTGAAGTTTGGGTTGATTCTGGAGTTCTTCTCAGGTGAAGTGGCCATCTCAACAGACATATTTTCAGACTCTGGATGATTGGGGTTTACTGTAGGTGTATCTTAGTGTGGAAATTATTGCTTCTGATCAATTGCTATTATACTTTCGTTGGAATGGGGCCAGCCATTTCTCAGCCTGCATCGATTAATACGCAGATGCTGCAGAGTGCAAATGGCTCAATGTCTAATGCACATCATTATGTGCCCAATTTAAGACATGCCAGAATGAGGAGGAGGTCCAGACCATACTTACCCCACACTTACAGGGAGAAGAGGTCTTACCTCGACGTGTCCGAGCACACCTGCCTTCGGAGACTGCGCTTCCACAAGATGGTGAACAATGAAATATGCGAGCTCATCAGGCCAGATATACAACCTGCCATCAGGACATCAGTGTTGGTCGAGGTTAAAGTTGTTATGTATGCAAACCTATGTAACCTGCACACTCGCGCCACCAGAGGGCGTATCTGTTGGAGTCCCAAAGGATCCCTGCATCTCTTGGGAGCACTGTCTTTAAGCAGGCCTGCCATGCTGTACCTGCACTTTGGAGTTAGAATAAAGTGACTAAGATCACACTTACTCACGTCTACAGTACTCAGTCACATTGCTTTATTTAAGACTTAACAACTGGCGACGAGATAACGAATCATGCAGAGAATGCAGAGAACAGTTGGTATCCTGGAAAAATTCTCAGAAGGGATGATTGGGAGGCCTTCGTGGAGTGACTCAACCAATACTTCGTGGTCAACGAGCTGGAAGGGACTGCGAATGATGCCAAATGAAGGGCGATCCTCTTCACTGTCTGCGGGGCAACAACCTATGGCCTCATGAAGAATCTTCTTGCTACGGTGAAACCAACAATCAAATCATATGAAGAACTGTGTAGGCTAGTCCGGGAGGACCTAAATCCGAAGGAGAGCGTTCTGATGGCAAGGTATCGATTTTACACATGTCAACAGTCTGAAGGCCAAGAAGTGCCAAGCTACACAGGACATTGCGAATTCGATGGATTCCTGGAGCAAATGCTAAAAGACTTTTTTGTGCATGGCATTGGCATGAGGATATCCTTCGCAAACTATTGACTGTTAAAACACCGAACCTGAATAAAGTCATAACAATAGCCCAGGCATTTATGTCCACCAGCGATAATACCAAACAAACATAACACCAAGCAGCATAAAGATGTTTCGGCTAGTACTGTACACAAAGTAACGTCGTTTTCAGGCAGGAATGCATATGCCAGAACATACACACCTGCAGCTGCATGACCTCAGATGACCCAGAGTCCGCCATCAAGCGTTAATGCGAGGCAATTAATACCCTTTTGGCGTTGTGGACGTGATCATCGAGCCCATCAATGCCACGTCAAACACTATGCGTGAAAAGGCTGTGAGACAGCTCCAGCGAATGTGCAGACGAGCTGCAAACTCTGCAAACCACCACGTTGCAGAGGAAGACCGATCCATGGTGGATCAAACTGAACTAGAGACTCAAAGCGAGGAGGCAGAAGTGTACGGGGTACACACATTCACCACAAAATGTCCACTGATCATGTTAAAAGTTGAACTGAACGGAATTCCAGTATCTATAGAATTGGACATGGGTGCGAGTCAGTCCATCATGAGCAAAAAGGCCTTCGATAGGCTGTGGTGCAACAAGGCTCACAGGCCCAAGCTGAGCCCCCATTCATACCAAGCTGAGAACTTATACTAAAGAGCTGATCCCTGTAATAGGCAGCGCAGCAGTAAAAGTCTCCTATGATGCAGCAGTGCACGAACTACCACTATGGATTGTACCAAGAGATGGCCCCACACTGTTCGGCAGAAGCTGGCTGGGAAAAATACGCTGGAACTGGGACGACATCCGAGCGCTTTCATCCATCGACGATGCCTCATGTGCCCAGGTTCTGAGCAAGTTCCGTCGTTGTTTGCGTCAGGCATCGGAAGTTTCTCGGGGGCGAAGGTGCGGATTCACTTGATTCCCGGTACACGACCCATCCACCACAAGGCACGGGTGGTGCCATATATGATGTGAGGGAAAGTGGAGATCGAGCTGGACAGGCTGCACTGAGAGAGCATCATCGCACCGGTTGAGTTCAACGAGTGGGCCAGTTCGACTGTTCCGGTTCTCAAGGGCGCTGGCACGGTCAGAATTTGTGGGGACTATAAAGTAACGATTAACCGTTTTTCGCTATAGGACCAGTATCCATACCCATGGCAGATGACCTATTTGCGACGCTGGCAGGAGGAAAGACGTTCACCAAGTTGGACCTGACCTCAGCCTACATGACGCAGGAGCTGGCGGAATCTTCAAAAGGCCTCACCTGCATCAACACGCACAAGTGTCTGTTCATCGACAATAGATGCCCATTTGAGATTCGATTGGCCAACGCTATTTTTTAAAGGAACATGGAGAGTCTGCTAAAGTCGGTTCTGCGCACCGTGGTTTTCCAGGACGACATATTGATCACAGGTCGGGACACCATCGAACACTTGCAGAAGCTGGAAGAGGTTCCAAGTCGGCTAGATCGTGTGGGACTCAGGTTGAAATGCTCGAAGTGTGTTTTCCTGGCGCCAGAGATCGAGTTCTTAGAAAGAAGAATCGCGGCAGATGGCATCAGACCCATGGACGCCAAGACGGAGGCCATCAAGAACGCGCTGAGACCACAGAATGTGACGGAGCTGTGGTCGTTCCTGAGATTCCTCAATTATTTTGGTAATTTCCTGCCCGGGTTATGCACCTTGCTAGAACCTTTACATGTGTTGCTACGCAAGGGAGATGACTGGGTATGGGGGAAATCACAAGAGACAGCTTTTGATAAAGCCCGACATCTGTTATGTTCCAACAAATTGCTTGTCCATAATAATCCTTATCAACGTTTAGTGTTAGCTTGCGATGCGTCTTCGTATGGGGTCTGGTGTGTGTTACAACAAGCAAACGAATTGGGAACATTGCAACCGGTCGCTTATGTGTCCAGGAGCTTGTCCAATGCCGAAAGGGCCTACAGCATGATTGAAAAAGAAGCTCTGGCATGTGTTTATGGGGTAAAAAAAATGCATCAGTGTCTGCTTGGGCTTAAGTTCGAGTTAGAAACTGACCATAAGCCGTTCATATCGCTATTCTCAGAGAGCAAAGGCATCAATACCAATGCTGGGCGCTCCGCTCCTGCATATTACTATGTAATTCGCCACAGGCCAGGCACAGAAAACTGTGCTGACGCTCTCAGTCGGCTACCATTGCCCACCACTGGGGTGGAAATGGCACAGCCTGCAGACCTGCTCTTGGTGATGGATCCATTTGAAAACGAAAAGTCACCCATTATGGCCCACCAGATCAGGACCTGGACTAGCCAGGATCCTTTACTGTCCCTTGTAAAAAACTGTGTCCTCCATGGGAACTTGTCCCAGCAGAGATGCAGGAAGAGATCAAGCCGTTCCAGTGGCGCAAAGGCAAATTGTCCATACAGGCAGACCATCTTTTATGTGGTAATCGCGTGGTTTTGCCTAAGAAAGGCAGGGAAACGTTTATACACGACCTACAAAGTACCCACCCAGGCATAGTAATGATGAAAGCTATAGACAGATCCCATGTGTGGTGGCCTGGCATCGACTCAGATTTGGAGTCTTGCATGCGCCAATGCAACACTTGCTCTCAACTGAGTAATGCACCCAAGGAGACACCGCTAAGTTTGTGGTCATGGCCCTCCAAACCGTGGTCTCGGATCCACGTTGATTTCACTGGCCCGTTTCTCGGCAAAATGTTCTTGGTTGTTGTGGATGCCTATTCAAAATGAATTGAGTGTGTAATAATGTCGATAAGCACGTCCACTGCCACCATCGAAAGCCTACGAGCCATGTTTGCCACACACGGCCTGCCCAATGTCCCTGTCAGCGACAATGGGGCATGCTTCACCAACGCTGAATTCAAGGAATTCATGACTGGCAACCGGATCAAGCACATCACATCTGCCCCGTTCTAGCCCACATCTAACGGCCAGGCAGAACGGGCAGCCTAAACCATCAAGCAAAGCTTGAAATGCGTGTCCCGAGTCCTGCTCAGCTACCGCACAAGACCCTACTCGCTCACTGGGGTTCCACCAGTTGAGCTACTCATGAAAAGGGTGCTCAAAACAAGGCTCTCTCTACTCCACCCTGATCTTCATGATCACATCGAGTGCAGGCGGCATCAACAAAGCATGTACCATGATCACGTAAATTTGTCATGTGATATTGAAGTCAATGACCCTGTATTTGTACACAACTATGGACATGGTCCCATATGGTTTGCTGGCATTGTCATAGCCAAAGAAGGGAGCAGGGTGTTTCAGGTCAAACTCGCAAATGGAATAACTTGCAGAAAGCATTTGGACCAAACCAAACTGCGATTCACAGACTGCTACAAGCAACCCGAAGAGGACACCACCAACTTTGACCCTCAAACACACACACAAGAGGCTACCGACATCATGGTTGACCATGAAGCTGAACTCATCACCCCCAGCAGCCCAGCAAGGCCAGTGAAGAACCAACCAACTCACCTGCACCTGCATTTGTACCGAGACGATCGACTAGGGAGCCGAAAGCCCCAGATCGTCTCACCCTGTAAATAAGTGTACTATTGACTTTGGGAGGTAGTGATGTTATGTTCTGCAGCTAAGTTCGCCAGGGTGTAGGGCCCTCACATTGGCATGCGGGCACCTTCTCAGGACCCAGAGCTTTTTCGTAACAGAAAAGGATTTCACTCCCTGAAGGTCCAACTAGTTGTCGACCACAAACAGATCATAATGGCAGTGAATGCCAAATGTCTGGTCAGCTTCGATTAGGCTCACATCCTGTGTGAGAGCGCTGTCTCTGACATGTTTAACAGTCAGCCACAAAGACAATGCTGGATGCTTGGTGACAACCGATATAGCCTAGCCACCTGGCTCATGACCCCCCTGCGTGACACCCACACAGAGGCCGAGAAGCGATACAATGAGAGCCACACAGACACACGCAATTTGGTCCAGGAAACAATTAGTGTGCTTAAACAGTGCTTTAGATGCCTGGACCACTCAGGAGGGGAGCTACAATATAACCCTGAGCAAGTAGCTAAATTCGTGGGTCGTGTGCTCCATGCTACACAACCTGGCTATCAGGAGGGGACAAGAATTGCCAGAAGGGACTGATGGTCCACCTCAGGAGAGAGAGGAAGAGGAGGATGAGGGGCTGGATGCTGACCTAGGGCCAGACAATCAGGCTGATGATGCAACCATACCCACGCCCCATATTGTGGATGAGGTGCGGCGAATGAGGGTACGGGACCCAAAAGAGCCAAGGGCCCAGGGGAAACATGGAACTGCCCACAATGCAATGTGTGTGTGCACTAGGTCCGTGCAGCAGAGCAGGTCTCTAGTCGTCCTGGTTAATCCTTGCCACTATAAAGACCTAGCTCTGTCAAGCCCGTGTGGTAGTTGATGCGCAACAGTCACCACAAGTTTAAAAAATTCACGCACAGGCATCTTCCACCCCCTCAACTGGAGTTCAGGACTGGAACATCGGGTCCTTCATTGAAACATCTGTGAACTCTCGTGGAAGCAAGTCATCCTCATTTGAGGGACCACTTTTGAAGATGATGACCCATGCGCCCATCCAGACCACAGGATAGGGCCCGTGGTGGCTAAATAGCTGCAAGACTCTTACGTCAGGAGCTCAGAACTGAACAATTTGCCTGAAAGAACGTTGCTGTGAGTGACAACGCTGACACACTGCTGTGTGTGTGCAGCTCAGACATCAATGGTGGTCATCACCTTGGTCCAGTAAAAGTTTAAGTTGATTCAAGTTAAGTTTTATTTAGCCCTTTCATGTGAAGAAATCACCAGCTATTTGAGACAATGTGCAACAAGGTTATGTTGAATAAAAAACATTTTATACGACCATTGAAATCATAAGTATCACGGGCAAAAACACCCCATCCCCACCCCACTTTTTCAACCATTGACATCAATCAAATTGTTCAACAAAGCAGCAAACCTGAGGACTGGGAGAATGTTTTAATACAGCAGAGGAGGACAAAGGGTTTAATTAGGAGGGGGAAAATAGAGTATGCGAGGAAGCTTGCTGGGAACATAAAAACTGACTGCAAAAGCTTCTATAGATATGTGAAGAGAAAAAGATTAGTGAAAACAAACGTAGGTCCCTTGCAGTCAGATTCAGGTGAATTTATAATGGGGAACAAAGAAATGGCAGACCAGTTAAACAAATACTTTGGTTCTGTTTTCACGAAGGAAGACACAAATAACCTTCCGGAAATACTAGGGACCGAGAGTCTAGTGAGAAGGAAGAACTGAAGGATATCCTTATAAAGCAGGAAATTGTGTTAGGGAAATTGATGGGATTGAAGGCCAATAAATCCATGGGGCCTGATAGTCTGCATCCTAGAGTACTTAAGGAAGTGGCCCTAGAAATAGTGGATGAATTGGTGATCATGTTCCAACAGTCAATCGACTCTGGATCAGTTCCTATGGACTGGAGGGTAGCTAATGTAACACCACTGTTTAAAAAAGGAGGGAGAGAGAAAACGGGTAATTATAGACCGGTTAGCCTGACATCAGTAGTGGGGAAAATGTTGGAATCAATTATTAAAGATGAAATAGCAGCGCATTTGGAAAGCAGTGCCAGGATCAGTCCAAGTCAGCATGGATTTATAAAAGGGAAATCATGCTTGACAAATCTTCTGGAATTTTTTGAGGATGTAACTAGTAGAATGGACAAGGGAGAACCAATGGATGTGGTGTATTTGGACTTTCAAAAGGCATTTAACAAAGTCCCACACAAGAGATTGGCATGCAAAATCAAAGCACAAGGTATGGGGGTAATGTACTAATGTGGATAGAGAACTGGTTGGCAGACAGGAAGCAGAAAGTTGGGATAAACGGGTCCATTTCAGAATGGCAGGCAGTGACTAGTGGAGTGCTGCAGGGCTCAGTGATGGGACCCCAGCTATTTACAATATACATTAATGATTTAGATGAAGGAATTGAGTGTAATATCTCCAGGTTTGCAGATGACACTAAACTGGGTGGTGGTGTGAGCTGTGAGGGCGCGAAGAGGCTGCAGGGTGACTTGGACAGGTTAGGTGAGTGGGCAAATGCATGGCAGATGCATTATAATGTGGATAAATTTGAGGTTATCCACTTTGGGGGCAAAAACACGAAGGCAGAATATTATCTGAATGGCGGCAGATTAGGAAAGTGGGAGGTGCAACGAGACGTGCATATCATGGTTCATCAGCCATTGAAAGTTGGCATGCAGGTACAGCAGGCGGTGAAGAAGGCAAATGGTATGTTGGCCTTCATAGCTCGGGGATTTGAGTATCAGAGCAGAGAGGTCTTACTGCAGTTGTACAGGGCTTTGGTGAGGCCTCACCTGGAATAATGTGTTCAGTTTTGGTCTCCTAATCTGAGGAAGGACATTCTTGCTACTGAGGGTGTGCAGTGAAGGTTCACAAAACTGATTCCCGGGATGGCCGGACTAACATATGAGGAGAGACTGGATCAACTGGGCCTTTTTACACTGGAGTTTAGAAGGATGAGAGGGGATCTCATAGAAACGTATAAAATTCTGACGGGACAGGACAGCTTAGATGTGGGAAGAATGTTCCCGACGATGGGAAAGTCCAGAACCAGAGGACACAGTCTTAGGATAAGGGGTAGGCCATTTAGGACTGAGATAAGGAGAAACTTCTTCACTCAGAGAGTTGTTAACCTGTGGAATTGCTTACTGCAGACAGTTGTTGATGCCAGTTCATTGGATATATTCAAGAGGGAGTTAGATATGGCCCTTACGGCTAAAGGGATCGAGGGGTATGGAGAGAAAGCAGGAAAGGGGTACTGAGGGAATGATCAGCCATGCTCTTATTGAATGGCGGTGCAGGCTTGAAGGGCCGAATGGCCTACTCCTGCACCTATTTTCTATGTTTCTATGTTTCTATGTCCCGCAATATAAAATACAAATGCAAAGCAGCAGGGTGGCCCCCCCTCCCCCTCCCCCCATACATTACAACAAATTGCATACACCCAGATGGAGATATAACAAAGCCGTCACCTGCAGACATGCACCTCACGTTCCTTCCCCCGTCGCCTTCTTCTCCCCACCTCTACCCCTTCCCCTCCCCGCTCCATGTGGCCTGGCTGAAGAGCTCCTCAGGCGGTGCCTTACTGCCGGGGATGATGTCAGAGGCGGTGGTTGGACGGGTACAGGAGCGGGGAGTGCCGAGGTGCGAACATTCTCATATCCAGAAGCAGGTACTTGGTCCTTGCTCTCATCTATTGTTGGCAGTGGTGGTGCGGAACCCAGGGGTGGAGTGCCACGCTCTGGAACCACTGGGAGGCCTGTGCCAGCAGTATTCCTGGCTATTGTCTCCAGGGTCTCCGCTATCTGTGGAACGTACTCAGTCATGGTGGCCAGCTGTCAGAATATGCCCCCAATGCATCGAGGATCTGGTTACCAATGTCTACAGTCCTCCTGGACAACTGTACCAATTCTCCGCTCTCATGTGGTGCTCGTGGAACAGACTTGCCATCCTGGGGACAAATGGGGTGTCCTGTGGCGAGGTGCTTGAGCCCGGTACCTCCAGAGTGGAGTTGGGAATGACTGGAGGAGCGCTAGATGGCCTTGGGGTGGAATAGCTTCTGGAGCATGGTGATGCAGGTTCCTCGAAGTCCACGCTCTCATCTCATCAGATCTAGAGGATTGACGGACGAGAATCGGAGCTCCTCAGCACCAGATGTAGGATTGCCCTGCGGCCCCACCTTCTGGCCTCTGTGGTCTTGCCTTGGGATGCGCTGCTGGCTGAGATGCAAAACACAAATGAGGTTATTAGAGGAGAAGGGGGTGCTAGGGTCACAGGGTGATTCCAGAGCTACACACAGCATATGCACGACGAAAGCACCACCACTGTCAAAATCATCACAGACATCACATTTCATGACCATCAACACATTGTGCATTGCAATGATTTTCATTCGGCCAGCATTATTTATAGGACAATTTTAGAAATCATGTATCATATATGATTGTTCGGATATGAGTGGGTGTGGCATCTATTGACTTTACATCACACAGTGGTGTAAACGTTACTCACGCGTCATCACTGCAGAGTCTGCAGATGCTTGCGTGGCCATCCGGTGATGCTTCCCCACGAGTGTGAGCACCCACTCCTCTATCTCAATGATGTCACTGGGAATTGGTCGCCCCCACCATTTTGTTTCTGCAAGGACCCCATTGTCGATAGCTTCTTCTGTAAAAGATAACAGGACGACGTGGCATGAGATCATTGCGTGATATCATTGCTAGGTACAGAGATTGATACAACACATAACCGACAGATGTAATCATGATTAGAATGATAATTATACCAAAAGATGTACACCGTGACTGCAGGCTTTGAATACAACATTCCCAGTAAAAGTGAAAGACCTCACATCTGATGATAGTCACTCATGACTCTTACAAATCAAATTATATAAATACATAAGTGCATGTAAATAAATGTAATACTTACTCTTGCGGATCCGACAAGGTTGTTCCATCGTTTGCGGCATTGGTTGCCCTCACGCACCTCATTGGTCGCCGATGAGACCACCTCAACTATCTCGGCCCATATCTTCTGGTAGGACTTTGGGGTGGGTTTCCCACACCTTCCCTGGGTCAAATCACCCCAGCGTAACTCGACTTCCTGCAGGAGTGAAGCATTTGCCTCATCTGAGGACCTCCTCGCTCTTTTGCGCCCTCCAATGTGCTCCTCTCCCAGCTCATTGCTCTTGTCAGCATCAGTCTCCACAGCGTGCTGTGTCACCTCCTCCTCTTCCTCCATTATAGGCACCAAATTCAGCCAAATATCTGGCTCGTAACAGCTAATTTTTGTTTGCCAATTTATTTAAAGCTCGAAACTCTTTGAAGTGGGAATTAAGGAGTTAAACACATTTTAGATTAGTAAGGCAAAAACACAATTTGCTGATGTGGCAGAATTAGCAGGTGCAACTGTAGGACAATGGTACAGTTCCCGTTATTCAGAGCTCAGGTCATAGGCCATGAAGTGGCTTCCTGTTGTATTCAGAACTTTGAAATAAATTCCTGTTAATGGCAGGAGGCAGGATATGTTCATACTCAAGGAGGATGTGAAACAATTAACAAAGGTGAAATTAAACAATCTGTAACAAAGCAAAAAAAATTGTGTATGCGGTAGAAAGACTGACCAATGATAATGTAAATGATGACTTTGCAAAGAATTCTATACAAAAGAAGCAGCTCCTAATGTATTCGACGAAAGCATTCCGGTTAAGGAACTGGTGCAGACCGTGTCTCCCTTGATCAAGCAATTAAACAATTATTTTCTCCACAACAGGCCTGTGTTGAGTGTCTTTGTCATACTCCACATCAAATGGCGTAGTCTGGTAGGACGCACCCGAGCAAGTGAGTATATATTTCAAATCTGATGTAATCTGCCGCGAAACATGTCGGTCGCCTGGGGTGTCCGAATTTGTGAGAAAGATCTGTAATGGTATAAAGGACTTGAGCGTAGTTAAGAGGTCAGAATAGTAATTATCAAAGTAGGATCGGCTTTGTAGGTTTGTAATTCCAGACCCTAGGTTTGAGGAAACCAGGTTAAAGGGGACAATAAAGCGATAGAGGGGTAGACATAGCAAACATAGATGGCGTGCAAAGATATGCTAGATCAGGGACTGGAAGGATCGCTGAGTAGGTATTTTGCTGACGACCATAGAAACTTGATAGTTACTATGTTAAGTGATGGATGGGATCCCCAAAATTATGGAGGAGAAACAAAAAACCAAAAAAGACGGCCAAAGCGGGTTTGATGGTGGTCAGTCAATGTTTGCAATATAAAGCCATGGCCAGGCCTCAGCTAGAAGAATTACATAGGTTGAGGGTGGAAGTAAGTAAGACAGACGGAGGGACGCTTTGGGCCCCTACGCAATGACCACGATGACAAGATAGAAACATAGAAACATAGAAAATAGGTGCAGGAGTAGGCCATTTGGCCCTTCGATCCTGCACCACCATTCAATATGATCATGGCTGATCATTCACCTCAGTACCCCTTTCCCGCTTTCTCTCCATAGCACTTGATCCCTTTTGCCGTAAGGGCCATATCTAACTCCCTCTTGAATATATCCAATGAACTAGCATCAACAACTCTCTGCGGTAGGGAATTCCACAGGTTAACAACTCTCTGAGTGAAGAAGTTTCTCCTCATCTCAGTCCTAAATGGCTTACCCCTTATCCTTAGATTATGTCCTCTGGTTCTGGACTTCCCCAACATCGGAAACAATCTGCCTGCATCTAACCTGTCCAGTCCCGTCAGAATTTTATACGTTTCTATGAGATCCCCTCTCATCCTTCTAAGCTCCAGTGAATACAGGCCCAGTCAATCCAGTCTCTCCTCATATGTCAGTCTTGCCATCCCGGGAATCAGTCTGATAAACCTTTGCTTCACTCCCTCAATAGCAAGAACGTCCTTCCTCAGATTAGGAGACCAAAACTGAAAATAATATTCCAGGTGAGGCCTCACTAAGGCCTTGTACAACTGCAGTAAGACCTCCCTGCTCCCATACTCAAATCCCCTAGCTATGAAGGCCAACATACCATTTGCCTTCTTCACCGCCTGCTGTACCTACATGCCAACTTTCAATGACTGATGTACCATGACACCCAGGTCTCGTTGCACCTCCCCTTTTCCTAATCTGCCACTATTCAGATAATATTCTGCCTTCGTGTTTTTGCCACCAAAGTGGATAACCTCACATTTATCCACATTATACTGCATCTGCCATGCGTTTGCCCACTCACCCAACCTGTCCAAGTCACCCTGCGGCCTCTTAACATCCTCCTCACAGCTCACACCGCCACCCAGTTTAGTGTCATCTGCAAATTTAGAGATATTACACTCAATTCCCTCATCCAAATCATTAATGTATATTGAAATAGCTGGGGTCCCAGCACTCAGCCCTGCGGCACCTACTAGTCACTGCCTGCCATTCTGAAATGGACCCGTTTATCCCGACTCTCTGCTTCCTGTCTGCCAACCAGTTCTCTATCCGCAATACCCCCAATACTATGTGCTTTAATTTTGAACACTAATCTGTTGTGTGGACCTTGTCAAAAGCCTTTTGAAAGTCCAAATACACCACATCCACTGGTTCTCCCTTGTCCACTCTACCAGTTGCATCCTCAAAAAATTCTAGAAGATTTGTCAAGCAGGATTTCTCTTTCATAAATCCATGCTGATTTGCATCGATCCCGTCCCTGTTTTCCAAATGTGTCGCTATTTCATCTTTAATAATTGATTCCAAAATTTTCCCCACTACAGATATCAGGCTATAAATACCTGTTTTTTCTCTCCCTCATTTCTTAACAAGTGGTGTTTTATTCGCAACCTTCCAATCCATAGAAACTGATCCAGAGTCGATAGACTGTTGGAAAATGATCACCAATGCATCCACTATTTCTAGGGCCACTTCCTTAAGTACTCTGGGATGCAGACCATCAGGCCGCGGGGATTTATCAGCCTTCAATCCTATCAATTTCCCTAACACAATTTCCCGCCTAATAAGGATTTCCTTCAGTTCCTCCTTCTCACTAGACCCTCGGTCCCCTAGTATTTCCGGAAGGTTATTTGTGTCTTCCTCCGTGAATACAGAACCAAAGTATTTGTTTAACTGGTCCGCCATTTCTTTGTTCCCCATTATAAATTCACCTGAATCTGACTGCAAGGGACCGATGTTTGTTTTCATTAATTTTTTTCTCTTCACATATCTATAAAAGCTTTTGCAGTCAGTTTTTATGTTCCCAGTAAGCTTCCTCACATACTCTATTTTCCCCCTCCTAATTAAACCCTTTGTCCTCCTCTGCTGTATTATAAAATTCTCCCAGTCCTCAGGTTTGCTGCTTTTTCTGTCCAATTTATATGCCTCTTCCTTGGATTTTACACTATCCTTAATTTCTCTTGTTAGCCACGGTTGAGCCACCTTCCTCATTTTATTTTTACTCCAGACAGGGATGTACAATTGTTGAAGTTCATCCATGTGATCTTTAAATGTTTGCCATTGCCTATCCACCGTCAACCCTTTAAGTATCACTCGCCAGTCTATTCTAGCCAATTCACGTTTCATACCATCGAAGTTACCTTTCCTGAAAGTCAGGACCCCAGTCTCTGAATTAACTGTGTTGGTCTCCATCTTAATAAAGAATTCTACCATATTATGGTCACTCTTCCCCAAGGGGCCTCGCATGACAAGATTGCTAATTAGTCCCTTCTCATTACACATCGCCCTGTCCAGGATGGCCAGCCCTCTAGTTGGTTCCTCGACATATTGGTCCAGCAAACCATCCCTAATACACTCCAGGAAATCCTCCTCCACCGCATTGCTACCAGTTTGGTAAGCCCAATCAATATGTAGATTAAAGTTGCCCATGATAACTGCTGTACCTTTATTGCACGCATCCCTAATTTCTTGTTTGATGCTGTCCCCAACCTCACTACTACTGTTTGGTGGTCTGTACACAACTCCCACTAGCGTTTTCTGCCCTTTGGTATTCCGTAGCTCCACCCATACTGATTCCACATCATCCAAGCTAATGTCCTTCCTTACTATTGTATTAATTTCCTCTTTAACCAGCAATGCCACCCCACTCCGGTTCCTTTCTGTCTATCCTTCCTAAACGTTGAATATCGCTGGATGTTGAGTTCCCAGCCTTGGTCACCCTGGAGCCATGTCTCTGTGATGCCAATTACATCATACCCGTTAAGTACGATCTGTGCAGTTAATTCGTCCACCTTATTCCGAATACTCCTTGCATTGAGGCACAGAACCTTCAGTCTTGTCTTTTTAACACACTTTGCCCCTTTAGAATTTTGCTGTAATATGGCCCTTTTTGCTTTTTCCCTTGGGTTTCTCTGCCCTCCACTTTTACTTTTCTTCTTTCTATCTTTTGCTTCTGCCTCCATTCTACTTCCCTCTTTCTCCCTGCAGAGGTTGCCGTCCCCCTGCCATATTAGTTTAACCACTCCCCAACAGCACTAGCAAACACTCCCCCCTAGGACATTGGTTCCGGTCCTGCCCAGGTGCAGATTGTCCGGTTTGTACTGGTCCCACCTCCCCCAGAACCGGTTCCAATGTCCCAAGAATTTGAATCCCTCCCTTCTGCACCACTCCTCAAGCCACATCTGAGCTATCCTGCGATTCCTACTCTGACTAGCACGTGGCACTCGTAGCAATCCTGAGATTACTACTTTTGAGGTCCTACTTTTTAATTTAGCTCCGAGCTCCCTAAATTCATCTTGTAGGACCTCATTCCATTTTTAATCTATATTGTTGGTACCAATATGCACCACGACAACTGGCCATTCACCCTCCCCCTTCAAAATGCCCTGCACCCGCTCCGAGACATCCTTGACCCTTGCACCAGGGAGGCAACATACCATCCTAGAGTCTTGGTTGCGACCGCAGAAACGTCTATTTATTCCCCTTACAATAGAATCCCTTACCACTATAGCTCTCCCACTCTTTTTCCTGCCTCCTGTGCAGCAGAGCCACCCATGGTGCCATGAAATTGGCAGCTGCTGTTCTCCCCTGATGAGTCATCCCCCTCAACAGTACCCAAAGCGGTGTATCTGCTTTGCAGGGGGATGACCGCAGGGGTCTCCTGCACTACCTTCATCCCACTGCTCTTCCTGTTGGTCACCCATCCCCTATCTGGCTGTGTACCCTTTACCTGCGGTGTGACCAACTCGCTAAACGTGCTATTCACGACATCCTCAACATCGTGGATGCTCCAGAGTAAATCCACCCGCAGCTCCAGTGCCACAATGTGGTCTGTCAGGTCCTGTATGCGGATGCACTTCCCGCATATGTAGTCGTCAGGTCCCTGACTTCGCACATAGCACAGGAGGAGCATAACATGTGTCCGAGTTCTCCTGCCATGACTTAACCCTTAGATTAACTTAATTTGGCAACAACAATGCTCATAGGTTACTTACTGATAATGAAAAGAAAAAGAAAAACTACTCACCAATCACCAGCCAATTACTTACTCCCTTGGCTGTTGTGATATCTTTACAAAGCACAGCACACACAGCTTCCTAACATGGCAGGCAGTTCTCTCGGAAGTCTCCGGAAATCTGCCTGGTTCTGTTTATTATTAACCCTGCACTTGCAGTACACAATATGTCCACATCCACAGTGTGGCGCTACAAACATTACAAGCTTGCAGACATTCCACTTCTCCCTCCTGAATGAAGAAGCCATCATAACAAACATCAAACATAACTTTCATGTTTATACATAACTTTTTTTTTTCCATATTTACAAATTTAACTTTACCACTTGTTTTCTGTTTCGGAGAGGATACCTTCGCTCTCGAACAGAATCTTCCAAACATGGTCTCGAATCTAAACTCATTCGAGACTCATCCTGAGGAACGTTTTCCTCCACAGAATTTCCTTGATTTTCATTTGAAGTCACTCTAACTTCAGGCTCTTTGTTTTCCTGATTCGGACTCAGACTTTCATTCTGATTCTCTCCTGGATTTGTTTCCAGTACATTGGATTTAGGATTTGCTACTGGTGTATCAAAACTATCTGATGAGTCAGAAATAATGTAATCATTCCCACCTTCAACTCCTTCCATGTCTGTAGGTAAAATATGATCAATATGAACAAACCTAACCTGTCCATTATCAAACATCTTTACCAAATATGTGCGAGGACCACATATCTTCATCACGCTTCCTGGTGACCACGTCAACCATTTATGGTGATGGTTCTTCACTCACACCTTCTGGTTTAATTTCATACTTCTCTCTTTTACTCTACCTTTATCATGATTCTCTTTCTGTCTTAATTGTGTCTCTTCTACGGACTGTGCCAAATTTGGCTTTAACAATGAGAATCTGTTTCAAGGCTGTCATTTGAGAAACAACTCTGCTGGTGTTCTAAAAGTAGTTGTATGAGGAATATTTCGATATGTAATCAAAAAATTAGTCAATTTGTGATCAAATGACAACTGTTGTTTCCTTGGATTTGGATCTAACATTTGTTTTATGAGGGCACGTTTCACAATTTGTACAGTGCGCTCTGCTGCACCATTCGAAGCAGGATGGTATGGTGGCACCTTGGTATGTTTCACACCATTTTTGCTTGTGAATTATGAAAATTCTTCTGAACAAAATTGTGGTCCATTATCCGAAACAATCTCTTCAGGGAGGCCAAATGAAGAAAATAATTTTCGTAAAATGTCCAATGTTTTACTGGTTGTTATTTTCCACATTGGAAACACCTCAACCCACTTTGAATGGCTATCAATCACAATGAACAATTGTTGTCCTTCTAACTCAGCAAAATCAATATGTAGCCTTTGCCACACCCTGGGAGGCCATTTCCATGGCTGTAATGGTACTGGTGGTGATTGCTTGCTTACTGATTGACATGTCGTACACTGACTCACGATGCACTCTATATCTTTATCAAGACCTGGCCACCAGAAATAACTGCGTGCAAAACTCTTGGTCAAGCTCATTCCCAGGTGCTGGTCATGAAGGTCTCCTAATAATTTGGACCTGAATTTATTTGGTATAACCACTCTTGCACCCCACATGATACAATCTTTAGCGACTGATAATTAATTCCTACGAATGAAGAATGGATGCGTATCTTTGTCTGTTACCTGGTTTGGCCATCCATTTGCAATATACTCATACACCTTTGACATCACAGGGTCACATTTGGTTGCTCTACCAATCTCTTCAGCTGTGACTGGCAGTTCATCAATGTATGAAAAATAAAACACTTCTTCCTTATCGGGTGTAACTTGTGATGGGGACAGCCATCTAGACATTGCATCAGCATTATGTGATCAGCTGATCGTCTGTATTCAATATCATATGTATATGCTGACAAAATCAAAGCCCATCTCTGCATTCGGGCTGCAGCTAATGTTGGAACTGGGGACTTTGGATGGAGGATTGCTGTTAGGGGCTTATGGTCCGCAATGATGGTAAACTTATGACCATACAAGTATTTGTGAAACTTCTTGACCCCAAATTTTAATGCCAAAGCTTCCCTTTCAATTTGCGCATAATTACTCTCACTGGCACTGAGAGTGCATGAAGCAAAAGCAATTTGTCTCTCCTCCCCACTACATGATACATGAGAGATTACTGCCCCAACTCCATACGGAGAGGCATCACATGCTAGCTTAATCTCCTTAGATATGTCATAGTGAACTAACATGGTTCACCAATTTGCTTTTACACTCCTTGAATGCTGTATTTCATTCTTTTGACCACTTCCAATGGACCTGTTTTTTCAAAAGTTCATTCAGTGGATGTAATACTGTCGCCAATTTTGGTAGGAACTTCCCATAATAGTTCAAAAGACCCAAGAATTAACGAAGTTCATTGACATTCCTGGGAGTGGGTGCATTTCTAATTGCATCCAATTTTTCCATGGTTGGATGTAAACCATCTTTGTCTGCTCTGTACCCTTTCTATTTCTTTCTATTTGTTTTTTGTCATCACACCCTGCACCTGCACCGGCTGGCCTTTTGTAGGCCTTCCCACGCTGCCGCTCCGCCTCCTCGAACTCCCGCTGGCTCCCAATGACTGTTGGGCCTTTTGTAGGCCTCCCCACACTGCCGCTCCACCTCCTCTAACACCCGATGATAGACAGTAAGACAAATAACGTTCCCCCGCCCTATGAGAAAATAGTCCCAACTGCCCCGAAAGGGGACAGCAGTGACGACAAAGACATAAACTCCATCGCATCAGTCACAGTGACAGTAGGAGGTCCCAATGCAGGGGCACACAAATATACAGCCTTCGCCCCCCCTGGAAAAACAAGGCATACTTAAGGATTTGTGTATAACAAAACTCCGCAACAGAAACATAGAGTTTTGAAAGACCCTGCAAGAAATGTGTGACATTCATGATATGCATGAGCGGGACATTATTCAACTAGTAAGGGCAAAGTACCCACATGACAAATGGAATACCCTGGCACAAAATTTTAGGGACAGGACCTAAGTTCCCAACGTAAACACCACCCGGGCTACAAGGCAGGCTGCATACGATGGATTAAAGACTGCCGTGCAGACTGTCTTGGGACCATCACAGCCCAATTGGGGCCTTATAATGTTTGTAAAACAAAAGAAAAATGAGAATAGTAATGAATATGGAGAGCGTTTATGGACAGCATATCAGGAGTCGTCAGGCCAGGCCAACCCAGACCGGAACGATATCCCCTTCTGTAAAATGTTAAAAGATGGGTTGTCGGCAGAGTATCAGAAAATTCTCAAAATGGGGGTAATAGCAGCCAATATGTACAATGGATTGGTACAATCGGCATGTCAGGTAGATAGCGAGATAACAAAGCAGATAAAGACCGAGGTGGTGTCCGTGAGAGTGGGGAATAGTCAGGAGTATTATAATTGTGGAAAGATGGGACATCGAAAAAGCGAGTGTAGATCATCCCAACAGAAATGCCACCCCAAGGACTGTTGCTGGGCAAAAGGCGGGGGCAGGAAGGACAGAGATCGGATAAGGAAACCCCACAGGCTAATCTAACCAGAGCAACTAGGCAACAATTACTCCAGGTTTTGAAGGAACTGGGACGTGATTGAAGATCAGCGGCCCCCCCTACGGAGTGAAGGTGACTCGTGTATTCACGTGACAGCAGTGTTAGGGGGCCGGCAGTGTGATATGTTAGTGGATACTGGGGCATTGGTCTCTATTACTGACACCCCCTTGTCAACTACCTGCAAAATCAGGACTGTAAGGGGGGTGGAAGGGACCAATTCGACTGCCAAATTAAGCGAGGTTGTATTGTTGGAAGTAGCTGGGATCTTACTACCGGCCCAATTTTACATAAAGCCCAACAATGAAGGTACGATACTAGGAATAGATTTATTGAATCAATTAGGGGCGCTGGTCGACCCCCAGGGAAAGAAGGTAATTTGGGTAAATCCAATGGTCAGAAGACGAGTGTGTCAGGGAGGGAAGATAGGTTCGATAGAAATGCTAAAGTAGGATCATAACAAGGGACTGGGATGTGGTAGGACAGTGGGGGGTCATCTGCCGGCACGTCAGTGGAGTCTGGTCAACGTCCAAGCAAGACTGCGGGTTGGTAGATCCTGTGGTGATCCCAGGATCCGAACATAACTCACATAAACAATATCCCATTAAACCAGAGGCAATGACCGCCAGAAAACAAATCATAAAGGAGTTATTAAATAATGGGATACTTAGAGAAGCGGAAGGAACTACCAACTCCCTGGTGTGGCCAGTAAAGAAGCCAGGTGGGTCATACAGGCTGACCATTGACTACACAGCTTTGAATAAGGTTACCCCAAGACAGCACCCCATTGTGGTAAGCCCCGCTACCATATTTAATGGGTTGAAGCCCGAACACCAGGTGTTCACGGCACTAGACATAGCCAATGGCTTTTGGTCCATACACCTTGCAAAGGAATCCTAGGATTAATTTACCTTTATGGTGGGTGACCACCAGTACACTTGGATGCGGGTCCCACAAGGATTCCACAATAGTCCGACAATATTTAACCGAACCATAAGCCAGGTCATAGAAAAGGTGGACCTGACACCATACAGAAGTATAATACTGCAGTATGTAGATGACCTGTTGATAGTCTCAGAAGATGAAAGGAGGCACACAGGCGCACTTATAGAGGTCCTAGAAGCCTTACCAGAAGCGGGGTTTAAGATAAACCCCAAAAAGGCATAGATTGGACAAGCCACAGTACAGTACTTGGGACACAAGATCTCCCAAGGCACTCGGACAATGTCCAAGGATAGGAAAGAAGCCATTAGAATCATTCCCCATCCAAAAACAGTCCGAGGAGTGCGCAAGGTACAGACTCTAACTACTGCAGGAATTTTATACCCAACTTCGCAGCAATTGCGGAACCCTTGCAAAGGTTGGTAAAAGGGGGAAAACCGTCCCTCGAGACCATAGAATAGAGTCCCAAGCAAGAGACTGCATATGTAAATCTGAAGGAGTCTCTAATGTCCGCCCCAGGATTGGGACTCCTGAATATGGACCTCCCTTTCCACGTTTACTGTGAGAACCAAGAAGGCTTTTATGGAGCCGTGGTAACACAAATGCACGGGGACAGAATGAGATGCATAGCTTACTATTCAACCCAACAATCACCAGTAGCTGCGGCTGCACTAGACTGCGCCACATGGGCAGACAAGGTCAGCAAACCTGTCGTGATGACAGGCAAAATTGTCCTACACACCAAACACTCTCTGGTAGAAATGTTGAATACTGGAAAGCTCCGGGCCTTCTCCAATGTCCGCCGAGCGAAGTGGGAAGCCGTTTTACTGCCCCACGATGAATCAGTAAAGATAGTCAGAGACAGAGATAGGCAGAAGGAATCCTCACTAGGGGGGAGCCCCACGAGTGTAACGCATTAGAATGGGAAGATTCCCCAGGGAATGTGAGTGAGGGAGCTCTCAAAAACCCAGACCTCACATTGTATGTGGACGGATCCCGACAGCAGTCGATGGCCACCCACGTACGGGATGGGCGATATTAAACCAGCATCTCGAGATAGTGGAGGCCTTTCGGCCCAAATAACAGAATTAAACGCACTGACGGAAGCCTTATTACTGGCAGAGGCAAAGACAGTGAATATATATACAGATAGTAGGTATACCTTTGGGGTAGTACATGACTACATGGTAGCATGGGGAAGGAGAAGTTTTGTTATCTCTGGTGGTGAGGCCATCAAACACGACGAATGTATAAAATGACTATTAGAAGCAGCCAGCAAACCAGCTAAAGCGGCAGTGATAAAGGTAAAGGTCCACCAACGAGTAGTGGACGAAATACAACGTGGAAATGAGGCTGCGGACAATGCCGCCCGAGAAGCGGCCACATCCACAGACATAAAGATAGAGTCAGTCTGTAGCATTACCACAGAGGAGGACATAAACATAGTTAAACTGCATGCAGATATGAACGAGGAAGAAAGAGCAGAATGGGAGAGGAAGGGAGGATCACCTGGTATAGACTCAGTGTGGAGAAAGGACGGAAAGGTATTGGCCCCTTCCTGCATTTGGCAAATGATCATGGAGTTACACCACGGCATTAACCATGCCGGGCGTAACACCATGATATCCAATATCTCACGGGATTGGTGGTGGCCGGGAATTGGGCGCGACATTGCTAAACATTGTCAGCACTGTGTTACATGCACCCAACATAATCCAGGAAAAGCGATAAAAATACGGATGGCGCACTAACCCCGCCCATAGGGACCATGGGGAAACATACAGATTGATTTTACTGGGCCCCAATAAACTCTAAGGGAAGGAAGTACTGCTTAGTGATTATTGACCAGTTTACAAGGTGGGTGGAAGCATTTGCCACCCGTAATTGCACCACAACCACGGTAGCCCGTATATTAGCGGAAGAGGTAATTCCTAGATGGGGGATTCCCATTCAGATAGATTCGGACCAAGGGACTCATTTCACAGGAAAGGTAATGAAGGAAACTTGTAAAATACTGAACATTAAGCAGAAATTCCACATCCCCTACCATCCCCAGAGTTCGGGAATGGTAGAAAGAATGAACCTCAAAACCTCTCTGAGTAAAGCAATCTAGGGAACCGGACAGGCCTGGCCGGAACTCCTGCCCATCAGATTGACGAGACTGCATGCTACACCGAACTGCACAACAGGACTCACCCCTTATGAACTAATGACTGGATGAGCAATAAAACTCCCTGAGGGAATAGTTACAGGAGGAGTAGAGTTAGGACCTTTACATGATAGAATTAGGAAGTATGTGATGGAATTGAGTAGGCAGTTGAAAGATATGCGACAGGAAGTGCGAGATAAGCAGGGAGAGGAAGATGAGGATAAAGGAACAAAACCCCCAGCGGTAGTACCCGAGGTGGAGGCAAGGATAATGGTTGGGGTGTTACCAGAAAAACCTGGATTCGCACCTTGATAGAGCGGACCCTATGAGATACTGATTAGCGGAGACATGTGTGAATGCATAAATATGAAAAGTGGGGGCAGGTGGAAACACTGGTCTCAACTGAAAGAATATAAGGGACCTGACCAATGACTGACCCCAAATTTGTACCAATATATCTCCCTGAATGGTATGGAGAGGCATACAACAGTTGGGTAAATGGACTAGCAGGCAGACTAATAGGAGGGATGTGTATCATATTTGTAACGTTAAACATGGTCGTTGTGATAATCTGGCTGTGGGAGAGGACCCACGAGAGGAATAGGAATGGCTAAGTGGAGATGGTAAGGCTCTGACCCCAGTATGGGCTGTCCAGATTGTGTTCCCCCAAACAGGTGACTCGAAAGGATGCAGTTATTGGCCTTGTTGGGCCTGCTGTGACTGGCCAGAGGAACAAAATACACGATGACGCTGTCCAATAGATACGACAGTGAGAGTATGATTCCTGAGGATGAAAAGGGGATCACACACTAGTTCAGGAACCAGAAGAAACAATGTTGGGAGTGTCACCCTAATTCTCACCCCATCTATAAAGGATCAGAGGGTGAGGATGGCGACCAATTTGTTAGCCCACCAGCCCCAGGGTGCTGGAAGGTAGGGTGTGATCCGGGACATAAGTTGCTAAATTGTCCTGGATAACCAAGACCGAAAGTGGGGGGGCGGTCAGAGCACCTATAAAGACCTCGTGTGCCTGAATAATAGGGCCATAGCAGATCACGGATGTTGGATGTTGGAGCTCAGAAATAACCCCTAAACCCACGCCAGAAACTCCGAATCCTCTACCCCCAGCTTGTCCTCAAACAGAGGAAGGAGCAAGTGGAGGGCTGGTGATAAATAAGACAAAGGAAAAGATACACTTTGGAATATGCCAGAAGATCATCACGATATTTCTAAATCTGACCGATCTAACGATCCCCAGTTTCTGCGGGTCAAAAACAATAAGCATGTATAAAAAACTGACACTGTGGGCCTTGGATGGACCCGAGTCAAAGACCCTGATGTTTATCACATTAAAAGAGGTTAGACGAAAAAGGGAGATATTAGAAATGATGGGCACAGGATATGCGGCGAGCGTAATCATGGTAAACGCTATAGATCTCCAGGTTGACACACTCACCCAAACCCTAAGAGGGTTGCTGGAAAGGGGAAATGATAATGAGGAAATGCAGGCCCAATTGGGAGATGGGGCCGAACGAGAATTGTTACAAGTGGCCACACACTAAGGGATCATGCCAAGACAATTAACTTAATAAACGCGAACCAATAGTATCATAGTGAAAGCGGACGAAACGCCGCGGTATGTGCCGGGTATGGAGCATGGATGATAAGTACAGTAGACCATAACTTAGAACAGCTACAAAATGGCGAGGTCCAGATTGGATAACCAATGATGTATTCAGGGAATGGACCTTGAGAAAAAGGGAAACAGATGCCTGTGAAATCAGACGAAACAGCCATGCATGGGTTCCTAAAACTAAATGTGTAACTGGTCATCAGAATATAATTAGATTTGTACTGTCAATACCACAATATGATGTGACCAAGGGAAATCTCCACTATAGGAGAATTATAGGAGAAATAAGAAACCAAACAAGGGTCAGATACCACAAACTGCACCAATACGTTATTAAGGCGGGAGATGATACCAAGGGCGTATGCATTAAAGATTATTATAAGAATAACCAGGTTGTTTTGTGCCAAGAACATCCCAAATTTGATCAAGATGACTGTGGATACAGCCGCACAGAAGGATGCGTCCTGAGCATAACCCCGCTGATGCTAGATTTCAAGACAACAACAGCACCACGAAGTAACGGGCAATGGTGTGTCAGCACCACAGCCACTAACATGACTGTGGGAGAAGTAACGCACTGCCCCATCAATACCACCGACTTTTGCTTTATGACCAGAGAAGAGGTTAATATTCAGGGACATATTATATACACAGAATTAAAAGAAGAAACCATCAGTGGAATGGTGGTAGACACTATAAAGGCTGGGTACGAGGGCTTCAAAGAGCCTCAGGGAAAACCTATTCCCAAACTAAGTGAGGAACAGACAGCATTGGAGAAGAGTATCTGTGAGCAACGACAAAAATACACCATCCTGATGAAAGAGATTGTTGAGCTGCAAAAGGACAGAAAGAAAGTGTTGGCCAATCAACACTAGTATACACGACTGTAGGATTTTGGACATAATGTTCATGTACTCCCTTAGATCAGAATTATGTCACATGTATTAGTGATAGTGCAGATGTTGGTTATACTTATGTTACTGTTTGAATGGTACTTTAGATGTAAGAGGAGAAAGATGAAATAACTGGTAACAGCCGCTCAGAAATACAAAACGAGGCCTTTGCTGAAAGTAGGTAACAGGGGAGACGAATCAACCCAACACGAATACCTAATATGAGTCCCAATCCTATCGCCTGATCAACGAAATTGGAGCGGGAGCCACACGATGAGTCTGGTGAGGTAAAAGAATTGGTCACGGTGGGTTAATAGAATAACCATGTGACCAAAGTGGGGATTACATAAGAACATAAGAATTAGGAACAGGAGTAGGCCATCTAGCCCCTCGAGCCTGTTCTGCCATTCAACAAGATCATGGCTGATCTGGCCGTGGACTCAGCTCCACTTACCCACCCGCTCCCCGTAACCCTTAATTCCCTTATTGGTTAAAAATCTATCTATCTGTGATTTGAATACATTCAATGAGCTAGCCTCAACTGCTTCCTTGGGCAGAGAATTCCTCAGATTCACAACCCTCTGGGAGAAGAAATTCCTTCTCAACTCGGTTTTAAATTGGCTCCCCCGTATTTTGAGGCTGTGCCCCCTAGTTCTAGTCTCCCCGACCAGTGGAAACAACCTCACTGCCTCGATCTTGTCTATCCCTTTCATTATTTTAAATGTTTCCATAAGATCACCCCTCATCCTTCTGAACTCCAACAAGTAAAGATCCAATCTGCTCAATCTATCATCATAAGGTAACCCTCTCATCTCCGGAATCAGCCTAGTGAATCATCTCTGTACCCCCTCCAAAGATAGTATATCCTTCCTTAAGTAAGGTGACCAAAACTGCACGCAGTACTCCAAGTACGGCCTCACTAATACCCTATACAGTTGCAGCAGGACCTCCCTGCTTTTGTACTCCATCCCTCTCGCAATGAAGGCCAACATTCCATTCGCCTTCCTGATTACCTGCTGCACCTGCAAACTAACTTTTTGGGATTGAAGCAGGAATTAAGGAGTTAAACACGCTTTAGATTAGGAAGGCAAAAACACAATTTGCTGATGTGGCAGAATTAGCAGGTGCAACTGTAGGACAATGGTACAGTTCCTGTTATTCAGAGCTAAGGCCGTAGGCCTAGGAAGTGGCTTCCTGTTGTATTCAGAACTTAGAAATAAATTCCTGTTAGTGGCAGGAGGCAGGATACAGGATACAATTAACAAAGTTGAAATTAAACAATCTGTAACAAAGCGAAAAAAATTGTCACATGGTAGAAAGACTGACCAATGATAATGTACATGATGAATTTGCAAAGAATTCTGTATAAAAGAAGCAGCTCTTAATGTGTTCGACGAGAACGGTTGGGAAGGCATCCAGTTAAGGAACTGGTGTAGATCGTGTCTCCCTTGATCAAGCAATGAAACAATTCTTTTCTCCACAACAGGCCTATGTTGAGTGTCATACTCCACATCACTCTCCCTCCTTTCTCCCAAAGCAGCCACACCACACCCACACACTGCATCAATCCCGCTCAGCTCCCTCTCTATCTGTCTCCTCTTCTGCACATGTCATGATTACCCTTGACATTCCTGAATCGTGGGAATCGAGCATTGCCATGCCGTTGCTATGGATGGCGACACTTACGGCAGAAGGTCAGAGAGTTTTAACGCGACCGCCCATTTCATATCGCTCGCGGTAATGCCCAATTTCAAAAATGGATATTAGGGGCTTTGAGAATGGGCTACAAGCTGGCGATTTGAAAACCACATTTTTACTGCCCATACACAAAAATGTAAAATCTAGCCCAAAGACTTCCAGGCCAGTCAAGGAATTACAAGTTGACTCCCGCTGGTCTTCAGACTTTGAAAGATTTTATTGGGAGAGCCTTTGTTCCTGGACAGTTTAAAGTACAACCGGTACACAATGTCTCTCCGGGCTAGAAAGAAATGAGTGCTCCCATAGTGCTCCCATAGTGTTCTCCCATAGATTGTCGACCTCCAATATCCTGCTCCAGATTAGGTTGCAGTCTGGAGATCACACGAACTCAGGATAGGAGTACTTCAGAGATTTCCAGGCAAGTGGCAGGAACAGAGCAGACTCAAGCTTAGATTGGCCATTGAGTACAGCTCATTCTGTCACAGGTCCATCTCAGATCTCAGCGTTCATGAGTGAAGGGCTGTCCCTCCCTGCGATGCACTTGGTATTTATGAGAAGCCATCAATGGTTCAGACCCCTGGGCCGAATATACCAGATAAACATTGTGTTGACTAGATATCAGGAAAAGTAGTAAAGTCACATGAGGTGTGCATGGTGCAAAATCTTAGTGCATATCTTTAATGAGTTTTGTTTTGTCATTTTTTAGGAATGGTTAATGTTGTAATGTTCTGCTTTATTGAAAACGATGAACAGGAAAGTGACACTTTGAATTGTCATTAATGTGTTGACTTTGTGTTTTCCAGTGCATTGAAAGAATAATAGAGGGACTTCATGTAAAGGAAGGGTGGACAGAGATGCTCTATGAAGAGAAGGGGACTTTGACAAGTAGTGATTTAAGGCTCATTGAAGTTTTCATGAATATATTTTAATTACAACTCTCTTGCTGCTGTAGTTGTTGGTTCTGCCCCCTCTTACTGTGATGATTTCAAACTGCATTGTGTCACAATCCGCTTCTCCCTTCTCCTCTGGCATGTCCACCTCAATGCATTTGTGCATTGCAACATTGTGGAGGATGCAATAGACCATATGCAAAAGCGCTGGAACCCATTTCAGGGGCAGGCCCTGGTACCTATTCAATAGCCTTTACCAAAATGGTGGGTGTTATCAGACTGAATACTGTGAGCTCAAAGTAAAGTGTGACCGTAGTCTTTTATTACAGGTCTCCAAAGTGTCTCTCCAACCTGTGAGGCCTCCTTAAATACCTGTGCTTCCAAGGGATTATGTGATCCCTTGGGACTCCAGTGGATGAGCCCTCTGGTGGCTGTACAAAGTATATACAAGTTTACATATATAACAACACTCCCCCCCCAAAAAGTCAACAGTGTAACTATTTACAAGATCAGTCGGTCTGGGGCCCTTCTTGCCCTAGTTGATTGTCTGGGGGAAAATGCTGGTATTGGTGAATCATCTATTGGGCCCTCGCTGGGCTGCTGTGCAGCTGGTCTTGCTGGGCTGCCTGGTGTGGTGAGTTCTGCTGGGCTGCTGTGGATGATGGGTTCTGCTTCGTGGTCAACCGCGGTGTCGGTTGCCACTGGTGTGTGTGTTGGAGGGTCAAAGAAGGCAGGGTCCAAAGTGGGTTGCTCTGGATAGTCCGTGAATCTGAGTTTGATTTGGTCCAAGTGTTTCCGGTGAATGAGTCCATTTGAAAGTTTGACCCAAAACACCCTGCTCCCCTCTTTGGCCACAACAGTGCCAGGGAGCCACTTGGGACCTTGTCCATAATTTAATACAAATACGGGATCATTGATTTCAATCTCACGTGACACATTTGCGCTACCATGATATTGACTTTGTTGGAGCCGCCTGCTCTCTATCTGCTCATGTAGAGCGGAGTGAACTAACGAGAGCCTTGTCTTAAGTGTTCTTTTCATGAGCAGTTCAGCAGGTGGGATCCCAGTGAGCGAATGGGATCTCGTGCGGTAGCTAAGCAGGACTCGGGATAGGCGAGTCTGCAGTAAGCCTTCCGTTACCCTCTTTAAGCCCTGCTTGATGGTTTGCACTGCTCTCTCTGCTTGGACCATTGGATGCTGGTTTAAACGGGGCAGATGTAACATGTTTGATCCCATTGCAGGTCATGAATTCTTTGAACTCAGCACTGGTAAAACATGGCCCGTTATCGCTCACCAGGACATCGGGCAAGCTGTGCATGGCAAACATGACCCGCAGGCCTTCAGTGGTGGCAACGGACATGCTTGCCGACATTATCTCACATTCAATCCATTTGGAGTATGCATCTACAACCAGAAGGAACATTTTACCCAAGAACGGGCCTGCATCGTCGACATGGACCCTAGACCACGGTGTGCGGGACCGACTTCAGTAAGCTTTCCATGTTTCTCTGGGATATCGCCGCCGCTGATCGAATTCCAAACGGGCATCTGTTATAAATGAAGAGACATTTGTGCGTGTTGATGCAGGTGACGCCCTTCGATGATTCCTCCAGCTCCTGCGTCATGTGGGCTGAAGTTAAATCAAGCTTTGTGAATGTCTTTCCTCCCGCCAGCATTGCAAATAGGTCGTTGGCCTTTGGTAGTGGATATTGGTCCTGCAGGAAGAAACGATTGATAGTTAATTTGTAATCGCCACAGATTCTGACGGTGCTGTTTCCCTTGAGGACTGGAACAATCAGACTGGCTCACTCATTGAATTCAACTGGTGAAATGATGCCCTTTCTTTGCAGCCAGTCTAGCTCGATCTCTACCCTTTCTCTCATCATGTACGGTACTGCTCTCGCCTTGTGATGAATGGGTCGCGCCCCCGGAATTAGGTGGATCTGCACTTTTACTCCTTGGAATTTCCCGATGCCTGGTTCAAACAGAGAAGGGAACTAATTTAAGACCTGGGCACACGAAGCGTCGTCAGTGGGTGATAGAGCTCGGACATCGTCCCAGTTCCAGCGTATCTTTCCCAGCCAGCTCCTGCCAAACAGCGTGGGACCACCACCTGGTACCACCTAGAATTGTAGCTTGTGCACCGCTCCATCGTAGGAGACCTGTACGGTAGCACTGGCGATTATGGGAATCAGTTCCTTTGTGTAAGTTCTTAGTTTCATGCGAATTGGAGTTAAGACTGGCCTTAAGGCCTTGCTGCACCACAATTTTTCGAAATTCTTTTTGCTCATGATGGACTGACTCACGCCCGTGTCCAGCTCCATTGACACCGGGAGTCCATTTAGTTCAACATTCAGCATTATCGGCGGACACTTTGTGGTAAATGTGCACCCCATGTACCTCTGCCTCCTCGGTCTGAGGCTCCGGTTTGTCGTGATCCTCCGTGGATCTGTCCTCCTCTGCAACATAGTGGTTTGCAGGATTAACAGGATTTGCAGCTCATCTACGCATTCATTGGAGGTGTCCCATTGTTCCACAGCCTTTGTAAACGTACCCTTTGAAGCGGCATGAATGGAAACGATGATCACCCCACAGCGCCAACAAGGTGTTAATGGCCTTGCATTCATCACCCTTAATGGTGGACTCTGAGACATCTGCACACGTGCAGCTGCAGGCATGTGTGACCTGCCCTGTACATTGCGATTTGAAAACAACATCACTTTGTTCACAGTACTTGTAGCAGCACTTATGTGCTGAGAGACTTGCTTAGTATTGCCACTGGTGGCAATGAACACCTGGGCTATCGCTATGGCCTTACTCAAGGTTGGGGTCTCTACAGTCAAAGATTTGTGAAGTTTTGTTTCGTGGCTAATGCCAAGTACAAAAAAGTCTCTGAGTATGTGCTTCAAATATCCTTCAAATTCGCAATGTCCTGCAAGGCGTCTTACCTCGGCGACATAACTCGCTACTTCCTGGCCTTCAGACCTTTTGTAGGTGTAGAACCGGTACCTTGCCATCCGAACGCTTTCCTTCAGGTTCAAATGGTCCTGGACCAGTGTGCATAAATCATCGTATGATTTCTCTGTGAGTTTCGCTGGAGCAAGCAGATTTTTCATGAGGCCATACATTGGTGCCCCGCAGACGGTGAGGAGAATCGCCCTTCGTTTGGCAGCATTCTCTTCTCCATCCAGCTCATTAGCTATGAAATATTGGTCGAGTTGCGCCACAAAGGTTTCCCAATCATCTCCCTCTGAGAATTTCTCCAGGATGCCCACTGCTCTCTGCATCTTTGAGTTCGCTATCTGTATCTCATCGCCAGTTGTTATATATGAAGAAAGAGTCAGACTGAATACTGTGAGCTCAAAGTAAAGTGTGACCTTAGTCTTTTATTGCAGTTCTCCAGAGTGCCTCTCTAACCTGTGAGGCCTCCTTAAATACCTGTGCTCCCAAGGGATTATGGGATCCCTTGGTACTCCAGTGGATGAGCCCCTCTGGTGGCTGTATAGAGTATATATAAGTTTACATATATAACAGTGGGAAGCTCACTCTTTGTGTGGGATGTGCATGCACTCAACACTTGCCATATTGAATGCTTAGGTGCCAACAAATTTCTCGGCCATTGCATTGCTCCCTGGCGCCCGCCCCCCCCTCCCCACCCCATCTGCATTGATGGTCCTGTGCAGTGGTGTTATTAGTCATTAGAGGGAGGAAGAAGATACCCTTTGTTCCCAAATAGCCATCCTGGCATTCATGCTTCATTCTGAAACATGCAGGACTGCTGGAGTGTAATGTACCAAGGCAGATTCTGAAAACTTAGCATTGACATGAAGCAATGGCTGTGTGCCAGATCAGCCATGATCTTATTTAATGGCAGAGCAGGCTCAAGGGGCAAAATGGCCTACTCTTGCTCCTATTTCTTATGTGTGGAATCACAGACTAGGTTTGCATTGATGGAGTGAAAATCCTTTCAGTTAAAGTAATCATGAGGGCTTTCATCTGGGAGCACATGAGTGCAGTCTATGGAAATAATGACCCCGGAAAACCCTGCCATATACAATTGGACAGCACGGTGATTACGTTGCCTCTGACCACTATCAAAGAGGATGGAGCTGCCAGCCCCGGCAAGCAGAGCATTTGGGATATGCCTAATGCTGCTATGAATTGAAAACTGACTGATGAGGCAGATGCAATCACCTGTTGCAATTTAGAATGAAAAATGGTGTAAAACTGAAGTAGTGGGGTTAACTTCTCCATTGTAGTAAGTACAGTAATGGATCCAGCCTGCTGTTCTGGCAGCAACAATGGGCACATCTTCTGCACTGAGGCATTGCCTCTTATGGCATAACTCCAGAGATAATCCAGAAAGGATCTCCAAGAGCGGTACACCTCATTGGCAGGGTATCAATGAGATGGTCTGGATCTCCCATGGTGCTGCCTTATTTGATGGGCTTGACATGCAGACACTTGTTGCTCTCCTTTCTCGATGATCTCCATCATATATATTAGAAATAATATTAGAAATAATTGAATCCCCATTTTGCTGCCTTCACAAATTAAATGCCAAATTTGCTGGCTGGCAATCTACTCTGCGAGGGACTGTACTTGAAGCTGGCGGCTTCAGATGAAAAGGGAAAATAGAGTTTTCCAGAAAGATGCAGGTAAAATTAAGGTATTGGTATTCAGAGGGATTTGTGTGTCCTTGTACACAAATCACAGAAAGTTAACATGCAAGTATTGTAAGCAAGTAGGAAATCAAATGACATGTTAGTCTATATTATAAAGGGATTTGAGTATAAGAATAAAGAAGCCTTACCTCAATTATATAGGGTATTGGTGATACCACACCTGGAGTGTTGTGTACAGTTTTGGTCTCGTTATCTAAGATATACTTGTTTTAGATGGAGTGCAACAAAGGTTCTCTAGACTGATTTCTGGTATTGTCCTATGAGGAGAGATTGAGTTGACTAGTTCTTTATTCCCTCGAATTTAGAAGAATGAGAGGTGATCTCATTGAAACATATAAACGGGGGAGAAATTCAGGCGTTAACATTTGAAATTTTGAAATTTTTAGCAGCAGGCAGTAACGATTCTGAACTTCTACTAAATTTGGTGTCAGCACCCCAGGAAGGAAGTGGAGCACTAAATTAAGCTAATGACCTCAGTAGAGAGCTACAGGGGCGCTACCAGCCGAGTGATAATGAATTTCAGATGCAAGGCATGGTCCTTTATACTGGCTCATTCCACTGAGTCATACCTAGCACAAAATATGATGGTTGTGGTTGTTGGGGATCAATCATCCCAAGACCAGGACATCACTGCAGGAGTTCCTTAGGACAGTGTCCTAGGCCCAATCATCTTCAGCTGCTTCATCAATGGCCTTCCCTCCATCATAAGGTCAGAAGTGGGGATATTCGCTGATGATTGTACAGTGTTCAGTTCCATTCGCAACTCCTCAGATAATGAAGCAGTCCATGCCTGCAGACAGCAAGACCTGGACAACATCCAGGCTTGGGCTGATAAGTGGCAATTTATATTTGTGCCACACAAGTGCCAGGCAATGACTATCTCTAACAAATGAGAGTCTAACCTTCACCCTTTGGCATTACTATCAGTCACTACACTCCAAAAGTACTTCTAAAGCATTTGAGACATTCGGTGGTCGTGAAAGGCGCTATATAAATACAAGTCTTTCTTTCTTTCTTTCTTTTTACCATCACCGAATCCCCCACCACCAACATCCTGGGGGTCACCATTGATCAGAAACTTAACTGGACCAGCCACATAAATACCATGGCAACATGAATAGGTCAGAGGCAGTGTATTCTGCAGCGAGTGTCTCACCTCTTGACTCCCAAATCCTTTTCCATCATTTACAAGGCACAAGTCAGGATCACTTGCCTGGATGACTGCAGCTCCCGAAACATTCAAGAAGCTTCACACCATCCAGGGCAAAGCAGCCCGCTTGATTGGCACCCCATCCACTACCTTAAACATTCACTCCCTCCATCATCGCCGCATCGTTGTGTGTACCATCTACAAGATGCACTGCAGCAACTCACCAAGGCTCCATCGACATTACCTCCCAAACCCATGACCTTTACCACCTAGAAGGACAAGAGCAGCAGGTTCAGGAGAACACCACCATCTGCCAGTTCCCCTCTAAGTCACACACCATCCTGACTTGGAAGTATATCGCCGTTCCTTCATCGTCGCTGGGTCAAAATCTTGGAACTCCCTTCCTAACAGCACTGCAGCGTTTCAAGAAGGCAGCTCACCACTTCCTTCTCATGGGCAATTAGGGATGGGCAATAAATGCTGACCTTGCCAGTGATGCTCAGATCCCAAGAACAAATTAAAAAAAGGCTCTTAAAGGATGGTCCCATCATTGTCCAGATCCTCATTTTCAGCATTGCTGGCTCTGAAGGCGACCTGCAAGCAACTCAATCCCCTGATGGTAATGGCTGATCCCACTCCCAGGGAGAGAGATGTAGCATTGGAGGCATTGGTGGCTGGAGTGGAGCAAAGGAGGGCAGTACTATTCCCGGCCACTGGAAGGAGGCCATTGCCCCAGGTCTTCACGGCAATGTGGAGGGAAGTGGCCCAGGAGGTCTCAATCAGTGGTGTGGCCGTCCGGAGCCTGACACAGAGCCGGAATAAATTCAACAACTTCACTCAGCTGATCAGGGTGAGCACATGCTTCAAAAGGACTTACATAGCAGCATCTGAACCTTAGTGTGTGCATACTGCACAAAGCACCACAACCCCACCACTCATGCACCAAGCATCTGCACCTACTAAACCTCACATCCTCATCTCATGCCTGACCTACAATTACAGCTATTCAACAATGACAGGCATATCTCTCAAACACATAGCTGGACTCTGACTCACACACATTATTTCCTCTTGCAGGCCAAGATGGCCCACAATAGGAGGGAGCAGCAGAGAACAGGCGGGGGTGATGCATAGCTCCAGCAGCTTACAGACCATGAGGAGCGAGTGCTGCAACGCATTGGGCAGCAGGTGGTGGGCGTCTTGGCCATCGGTGATGCAATACAATGGTATCTTCATCCCTTCTTCTCTCATCCCACTTCCACTTCACACTGAGGGCTGAGGGCAGTGAGCACGGAGTGCAGCAGCACAGAGTGGGAAGCTTTGGTAAGTGTTGTGTATGGAGAAAGAATCAGACTGAACACAGTGAGCTCAAAGTAATGTGTGACCTTAGTATTTTATTGCAGGTCTCCAGAGTGCCTCTCCAACCTGTGAAGCCTTCTTAAATACCTGTGCTCCCAAGTGATAATAGTATCCCTTGGACTCCAGGGAATGAGCCCTCTGGTGGCTGTACAGGGTAAATACAAGTTGACATATATAACAACATTCCCCCCCCCCAAAGTCAATAGTGTAACTATTTACAATGTGAGTCGATCTGGGGCCCTTCTTGCCCTGGTTGATTGCCCCGGTGTGAAAGCTGGTGTTGTTGAATCATTTGTTGGGCCCTCGTTGGGCTGCTGTGCAGCTGGCCTTGCTGGGCTGCCTGGTGTGTTGGGCCAGTCTGGGCTGCTGTGGATGATGGATTCTGCTTCGTGGTCAACCGTGGTGTCGGTTGCCACTGGTGTGTGTGTTGTGGGATCAAAAAAGGTAGGGTCCAAGGTGGGTTGCTCAGGATAGTCTGTGAATCTGAGTTTGATTTGGTCCAAGTGTTTCCGGTGAATGAGTCCATTTGAAAGATGGACCCGAAACACCCTGCTCCCCTCTTTGGCCATGACAGTGCCGGGAAGCCACTTGGGACCTTGTCCATAATTTAATACAAATACAGAATCATTGATTTCAATCTCACGTGACACATTTGCGGCATCATGGTATGCAGTTTGTTGAAGCCGCCTGCTCTCTACCTGTTCATGTAGATCAGGGTGAACTAACGAGAGCCTTGTCTTAAGTGCTCTTTTCATGAGCAGTTCAGCAGGTGGGATCCCAGTGAGTGAGTGGGGTCTAGTGTAGTAGCTAAGCAGGACTCGGGATAGGTGAGTCTGCAGTGAGCCTTCAGTTACCCTCTTCAAGCCTTGCTTGATGGTTTGCACTGCTCTCTCTGCCTGACCATTGGACGCTGGTTTAAACGGGGCAGATGTGACATGTTTGATCCCGTTACGGGTCATGAATTCTTTCAACTCAGCACCGGTAAACCATAGCTCATTGTCGCTCACCAGGACATCGGGTAAGCCGTGAGTGGCAAACATGGCCCTCAGGCTTTCAGTGGTGGCAGCGGACATGCTAGCCGACATTATCTCACATTCAATCCACTTGGAGTACGCATCTAAAACCACAAGGAACATTTTACCCAAGAACGGACCTGCATAGTCGACGTGTACCCTAGCCCACGGTTTGGAGGGCCAAGACCATAAACTTAGCGGCGCCTTCCTGGGTACATTGCTTAACTGCGAGCATGTATTACATCTGTGAACGCAGGACTCTAAGTCTGCATCGATACCGGGCCACCACACGTGGGATCTGGCTGTCGCTTTCATCATTACGATGCCTGGGTGGGTACTGTGGAGGTCATTGATGAAGGTGTCTCTGGCTTTCTTGGGGACCACTACTCGATTGCCCCACAGAAGGCAGTCTGTCTGTATAGACATTTCAGCTTTGCGCCGCTGGAACGGCTTTATCTCTTCCTGCATTTCCACTAGGACACTGGGCCAGCTCCTGTGAAGCACACAGCTTTTGACTAGGGATAATAAGGGGTCCTGACTTGTCCAGGTTTTGATCTGCCTGGAGGTGATGGGTGATTATTCACTCTCAAATGCTTCCATAACCATGGCTAGATCTGCAGGCTGCGCCATTTCCACTCCCGTGGTGGGCAATGGCAGCCTACTGAGAGCATCGGCGCAGTTTTCTGTGCCTGGCCTGTGGCGGATGGCGTAGTTGTATGCGGACAACGTGAGCGCCCATCTCTAGATGCGGGCTGATGCATTGGTATTCATCCCTTTACTCTCGGAAAACAGGGATATAAGTGGCTTATGGTCAGTTTCCAATTCAAACAGCCCAAACAGGTATTGATGCATTTTCTTTACCCCATGGACACATGCTAACACTTCTTTTTCAATCATGCTGTAAGCTCTCTCGGCCTTAGACAGACTCCTGGATGAATAAGCAACCGGTTGCAGTTTCCTAAAATCATTAGCGTGTTGCAATACACACCCGACGCCAAATGACAACGCATCACATGCTAGTACCAAACGCTTACATGGATCATACAACACAAGCAATTTGTTTGAGCACAACAATTTTCTCACTTTTACAAAGGCATTTTCTTGGCTTTTGTCACAAACCCATTCGCCCCCTTTTCGTAGTAAGACATGTAGTGGTTGTAGCAGGGTGCTGTGACCCGGTAAGAAGTTACCAAAGTAGTTCAAGAGTCCCAGAAACGACCGCAGCTCCGTTACGTTCTGTGACCTCGGTGCGTTCTCAATTGCCTCCGTCTTCGCGTTGGTGGGCCTGATGCCATCCGCCGCAATCCTCCTTTCCAGGAACTCCACTTCAGGCGCCAAGAAAATGCACTTCGAGCGTTTTAACCTGAGCCCTGCGCGGTTGAGTTGACTAAGAACCTCCTCCAGGTTCTGCAAGTGCTCGACTGTGTTCCGACCTGTGAGCAAGATGTTGTTCTGGAAGACCACGGTGTGCGGGACCGACTTCATTTAACTTTCCATGTTTCTCTGGAATATCACCGCCACTGATCGGATTCCAAATGGGCATCTGTTATAAACAAAAATACATTTGTGTGTGTTGATGCAGGTGAGGGCCTTCGATGATTCCTCCAGTTCCTGCATCATGTAGGCTGAAGTCAGATCCAGCTTCGTGAACTTCTTTCCTCCCGCCAATGTTGCAAAGAGATCGTCGGCTTTTGGTAGTAGGTATTGGTCCTGCAGGGAGAAACGATTGATAGTTACTTTGTCATCACCACAGATTCTGACGGTGCCGTCTCCCTTGAGGACTGGAACAATTGGACTGGCCCACTCGCTGAACTCGATCAGTGAAATGATGCCCTCTCGTTGCAGCAGGTCTAGCTCGATCTCTACCCTTTCTCTCATCATGTATGGTACTGCTCTCGCCTTGTGATGGATGCGTCACGCCCCCGGAATTAGCTGGATCTGCACTTTTGCTCCTCGGTATTTGCCGATGCCTGGTTCGAACAGCGAAGGAAATTTGTTTAAGTCTTGGGCACATGAATTGTCGTCAGCAGGCGATAGCGCTCGGACGTCGTTCTAGTTCCAGCGTATCTTTCCCAGCAGCTCCTGCCGAACAGCGTGGGACCATCGCCCGGTACCACTCAGAGTGGTAGCTTGTGCACCGCTCCATCATAGGAGACCTTTACGGTAGCACTGCCGATTACAGGAATCAGTTCTTTCGTGTAAGTTCTTCGTCTCGTGCGAACTGGAGTTAAGACTGGCCATCAGGCCTTGTTGCAGCACAACCTTTCGAAAATGCTTTTGCCCATGTTGGACTGGCTCAAGCCCGTGTCCAACTCCATTGACACCGGGAGTCCATTTAGTTCAACATTCAGCATTATTGGAGGACAATTCGTGGTGAATGTGTGCACCCCATGTACCTCTGCCTCCTCTATCTGAGGCTCTGGTTCATAGTGATCCTCCATGGATCTATCCTCTGCAACATGATGGTTTTCAGGTTTAACAGGCTTAGCAGCTCGCCTGCACACTTGTTGGGGGTGTCCCATTGTTCCACAGCCCTTGCAAATGTATCCTTTGAATCGGCATGAATGGAAACGATGATCACCCCCGCAGAGCTAACAAGGTATTAATGGCCTTGCATTCATCACCCTTGATGGTGGACTCTGTGACATCTGCGGATGTGTAGCTGTAGGTATGTGTGACCTGCCCTGAACGTTACGATTCAAAAACAACATCACTTTGTTCACAGTACTTGTAGCAGCACTTGTGTGCTGAGAGATGTGCTTAGTATTGTCACTGGTGGCAATTAACACCTGGGCTATCGCTATGGCCTTACTCAAGGTTGGGGTCTTTACAGTCAAAAGTTTGCGAAGTATGGTTTCGTGGCCAGTGCCAAGTACGAAAACGTCTCTGAGCATGTACTCCAAATGTCCTTCAAATTCGCAATGTCCTGCAAGGCGTCTCAGCTCAGTGACATAACTCGCCACTTCCTGGTCTTCAGACCTTTTGTAGGTGTAGAACCGGTACCTTGCCATCAGAATGCTTTCCTTCGGGTTCAAATGCTTTCGGACCAGTGTGCACAAATCGTCATACGATTTCTCCGTGGGTTTCGCTGGAGTGAGCAGATTCTTCATGAGGCAATAAGTTGGTGCCCGCAGACGGTGAGGAGGATCGCTGTACATTTGGCAGCGCTCTTTTCCCCATCTAGCTCTTGGCCACGAAGTATTGGTTGAGTCGCTCCACAAAAGTTTCCCAATCATCTCCCTCCGAAAATTTCTCCAGGATTCCCACTGTTCTCTGCATCTTTGGGCTCGCTATCTGTATCTCGTCGCCAGTTGTTGTGTATGAAGAAAGAGTCAGACTGAACACTGTGAGCTCAAAATAAAGTGTGACCTTAGTCTTTTATTGCAGGTCTCCAGAGTGCCTCTCCAACCTGTGAAGCCTTCTTAAATACCTGTGCTCCCAAGGGATTATGGGAGGGTAAATACAAGTCCACATATATAACAGTAAGTGGGAGAGTTTTAAGGGTTAATTTCTTTTAAACCATTTGGAGGCTGGTGTTAATTGCTAGTGGCAATTGTGAGTAGCTTCTAAGTCAGATTAACAGTTAAATATTTAGGATTATTTCAGGCTTAAGCAGAGAAAAACTAGCTAGCTGTCCAGTAGTTACCTAATTAGCCAGTTAGTTAAAACTAGTTAAAACTGGTTCTTTAAACCATCATCATCATAGGCAGTCCCTCGGAATCGAGAAGACTTGCTTCCACTCCCAAAGTGAGTTCTTTGATGGCTGAACAGTCCGATATGAGAGCCACAGACCCTGTTACAGGTGGGGCAGACATTCGTCGGGGGAAGGGGTCGGTGGGGCTGGATTGCCGCGCGCTCCTTCCGCTTCCTGCACTTGGCCTCTTCATGCTCTTTGCGCTGAGACTCGAATAGCTCAATGCCTTCCCAGATGTATTTTTTCCACCTCGGGCGGTCTTCGGCCAGATTCTCCCAGGTGTCAGTGGTGATGTCGCACTTTACCAGGGAGGTTTTGAGGGTATCCTTGTAACGTTTCCGCTGTCCTCCTTTGGCTCATTTACCATGAAGGAGCTCCGCATGAAGCATTTGCTTAGGGAGTCTCGTGTCTGGCATATGTACTATGTGGTCTGCCCAGCGAAGCTGATCGAGTGTGGTCAGTGCTTCAATACTGGGGATGTTGGCCTGGTCGAGGACACTGATGTTGGTGCGCCTGTCCTCCCAGGGGATCCGCAGGATCTTGTGGAGACATCGTTGGTGTTATATCTCCAGTGACTTGAGGTGCCTTCTATACATCGTCCATGCCTCAGATTCATACAGGAGGGCGGGTATTACTACAGCCCTCTAGACCATGAGTTTGGTGATAGATTTGAGGGTCTGATCTTCAAACACTCTTTTCCTCAGACGGCCGAAGGTTGCACTGGCGCACTGGAGGCAATGTCGAATCTCCGCATCAATGTCTGCCTTTGCTGATAAGAGGCTCCGAGATATGGGAAATGGTCCACGTTGTCCAGAGCTGCGCCGTGGACCTTGATGATTGGCGGGCAGTGCTTTAAACAGCTGACCAGTGGTGACGCATCTGAGCCACAAGCAGTTTAAAAACAGAGGGCTGTGTGTTGTTAGAACGGAGTGCAGCAGCACAGAGTGGGAAACTTGAGAGTTTGGTAAGTGGGAGAGTTCGGTGAAGTGGGGGCGGCGGGGTGTTGCTTTGCCTTGTTTTTCCTAACTTCTTCCACAGAGCAGAGGCATACCTGAGAGGGAACAGACCGAGGCCTGAGAGTGGGGATAAAAGCCACAGCAGACCACAGCATACAGCCAGTGTGATCTCCTGGATTAGTTTTGATCACCTAGTTGGGTCAGAGAGGAATTTTCCCAGATTTTTTCCCCAATTGACCTGGGTTTTTATCGGGTTTTTTGCCTCTCCCAGGAGATTGCACGGCTCCGGGTGGGGAGAACTCTACTGTTGTACCATTACAGGTAAGGCAGGTATACGATTGGTAGTGAATGTGGGCTAAGTTTTTCTGTTAAGTTAACATATAGCATGTAACTAAATTCTAAAAATCAACCTTTATTTATTTAACTAATTTAATAAACTATATAAGCTAAATACTTTGATAAACACTAAATTATTTAATTAACTAATATAATAGGAAAATAGGAGATGTGTTGCTGCTGCAATATGTAGGAGCTTCTGGATGTTTTGGTCCAGGGTGACTACATCTGCGGGAAGTGTCTGTGGATCGATAAACTTCGGCTCCGAGTTGAGGAGCTGGAGACCGAGCTGCAGACATTGCGAGACATCAGGGAGGGACCTTGGGCTCCAGGAGGCAGCCACACCCTCTAGATTACATACTTTAGAATTGACACGTGGTCTGGGACAGGACGGTGTGACTGTGAGTGAGGCAGGTATGGGGATCCAGGAGGTAGTATTGCAGGAGCCTCAGTCCCTGCACTTGTCCAATAGATTTGAGGTTCTTGCAACCCTTGTGGACAAATGTGCAAACTGCGGGGTAGATGAACAGATTGACCAAGGCACTGTGGTGCAGAAAGCCATTCAAGTGGGGGGAGTAAAGAGGCAGGTGGTTGTAGTAGGGGACAGTAGAGTTAGAGGGATTGATAAGGTTCTCTGCAGCCGAGAGCGTGGGTCCCGAAGGCTGTGTTGCCTATCCGGTAGCAGGGTAAAGGACATCTCCTCTGGGCTGGAGAAGAACATGGAGTGGGAGGGGGAGGATTCAGTTGTCATGGTACATGTAGGTACATTGGTATTGTCCTACCAATGACATAGGTAGGACTAAGAAAGAGGTTCTGCTGAGAGAGTTTGAGCAGCTAGGGACTAAATTGAAAAGCAGAACCACAAAGGTAATAATCTCTGGATTATTACCTGAGCCACGAGCAAATTGGCATAGGGTCAATAGAATCAGGGAGAGTGTGGCTCAAAGATTGTTGTGGGAGAAATGGGGTACTAGCACCAATACGTGGGAAAGAGAGAGCTGTTCCGTGGGGATGGACTACACCTGAACTATGCTGGGACCAGAGTCCTAGCGAATCAAATAACTAGGGAGATAGATAAGGCTTTAAACGAAATAAGGTGGGGACGGGGTGGGTCCCAGTGGAGAGAAATCTAGAATGCGAAAGAGAAAAGAAAAAGAAGCAATGCAGGAAAGTGATTGTGGTAAGGATAACCAGATTATGGCAGCAAGGGACAGAGCATACAAACAAGAGTGCACGAACAAATAAGGTCCAGGTAAGAAAAAATAGTGATAAGACAAATAGGGCGAGAGTACAAAAACATTTTAAGATGTCTAATAATGTTAAAAAGACAAATCTAAAAGCACTGTATTTGAATGCACAAAGCATTCGTAATAAGGTAGATGAATTAACAGTGCAAATAGATGTAAATGGATACGCTTTAGTTGCAATTACGGAGACATGGTTGCAGGGTGACCAGGGTTGGGAACTGAATATCCAATGATATTCAATATTTAGGAATGACAGGCAAAAAGTAAAAGGGGGTTGTGCAGCATTGTTAGTAAAGGATAAAATCAGAGCAATAGTGAGAAAGGATATGGGCTCAGAAAATCAAGATGTAGAATCAGTCTGGTTGGAGCTAAACATAGAAACATAGAAAATAGGTGCAAGGAGTAGGCCATTCAGTCCTTCGAGCCTGCACCAACATTCAATAAGATCATGGCTGATCATTCCCTCAGTAGCCCTGTGAATGTTTAAAAATGTATAGAGACATTGAAGTTGAGAACGTGGGAATTGTATAGGGACAGTATAAGCTAACAAAGAATTCATGGAGGAATAGCCATGACATCTCAGACTCGAGACTGCAAAATGTTACAACACTAACACATATTGAAACAAAACCCACAGCTTGCAGAAAAACCTCAAGGTCTTATTAAATCATGTTATTAACCTGAAACATTAACAGAAGGTCTTTGTTTAAAATCAGACCATACTTAGGTCGGCTTATGAGTGGACAAAGGGAAAGAGGGATCAAAAGGGATAGGCTGAACTAGGATGTCACTCTGGCCCTATCTTGTTATCTTTTGCCGAAAATGTACAACCGTCGTCCCTTTACAATGTAACGTCACTTTGTCCGTAGGAAGTGAGTGCGTTCTATCAGAGTTGCATTCCTTCTGTCTGATAAGGTCCCCGATCGGGATTTGCTTTTTAAATAAAAGCTTGCTTTGTTTAAAGCACAAACGGTATTTGTTTCAGTAATTTTGCTGAACCAGATTGAGAGAAAATAATCTACATTTACACCCCTTTCCTGCTTTCTCTACATACACTTGATCCCTTTAGCCACAAGGGCCATACCTAACTCCCTCTTGAAAATATCCAATGAACTGGCATCAACAACTCTCTGCGCTAGGGAATGCCACAGGTTAACAACTCTCTGAGTGAAGAAGTTTCTCATCATCTCAGTCCTAAATGGCCTACCCCTTATCCTAAGACTGTGTCCCCTGGTTCTGGGCTTCCACATCATCGGGAACATTCTTCCCGCATCTAACCTGTCCAATCCCGTCAGAATCTTATAAGTTTCTATGAGGTCCTCTCTCATCCTTCTAAATGCCAGTGTATAAAGGCCCAGTTGATTCAGTCTCTCCTCATAGTTCAGTCCTGCCATCCCGGGAATCAGTCTGGTGAAACTTCGCTGCACTCCCTCAATAGCAAGAACGTCCTTCCTCACATTAGGAGACCAAAACTGAACACAATATTCCAGGTGAGGCCTCACCAAGGCCCTGTACAACTGCAGTAAGACCTCCCTGCTCCTATACTCAAATCCCCTAGCTATGAAGGCCAACATACCATTTGCATTCTTCACCGCCTGCTGTACCTGCATGCCAACTTTCAATGACTGATGAACCATGATACCCAGGTCTCGTTGCACCTCCCCCTTTCCTAATCTGCCACCATTCAGATAATATTCTGCCTTCGTGTTTTTGCCACCAAAGTGGATAACCTCACATTTTCCACATTATATTGCATCTGCCATGCATTGGCCCACTCACCTAACATGTCCAAGTCACTCGGCAGCCTTTTAGCATCCTTCTCACAGCTCACACCGCCACCCAGTTTAGTGTCATCTGCAAACTTAGAGATATTACACTCAATTCCGTCATCTAAATCATTAATGTATATTGTAAAGAGCTGGGGTCCCAGCACTGAGCCCTGCGGCACTCCACTAGTCACTGCCTGCCATTCTCCAAAAACTCCAACACCATGTGCTTTGATTTTTAACACCAATCTCTTGTGTGGGACCTTGTCAAAAGCCTTTTGAAAGTCCAAATACACCACATCCACTGGTTCTCCCTTGTCCACGCTACTAGTTACATCCTCAAAAAATTCTAGAAGATTTGTCAAGCATGATTTCCCTTCCATAAATCAATGCTGACTTGGACCGATCCTGTCACTGCTTTCCAAATGTGCTGCTATTTCATCTTTAATGATTGATTCCAACATTTTCCTCACTACTGATGTCAGGCTAACCGATCTATAATAACTCGTTTTCTCTGCCCCTCCTTTTTTAAACAGTGGTGTTACATTAGCTACCCTCCAACTGATCCAGAGTAAATAGACTATTGGAAAATGATCACCAATGCATCCACTATTTCTATGGCCACTTCCTTAAATACTCTGGGATGCAGACTATCAGGCCCCGGGGATTTATTGGCCTTCAATCCCATCAATTTCCCGAACGCAATTTCGTGCTTTATAAGGATATCCTTCAGTTCCTCCGTCTCACTCGACCCTTGGTCCCCTAGTATTTCCGAAAGGTTATTTGTGTCTTCCATCCTGAAAACAGAACCATAGTATTTGTTTAACTGGTCCGCCATTTCTTTGTTCCCCATTATAATTTCACCTGAATCTGACTATAAGGGACCTTCATTTATTTTCACTAATCTTTTTCTCTTCACATATCTATTGAACCTTTTGCAGTCAGTTTTTATGTTCCCAGCAAGCTTCCTCTCATACTCTATTTTCCTCCTCATAATTAAACCCTTTGTTTTCCTCTGCTGTATTACAAAATTCTCCCAGTCCTTAGGTTTGCTGCTTTTTCTGTCCAATTTATATGCCTCTTCCTTGGATTTAACACTATCCTTAATTTCCCTTGTTAGCCGCGGTTGAGCCACCTTCCCCGTTTTATTTTTACTCCAGACAGGGATGTACAATTGTTGAAGTTCATCCATGTGATCTTTAAATGTTTGCCATTGCCTATCCACCATCAACCCTTTAAGTATCACTCGTCAGTCTATTCTAGCGAATTCACGTCTCATACCATCAAAGTTATCTTTCCCCAAGTTCAGGACCCTAGTCTCTGAATTAACTGTGTCACTCTCCATCTTGACAAAAAATTTTACCATATTATGGTTACTCTTCCCCAAGGGGCCTCGCATAACAAGATTGTTAATCAGTCCTTTCTCATTACACATCACCCGATCTAGGATGGTCAGCCCTCTAGTTGGTTCCTCGACATATTGGTCTGGAAAACCATCCCTAATACACTCGAGGAAATCCTCCTCCACCGCATTGCTACCAGTTTGGTTAGCCCAATCAATATGTAGATTAAAGTCGCCCATGATAACTGCTGTACCTTTATTGCACGCATCCCTAATTTCTTGTTTGATGCTGTCCACTTATCACTACTACTGTTTGGTGGTCTCCACATAACTCCCACTAGCGTTTTCTGCCCTTTGGTATTCCGTAGCTCCACCCATACAGATTCCACATCTTCCAGCGTATCTCCCTCCTTACTATTGCATTAATTTCCTCTTTAACCAGCAATGCCACCCCACCTCTTTTTCTTTTCTGTCTGTCCTTCCTAAATGTTGAATACCCCTGGATGTTGAGTTCCCAGCCTTGGTCACTCTGGAGCCATGTCTCCATGATGCCAATTACATTATATCCGTTAACTGCTATCTGCGCAGTTAATTCGTCCACCTTATTCCGAATACTCCTTGCATTGAGGCACAGAGCCTTCAGGCTTGTCTTTTTAACATAAACATACATAAGAACATAAGAATTAGGAACAGGAGTAGGCCATCTAGCCCCTCGAGCCTGCTCCGCCATTTAAAAAGATCATGGCTGATCTGGCCGTGGACTCAGCTCCACTTACCCGCCCGCTCCCTATAACCCTTAATTCCCTTATTGGTTAAAAATCTATCTATCTGTGATTTGAATACATTCAATGAGCTAGCCTCAACTGTTTCCCTGGGCAGAGAATTCCACAGATTCACAACCCTCTGGGAGAAGAAATTCCTTCTCAACTTGGTTTTAAATTGGCTCCCCCGTATTTTGAGGCTGTGCCCCCTAGTTCTAGTCTCCCCGACTAGTGGAAACAACCTCTCTGCCTCTATCTTGTCTATCCCTTTCATTATTTTAAATGTTTCTATAAGATCACCTCTCATCCTTCTGAACTCCAACGAGTAAAGACCCAGTCTACTCAATCTATCATCATAAGGTAACCCCCTCATCTCCGGAATCAGCCGAGTGAATCGTCTCTGTACCCCCTCCAAGGCTAGTATATCCTTCCTTAAGTAAGGTGACTAAAACTGCACGCAGTACTCCAGGTGCGGCCTCACCAATACCCTGTACAGTTGCAGCAGGACCTCCCTGCTTTTGTACTCCATCCCTCTTGCAATGAAGGCCAACATTCCATTCGCCTTCCTGATTACCTGCTGTACCTGCAAACTAACTTTTTGGGATTCATGTACAAGGACCCCCAGGTCCCTCTGCACCGCAGCATGTTGTAATTTCTCCCCATTCAAATAATATTCCCTTTTACTATTTTTTTTTCCAAGGTGGATGACCTCACATTTTCTGATATTGTATTCCATCTGCCAATCCTTAGCCCATTCGCTTAACCTATCTAAATCTCTTTGCAGCCTCTCTGTGTCCTCTACACAACCCGCTTCCCCACTAATCTTTGTGTCATCTGCAAATTTTGTTACACTACACTCTGTCCCCTCCTCCTGGTCATCTATGTATATTGTAAACAGTTGTGGTCCTAGCACCGATCCCTGTGGCACACCACTAACCACCGATTTCCAACCTGAAAAAGACCCATTTATCCCGACTCTCTGCTTTCTGTTCGCCAGCCAATTCTCTATCCATGCTAATACATTTCCGCTGACTCCGCGTACCTTTATCTTCTGCAGTGACCTTTTGTGTGGCACCTTATCGAATGCCTTTTGGAAATCTAAATACACCACATCCATCGGTACATCTCTATCCACCATGCTTGTTATATCCTCAAAGAATTCCAGTAAATTAGTTAAACATGATTTCCCCTTCATGAATCCATGTTGCGTCTGCTTGATTGCACTATTCCTATCTAGATGTCCCGCTATTTCTTCCTTAATGATAGCTTCAAGCATTTTCCCCACTACAGATGTTAAACTAACTGGCCTATAGTTACCTGCCTTTTGTCTGCCCCCTTTTTTAAACAGAGGCGTTACATTAGCTGCTTTCCAATCCACTGGTACCTCCCCAGAATCCAGAGAATTTTGGTAGATTATAACGAATGCATCTGCTATAACTTCCGCCATCTCTTTTAATACCCTGGGATGCATTTCATCAGGACCAGGGGACTTGTCTACCTTGAGTCCCATTAACCTTTCCAGCACAACCTCCCTAGTGATAGTGATTGTCTCAAGGTCCTCCCTTCCCACATTCCTGTGACCAGCAATTTTTGGCATGGTTTTTGTGTCTTCCACTGTGAAGACCAAAGCAAAATAATTGTTTAAGGTCTCAGCCATTTCCACATTTCCCATTACTAAATCCCCCATTCTCATCTTCTCAAGGACCAACATTTACTTCAGTCACTCTTTTCCTTTTTATATATCAGTAAAAGCTTTTACTATCTGTTTTTATGTTTTGCGCAAGTTTACTTTCGTAATCTATTTTTCCTTTCTTTATTGCTTTCTTAGTCATACTTTGCTGTCGTTTAAAATGTTACCAATCTTCTAGTTTCCCACTAACAATGGCCACCTTATTCGCATTGGTTTTTAATTTGATACTCTCCTTTATTTCCTTGGTTATCCGTAGCTGGTTTTCCCTTCTCTTACCGCCCTTCTTTTTCACTGGAATATATTTTTGTTGAGCACTATGAAAGAGCTCCTTAAAAGTCCTCTACTGTTCCTCAATTGTGCCACCATTTAGTCTATGTTCCCAGTCTACTTTAGCTAACTCTGCCCTCATCCCACTGTCGTCCCCTTTGTTTCAGCATAGTATGCTTGTTTGAGACACTACTTCCTCACCCTCAATCTGTATTACAAATTCAACCATACTGTGATCACTCATTCCGAGAGGATCTTTTACGAGGAGATCGTTTATTATTCCTGTCTCATTACACAGGACCAGATCTAAGAAAGCTTGCTCCCTTGTAGGTTCTGTAACATACTGTTCTAAGATACAATCCCGTACGCATTCTATGAATTCCTCCTCCAGGCTACCCCGTGCGATTTGATTTGACCAATCGATATGTAGGTTAAAATCCCCCATGATTACTGCCATTCCTTTTTCACATGGCTCTATTATTCCCTTGATTATTGTCTGCCCCACCGTGAAGTTATTATTTGGGGGCCTATAAACTACGCCCACCAGTGACTTTTTCCCCTTACTATCTCTAATCTCCACCCACAATGATTCAACATTTTGTTCATTCGAGCCAATAACACCCTTTGCCCCTTTAAGATTTTGCTGTAAAAGGCATACCAAGGGGCAGAAAACATCGGTGGGAGTTGTCTATAGGACTCCAAATAGTAGTGGTAATGTAGAGGATGGCATCAAACAGGAAATTAGAGATGCATGTAATAAGGGTACTACAGTAATCGTAGGTGACTTTAATCTACAAATAGACTGGCCAAACCAAATTAGTAATAATACTGTGGAGGATGAATTCCTGGAGTGGGTACAAGATGTTTTTTAGACCAGTACATTGAGGAGCCTACTCGGGAAGAGGCTATCCTAGATTGGATATTGTGCAATGAGAAGGGGTTAATTAATAGTCTTGTTGTGCGGGGTCCTTTCGGGAAGAATGACCATAACATGATTGAATTCTTTATTAAGATGGAAAGTGATGTAGTCCAATCTGAAATGAGAATCCTAAATCTAAACAAAGGAAAGTACGAAGGTATGAGTAATAAATTGGCTATAGTAGATTGGGAAGATTCATTAAAAGGCATGATGGTGGATAGGCAATGGCTAACATTTAAGGAATGAATGCATGAATTTGAACAGTTATACATTCCTTTCTAGCGCAAAAACACAAAAGGAAAAGTGGCCTAACCATGGCTAACAAAAGAAATTAAAGATCGTATTAGATCCAAAGAGGAGTCTTGCAAAGTTGCCAGAAAAAGTAGCAAGCCTGAGGATTGGGAGCAGTTTAGAATTCAGCAAAAAAGGACCAAGAGATTGATTAAGAGGGGAAGTATAGAGTATGAGAGTAAATTTGCAAGGAACATAAAAACCGGCTGCAAAAGTTTCTACAAGTATATAAAAAGAAAAAGATTAGTAAAGATAAATGTAGGTCCTTTACAGTCAGAAATGTAGGAAGTTATAATGGGAACAAGGAAATGGTAGAACAATTAAATAATACGTCGGTTCTGTCTTCATGGAAGAGGACACAAATAACGTCCCAGAAATGCTAGGGAACCAAGGGTCTCGTGAGCAAGAGGAATTAAAAGGAAATCATTATTAATAAGAAAATAGTGCCGGAGAAACTAATGCGCTGAAAGCAGATAAATCCCCAGGGCCTGATAATCTACATCCCAGAGTACTAAAAGAGGTAGCCATGGAAATAGTTGGTGCATTGGTTGTCATCTTCCAAAATTCTATAGATATGGAACAGTTCCTGCAGATTGGAGGGTAGCAAATGTAACCCCACTATTTAAAAAAGGAGGGGGAGAGAAAACAGGGAACTACAGACCGGTTAACCTAACATCAATAGTAGGGAAAATACTAGAGTCTATTATAAAGGATGTGATAACCGGACACTTAGATAATATCAATGGGATTAGACAAAGTCAACATGGATTTATGAAAGGAAAATCATGTTTGACAAACCTACTGGAGCTTTTTGAGGATGTAACTGATAGAATAGATAAGAGAGAACCAGTGGATGTAGGGTATTTGGATTTTCAGAAGGCTTTTGATAAAGTCCCACATAAGAGGTTAGTGTGCAAAATTAAAGCACATAGAATTAATAAGAAAATAGTGCTGGAGAAACTAATGCGCTGAAAGCAGATAAATCCCCAGGGCCTGATAATCTACATCCCAGAGTACTAAAAGAGGTAGCCATGGAAATAGTTGGTGCATTGGTTGTCATCTTCCAAAATTCTATAGATATGGAACAGTTCCTGCAGATTGGAGGGTAGCAAATGTAACCCCACTATTTAAAAAAGGAGGGGGAGAGAAAACAGGGAACTACAGACCGGTTAACCTAACATCAATAATTATTAGTAATATATTGGCATGGATTACAAATTGGTTAACTGACCGGAAACAGAGAGTAGGAATAAACGGGTCTTTTTTGGGGTGGTGGGCAGTGACTAGTGGGGTATCACAGGGATCAGTGCTTGGGTCCCAGCTATTCACAATATATATAAAAAATTTGGATGAGGGAACCAAATGTAATATTTCCAAGTTTGCTGACGACACAAAACGAGGTGGGATTGTGAGTTGTGAGGAGGATGCAAAGACACTGCGAGGTGATTTAAATAGGTTGAGTGAGTGGGCAAACACATGGCAGATGCAGTATAACATGGATAAATGTGAAGTTATCCACTTTGGTAGGAAAAACATAAGGACAAAGTATGATTTAAATGGTGGTAGCTTGGGAAGTGTTGATGTACAGAGAGACCTGGGTGTCCTTGTACACCAGTCATTGAAAGCAAACATGCAGGTGCAACAAGCAGTTAGGAAGGCAAATGGTATGTTGGCCTTCATTGCAAGAGGATTTGAGTACATAGAAACATAGAAAATAGGTGCAGGAGTAGGCCATTCGGCCCTTCGAGCTGCACCACCATTCAATAAGATCATGGCTGATCATTCCCTCAGTACCCCTTTCCCGCTTTCTCTCCATACTCCTTGATCCCTTTAGCCGTAAGGGCCATATCTAACTCCCTCTTGAATATATCCAATGAACTGGCATCAACATATCTGTGGTAGGAAATTCCACAGGTCAACAACTCTCTGAGTGAAGAAGTTTCTCCTCATCTCAGTCCTAAATGGCTTACCCCTCATCCTTAAACTGTGATTCCTGGTTCTGGACTTCCCCAACATCGGGAACATTCTTCCCACATCTAACCTGTCCAGTCCTGTCAGAATTTTATGTTTCTATGAGATCCCCCCCTCATTCTTCTAAATTCCAGTGAATACAGGCCCAGTCGATCCAGTCTCTCCTCATATGTCAGTCCTGTCATCCCGGGAATCAATCTGGTGAACCTTCGCTGCACTCCCTCAATAGCAAGAACATCCTTCCTCAGATTAGGAAACCAAAACTGAACACAATATTCCAGGTGAGGCCTCACCAAGGCCCTGTACAACTGCAGTAAGACCTCCCTGCTCCTATATTCAAATCCCCTAGCTATGAAGGCTAACAAATTTGCCTTCTTCACCGCCTGCTGTACCTACATGCCAACTTTCAATGACTGATGTACCATGACACCCAGTTCTTGTTGCACCTCCCCTTTTCCCAATCTGCTGCCATTCAGATAATATTCTGCCTTCGTGTACAGGAGCAAGGATGTCTTACTACAGTTATACATGGCCTAGGTGAGACCGCTCCTGGAGTATTGTGTGCAGTTTTGGTCTCCTTACCTAAGAAAGGATATACTTGCCATAGAGGGAGTGCAACGAAGGTTCACTAGACTGATTCCTGGGCTGGCAGGACTGTCATATGAGGAGAGATTGCGTCAACTAGGCTTTTATTCACTAGAGTTTAGAAGTATGTGATGGGATCTCATTGATACGTATAAAATTCTGACGGGACTGGACAGACTGGATGCGAGGAGGTTGTTTCCCCTGGTTGGGAAGCCTAGAACCAGGGGTCAGTCTCAGGATACGGAGTAGGAAATTTAGAACTGAGATAAAGAGAAATTTCTTCATTTAGAGGGTGGTGAACCTATGGAATTCTCGACCACAGAAGGCTGTGGAGGCCAAGTCACTGAATATATTTAAGAAGAAGATAGGTAGGGCTAGATTTTTGGCACATCATCGTCCATTTATCGCCCATTTAGCGCCCACATAAGCGCTGAGATGCAGGCTATCGCCCATATTTGATGAAAAGTGGAAACTAGCGCCCGATTATTGACCATTTATTGCCGGCCCAACTTTCAGCATACATAAATAAGCTGCATCGCCTGGCCTCCTTAAAAAAATATATATGACGTCATCCTCGTGCAAAGCTAAGAATAGTGCTTATAATGGAAACTTGCGCCCGATTATGGCCCAGATTATCGCTGACCGCTACTTTCAGCCTGTCGTCCACAATTCGCCAAAATGATCGCTGGACAAAAAGATGCTGAAGAAAAGCTGCAATCACTTGACCTTAACTCGGCATGAATGATGCCATTTTTGAACTCAGAGGATCAGTAGTAAAAGGCTGTTTCAAGTGCTTGTGAGGAGAATCAATTTGTGAGTGATTTAAAGGGCCATTTTGACTCTTGCCAATCATCTAATCACATTTGTATTTGTTGAGGATAAATTAAGGGCATTTATAGTGATGGGGCCTGTAATTTCTCAACCAGTATTGATCATGAATCACATGCTGCAGAATAGAGATGGGAGAAGGTTTATTGTCGAGCATTATGTGACCAATCAAAGAGATGGCAAACTGCTGCAAAGGAGGAGACGTTATACTCAACGCATTTATGGGTATAAGCGATCATACCTGGACTTGTCTGATAACATGTGCGTTAGGAGGCTGCACTTCCAAAAGGAGGTCATCAGTGAGCTATGCCAGCTAATTAAGGGAGATCTGCAGCCTATCAGCACCATCAGGACCGCACTGCCCGTTGAGGTTAAGGTTACTGCGACATTTTCCTTCTACACATCAGGCTCCTTTCAGGCCTCAGCTGGCGACATTTGCGGTATCTCTCAGCACACATTGCTGCATTCAACAGGTGACTGAAGCCCTTTACACACGCAGATGGACTTTAGAAACTTCCCTATGACCAGGGAGGCACAGACTGAGAGGGCTTTGGGTTTCTCGTGAATAGTAAACGTCTCCAAGGTACAGGAAGCAATAGACTGTACGCACATCGCCCTACGAGCACCTTTACAGGATGCACAGATGTTTCAGAACTGAGAGATTCCACTCCCTGAATGTGCAGCTCGTTGTCAACTACAAGCAAATAGTCATGGCAGTAAATGCCAATTTTCCAGGGAGCATCCATGATGCGCACATCTTGCGTGTGAGCACTATCTCTGACCTGTTTAACAGTCAGGCACAAGGTCATGGTTGGATGCTGGGGGATAAAGGATATGGCCTTGCCAGCTGGCTCATGACCCCTCTGCATAAGCCCCAGACAGAATCCGAGAAGTGTTCAATGAATGCCATATCGCTGCACACAATATCGTCAAAAAGACAATTGGGGTGCTTAAGCAGCCCTTCAGATGCCTGCACCACTCAGGAGGCAACCTGCAATACCACCCTGAGTAGATCGTTGAGTTTATTGTAGTGTGCTGCATGTTGCATAACCTAGCTATGAGGAGAGGACAACAATTGCCAGATAGGACCGCCGGTCCACCTCAGGAGAGAGGGGAGGTGGAAGAGGAGGACGAGGAGAAGGGGGATGAGGACCTCGGGGAGAACAGTAACAGTCAGCCTGGCGATGAACCCATGCGCTCTCCCCCCACCCACACCCCCCCCTTCCCCCCACCCCACAACACTGGAAAAGCCCCGTGGTAGTTACGAGCTGCAAAACTCTTAAATGAAAGCTTTGAATGAACTTTCATTAGTGACAGTTACAGTTGAGTTACATTTCAACCTTGCCTGGCCTGGCCATTGTTTCTATGTTTTAACTTGTGTTAGTAGAAGACACTTCAGGACAATTGTAAAGTTAAATAAAAATGTTTAATAATTGAAGACGAATGTGAACATTTTTTGAACAAACATATATAACACCCCACCCCCCAACCTCCAACAGTCAACAACATTTGTAACACAACAATATAACACCCTCTCATCATCCCAACAGTGAACATTCAGCAAAAATGTATTTTTAACAACAACAACAACAACAACAATAAACATCACCGCTCCTCCCTACCTGCGGTCACGTTTCCCTCCTGCACCTTGACCCCCCCTTGTATTAACCCCCTGTTTCCCAGTAACTCCCTGAGTAATGGGACCAAGACGTCTTGCATTAGGGCACCTCAAGGCCTGCTGCTGTGGGGAGCGGGGCGGGGGGGGGGGGGGGCGGGTGCGGGGAGGGGGGGTGCGGGGAGAGGGGGGTGCAGGGTGAGGGGGGTGCAGGGTGATGTAGGCAGAATCACCTCAGTGGCTGGAGGAGAAGACGTTTACAAAGAAATGTCTTCTGAGTCAGAAGGAAGTTCTTCCTCCTGTCTCGCATCTGTCGTGGTGCTTAGTGGGATGGCACCGTGGGGTGCAATGCCGTCTCCTGAAACTATTACAAGCCGCAAGGCACCGACAGAGTCGGTTTTTTGCTCCAATGCCACAGCTATCCGCTCCATGCCCTCTGTTATTCGTGCGGACAATGTGGCAATGTTACTGGTCAACCCACCAAGAACCTGGAGGAGCTCTCCACCTATGTCGACGCTCGCTGTTGACAGTGAGACCATGTCCTCATTTGGATCTGCCCATCGCAGCGTGTGCGTACCTCACCGACCCAACTTCCGTGGGGTCGGCGTGGGCACTGGGCGCCTTGAAGTGGCCTGCTGCAAGCCGCTTGGCTCTGTTACTTCATCCGTTGATGATGACGTGGCTGCAGGTGCCACAAATGAAAGCTGGTCATCTTCCTCCTCCTTGGTTTCTTATTCCGCATTCATAGTGATGGCCACCTGCAGCGGCAAAGGCGTTGTTGCAGGGGCCTTTGCGCCTCAGGAGTCTGGGTAGCTGCAAAACATAATTGAGATTATTAGAAGAGAAGGGGAGACATGAGAATGCTTGCGCTGCACTGGCATATGTACAAGGAACAATACTACTGCAATAAATGTGAACTAGAGACGTTACATATGATTAACCTGAGAGTACAGAAGCTGCATCCATAACATTACATCATTCATATATTATAATGAAATGCCATTAAATTACTTTAAATTACCACTGCTTTACACATTACTCACGTGGCGCAACAACGGGATCTGCACCACCATGGGTGGCAGAACGGTTGTGGGTTAGTGCTACAGCATGTTCCTCCAAATCAGTAAGCAGCTGTACTTCAGCAGGGCCTCCTCCGGTGTACCTCTGCTCCGCCCAATTCTTCGATATCTTCCTCTGCAAACGTGACAAGAGCATGGCATAAGCTAATTGACTAGATACTATTACGGAAACACAACAGATATTGTAATCCACAATTAGTCACCCCACATTCTATTCATCCATAACTTTAACGTTATTTGCTAATACGGTTTGTATCTATGTGGATGCATGGTTATAACATCTATGTTCAGAGAAAATATTTAATAAGATCATGTTTAGAAACTAATGCTTGACACCAAACATCTTGCGTACAATCTCCAGGAAAGGCCCGTCCACAGGCCGTGCTATTCGGCGCCTGAGGGGAGGTAGGCAGTTTATTTGAATCGATGGAGGTACTCCGAGGGAGGGGAATTAGGACTGCTGGTAAGCTCGGCAATGACAGGAGTGTATTGGAAGGGGGCACTGTGTCTATGGGCTGTGCTCGGAGACTTTCATGTGGCCAGAGCTAATATCGAAAAGTGTCCCAAGGCAGACAATGAGGCAGGGCAGCTCTCCCCCAGTCCAGGCTGGGTCACTGTGTGAATGACAGCAGCCGGAGAGTCTCACACAGTCTGTGTAAAGGTGACCGGACCCCTCAGTACTCAGTCATGCCTCATCCACCAACCTAACCAAAATGGAGACATTGCCAAAATTAAAGACTTGCTCACAGCACACACAAATTCTGCTAAACTAACGTGGTACAAATGCTGAATGTTTGCGGTGTGTCTGTTTCCAGTCATTTCTTTAAATAATAATAATTAATACTGTTGATTAAATATAAGGCATTTGAGCGAAAATAGACTTAAAGGGTGCAGGTTCCGACCCCAGTCCAAATCTTAGCAGGCAAGCTACCCAAGATTACCCAGCTTAATTACAATCTGGCAGATTTACATTATAATTAATGAGTCAGTGCATCACTACAATTTAAAATGTAATAATTTAATATTTACTCTTGCTGAAGCAACCAGGCTGTACCACCTTTTGTGCCACTGGTCTGCCCCATGCCTATCGTGGATCACTGAAGATACAATGGCGGCAATATCTTTTTTGATAGGTGCGGGGGGAAGGTTTCCCACGCCCACCCCGGATTAATTGCCCCCACCTTCTTTCAATGTAATTTATGAGGGCCTCATTCGCTTCGTCCGAAAAGGCTTTCGTCCTCCTTCTCCCTGACAGCTCCTCCTCATGAACATTTGTATCGTGTAGGGTGTTTGGGCCTAACTTTCCGATGTTGCTGAAAACGGTGCACCTCCGTGATTTACATAACCTGTCTGGGAAAAAATGTGCACCAAAATCTTACCGGGGAATTATCCGGTCGTCCTGGAGCGTGGCGTAGTGCAGCGGAATCTCCCTGGGGTGGAGCAAGTTGATCGCAGCCAGTGGGGGGGCGGGGCGAGGGATCAGCGTTCTTCTGAGTGCCGGCAGTGTTGCATAAGCGCGTCGGAGCATGTGCGCATGCGCATTGGCTCAGCAGGGCGTTTCTCCCCCAGTCTGTCTGTGAATGGTATGGGTACCGGGGAGGTGATTGGTGGTGGAGAAGGATGGAAAGGGATGGAGGAGCGTGGGTTGGGGGGCAATCGAAATGATTGGATGGCCTGAGGGGAGAACAGGGGTGCCTCCGTCCAGCCTCCCCCCTCCCCCAAGTTCAGTCCCTCCGCCCCTCTACCCCCTCGCTCCCTCTTCCACCTCCCCCCTCCTCACCCCCACCCTCTCTTCCCCCCCCACCCCACCCTCTCTCCTCCCTACCCTCACCCCCTCCCCCCCTCTCTTCCTCCCTCTCTCCCCCCCCACCCCTCACTGTGAGAGACAGAGAGAGAGACACTGACAGAGACACTGACAGAAAAACTTCCCTTCACATAAAGGTAGGACTTCTATTTTTTATTTTTTATTGATTGCTTGCTTATTACTTTGGTCTTGGTGCTTTAGATGCAGGGTTCCTTCTATTTTTTATTCATTAATTGTTTATTACTTTTTGTGCTTTGTTTAGTGCTTACTGCTTCAAATGTACTTTGCTACTTTAATGTTGTTGTGAAGGTGTTTATGGAAAATCCTCTAAATTCCCTTCCGCTCCCCTCCCCCACCCCGCCCCGTTGTGATGTTGATGTGTCCTTTGTGTTTAATGCTTCCACCCCACCCCCCCTCCCTCCCCCCATCTCTGGCTGTGCCTGCACTAAATTTAACTCTTGGTAAAGTTTTTCAGAACTTACAAAAGTGGACACTTACTCCATTCTAAGTTAGTTTGGAGTAAGTTTTCACTGCCAAAACTTGCAAAACAGGCCTAAGTGGCTGGACACACCCCCTTTTGAAAAAAAATACCTGAACTAAAATGAACCTGAACTAACTCACTGGAACTGGAGCAAACTAAGTGCCGAGAATTGTGATTTCTAAGATGCTCCAAATGAAACTAGTTGCTCCAAGAAAATTGGAGCAACTCCACTCGAAACTTGGATACTTTGTTTTCCACTCTACTTTGATTCATAGACCTCGGGAATTACAGGAAGGACTCCACGTAATGCCAAGTTTATTACACAAAAACCAACTAAAAATGACAGAACAAGACTTCTTAGAGATTGACCAAAGACATACAATCACCCTTCCAGCCTGTTGTTGCGGTTGTCAATTGTAGGCTCGTGGAGATAGGGAAGATGGTGGGTCCCGGCTGCTTACTTCTCTGCTTGTCTCTCATCCTGCTTGTGCTTCCTTCTCTTTGTCTCTCTCTTCTTGGTCTTCTTTCCATTGTTCCCCTTCATAAGAACATAAGAACATAAGAAATAGGAACAGGAGTGGGCCATACAGCCCCTCAAGCCTGCTCCGCCATTCAATAAGATCATGGCTGATCTGATCATGGACTCAGCTCCACTTCCCCACCCGCTCCCCATAACCCCTTATCCCCTTATTGTTTAAGAAACTGTCCATTTCTGTCTTAAATTGATTCAATGTCCCAGCTTCCACAGCTCTCTGAGGCAGTGAATTTCACAGATTTATAACCCTCAAGGAAGAAATTTCTCCTCATCTCTGTTTTAAATGGGCGGCCCCTTATTCTAAGATCATGCCCTCTGGTTCTAGTCTCCCTCATCAGTGGAAACATCCTCTCTGCATCCACCTTGTCAAGTTTCGGCCTGAGTTGCTCCTATTTTTTTTGGAGCAACTAGTTCAGAATGGAGTATCTTAGAAATTGCAATTCTCGGCATTTAGTTTGCTCCAGTTCTAGTGAGTTAGAACAGTTTCATTTTAGAACAGATATTTTTTTCAAAAGGGGGCGTATCCAGCCACTTACGCCTGTTTTGCAAGTTTATGCAGTAAAAACGTACTCCAAACTAACTTAGAATAGAGTAAGTGTAGATTTTTCTACGCTCAGAAAAACCTTGTCTACACTGAGAAATCAGGCGTAGGGAACGAGAGATGGAGGAAGGTGAGGGAAGTTTACAAACATTAAACACGTCACTTTTACAAATAAAGAGCAACCATCAATAGTAAAGGATAAATAAATCAATAAATCAACCAATTAACCAACAACTAATAAAAAATAAAAAAAATAAAAAATAAAAAAAATCAATAAATAAAACATTAAGTTTCTACTCACCAACTGCAGCACCGGGAGCCCTTCAACAATGGCTGGGACACCCCCCCCCCCCCCCCCCCAGTGTCTCTCTCTCTCTCTCTGTCAGTGTCAGCGTCTCTCTGTGTTTCTGATAGCGAGGGATGGGGGGAGAAAGGGGAGGGATGGGGAGATGGAGAGGAGGGGGGAGAGGAGGGGGGAAGAGGGAGGGAGAGGAGGGGGGAAGAGGGAGAGGGGGGAAGAGGAGTGTGATATATTCACAGAGCACAGCACACACAGCTTCCTAACATGGCAGGCAGCTCTCTCTGAGGGGCTTGATTTGGAAATCTGATGGTTCTGTTTATTATTAACACTGCACTTGCAGTACACAATACGTCCACATCCACAGTGTGGAACTACAAACATTACAAGCTTGCAGACATTACACTTCTCCCTCCTTAATGAAGAAGCCATCATAACAAACATCATACATAACCTTCATGTTTATACATAACACAGGATATAAACTTATTTTTTTTCCATATATACAAATTTAACTTTACCACTTGTTTTCTGTTTCGAAGAGGATACCTTCGCTCTCAAACAGAACCTTCCAAACATGGTCTCGAATCTAAACTCATTCGAGGCTCATCCTGAGGGACGTTTTCCTCAATGGAATTTCCTTGATTTTCATTTGAACTCACTCCAACTTCAGGCTCTTTGTTTTCCTGACTCGGACTCAGACTTTCATTCTGATTCTCTCCTGGATTTGTTTCCAGAACATTGGATTTAGGATTTGCTACTGGTGTATCAAAACTATCTGATGAGTGAGAAATAATTGAATCATTCCCACCTTCAACTCCTTCCATGTCTGTAGGTAAAATATGGTCAATATGAACAAATGTAACCTGTCCATTATCAAACATCTTTAACAAATATGTGCGAGGTTCCACATATCTTCACCACTCTTCCTGGTAACTACTTTACCCATTTATGGTGATGGTTCTTCACTCTCACCTTCTGATTTAATTTCACACTTCTCTCTTTTACTCTACCTCTATCATGATTCTCTTTCTGTCTTAATTGTGTCTCTTCTACGGACTGTGCCAAATTTGGTTTTAACAACGAGAATCTGGTTCATGACTGTCGTTTGAGAAACAACTCTGCTGGTGTTCTACCAGTAGTTGTATGAGGAGTATTTCAATATGTAATCAAAAAATTAGCCAATTTGTGATCCAATGACAACTGTCGTTTCCTTGGATTTGGATCTAACATTTGTTTAATGAATGCAGGTTTTACAATTTATACAGTGCACACTGCTGCACCATTCGAAGCAGGGTGGTATGGTGGAACCTTGGTATGTTTCACACCATTTTTGCTCATGAATTGTGCAAATTCTTCTGAATGAAATTGTGGTCCATTATTCAAAACAATTTCTTCAGGGAGGCCAAATGAAGAAAAGAATTTTTGTAAAATTTCCAATGTTTTATTTGTTGTTATTTTCCACATTGGAAACACCTCAACCCACTTTGAATGGCTATCAATCACAATGAACAATTGTTGTCCTTCTAACTCAGCAAAATCAATATGTAGCCTTTGCCACACCCTGGGAGGCCAGATCCATGGCTGTAATGGTACTGGTGGTGGTTGCTTGCTTACCGATTGACATGTCGTACACTGACTCACAATGTACTCTATATCTTTATCAATCCCTGGCCACCATAAATAACTGCGTGCAAAACTCTTGGTCAAGCTCATTCCCAGGTGCTGGTCATGGAGGTCTCCTAATAATTTGGACCTGAATTTATTTGGTATAACCACTCTTGCACCCCACATGATACAATCTTTATCGACTGATAATTCATTCCTACGAATGAAGAATGGATGTGTATCTTTGTCTGCTCCCTGGTTTGGCCATCCATTTGTAATATACTCATATACCTTTGACACCACTGGGTCACGTTTGGTTGCTCCACCAATCTCTTCAGCTGTGACTGGCAGTTCATAAATGTATGAAAAAGAAAATACTTCTTCCCTATCGGGTGTAACTTGTGATGGCGAAGGCAATCTAGACATTGCTTCAGCATTACTGTGATCAGCTGATCATCTGTATTCAATATCATATGTATATGCTGACAAAATCAAAGCCCATCTCTGCATTCGGGCTGCAGCTAATGTTGGAACTGGGGACTTTGGATGGAGGATTGCTGTTAGGGGCTTATGGTCCGTAACGATAGTAAACTTACGACCATACCAATATTTGTGAAACTTCTTGACCCCAAAAATTAATGCCAAAGCTTCCCTTTCAATTTGCACATAATTACTCTCACTGGCACTGAGAGTGCGTGAAGCAAAAGCAATTGGTCTCTCCTCCCCACTACGTAATACATGAGAGATTACTGCCGCAACTCCATACGGAGAGGCATCACATGCTAGCTTAATCTCCTTAGATATGTCATAGTGAACTAACATGATGCTCTCTACCAATTTGCTTTTACACTCCTTGAATGCTGTATCGCATTCTTTTGACCACTTCCAATGGACCTGTTTTTTCAAAAGTTCATTCAGTGGATGTAATACTGTTGCCAAATTTGGTAAGAACTTCCCATAATAGTTCAAGAAACCCAAGAATGAACGAAGTTCAGTGACATTCCTGGGAATGGGTGCATTTCTAATTGCATCCAATTTTTCCATGGTTGTATGTAAACCATCTTTGTCTACTCTGTACTCTAAGTACTCCACTGAGTTTTTACATAACTCACACTTACGAGCAGACACTCGTACTCTGTGCTTCTCTAGCCGTTTGAGGACTTCATTCAATATGTTATTATGAATTTGCCTATTTGGTGCTGAAATTAGTATGTCATCCAAATAAAATACTATCCCTTCAATACCTTGCAAAATCTGGTTCATCACCCCTTGGAATATGGCAGGGGCGGAAGACATTCCAAACGGTAGCCTATTAAATTGATATAGGCCTAGATGAGTATTTATAGTCAAATATGACTTGGACTCCTCATCTGGTTCAAGCTTTAAGTAGGCATTCGTAAGGTCCAGTTTTGAGAAGATCTGACCACCTGTTAGTGTTGTGAACAAATCTTCTATATTTGGCAATGTATTGGGGACATTACCCTCTAGAACCTGGTTTACGGTTACTTTATAATCACCACACAATCTTACCTTACCATCAGACTTAGGTACAACAACAATGGGTGTAGCCCAATTACATCGATCTATCTTACAAATAATGTTCTCAGTCTCTCGTCTTAGAAACATAGAAACATAGAAAATAGGTGCAGGAGTAGGCCATTCGGCCCTTCTAGCCTGCACCGCCATTCAATGAGTTCATGGCTGAACATGCAACTTCAGTACCCCATTCCTGCTTTCTCACCATACCCCTTGATTCCCCTAGTAGTAAGGACTTCATCTAACTCCTTTTTGAATATATTTAGTGAATTGGCCTCAACAACTTTCTGTGGTAGAGAATTCCACAGGTTCACCACTCTCTGGGTGAAGAAATTCCTCCTCATCTCGGTCCTAAATGGCTTCCCCCTTATCCTTAGACTGTGTCCACTGGTTCTGGACTTCCCCAACATTGGGAACATTCTTCCTGCATCTAACCTGTCTAACCCCGTCAGAATTTTAAACGTTTCTATGAGGTCCCCTCTCATTCTTCTGAACTCCAGTGAATACAAGCCCAGTTGATCCAGTCTTTCTTGATAGGTCAGTCCCGCCATCCCGGGAATCAGTCTGGTGAACCTTCGCTGCACTCCCTCAATAGCAAGAATGTCCTTCTTCAGGTTAGGAGACCAAAACTGTACACAATACTCCAGGTGTGGCCTCACCAAGGCCCTGTACAATTGTAGCAACACCTCCCTGCCCTTGTACTCAAATCCCCTCGCTATGAAGGCCAACATGCCATTTGCTTTCTTAACCACCTGCTGTACCTGCATGCCAACCTTCAATGACTGATGTACCATGACACCCAGGTCTCTTTGCACCTGCCCTTTTCCTAATCTGTCACCATTCAGATAATAGTCTGTCTCTCTGTTTTTACCACCAAAGTGGATAACCTCACATTTATCCACATTATACTTCATCTGCCATGCATTTGCCCACTCACCTAACCTATCCAAGTCGCTCTGCAGCCTCATAGAATCCTCCTTGCAGCTCACATTGCCACCCAACTTAGTGTCATCCGCAAATTTGGAGATACTACATTTAATCCCCTCGTCTAAATCATTAATGTACAGTGTAAACAGCTGGGGCCCCAGCACAGAACCTTGCGGTACCCCACTAGTCACTGCCTGCCATTCTGAAAAATCCCCATTTACTCCTACTCTTTGCTTCCTGTCTGACAACCAGTTCTCAATCCATGTCAGCACACTACCCCCAATCCCATGTGCTTTAACTTTGCACATTAATCTCTTGTGAGTTCTTGCTCAACTTTCTCCTTGAGTGCACATGGTACGGAATGTGGCTTGTAGTAAACTGATCTAGCGTCCTTCTGTACCCTGACACTCGCCTTGAAGCCTTGGATCGGACTGCCCGTTTCACAGAACACCTTCGGATACTTCTTGATAACCTCATCCGTTGATGAAAATCTCGCTTCCACACAGAAAATCTTACTCCAATCCAGCTTCAGTGAGCTCAACCAATTTCTTCCTAGTAAGGTAGACTTGTCTCCTTTCACTACTATTAGAGGCCAGTTCTGAAATTGATCTTTATATTTCACCGGTACGGTGATACGACCTACCACAGGAATTTTCTCTCCCGCGTAGCCTCGCAGCTCTATCTTGGATTTCTCCAGTTGAAAATCACGCAATTTGTCACGGTAGAGTGACTTCGGCCCGACACTCAAGGATGCACCTTTAATCCTGCAACATCTATGTGGATTTTGATGCTTTCTGAATCGCTGGGGGGAAGAGGAGGAGGGGGGAAAGAGGGGGGAAGAGGGGGGAATAGGAGGGGTGGAGGGAGGGAAGAGGAGGGGGGAGGGAGGGAGGTGAGAGGGGGGGAGGGGAGAGGAGGCGAGGGGAGAAGGGAGAGGGGGGAAAGGGGGGGAGGGGGATAGGGGAGGGGGGGCCGGAGCTGGACTTGAACAGGGGGCGGGGGAGCTGGAGCGGGACTTGAAGCTGAAGAGGAGGGAGGCCAGAGTCCGATCTTCACCGCCCCAGTGAGCCCATTCGGCCAGGGCTGGAAGCAGCGTGTTCGGGCCCCTCCCGCACAACCTCGGGGGTCTGGAGCTACTGCACATGCGCGCACACTCTAGCGCGCATTTGCAGATGTCCCGGCACTGTTTTCAGTGCCGGGACCTGGCTCCGCCCCCGACCCCTTGTGCTGCGCCACGCCGAGCACAAAGACGACCTGAAGAACTCGCGGAATCACAAGGTGCATTTTCGGTGCCCTTTTTCTTCCAGAAAGTCGGCGCACATTATCGAGAGGTGCCGTTTTTCCAGAGGGCGGAAACTTAGGCCCATAATCTGATACGTTTCGATAAGATCACTTCTCATTCTTCTGAATTAAAATGAGTAGAGGCCCAACCTACTCAATCTTTCCTCATAAGTCAACCCCCTCATCTCCGGAATCAACCTAGTGAACCTTCTCTGAACTGCCTACAAAGCAAGTATATCCTTTCGGAAATATGGAAACCAAAACTGCACGCAGTATTCCAGGTGTGGCCTCACTAATACCTATATAGTTGTAGTAAGACTTCCCTGCTTTTATACTTCATCTCCTTTGCAATAAAGGCCAAGATACCATTAGCCTTCCTGGTCACTTGCTGTACCTGCATACTATCCTTTTGTGTTTCATGCACAGTATCCCCAGGTCCCGCTATACTGCGGAACTTTGCAATCTTTCTCCATTTAAATAATAATTTGCTCTTTGATTTTTTTCTGCCAAAATGTATGACCTCACACTTTCCAACATTATACTCCATCTGCCAAATTTTTGCCCACTCACTTAGCCTGTCTATGTCCTTTTGCAGATTTTTTGTGTCCTCCTCACACATTGCTTTTCCTCCTATCTTTGTATCATCAGCAAATTTGGCTACATTACACTGAATCCCTTCTTGCAAGTTGTTAATATAGATTCTAAATAAATGGGGTCCCAGCACTGATCCCTGCAGCACCCCACTAGTTACTGATTGTCAACCAGAGAATGAACCATTTATCCCGACTCTCTGTTCTCTGTTAATTAGCCAATCCTCTATCCATGCTAATACTCCGTGATCTTTTTTCTTGTGCAGTAATATTTTATGTGGCACCTTGTCAAATGCCTTCTTGAAGTCCAAATACACCACATCCACTGGTTCCCCTTTATCCACCCTGTTCATTACATCCTCAAATAACTCCAGAAAATTTGTCAAACATGACTTCCCCTTCATAAATCCATGCTGACTCTGCCTGACCGAATTTTACTTTTCCAAATGTCCTGCTACTGCTTCTTTAATAATGGACTCCAATATTTTCCCAACCACAGATGTTAGGCTAACTGGTCTATAGTTTCCTGCTTTTTGTCTGCCTCCTTTTTTAAATAGGGCCATTACATTTGCAGTTTTCCAACGTGCTGGGACCTCCCCAGAATCCAGGGAATTTTGGTAAATTACAACCAACGCATCCACAATCCCTGCCGCTACTTCTCTTAAGAGCCTTCATGGTCACTGTTCCTTTGACCTGTTCTGCGGTGTTTTACTTCTGTGAGCGCCTTCATATATATCCACTTGATTGTACAAGACTCCTGCTGGGCTGCTTTCAGTTAATGCGTCTGGATGAGTCTCGATGGCTGTAATGATGAATTTGGATCTGTTTGGATGGCCACAATTCACACCTCATTAACTGTTGCTTCCACCACTCGTGTGTGCACAGAATCAGCAGGGCCAACGATAACTTCTTATCTTTTATGCCTCACTCTCCAAAAATGCATGCCTTGTGGGATCCTTTGTGTTCCTGGATTGTTGTAGACTTGTAGTCTCCATAGGGAACTGTTTTTTTCCCCTCCGGCCAATTAATCCATGGGCTTCTCTGCTTGACTTTATCAAAATCCTTTGTCTCAATATTAATCGGGTCTCGCTCCTGACCGCAGAAATTGCATTAATCAGTTATGAGTCACCACTTGCCCCAGGTTGGCACTCTTTTTCCCGCCCAACAGTGCCACAGGTTTTTTTTTAAACGATTTCAGTCCATGGCCTCTTGCTGTGCCCTGATCACAAAACATGTAAACTCTTACAATCGCTGGACATATTTTTTTATAAACAGCTCCAAGATTGAAGAATACACAGAGAATACTCAAATTACAACTATCAACTCCAATGGCTGCTCTTGTTTCTCGCTCCTTCTCCCTCTCCCTCTCTTTGACTCTCCTGAGAAAGCGCAGATGACCCCTGAACTCCCAAATCACGGGAAAACTTCTTTGCTAAAATAAAAACGCACATGTGCAGAATGGCCATTGCTATGGATGCTAGCCTTGCACGACTGAATACGTCGCTAAGGCTCATTTCACATTGCTAACGCCCATTTCACATCGCTAAGGCTATTGCCCAAAATAAAAAGCCAAAACTAACGTTCTTTAAAATGGCCGATATTCCAGTGATCCTGAAAAATAAAAAAACACCAAGGCTGGAAATATTTGGGCGATAGCGATCAAAGTGGAAAGTCTAGCCCATAGATTTCTAGACACAAAATACATCAAGGGGTATGGGGAGAAAGCGGGAATATGGTGTTGAGATAGAGGATCAGTCATGAATGGCGGTGCAGGCTCGAAGGGCCGAATAGCCTACTACTGCTATTTTCTATGTTTCTATGTTTCACGCGACAAGCCTTTCTCACTTTATAGTTCCTGATACTGTCTAGTATTCCTTGCTCCATTCCTGTCCCCCGCCTCATTTTAATGCTAGTGTTGTGCCTTTATGCATTTAGATAATCAGCAACCAGATGACCAGCCTGTCCCTGAGCCTCCCAATGAGAGTGAGGGAGGAGAAGAGGAGGAGGAGCACAGCACCGCGTCATTGCATCTCTCATCCGCAGGCACCACCTCAGATACTGGCACTACGCGATCTTTAGAGGCAAGCTTAGTAGAGGGGTCTGCACTGGGTGATGCAGACTGTGCGTCAGTTGCCTTTGATGTTGAAGCTGGAGGTCAAGGTTCAGTGCCAGTACAGACCCGATGAAAGAATCCAAATATAGCAGTTTCAAATCTCCCCTCAGTGAAACCCAAGGGGGTGAAAATTCGGTTGGAGGCTAATTGGGCATCTGCAGCTACAAAATTCATCAGCTGGACCCTGCGTGTGGGACGTAGTGCTAAGGGAGGCATTCCACACCTTTCTTAGGGCACTAGGCCAGCTGAGCAACTGAAAAGAGCCAGGCTTGGAGCGCTCTGAGAGAGGCTTCCCTCGGAGCAAAAATTGAAAACAAAAAACACAAAAAGCATCCCTACTACCCTGCTCACCCCACATAAACATAAATCACAAAAACAATAAAAAAAACAATCACCTCAGGTAGTCATTCCATTCCTCACCGCGACCGGTACAGTTCGGACCGCCCGCTTTCAAAGGCAGTCCCACTATGCCACTATGGGACCGAGTGTAACATAGCCAAGTTTTCTGATGATACAATGATGAGTGGGAAAGCAAATTGTGAGGAGGACACAAAAAATCTGCAAACGGATAAGTGAGTGGGAAAAAGTTTGGCAGATAAAGTATAATGTGGGAAAATGTGAGGTTATCCACTTTGGCAGAAATAATAGAAAAGCAAATTATAATTTAAATGGAAAAAAATTGCCAAGTGCTGCAGTACAGAGGGACCTGGGGGTCCTTGTGCATGAAACACAAAAAGTTAGTATGCAGGTACAGCAAGTAATCAGGAAGGCAAATGGAATGTTGGCCTTTATTGCAAGGGGGATAGAGTATAAAAGCAGAGAAGTCCTGCTACAACTGTACAGGTTATTGGTGAGGCCACACCTGGAGTACTGCATACAGTTTTGGTCTCTGTATTTAAGGAAGGATATACTATTCAGAGAAGGTTCACTAGGTTGATTCTGGAGATGAGGGGTTTGTGTTATGAAAATAGGTTGAGTAGGTTGGGCCTATACTCATTGGAGTTCAGAAGAATGAAAGGTGATCTTATTGAAACTTATAAGATAATGAGGGGGATCAACTAGGTGGTTGCAGAGAGGATATTTCCACTCATAGGGGAAACTAAAACTAGGGAACGTAGTCTTAGAATAAGGGGTCACCCATTTAAAACTGAGATTGGAAAAAATTTCTTCTCTCAGAGGGTTGTAAATCTGTGGAATTCTCTGCTCCAGGGAGGTGTGGAGGCTGGGTCATTGAATATATTTAAGGTGGAGATAGACATAATTTTGAGCTATAAGGGAGTAAAGGGTTATGGGGAGCGGGCAGGGAAGTGAAACTGAGTCCATGATCAGATCAGCCATGATCTTATTGAATGGCGGAGCAGGCTCGAGGGGCCAAATGGCCTACTGCTGTTCCTATTTCTTATGTTCTTATGTTCTTACGTTACTGAGTTGGAGAGTGAGAAGAGTGCTGTGTTAAATTGTGGATTAAGAAGGAGAAGAGTATCACCTTGAACAATGCTATGGAAGAAGAATGCCAGATTGCATTAGAGGGTAAGAAGAGTTGGAGGGGAATTAAATTGAGGCCACAAGTAGAAATGAGTAAATGTATGAACTGGGAAGGTTGGAAGAGTAGAGAATGTAAGGAATTAAGTGGGTATAGTGAAGCTGCTTTCAACTGCTGACTGCCTGTTTCTCTGCTGAAAAAAGGAAGCTCAGCAATGGGAAGTTAGAGGGGTGCCCCTCCATTTCCATGTTGAGGTGCCTGTTTCCTTACAGGGACCACTGTTACCGCTCAAAAAACAGCCAAAGCATGGGCCAGGAGAGCTGTTCCTGGGCTCATAAGAGAAACCTGCTGTTTGTCGGCCTTGGGATTACCTACTCCCCCCTCCCAGGCCTGACCAACCAGCTGGCCCTGCATGGAAGCCGGCTGATTTCCCCCTCTCCCACACCTGCTAAGCTGCAGTGGGGCACCCATTTCACTCCCGCAGTGCGCATTTCAATCAGAACCAAACCCAAGAATGATTCGGACCACCCGATGCGAGCATTGGGCAGTCACCGAGGCCGCTCCACCGACTTTGCTCTGAATTTGGTTGGGAGACCAAGATATACCCCAGTGTGTCTGTGATCTAGATCTGGAGGGGCTAGACACCCCCTGAGCTGGAGTCAGACAGCGGCAATTGGACGTGGGAGAGTGCCTGTTAAGGTAACTTTGGTTGGTCTGTTAAAAATCCAAATTTCACGTTATTTTTTCATTTGTTAAGGTTATAAATTAATGAACAATGCCCATGGCAGCCTCATGGGGCACTAGGCAATTTCCGCCGCGAGGCGGAAAGGAGTCACTATAGTGCACAAAGGGGTTGCCCGGGGCTCTACTTGCAGCGGGACGCGATGCTAACGTGTTCCTGCCTACGTTAACTCCCGCCCAATTTTGCGGGAGCCAGTAGTACCCTCTCTCCCCCACATCCCTCCCCCCGCCCACCGTAAACAGTTTCGTGCCCCGTTAGTGCTCCATGGTGGTGCCAATGGGAGGCACAGAACAGGGCAATTTTGGCCCCTTTGTGTTTTGTGTATAAGGACACACAATCCCTCTGAACACCAACATTTAATAGTTTCCCTAAATGTAAAAAATATTTTGTTTTACTATTCTTCCGATTAAAGTGAATAACTTCACATCCCCATATTATATTCCATTTGCCACCTTATTGCCCACTCACTTAACTTATCTATATCCCTTTGTGTCCTCCTCACAGCTTACTTACCATCTAGCTTTGTATCATCAGCAAACTTGGCTACATTCTCGGTTCTCTCAACTAAGTCATTGATATAGATTGTAAATAGCTGTGGCGCCAGCACTAATCCTTTCGGCACCCCACTAGTAACAGGCTTCCAACCGGAAAATGACCTGTTTATCCCTACTCTCTGTTTTCTGTCCATTAATTAATCCTCTATCCATGCTAATATATTATTATCAACCCCATGAGCCCTTACCTCGAGTAACAGCCTTTTGTGTGACATTTTATCCAATGTTTTTGTCAATCCAAATATACTACATCCACTGATCTCCCTTCATCTACCCTGCTAGTTGCATCTTCAAAACACTAAGGGGGAGAAATTGGCCTCTTTTGCACCTCCCGTTAGCGCCTCTGGGGAGCGATAATGGGGCGCGACTGGCTCTGCGGCCGGGCGCGGCGAGAGTACCGACCCCCACGAACTTGCCTTGCCGTTGGTGGCGGCGGCAAACCCTAATGCCACGCTCTCCTGTGCCCCAGAGATCGTGACATCATCCAGTGCACATCGCCGCAGTACCGCCCCGGATGCCAACTTCGGTTCTGCCCCCTGCAGCATTGCCGGGCATCAACACCGGCAGTTGCAGGAGGTGTTGTAAGGTAGGCTGGTCACTTGGGGAGTGGTATTTAAAAGGATTGCCGGTGAGGTAAGTGAAAAATCTTTTATGAACGCTGTGTGCATTTTTGTTTACTTTTACTTCGGCCGCAATTGATCAGCCCTGCTGTTAGAATGCTTGAAGCTGATCGTCGCAGATCGCAGGTGCTGTCAGCGAGCAGGGGAATCAATTTCTTGCAGAGTCTGCAGCAATGACCCTTCCCTTTAAAGGAGAGAAGCAGCCTCCGATCCCGGCAGCTCCGCATGGGACATCGCCACTACCACCCCTCTTGCCTGGTTTAGCGCTCCACGGGAAATGGTAGCATTTGATTTCGCACTCCATTTCCCTCTTGGAGCACTAAACCAGAAGTTTGCGTCTCCTAGAATTGGGTAGCGCCCGGCAATACTTCTGAGCTCCCACAAAAGTTAACGCCCCAAACCGGGCCCTACGCAATATCTAGCCTGAATAGATTTGTCAAATACGATTTCCCTTTCACAAAACCATGTTGACTCTGCTTAATCATATTATGATTTTCCACCACTCCCTTAATAAAGGATTTCAGCATTTACCTGATGACTGATGTAAGGCCAACTGGCCTGTAGTTCCCTGTTTTCTCTCTCCTTCCTTTCTTGAACAGTGGGATTACATTTGCTACCTTCCAATCCATTGGGTTGTGAAAGATGAATGCCATATGTAGCTTATATACATGTATATTCATATTCCACCTGTAAGTTTGTCTACAATAGGCTCTGGTAGAAATAAAACCCAGCACAGGAGATGACACACAACACAAATTTAATTTTTGTAGTTAATTATTTCAATGTCAATGTTATTTTTGATTATAATGCCAGATCAGCTCTAGGTACATGATTAAAGGTACATAGAAATTGATGAAAAAAAATCAAAAAAAAAGAACAAAAATAAGCTCACCAGCTATAAGTTTCTCCAATGAGGCAACTACCTCCTGGGGCACGTTGTCTTTGAGCCTGGCGGCAGCACTGAATGGGGATCCGTGCCAACTTTTCGATGTTACTGCTTCCTCTAGTGCTTCTTCTGTTGTTAAAAATAGATGCAAGACAACGTCATGGAATGCTTCCATTGCTTCCAGAGCTGCTTGTCTGCTAACACAGCGAGTCTATGCTTTGTTGGCTGACCTCTCATATCAGCAGGGAAGGTGAGGGGAGAGTCCGGCAGTGAACAGTGTTACCAGCTCTGCAGATCATCCCCTTACCTTCACGACCAGCTAGGAGGACTGCAAAGGGTATAATGGGGGGGAATAAAAAGCAGTAAAAATTTTAATGAAAATATGCTGGGTTGGTGATACTGAGATGGTGGGCACTCGATGCTTTGAAAGGCATTGGTTTCTTCAAAGTATGGGGCGCAGAAGCCTGAGGTTATAAGGTGAGTGAGAAAGCTAACGTATCCCACCGCAGTCAGCAAACATGAAGGACACTGGGAATCTGCGCATAAGCTATGTACAAAGCACATTAAGGCCGCAAAAACTTTAAATAAGTGTATCTCAGATAATGTTTGGAATGAACATAGTAGAAAAGACCCTAATATATTTTAAACATTCCTCTGCCTGGCCCATGTCCCTTTTTCCACCGCCGCACTCCATGTACCCATGCACCCTTTACTGGCAGCTGATCACCAACATCCTGGCCGCTGACGCCCTCAACATGACCTTTGCAATGTGTTAAGAATTCCATAAAATGACCGCTTTCACAAATATTTATCAGTAGCCTTTGCCAATTTTTAAAAGTCAAAATCAGATAATCAGAAACAAAAATGTCGACACTTCAATCAATGGCCCTGACTCCAGTTCAAGTTCATTGACCTGATGTACCAGTCACAAGCGACATTTTTGATACACACTAAAGGTACTTTTCCCATTTCAGGCTCTTCTACCGACAGAGCATATTGGAAATTCAGACATGAAGGGCGATGGAGAAATGTGCATTCCCTGCAGCTGAGGCTTTGAGGCAAGAGCACACATTCGGAATATTGACCCTTTGGTCCCTGAGAAAAGTGTGTGCTCATTCTATTTTGTAGTGGCAGTGTTGACCTTGATGAAACCACCTTTGTGGCTTAAAAAAGCGGTTGATTTACCCACACCTGGATGACTTCCATATTGGTCGAGAGAGAAAGGGAGTCAGATAGAGAAGTGAACTTATACAAAGGGAATCAAATAGTTGCAAAAACACAACACAGAATATCGGTGTGGAAATACTTGGTTTGACAGGGGAGTATGGAAGCTCCCCTCCCCCTGTGCCGTCAGTGTACAGAGGCTGTCCTCATTCACGATCATCACATGTCACCCTAACACAAACTCTGTAGAAAATGACTGTCAGGTGGGCAACATTTGAAAGTGACTCACAAGGTACAGTGTTGTCATGTATGTACATAAGGTTTGCTCACTACCAGGGGCCACTACTGTCAGAGGTCCTAGGGTCATAGTGCTGGGCCCGGTAAATAATTTCACCTTTGTATCTTCACTTCTGGAAGCCATTAAAGACTGACCAGGTTACACCTAGTCACTGGCTCACAGTACGGAGTTCATTGTATCATTTCATACACCACAACTGGCGACGAGGAAAATATGAACCCATGCAAAAGTATGGCGAGCACAGCACGATCAAGTACTGTTGTAATTCTCAAGAGATTCAATGAGGGAAAGGATTGGGGCGATTTCATGGAGCGTCTTGACCAGTATTTTGTGGCAAATGACCAAAACAAAGACAAGGATGCAGAGAAGCGCATCCTTCTCACCGTCTGTGGCCCCATGATCCATGCACTCATAAAGAATCTGCTGTCACCCACTCTTCCGACAGAAAAGCTCTAGTTTGGGAACACCTTAAATCCACGGAAGGAATTCTCATATCCAGATATCGCTTCTATACGCACATTCATCCAGAAGGCCAAGACGTAGCGGCATTTGTTGCTGGCCTGAGATGCCTTGCAGGGCCTTGCAAATTTGGGCCTGCATTGGAAGACATGCTACGTGACTTTTTCATGATCGGGGTCAACCATGAGGCGATCTTAAGTAAGCTGCTGGCTGTGGAGACGCCGGACCTCAGCAAGGTCATCATCATCGCCCAGGCCTGCATGTCCATGCAGAAAAGCACAAAGCAGATATTGCAACAAAACAGGAACACCACGGCAAGTACTGTGTACAAAATTGTATCGATGGCCGGCAGAACTGCACATGACAGGGCCTACTCAATTGCGTCTGCAAGACTGGGAGCCGCTTAAAGTTCCCCATCGAGGGCCTACTCGACTGCGTATGCGAGAACGGGAGCCGCTCAAAACCCGCCATCGGACACAAATCCGAGCTCAACGTGTTGGCATTGCGGGGGCAATCACCGACCCCATCAATGCCGCTTCAGGCAGTATGTATGCAGAGGTTGTGTGAAGACGGGGCATCTTCAGCGGACGTGTCCGCAGCGGAGCAAGCGAGCTGCGACACATCATCATCATCATCATAGGCAGTCCCTCGGAATCGAGGAAAACTTGTTTCCACTCCCAAAGTGAGTTCTTTGATGGTTAAACAATCCGATAGGAGAGCCACAGGTGGGACAGGTGGGACAGACATTCGTCGAGGGAAGGGGTTGGTAGGGCTGGGTTGCCGCGTGCTCCTTCTGCTGCCTGCACCTGGCCTCTTCATGCTCCTTGCGTCGAGACTCAAAGAGCTCAACGCCCTCCCGGATGGACTTTCTCCACCTTGGGCAGTCTGCGGCCAGGGTCTCCCAGGTGTCAGTGATGATGTCGCACTTTACTAGGGAGGCTTTGAGGGTGTCCTTATAATGTTTCCGCTGTCCTCCTTTGGCTCGTTTACCATGAAGGAGCTCTGCATAAAGCATTTGCTTAGGGAGTCTCATATCTGGCATGCGTACTATGTGGCCTGCCCAGTGAAGCTGATCGAGTGTGGTCAGTGCTTCAATACTGGGGATGTTAGCCTGGATGAGGACGCTGATATTGGTGCGCCTGTCCTCCCAGGGGATTTGCAGGATCTTGCAGTGACATCATTGGTGATATATCTCCAGCAACTTGAGGTGCCTTCTGTACATCGTCCATGCCTCAGACCCATACAGGAGGGTGGGAATTGCTACAGCCCTGTAGACCATGAGTTTGGTGGTAGATTTAAGGACCTGGTCTTCAAACACTCTTTTCCGCAGGCGGCCAAAGGCTGTGCTGGCGCACTGGAGGCGATGCTGTATCTCCTCATCAATGTCTGCCTTTGTTGATAAGAGGCTCCAGAGATATGGGAAATGGTCCATGTTGTCCAGGACAGTGCTGTGCGGCGATGACAGGCTAGTGATGGACCTTTGTCTTACGGATGTTAAGCGTAAGGCCCATGCTTTCATATGCCTCAGTGAATACATTGACTATATCCTGGAGTTCAACCTCAGAATGTGCACAGACGCAGGCATCGACAGCATACTGCAGCTCAATGACAGAGATTGGGGTAATCTTGGACCTGGCCTGGAGGTGGCGTAGGTTAAACAGCTTCCCACTGGTTCTGTAGTTGAATTCAACTCCAGCGGGGAGCTTGTTGATTGTGAGGTGGAGCATGACGGCGAGGAAGATTGAGAAGATAGTTGGAGCGATAACGCAGCCCTGTTTGACCCCGGTCCGGATGTGGATTGGATCTGTAATGGATCCATTGGTAAGGATCACGGCCTGCATGTCATCGTGAAGCAGGCAAAGGATGCTGACAAACATTTGGGGACATCTGAAACGGAAGAGGATGCTCCACAGACCCTCAGGGTTGACAGTGTCAAAGGCCTTTGTAAGATCGAAAAAGGCCATGTATAAGGGCTGGCGCTGCTCCCTGCATTTTTCCTGCAACTGACGCGCTGCAAAGATCATGTCTGTTGTGCCCCGTAGGGGATGAAATCCGCATTGTGATTCCGGGAGGAGCTCCTCGGCCATAGGGAGAAGATGATTGAGGAGAATTCGAGTGACAACTTTCCCAGTGGCTGAAAGCGGGGAGATTCCCCTGTAGCTGCCACAGTCGGACTTGTCCCCTTTTTAAAAATGGTCACAATCACTGCATCTCTGAGATGCCCCGGCATGTTCTCCTCCCTCCAGATGAGAGAGATGAGGTCACGTATCCGCGCCAACAGCACCTCTCCGCCATATTTTAGCGCCTCAGCAGGGGCGCTAAATCCCATCTGCTCTCATAGCCTTGTTATTCTTAAGCTGTTTTATGGCTTTGCCTACCTCGTGCAACGTTGGAGTTTCACTGAGTTGGTGGCGGGTCGTATGCTGCGGGATGGAATCGAGAACACTCGAGTCAAAGGCAGAGTCTTGATTGAGGAGATCTTCAAAGTGCTCCTTCCAGCGGGCCCTGACTGCCTCGGTGTCCTTGATGAGTGTTTCCTTGTTCTTGGCCAGGAGTGGGGTGGGGCTTTGGGAGTTTGGACCATAGGTTGCCTTGACTGCAGTGAAGAATCCTCGCATATCATGGGTGTCGGCCAGTTGTTTTATCTCCTGTGCTTTCTCCATCCACCACCTGTTCTTTTTAGGTCCCGGGTTTTTTGTTGGACCTGAGCCTTGAGCCGTCTGTAATGTTGTTTTGCAGCTCTCGAGTTGGGTTGTTGCATGAGGTTCAGAAATGTTTTGCGCTTGCGATCTATTAGTTCTTCGATCTCCTGATCATTTTCATCAAACCAGTCCTGATGTTTTCTGGTTGAGTGACCAAGTGTCTCTTCACAGGCTATAGAGGCCTGGAGAGCAGACCAAGCACTATGGGCATTCAGCATCTCAGGGTCTTCAAGGCACACCAGATTTGCTGTGAGGCGCTGGCTGTATAGGGCTCTCTTAGCTGGGTCTCTAAGTGCCCCGGCATTAACTTTTCTGCAGAAATGCTTCTGCTGTCCCCTCTGCATTGGGGCAATGTTAATGTTGATGATGGATCAGATTAGGCGGTGGTCAATCCAGCAGTCATCAGCTCCTGTCATGGCGCGGGTGATGCACACATCCTTGCGATCCCTGGCTTGGACGATGACATAGTCAAGCAGGTGCCAGTGTTTGGAGCACGGGTGTTGCCACGATGCCTTGTATTGTCTCTCTGGTGGAACAGGGTGTTGGTAATGAGGAGTTCATGTTCCAGACATTTTGTCAGGAGTAGGGTATCACTGGAATTGGCTTTCCCTACCCCCTCTCTGCCAATCACGCCTCCCCAGAGGACTGTGTCTTTGCCAACCCTGGCATTAAAATCACCCAGGAGGATCAATTTATCGCCTGTGGGGGCACGGGACAAGGATGTCTCGAGGTTGGAATTAAAATCCTCATTGAGTGTGAGGGCGTACGCACTGATGACTGTGGCACATTGGTTCCAAGATAGAGTGATTCGGAGAGTCATGAGGCGTTCGTTGATCCCACAGGAGGAGTCTTTGAGGCGGTCGACCAGCTCATTCTTGACGGCAATGCCGACTCCATGAAGTCGGCATTCTGCATCTGGTTTCCCTTTCCAGAAGAAGGTGTAGCCTTCACCATGTTACTTCAACTGGTCTTCCCCTGCCCACTGTGTCTCGCTTAGGGCGGCGATGTCAATGTCAAAATGTCTGAGTTCCTGGGCAACTATGGCGGTGCAGCGTTCCGGCCAGTTGCTGTTGGGGTTGTCCATGAGGATCCTGACGTTCCAGGTGCCGAACTTCATTCTAATGGAGTGAAGATGCCTGTGCGTGAGTTCTTTTAATGTGGGGTGGCCACTGCACACCGGCAACCACACGGGCTTAGCTGAACAAGGTCTTGGTCCAGTGGCAAGGCGGTCCAAGACAACTGGAGACCAGGCACAGCTCAATAAGCCTAATTGCCTACGACGAAGTGTTCACCGCAGGCTCGGCGCCGGGTAGCGCCATTGATGGTAGATGGCCCAAAGCTAGATTGGGGGGCAGGCATTAGGAAGGTGACTTCCAAAGTTATTTTAAAAGATTAAAAGTTGATAAAGGTTCCCAATTTATTTCAAAAGTTTCTAAGAGTTGTTAAAAATCTAAGATGTAAATCATTAATAGATTATAAAAGTTTCCCCAATTTAAAAAGTTTCTAAAAGGTGTTAAAAGTCAAAAATGTAAGTTAATAATAGATGCTTAAAAGTATTTCGGTGGACAGTCTAAAATGTAAGTTTTAAAGGTTCTCCCAAATTGTTTAATAAGTTTAAAAGTTGATTAAAAGTTTCAAAATTAATTAAAAGTTGGTTGGGAGTATAAGGCGTTGGGTTGAATGCTGCCGCCTAGGTCCCTTTTGCCGGTTCAGCACCGGCCAGGAGTCCCTTCCACCGGTTCGACGTCCCTCGAGTCTGTCAGCACGATGAACACCTGGTGATCGACCAGAGGGACAGGTGTGGGCAGGTGTGGAGTCCTTTCGGCCCGGGATGGGCTCCTCCAGTGCAGAGTCCTTTTGGTCCGGGGCCTGGTGCAGAGTCCTTTTGGCCCGGGGCTTGTCCCGGGCCCGGAAGACAAAAGGACGATGCTGTGAAGAATCGGCCCCCTTTATATAAAGGGGTCTGAATTGCACAATCAAAAAGCTATTGGGCTAGGGTTTTCAGGCCATTTGGGAGCAGTAGACCTCTGCCACAATACCCACACCCACTACGATGGCTGGTGCCTAAGATATGCCCATAGTAGCGTGGGCACCTACCAGCAGTGCTTATACTTACGAACCTCCCTCCAACAATGCATACTCCAGCAGGGTCAAGAGCAAAAGTTCCAGGCGGCTGGATCTTGGCACTTACACTGTGATCAACGACTCATGGTAAATTTGGGACCATAATCTAGGCTATCATCCCAGTGTGGTACTGTGGGAGTGCTGCATTATCAAAGATGCCATTTTTCAGATGGCGAAAAACTATATTCGAATGCCCTATATAAATGCAACCTTTCCCCTCTTTTATCTATCTATAATATTAAACATATTTTGTACTGAGAGAGTCCTGCACTTTCGGAAATGGTGTCTTTTGGACAAGACATTAAACCAATCTCTCAGGTGGGCGTAAAAGGTCCCATTGCAATATTCAAAGAAAAGAAATGGAAATCTCCCAGTGTTCTAATCAATATTTATCCCTCAAACATTGCTGTTTGTGAAACCTTGCTTTGTGCAAATTGAATGTTATCTTTCCCACATTACATCAGTAACTATACTTTCAAAGTGCTTCATTGGCTGTGAAGCACGTGGGACATCTTGAGTTCATGAAAGGCTCGCTATAAATGTAAGTTCTTTCTTTCTTAATACATATCAACACCTTTATTGAGCCCATAGCAACATGAGTCTTCCATCGCACTTTAATAGTTGGCTTAAAATCCCTTATCTGTGCATTTCATCATGGTTAGTTGCTCAAATATACTACCATAATTAGATAGGTAGGAAAAGCTACCAATTATAAATCAGCAATTCCCTCAAAACCAACCAATGAAATGCTTGAAACCATCTTGTCTCCCCAAAAGCGCACAATATACAGATACAAATAGCATTTAAAACATAATACCTAAACTTTAAATAATTCCAGAAGATGACCTTAGCCATTAAATCAGCTATTGTAGAACTGCTTCTAAGAGTTTACTACAGGTAAATGTTACCATTTTATACCGATATCAGAAAAGGTGAAATGAGAGCAAAACAACAAGAAATACTTATTGGCATGATTACCTTATCTGCTTTGTGTCAATTGATGGGAAACATTATTCACTGTCTTAATGTAAGGCCCATTGATCTGAAGTAAGACTTGATCTGCTAAGTGATATTTCATAGTGCACTGAATATTAATGATTTTCTACATGGTGATTTTAAAAGTCAAAGCTGAAATGGGGTTTGATCTTACTGGCATTAATTTCAATAAGCTCCTGCCTGTAGAGTGGATTTTGTAGATGTAGTGAATAATAGAATTATAATACTTGTGTGATGAAATGCAACATAATTTCAGTCTTTCAAAGCATTGGTTTGTGACACAAAAATCCTGCCATCGATTGTTTGTACAAACAGAATCCAAGGAAGGATTCTCAGAATAGAAGAAAATTAAGTTGAGTCCATAGCAACGTAAATACATTAAGAGGAAGAGGGTAATTAAAGAAAGAGTCGGGTGTATTAGAGAGCATAAAGGTAATCTGTGTGTGGAGGCGGAAGACGTGGGTATGGTTTAGAATGAATACTTTGCATCTGTTTTCACAAAAGAAAGGGGCGATGCAGACATTGCAATTAGGAAGGAGGAGTGTGAAATGTTCGATGAAATATAAATAGTGAGAGAAGAAGTATTACGGAGTCTAGCTGCTTTGAAAGTGGATAAATCCCCAGGCCCGGATGAAAAGTATCCCAGGCTATTAAGAGAAGCAAAAGAGGAAATAGCAGAGGCTCTGACCATCATTTTCCAATCCTCTCTGGCTACAGGAGGACTGGAGGACTGCTAATATGGTACCTTTGTTTAAAAAGGGAAAAAAAGGGATAGATAACAGGCCAGTCAGCCTAACCTCAGTGGTGGGAAAATTATTGGAAAAATTTCTGAGGGACAGGATAAATCTTCATTTAGAAAGACACAGGCAAATCAAGTACAGTTAGCATGGATTTTTTAAGAGAAGGTCGTGTCTGACTAACTTGATTGAATTTTTAGAGGAGGTAACAAGAAGGTTTGAAGAGGGTAGTGCATTTGATGTAGTGTCTATGGATTTTAGCAAGGCTTTTGATAAGGTCCCACATAGCAGAAAAAAGTAAAAGCCCATGGGATCCAAGGCAAAATGGCAAGTTGGATCCAAAATTGGCTCAGAGGCAGGAAGCAAAGGGTAATGGTTGATGGGTGTTTTTGTGACTGGAAGGCTAGTTCCACTGGGGTTCCGCAGGACTCAGTACCTTGCTTTTTGTGGTATATATCTGTTATGTATGCAACTATGTAATACTTGCCACCAGAGGTCATGACTGTTGGAGTCCTAATGGTTACCTGCACACAGTATAAAAGGCTTGCTGCCATGTTGTTTAGGCACTCTGGAGTTGTAATAAAGAAGACTAAGTTCATACTAAGTTTAGCTCACAGAACTCAGCCTCGTGGAGTTCTTCAAAACACAACAATTGGCGACGAGTAAAAGAATACGAACCTGCACGCAACCATGGCTGCCATTGGAATATTTGAGAGATCATAGAGGGTGACGATTGGGAAGCTTTCATCGAGCATCTAGACCAGTACTTTGTGGCCAATGAGCTGGAAGGAGTCACTAACGCGGTCAAATGCAGGGTGGTTCTCCTCACCATCTGTGGGCTTAAAATATACGGCCTCATCAAGAATCTGCTTGCACCGACAAAACCAAAGGAGAAGGAATATACAGAGTTGTGCATGTTGGTTCGGGACCACCTCAAGCCAAAGGCAAGTATCCTCATGGCCAGGTATTGTTTTTACATGCACCATCGCTCTGGGGCCTGGACGTGGCAGATTATGTCGTGATCTGAGATGCCTCGCGGGACCTTGCAATTTTGGAGCTGCGTTGGGGGAAATGCTGTGGGATTTTTTCATGCTGGGCATCAGCCACGAGGTCATTCTTCGAAAGCTGGTGGCTGCCGAAAGCCTAGACCTGAGCAGGGCCATCGCGATCGCCCAGGTGTGCATGGCCACGATAACACCAAACAGATATCTTCTCAACATTGAAGCTCACTGGCAAGTACTGTGCATAAAATGGCATCACTAGCAGGCTGAACTACATATGGCAAGGCCTATACGTCTGTGGTTGCAAGACCTGTGATGACTCAGAATCCGTCATTGGGGGTGAATGTGAATCCATTAGCACCGTGTTGGTGCTGCGGGGGTAATCATCCGGCTCATCAATGTCGATTCAAGCACTACGTGTGCAAAGGCTGCGCAACAATGGGGCACCTCCAGCGAATGTGCAAACGTGCTGCGACACACCACGTGGCAGAGGATGATTGATCCGGCGCGGCTCACGAAGCACAGGCAACTCAACCCGAGGAGGAAGTGTATGGGGTACATACCTTCACCATCAAGAACCCTCTTATAATGCTGAAAGTCAAATTAAATGGAGTTCCAGTATCCATGGAGTTGGACACGGGTGCGAGTCAGTCAATAATGAGCCAGAAGGTTTTTGAGAAACTGTGGGGCAATAAGGCACAAAGGCCCAAACTGAGCCTGGTTAATGCAAAGCTGCGTACCGACACCGAAAAGCTCATATCAGTCATTGGAAGTGTGGCAGTGAAGGTATCATATGATGGAGCTGTGAATAACCTATCATTGTGGATTGTTCCAGGCAATGGCCCAACACTGTTCAGCAGAAGCTGGCTAGAAAAGATTAGATGGAATTGGAACGACATCAAAGCACTATCTTCAGTAGATGCCACCTCGTGTGCTCAAGTGCTGAACAAGTTTCCCTCGCTATTCGAACCAGGCATCGGCAACTTCACAGGCACCAAGGTACAGATCAATCCAGGCCCCGATGCACAACCCGTCCATCACAAGGTTCGGGCGGTTCCATACATGATGAGGGAGAAAGTTGAGATCGAACTGGACAGACTACAACGCGAAGGAATCATATCGGCAATCGAGTTCAGCGAGTGGGTCAGTCCAATTGTTCCGGTGTTGAAAAGCAATGCACGGTAAGAATCTGCGGAGACTACAACGTAATATTTAACTGAGCCTCACTACAGGACCAGTACCCGTTGCCCAAGGCGGATGACCTGTTCGCAACGTTATCGGGGGGAAGTCGTTCACCAAGTTGGACCTAACCTCCGCCTACATGACACAGGAGCTGGCTGACTCTTCAAAAAGACTGACGTGCATCAACACACACAAAGGGCTGTTCGGGATTCGCTCGGCTGCAGCCATTTTCCAGAGAAACCTGGAGAGTTTTCTGAAATCAGTTCCGCGCACTGTTGGGTTTCAAGACGACATCCTGATCACTGGTCGTGACACCATCGAACACCTACACAACCTGGAAGAGGTTCTAAGTCGCCTAGACAGAGTGGGACTCAGGCTGAAATGCTCCAAGTGTTTTTTTCCTGGCGCCAGAAGTTGAATTTTTGGGGAGAAAGATTGCAGCAGACGGCATCAGGCCCACAGACTCAAAGACAGAGGCCATCAAGAATGCACCCAGACCACAGAATGTGACTGAGCTGCGCTCGTTCCTGGGACTCCTCAACTATTTCGGCAACTTTCTATCTGGATTGAGCATGTTATTAGAATCTTTGCACATGTTGCTACAGAAGGGTGACGACTGGGTTTGGGGCAAATCTCAAGACACAGCCTTTGAGAAGGCCAGGAACCTGCTATGTTCAAATAAGTTACTTGTACACTATTACCCATGTAAACGTTTAGTGCTAGCTTGTGACGCCTCATCATACAGGGTCGACTGTATGTTACAGCAAGCCAATGTATCGGGCAAACTCAAACCAGTTGCATACACGTCTAGAAGTCTGTCTAAGGCTGAGAGAGCCTATAGTATGGTCGAGAAAGAGGCGTTAGCATGTGTATATGGGGTTAAGAAAATGCACCAATACCTATTTGGACTTCGGTTTGAGCTTGAAACTGGCCACAAGCCGCTCATTTTGCTGTTTTCAGAGAGCAAAGATATAAACACCAATGCGTCATCCTGCACCCAAAGATGGGCACTAACATTATCCGTTTATGACTATGTTATCCGTCACAGACCAGGCACTGAAAACTGTGCCGATGCTCTCAGCCGGCTACCATTACCCACCACCGGGGATGAAATGGCGCAGCCCGCAGACTTGCTACTGGTCATGGATGCTTTTGAGAGCGAGGGGTCACCCGTCACGGCTCGCCAGATCAGGACCTGAATCAGCCAGGATCCTGTGCTATCATTAGTAAAGAGTCGTGTCCTAAATGAGAACTGGTCAGCCATTCCCAGGGAAATGCAAGATGAAATTAAGCCATTTCACCGACGCAAAGATGAAATGTCCATCCAATCAGATTGTCCCTTATGGGGTAATCGCATGGTTTTGCCAAAAAAAGGCAGGGAAACGTTCATACGCGACCTACACATTACTCACGCAGGCAAAGTCATGATGAAGGCTACTGCCAGGTCGCATGTTTGGTGGCCCGGCATTGACTCCGACTTGGAGTCATGCGTGCATCAGTGCAACACTTGCTCATAACTGAGCAATGCGCCAAGGGAGGCTCCACTGAATCTGTGGTCATGGCCCTCAAAACCGTGGTCCAGGATCCACGTAGATTTTGCCGGCCCCTTTCTCGGAATGATGTTTTTAGTAGTAGTGGACGCTTACTCCAAATGGATGAAATACGTAATCATGTCATCCAACACGTCCACAGCCACCATTGAAAGCCTCCAGTCCATGATCGCCACCCATGGCTTGCCCAACGTCCTTGTCAGCAACAATGGACTATGTTTCACCAGCTCAGAATTCTATGAGTTTATGACCCGCAATGGCATCAAGCATGTCAGGTCTGCTCCGTTTAAGCCCGCGTCTAATGGGCCATCCAAACAATCAAGCAGAGCATGAAATGCGTGACGGACAGCTCCCTGCAGACCCGCTTGACTCACATTCTGTTCAGTTACCAGATGCGACCCCACTCGCTCACCGGGGTTCCCCCTGCAGAATTGTTCATGATGAGAGCCCTCAAAACCAAGCTCTCCCTAGTCCACCCGGATCTTAATGATCACATGGCGACCCAGCGACACCGGCAGAACATGTACCACGATCGCGCAGCTGTTTCACGTGACATTGATGTTAACAACCCTGTGTTTGTCCTGAATTACGGCCATGGTCCCAAGTGGGTTGCTGGCACTGTTTTGGCCAAGGAAGGGAATAGGGTATTTATAATCAAACTGTTAAATGGCCGAACATGCAGAAAGCATTTAGATCAGACCAAATTGAGATTTACTGACAACCAGGAACGACTTGAAGAGGACATCACCATCGACGATCCACCAACACACACCCAACCAGCAATCAACCTCATTGTCAATCACGAGGATGAACCCACCATTCCTGACAGTCCGGTCAGACCAGCCATGGTGTAGTGCAGCAATGGTCCAACCAACTCACACATGCCAGGGTTTGAACTTAGACGATCAACCAGGGAGCGAAGGGCTCTGGATCGCCTCAACTTGTAAATAACTTGTACCGAAGACTTTGGCGGGGGAGTGATGTTATGTATGCAAATATGTAGTACTTGCCACCAGAGGGCGTGACTGTTGGAGTCCTAATGGTCACCTGCACACATGTGCAGGGCCAGTATAAAAGGTTGGCTGCCATGTTGTTTAGGCACCCTGGAGTTGTAATAAAAAGGACTAAGGTCACATTAAGTTTAGCTCACAGTACTCAGCCTCGTGGAGTTCTTCTATACGCAACAATATCAATGATTTAGTCTTGAATGTAGGGGGTATGATTAAGAAGTTTGGAGATGATACTAAAATCGCTTGTGTGGTTGATAATGAAGAAGAAAGCTGCAGACTGCAGGAAGATATCAATGAACTGGTCAGGTGGGCAGAACAGTGGCAAATGGAATTCAATCCGGAGAAGTGTGAGGTAATGCCTTTGGGGAGGGCTAACAAGTCAAGGGAATACAGATTAAATGGTAGGACACTGAGAAGTGTAGAGGAACAAAGAGACCTTGGAGTGCAGGTCCGCAGATCTCTGAAGGTAGCAGGCCAGGTAGATAAGGTGGTTAAGAAGGCATACAGAATAATTATCTTTATTAGCCGAGGCATAGAATACGAGCAGGGCGGTTGTGCTTGAACTGTATAAAACATTAGTTAGGCCACAGATGGAGTACTGTGTGCAATTCTGGTCACCATTTACAGCAAAGATGTGATTGCACTCGAGAGGGTACAGAGGAGATTCACGAGGATGTTGCCTGGACTGGAGAATTTTAGCTATGAGGAAAGATTGAATAAGCTGGGTTTAGTTTCTTTGGAACAGAGGAGGTTGAGGGGAGAACTTATTGAGGTGTATAAAATTCTGAGAAACCTAGATAGAGTGGATAGGACGGACCTATTTCCCTTTGCAGAGGGGTCAAGAACCAGGGGACGTAGATTTAAAGTAACTGGTAGGAGGTTTAGAGGGTATTTGAGCAGAAATGTCTTCACCCAGAGGGTGGTGGAGGTCTGGAACTCACTGCCTGAAAGGGTGGTAGAGGCACAAACCCTCATCACATTTAAAAAATGTATTGAGGGTAAAGCATTTCCACTTGCATAGCGACAGCAACTCAATGTGTTTCTATACATACACATTTGTTACAGGCATGTTCGCTTGAGGGTGAGATCTTTCATTTCAAGGTTGGGTTTAATATAACTGAGGCTAAGATAACAGCAGTGTTATTTTTAATTTCAACAACAAAAAGAAAGAACATGATGAAGAAAAAAATCACTGACAAATGGTATGAAAGACCTTCACCCCAAGTTTTGAGGGCAATTTCCCAAAAGGACGAGCTTCTTTCTTTGAAATGTTTGATTTGGCCTGATAAAATTCAAGATGACATTTAAAATACCAATACAGCACATTCTTTGACTACTAGAAAAAGATATACAATAGAAGATTGGCATTTTACTACTGGCATGCTTTTATTAGTAAGAGGTAGTAGATTGAAAGGGAAGGAGACTGATTATGATGGGAACCTTGTTTTTAAAGGGGCAGTGCCACAATAATAAAGTGTTCTTTGAGACACTTTGTAGATTAAACATGGGAGAATAGGGCACAATAACATTATTAGCAATTTGATATTGTAACTTTATTGTTGAGTATGTCCAGTGCTACAAATGTCTGTGTGGTTAATCTAATTTTCAATAAAAATTGAAATATGAAAACTGCATTGAAGAGTTTATGCTGCAGCAGATGTGGTAGAACTGAGCTTGGCTGAGAACACCCTAATATGGTGAGACTGTCCCTTTAACACTCCAGCCAACCAACAACTAGCTGAACTGTTACTGAAATTGTGCTATTTTGTGAATTTTAATTTATTTTACTAATGATATTTTCACTGTTTAGTGAAATGATTAACGCAAGTGAAGCAAATAAAAGGACTATGCTCGTGTTCAAGTTATCACAGTTTTTACATAACATAAGTTTTAGTCAATCAGAAACATTAAAAATAATCCAGCTGATTCACTAATGTCCTTTAGGGAAGGAAATCTGTCTTTCTTACCCTGTCACATGTGACTCCAGGCCCACGGCACTGTGGTTGATTCTTAAATGGCCAAGCAAGTGACACCACCACCTTCTCCAGGGCAACTTGGGATGGGCAATAAATGCTGGTCATGCCAGTGATGCCCACATCCTGTGAAGGAATAAAAAATATATTTTCATTCCTCACACTAGCCACCTCATTGCCTCTCTGGGTGACAATGCTAATTAATGCACAGTTAGAGAGTGTTTTGTGCTGTGGGCCCATGTCAACTAGGAACTGGTGATCCAATGAGACTACCTGAACTATTAATATACTCCATAATTCAGAGATTTAGCGGGTACATTCCTGCAGAAGGAAATCCCAGGAAAAAGGTATTTTGTTCTGGGGCTTCCACAGCTCTTCCACTGAAATTCACCCCCCCCCCGATTGTTCAAACTACTGAGTTGCCAGATTTAAAAATTAATAGGTGCTGCATTAAGATCCCACAAATTCTTCCCTCTCACAGAAGAAAGCAGACTACCTTGTCACTGCTGGCTGTCTCCAGGTATTTCCGCCACTCTTGCAAACCCCAAATAGCTCACCAATATGTCGCTTGTGAGTTATGGATCTGTTCCGCTCATGAAAGAACATCAGTAACTCACTGACATTAGTGAGACACTCTCTATTCGTCACATCTGCTTTTCTCTTTGTCATTTCCAGTTTTTAGATATTTTTTAATGTAAGTGACTCTAATTCATAAATTTTGACCTTCAGTGAAGTTCATAGCTTGACAGTACAAAAGACTGGAATGCATTACTCCTCAACAGCTCATGGAACTTTGAAACTGTGTTCATTTGTTATTCTGCTCTATTGTCTGACCTCACTTTAAGTGGTTTCATTCATAATTAATTGCATTTTATATTTTATGTGCATTTTACGAGAATCCATTTTTATCCTTCCTACCATAGTGTCAGATAACTACAAACAAATCACACATATTTCCTCCACCAACAAATAAATAACTTCATATATTTCAAAGGTCAATTAAAAAAGAAAGTTCACAGTGTTTCCTTATATACACGTGCATAATAAAACACAATAGCAGTGAAAGGATGAAATAAATACTTTGGGGAGCTATTCAATGAATTCAGAACATTTTTTTATCTATTTTCATCTCTGGCTATGTTAAGTGAGATTGCATGATCTATTGGGACTTTTGAAAAAGGTTTCAATATTTATGGCATGTTAATAGTGTTCCAGTAGAAGAATGACAAGAGGAAAAATATTTTAAGTTTTTGTCTTTGATTCACTGCATTTCAGTCAGAATGAAGCTGACATTGGAAGACATATCCTTAAAGCCACATGGTATTATAATCTCCGCAATATTTCAACGTGGGTAATCAATGTTAAACTCTTCCTCATTAGTTCTTTACCTTGGTTAGTTATATCAAACATGAAAACAATAATACCAAATAATTAAATCCATTGGATAATGCAAAGTCCCACTCACTGGTGATTCCCATTATGGATCAGAGTAACAGAAGGCAGCAAATGGAGCATTTCAGGGAATAACTAACTAACCCATATGGGCTAGACTTTCCACTGATGATCGCTGGGTTATCGCCCATCTATCGCCCAAATAGGCAGGCTATCGCCCATTTTACTTAAAAAATTGAAAGTTGGGTCGGATCATCGCCCAAAGATCGGCAGCCCAACTTTCGGCGCACTCGAATTTCACATCGCCAAGGCGATCGCCCACCGCAGCTTTTGACACATCGCTCACACATCGCCGGGCTGATCACTCGCCGAGAAGATCGCTGGAGATGCCTGGAGAAAAGCTGCTCCTACTGGCACTGTTCACAGAATTCGGCACTACAGATGCCATTTTGAAAGTCGGAGGAAGTGAGAGGCTGCTTGAAGAAGGGACTTATCAGGATAATTTTAATTTGTGAATTATTTAAGGGCCTTACTAACTGATCTGCTCACATTTATACTTATTGAGGACCATAAAGGGCATTTATAGCATTAGTGATGCAGTCTGTAACTTCTCTACCATTATTTGTAAATGCTCACTTGCTGGGGACTGAAGTTGGGTTTAGTGAAGAGCCCAATCAAAGAGATGGCAGACTGATGCGGAGGAGGAGACCTTACACCCGACGAACTTACAGGGAAAAGTAATCATACATGAACTTGTCTGATAACATGTGCCTTAGGAGGCTGCCCTTCTGAAAGGAGGTCATCTGTGAGATATGCCAGCTCTTCAAGGGGGATCTGCAGCCTACCAGCACCATCAGGACCGCGCTGCCCATTGAAGTAAAGGTTACTGCAGCACTTTCCTTCTACGCATCGGGCTCCTTTCAGGCTTCAGCTGGCGACATCTGTGGTATCTCTCAGCACGCCACACACTGCTCCATTCGGCATGTGACTGAAGCCCTTTACACTCACAAGATGGGCTTTATAAGCTTCCCTGTGACCAGGGAGGCATAGACCGGGAGGGCATTGGGTTTCTCAAGAATAGCAAACTTCCCCAAGGTGCAGGGAGCAATAGACTATACGCACATCACCCTGAGAGCACCTTTACAGGATGCGGAGGTGTTTCATAACCAAAAGGGAATCCACTCCCTGAATGTGCAGCTTGTTGTCGACCACAACCAAATCATCATGGCAGTAAATGCTAATTTTCCAGGCAACATCCATGATGCACACATCTTGCGTGAGAGCCCTGCCTCTGACCTGTTTAACAGTCAGCCACAAGGTCACGGTTGGATGCTGGGGTATAAAGGATATGGCCTTGCCAGCTGGCTCATGACCCCCCTGCATAATCCCCAGATGGAAACCGAGAAGCGTTACAATGAAAGCCATATAGCTACCACTCTGGAGGCAGCCTACAATACCACCCTGACCAGGTCGATGAGTTTATTGTGGTGTGCTGCATGTTGCATAACCTAGCTATAAGGAGAAGACAACAATTGCCAGATGGGGCTGCCTGTCCACCTCAGGAGAGAGTGGAGGTGGAAAAAGCAGACGAGGAGGAGGAGGAGGACCTCAGGAAGGACAATCAGCCTGGTGATGAGCCCATGCCCCCACGCCGCCCCCCCCCCCACCCTCCGCAAGACTGGAAAAACCCCATGGAAGTTACGCAGCAGCAAAACTTTTGCATCAGCAGCTCATAAATGAATGAGTTGCATGATCTTACATTGCTGACAGTTACAGTTACAGTTATGGAAAGACAACACTTGCAGTTGTGTTTTGTTTCATCCTTGCCTGGCCTGGCCATTGTTTTCCAACAATTGTATTCATGTTTTACCTTACCTTACATTATTATAAGACACTGCACAACAACTGTAAAATTCAATTAAAAAGTTTAATAATTTAACAATGTAATTTTTCAACTGTAACAACATTCCCCCCCCGCACCCCGAACAGTAAATTTAAAAAACAACAACAACAATAAGAAATACAACAATATTTAACAACAATAAAACACCCCCCTCCCTACCTGAGACCACGTTTCCCTCCAGGTCCTCTACCCCCCCATGTCTTAGCCCCCCGTTTGAATCCCTGGGTAGTTGGAAGAGGTGGACGGGCAGCGGGCGACGTTAAGACTTCCTGCTATGGGGCGGGTGGGGTGGCGGTGATGGTGGCAGGATTCTCTCAGGGGGTGGTGGAGGAGAAGACGTTCCTGAGGAAATGACTTCCGAGCCAGAAGGAAGTTCTTCCTCCTGACTCGCATTTGTACTGGCGGATGGTGGGACGGCACCTTGGGCCTTTAGTGCCGTCTCCCACCAATCTCGCGTACCGCAAGGCATGGATGGCGGCAGTCTGCTTACGCATCTCCCGGATCATTTGCTGCATGTCCTCCGATATGCGAGCGGGCATCCAGGACATGTTCCCCATGTATACACCAAACACCTGGAGGAGGTCGCAACTTATCGCGACACTTTCCATACACAGTCTGGTCAAGCCCTCAATCCGATCAGCCAGTGGAGGCATGTGCTGACCTCGCTGACTTGACCTCCATTGGGTCGGCGTGAGCACTAAATGCCTTGCTGTCACCGGCTGCAAGCCACTTGGTCCCGCTGCTTCTTCTGTCGAAGATGACGATGAAGAAGTGGCTGCAGGTACTATTGCAAGCTGGATGTAAAGGGCATCCTCCACTCTTTCCACAACATTCTCCTCCTCATCTGGTTCCGATGATGATGTGTCGGCCTCCTCGGCACCTGTTAACGCAAATTTTTCCCTGGACGTATCACTCAACACTCGAGGTCGGTTCCAACATCAAAACAGCCTTTATTACGTCGGCGGGGAGAGAGCCTCTGGTCCAACTCCAGGCACTCCACTCCACCGAACAAAGAAATCCATAGATATTTATATGTTTTACAACAGTTCATTACAGTTACTTCAGCCCACATTGGCTGGACACAATCCAATCATAACGATTATAGATTACATATAGGTTTCTTTGGGCCATTAGAATTAACCCCGGTACATCAGGGGGCTGCATGCTCGGTTCATGTCAGCTGGGGCTGATTCATGTCCTTGTGACGTTCTCCAGGCCCCCTTATCTCTGTTGTTCGGGGGTTCTGCCGTTGCCTAGTTTTCTTATCTCAACATGATTGCTTGGTACCCCATCTGGAGACATTCCGTACTAGGTACTGCAGTGTTCTGTTATGGTATCTTGTCTCAAGTTGTTGATTCAAGACATTCCTGATACCAGGCACTGCAGGGTCAACGCTCAGTCAGCGTTTTAGCTAACTTGGCTAACTGAGTTCACATCATGCTTTGCGAAGCCCCTGGCAGCCATTTTATATCTGGCTACCATTTTAAACATACATACATACATATATTCAGCAGGTGCCTCTGCCTTAAAAAATCCCGCTGCAACAATCCCTCCTTTTGGTAAAGGGCTAATCCTAGTCCCCTTAAATCGACCATATTCATTAACAGTTGCTATCCTTTTGTGATAGATTTTTATGCCCCGTCCGGTACTCCCTGCCTCAACGTGCTGGCCAGTCACGTGGTTTCAGGAGTTCTGGTTGCCTATATCAAATTAATAAAGGTCAAATCTTCCTGCCCCTCAGTCAGACCAGCCTTTTTAATCTCCCGGACTCTGACTCGGGTCCTCCTTTGTTGTGTATAGTGCTTGCATGATCGGCAGGCAATGATGCCCCACGTTATTGCTAGGACCAGTTGCACTCCAACCAGTATGTGTGAAGTTATACGAATCCAGGGATGGATGTTCACATTCATTCCCCAATCCCAAACCTTCCTCCACCAACTCGAATCTTGTAACACTATGTCAGTATCCTCTTCCAGTACTTTGATCTTGGTCTGTAATTGGTGGTATAGCTTGACGGACTGGCCCACCCTGAGCCTCAGTTCCCTTAATACCTCAGCTAAATGTGGGATGGGGACCTGGTCATGTTTGTCATAGTCCTGCAAGTGGTCGTGGAGTTGGTCGGCAACGTTAATGATTTCGATACCTCGGCGTCTAACTTGGGTGATGCGGGCTTGCCCAATAGTGAGCGGTCGTAGAGGTGTAAAACAAAAGTTTGGCTGTGGGATCAGGCACTGTAGGTCATTATACTGGTATGAACGTTCTGTTGTAGAGACACAGTACTTCCCCTTTCCTCCGTAGCCTGCCCTAGCAAAGTGCGTGTGTGCGGGTACTATTTCTAATACGCATCCATCGGTTCGGTTAAACCCGCACTCGTCTCGCTCCCCCCGGCCCACCGGGTGAGGACACACCGTAACCTCCCCTCTTTGTTTGCATCCCGATAGGGAGATCCCGGTGAGTGTGTCGTTTCGGCGAACGGCGGAGGTTGTGGTCAGATAGTAACGGAGGGACGCGTTCTCCCTTATCACTCTGATATTCTCTAGCTGGTATAGGGGAAACGGTCCCGAGCCTGGTGTGGTTATAGGGATCATCAGAACTATCCCTATTCCAGTATTCTTACCCATTTGGCAATCTGGGATTGCTGGGTATACTCTGGTCAGTCCCTTCAGAGTACAGTTGCCCAGTGTCCCCCTGTGACTGGCCAATTGAGCTAAATGCGAGCTGTCTATCCAATCAGGCATCTCCCCCCTTTGGATCTGATCGAGATTGGGTCGTATTTGTCCCACCATCCATAGGCCATAAGCGTGACAGAGTTGCCCCTGTCTCAGTTTTCCGGTATCTTCTCTTTCTCTGTCAATAAGATAATTAATTGTTTTTGCGTGGGTTTCCAGTTGGATTTCGGTACCTCCTTTCCTAATTTGGCTTGATCTTCCTGATTCTGCTCTGCCCGTTCTAATAGTCCCTTCATCACCCCTTTAAGCTGTTCCACCCTTTCATTTAGCCCTTATATGTCCAGTGAGTTTACTATGGAGGTTCCGGCATTAAAATTGGTAGCAACATCGTTAATGATTTCCCTCCTAGTCCTGTGAACCAGCTCCTGTCCTCGGAATCTACTGGCACCCATGGCATCGGCAGCCTGCTGCATTACAACTTTACTTCATACATTATACATTTTTTTTGCCTGTTCTGTACAATATTCCGGCATTTGTATACCTGAGATATTGATCAGGACAGGCACAATTTCATGTTTGACGTTATCATACAGTAGTTCACCCTCGTTGGACAGTACGATCCCATTTTCCGGTCCCCTTGTAATTGTTAGGCTTGGCAATTCCTCGGGCAGTGTGGTGGTTCTAATGGGGCGCGGTGTCGGAGCAGGTGAGAAGCATACATACAATGATATTGCAGCCACTTCTACCTTTTCATAGTACCCACGCAGTCCTACCCCCTCTCTGCGGGTGACTGATGGTTGCGGCTGGGCAGGAGGTGCGCAAATTATTCCAAAGGTACATTCATCGGGCCCCCCGGCCTTCCTTCGTTTAATGCAACTGCCCCTTGTACCCGTGGAGCATTGCACACATACTTTATTCTTATTCGGATTCACTTGCAGCCACGCGTTAAAATAAGTCCTGTCCTTGCTCCAATCTTTAGTCGCTGGGATGCACACGCCATCCGCTAAATTAAACAAAACTCCATAATTCGTATGATTTTCCACTTCCAGTGTGCTCTGTAATCCGTCCGTATCATCCAGAGTGTGCGTGGACCTCAAGGTTATCAATATTATGAGTTGTATCACTTGTCGTAGCCCTATTTCGGTGAGTCTTATCTGTAATTTCAAACAGACAGCCTGGTCGTCACCAGGTGTTAGGTTCTAGTCTTATTTGGATCGTGGTCACTCTGTGGGATCAGAGGTAAAGGTTAGATCATATCCTTTGTAGTCATACCATTTCTAGCTGAACCTGTTGTGCCTGAGTCCGTACCCTCGCCCACTTAAATATCGCCCAAACTCCTATCAGCACCAATACCACTGCCATCACTCCAAACACCCCCTCCAGAACGGTGTCCAGCCACTCCTGGTATTTCGTGGCATACCATTCACTCTCGTCGAGGCATATCACTTTTGGTTCGGTCATTGCCCCTTTGAATTATACCTTTTTAATTGTGACCAATGCTTCCACCGACCTTTTCCTCTCATGTCGACGCATGCACATGTATTGCTAGTCAAAATGATGTCGTATGGTCCGGTCCATCTCGGGGCAAATTCTGCTCTTTCAGTGGTGACTTGTACCAAAACTTTGTCACCTATCTGCGGGAGGTGTGCGTCGGTCTTCCCCTGGCCTTGGGCCTCTAGATCCCATATGGTCTGTTGATCTATCACCTCTTGTCTTAGTTCCTTCAGCTGTGAATCTAATTGTTTAACATATTGTTTAATCCGGACTCGTATGGATCCCATGTCCTCCCCACTTGCTATAATGCCCTCAGGGAATTTCATGACCCTCCCTGTCATTAGTTCAAAGGGAGTCAGGCCTGTGGTCCGATTGGGGGTGGCCCTAAGTCTCATTAATATACAGGATAGGACGTCCACCCATCCCCTTCCGGTTTCTGCTATGGCCTTGGCGATTGCAATCTTAAGGGTACGGTTCATCCGCTCCACCATTCGAAAGCTCTGTGGGTGGTACGGAATGTGGAACCGTTGTCAGATCCCCAATAGACCGCACGCCTGCTTCATGATCTGTCCCGTGAAGTGGGTACCTTGGTCTGAGTCGATTTGGAGGGGCACTCCCCACCATGGGATTATATCAAACGCGAGAATACACGCCACTGTGGATGCTCTGCAATTCCGGGTGGGAAAAGCCTCAACCCATCGAGTAAACTGGTTTATGATGACCAGACAGTATTTCTTTCCCCGACTGTTGGGCAGGGGCCTGGTAAAATCGATCTGTAGGTTTTCCCACGGACCCTTGGAGCATGGCTGATGAGCCAACTTGACCTTTATGGGTCTTCCCGGGTTGTGCTGTGCGCATATTATGCTGCGCTGACAGTGTTTCGCCATGTCTCGCCCTACTCCGGCCCACCACCAATCTTTAAGTAGGCGGTCCAACATCCCGTCCCGCCCAGTATGGTCCAGCTCGTGGTGCAGTCAGTGTAGTTCGGTCTGGATAGAGGACGGGGCGACTACCTGTCGTCCCTTTCTCCATACTCCGTCCTCCCCAATGGCGGCCCCCTGACTCTCCCATTGCGACTGCTCCTCCGGGCTACTCTCTTCCTGTACCTTCTGGATATTTAGTTCTCCTGGTCCTATCGCGGCTACGTGGGCTATCTGGGGATCTGTCCTCTTCTGCAGCGCTCCGGGCTGCTTGGTCCGCTAGCATGTTTCCCTGCTGCTCCCTACTTTCTATCCTCTGGTGTCCCTTGACCTTTATATCACGGCTGCCGCAGCGGGTTGTTTAACTGCTTATACTAACTCCCGCACTATGTTCTCGTGCTTAATGTGTCCTCCTCCTGAGGTTACATACCCCCGTCTATTCCATGCTATCATATAATCGTGTACCACCCCGAACGCGTATTGGCTGTCTGTATAGACATTCACGCGCTTTCCTTTGTCTAGTTTAAGGGCTTCGGTTAGAGCCATAAGCTCTGCTACCTGAGCAGACACCGCCCCTTTCAATGCTCCTCGTAAGAGGGTGGTGCCGTTCTGGCGCAGCACGGCCCACCCAGTGCGGAACTGTCTGTCGATATACCATTGGGATCCGTCAACGTAAAGGGTTAAGTCGGGGTCGGCTAGGGGTTCGTCAGCTATCTCTCCTTCTGTTCCTTGGTCTATCTCCGTCTGGCACAAATGAGGCTCGCCTTCGGTCACTATCCCCTCAGCTGGGTTAAATCCTACGTCCCTGATTATCCGTATGGACTGGTCTTTGGGTAGCAGCACTGCCTCCCAGGTGGCCCGTCGGGCATCCGACACCATTTTTAATCTCCCGGTGTTTAGTAGTTCCACTATGGTGTGTTTAGTATGTAAGACCAGCTGTCCTGACATCGTCACTGGTTCGCATATTCTTGCAGCCCAGGCGGCACAATCGAGGGCAGCCACACACCGATGGAGTCCTTTTACTACCGGGGACTCCTGTGTTGAGTAATAAACTACTGGTCTTATTACCCCTCCCTTCTCCTGGGTTATTATGGCGCTGTAAAAACCCTCTTCGAGGTCATAATACACGTGAAATGGCTTGGTCATGTCAAGCAACCTCTGCACCGGGGCTGCGAGCAGTCCAGCTTTTAATTTTCTATATGCTTCTTCCTGCTCTGTTCCCCATTCTACCTGATCCATCCCTGGCTTTCCTCCTTTTACTAGTCGCTGAATGGGTTCGGCCATGATCGCGAATTGGGGAATGAAGTTCCTACAATAGTTGAACAAGCCCATTACTCGCCGCAATCCTCGCACCATTGTGGGTCGAGGCATGTTCGCGATGGCTGTTTTCCGGTCTGTGGGAAGTGTCTTGCTTCCCTGACTGATAGCGTGTCCCAGGTACTGTACCATAGCTTGCCCAATTTGTGCCTTTTTCGGATTTATTTTAAAACCTGCCCTTTCTAGGGTCCTTAACACCACCGTTACGGCTCCCAAGTGCTCCCGGTCGTTTGACGAGGCTATCAAGATATCATCCACGTATTGGAGGATCGTGCTGTTATACGGGGTTAAATTGCATTCCTCCAAGGCATTACTCATGACTCGGTGGAAAATGTTCGGGCTATTATGGAACCCCTGAGGGAGCCAAGTCCACGTGTATTGCCTGCCCCTTGAGGTAAAAGCAAATCGTTCCTGGGACTCGGGATCAAGGGGAATTGACCAAAATCCTTCAGCAATATCTAAAACTGTGAATATCCTGTGCTCCGGGCTCAGACCGTTAAAGATTGTGGCTGGACTGGCTACAATAGGGTGTTCCCTGGGTGTTACCTTATTCAGGGCGATGTAATCTATCGTTAGTCGGTAACTCTCATCGGGCTTTTTCACCGGCCACATTTGTGAGTTCGTGACTGATACTGTTTGTCGTAATATGCCCTGTTCTATTATATCCTAAGTGGCCCGCATGGCTTCTGGTTTAATGGGGTATTGTTTGTCGGGAGGATGTACTGGTCCCGTGACTTTCTCCGGCACGATATTAATGAGGCCACAGTCCTGCTTACTTTTTGCCCAAACCCCAACATCCCGTCGTTAGACCAGTCTCTCATTAATGTGCCCACTTTACCTCTCGTGGCTATGTTTTTTTACCGGGGCCCATTTCCCGGCGATTTTATCCTTGTATCCCTTTTTTCCTGTCCAGATTATTTGCCTTCGTTGTGCATCAACTATGGTACCTAGTTCGTGGAGTAAGTCGATCCCCAGTATAGTACCTTGCGTGTTTGGGCAGACCCAGAACCGGACAGGTACCATTATACCGTCTACCTTGAACAGTTGTGGTTCACTTTGGTGCGCAGTGGTTCTGTTCCCTCCCACCCCCGGATTATGATAGATCGTCGGGTGGTGGGCAAATCGATGCCCCCGTGTCTATTAATATGTCGCATCGCTGGCCCCCTAACGATGCACTGATCCACATGCGGGGATCGGGTCCTTGGCTGGGGGCTGAAGCGATTCATTGCGGTTTCGTCTGCTGTTGTGTCAGCTGCTGTATGATGTCCAGCAGCTGCTGGTTTCCCAGTGTGCTGACATCCGGAGTCTTTTCGTTGGGATTCTGTCCCTTCCTTTGTCCCCGTTGTGGTCCCTTTCCCTCCTCACTGCCCCCCCTTTGCCCAGCAGTCCTTGATCTCGTGGCCTGTCCGGTCACAGTTCTTACACCTTTTGCGGCCGTCGTGCTTCGGGGCTCTGCATTGGGCGCGGCGGTGGCCTGGTTTATTACAATTGTAACATGTTTCGGTCACCTTTGTGGCGGGGGCCACGCAAGCCTCAACTGTGCTGGCTGCCATTTTGGACTTCTGTTAGTTATCTACCGAGGTGGCCCAATTTTCTAGATCATCGAAATTATTGAAGGTCTTTAGTATGGTGGTGAGCGGGGCTCAATCCATCCTTATATAACTGTACAAAGGCTGGGTTTCGTCGGTCTGCATTGTGCAGCCCGCTGTGGGCTAGGAAAGTCTCAAATTTTCTAGTCCCGTACTTCTGCACCCCTTCATCCTTCTTTTGTACCACTCCTACTACAGCGTTCCAATTTATGGGGACCTCACCTAAACTGTCCGTCACGTCCTCTTTAAAGGTTACCAGGTCACTGTCCTGTTCCCGTCTACTGGCAGCCAGGTCAGTACACCAGACGCCGTTTCGATGCTCCTTGTCTAATCGTTCCCAGTAGCTTTCCGGCATTTTAATTCTAATTATCGCAGCAATGTCCTGATTGTGGAGCTGGTGACAAATTTTGCATCTCCTTGAGCTTCTGCCAGGAGGTTGCATTGTTATGTCGGGGTGTTAGGAGTGGCAGTTTGCCTTGTAGTTGCATAGGCCCCAAGTTTCGTGCCGCAGTGAAAACGGCACACCTCCGAGCTGGGCGCCTGATTTTCGCGCCGAAAACTGCGCCTAAAAAAATGTCCGATATCTGCTTGGCGCGGCGCGCTCATCGCAGCAGGGGGCTGAGCCTAACACTCGCGCCGATTTTCTAAGTAGCAGGGGGCGGGTACAATTTAAATTAGCCTTCGTGGTGCCGGCAACCCTGCGCGTGCGCGTTGGAGCATGCGCGCAGTCTCACACTAACATTGGCCCTCGGCCATTTTTAAAAATACTGCAGAAAAAGTGAAGATTTGTTTCTTGGACCCCTGCAAAGGCTTGTAATTTACTTTTTTTTGATATTTCTGTGTGAGAGGGAGTGCTTTTAGCAGCACTGCTGAATAAATCACCTGCTGAAATCAGTGAGTGCAGCTTTTCACTGCTAAACTTGCAGAACCGGTGCTGCATTGGTGCATGCAAATTAAGGACTGTGTGTTTGGAGAAATAAGAGTGCTAATTCAACTTTGCAATAATACGTGGTGTTGACAATGCAGCACCCATTCTGCAAATTTAAATATAAAACTGTCGATGTGGCTGCCTCTCCCTGTCCAAATGGCCTCAGTCCCCCTCACAGCTCGAAGGCTGCTGCTGTATCTTCGGCTGCCGGCCAGCCACTGACGCCGCTGATATCCTATGGCCGAATGGCCTCACATCCGTCCGCTGCTGATTCTTTGGCTGCCGGCCAGCCACTGATGCCGCCCCAAAGCGTGGCCGAATGGCCTCAAGAACCTTAATGAGCTGCGTGTGTCCTGCGTTGATTCTTCGGCTGCCGGCCAGCCACTGACGCCGCTGCTATCTCATGGCCGAATGGCCTCACGTTGGTCCGCTGATTCTTCGGCTGCCGGCCAGCCACTGACGCCGCTGATATCTCATGGCCGAATGGCCTCGGGTCCGTCCGGTGCTGCTTCTTCGCGGCCAGCCACGAAGAGAATGAAGGCCTGCCTCAAGCACTGCAGCTCAGCTCGAAGCTTGCTGCCGCTGCCGTCGAGACACTGACGCCACACCCCTGCCTGTCTCCAACATGAAAGGCCTGCCTGAAGCACTTTCACACAGGTAGGAACATGGTTTATTTAATCTTTTCTTTGCTTATAAATTTTTATTCAGGTTGGATTTATTTGTATAATATTTGTAGAAGTATAACTAAGGATTGATTGTAGAATTTAATGACTTCCCTTCCCCCCCCTCCACCCCCCCACCACCTATTTTCCTATGCCTAATTTGTAACCTACGCCTGATTTTCTAATGTGTAGACAAGGTTTTTTCGAGCGTACAAAAATCTTCACTTACTCCATTCCAAGTTAGTTTGGAGTATGTTTTCACTCACGAAACTTTGAAATCAGGCGTAAGTGGCCGGACACGCCCCCTTTTGGAAAAAAAATTCTGTTCCAAAGTGAAACTGTTCTACCTGACTAGAACTGGAGCAAACTAAATGTGGAGAATTCCGATTTCTAAGATACTCCGTTCTACACCAGTTGTTCCTAAAAATCAGGAGCAAATCATGTGGAAACTTGGGGCCATAGTGTCCCCGGGAGATAGGGACGTGTATGTCATTCGTAGCTGTGCGAGTTGGGCGGGACTCTCATTGCGCCCCAGCCCTGCTGGGGTCCCGGGTATATGTTCCACCATTCTAGGGGCAGTTTTGGCCGGGTTCGCTGGAGCATACGGGGGTGGCAGGGCATCCCTTTCTGCTAGGTTGCAACTCCCTGCCTCGTCCTCTAGGCACCCCCAGTCCTCCTCCCTAGGTGGCGCATTTGGACCCTTTGTTACTGCCGGCATAACTGTCAGTTCGCACCCGACAGCCACTTGCTCTCTTTTAGTCTGCACGTACTGATTCACTTTCTTGGTTAATTTCACATAGGCTCGAATGATCAAGACCATGGCTTTCTTGTCTTTATCTTTCTTTTCCTTCTCCCACCATTCCCAGGGATTCCACCCTGATTTAATCATTTTCTCTATTACCTTTTTTTGTTTCTCCCCCAGGTGGCGGGTAAGGGACCCTTCCGGCCCCCACTCAAGGTTAGTTGGTTTACTGGCCATTTCTGGGTAGGACTAGAACCGTTAGGAATCTACTTTCAGAGGTCCGCTTTTTACCTAACACAACTTGTAGTAGACTGCCTCCTGGCTTGCCGTCGGGTCACGAGTCTGTCAGAACGTTTTTTTTCTATAATAAGCTTATGATACAATTCTTAACTACATTAAGCAATTCCCGACAGTGCTCTACATATCTTTAACGAACTGCCTACCACCGTTTTGCCTATTGGTCCGACCCTGTTCACAGGTTTGGTTTCCGTTAGTCGCTGTGCACCGCCTGGTCCCCGGGGTATATTTCAAATCACACTACTGGGTCCGGGAGATGTCGCTCGGTATCACGATCCCGCGGTCTAAGTGTGTTCCCTACACCTACTTAATTCCTGGCCGTCACGTGGGACAAAGTCCTCTTAATTCAGGCTCAGGCTCGGTGTTTGAGATATTAGACTATCTCCTCATTTCAATCAACCGGCGTCCACCTTCAGCGCCCGTTATAATACCCTTTTTCCTCTTTTTTTTAATACTCACCTGGTTTTCCAGGGGTGTCCAGCGATTTTCGGATCCTGCCAACTACGCCACTGTTAGCGCGAATGTTTTCCCGGAAGAATCACTCGACACTCGGGGTCGGTTCCAACATCAAAACGGCCTTTATTACACCGGTGGGGAGAGAGCCTCTGGTCCAATTCCAGGCACTCCACTCCACCGAACAAAGAAATTCATAGATATTTATATGTTTTACAACAGTTCATTACAGTTACTTCAGCCCACATTGGCTGGACACAATCCAATCATAACGATTATAGATTACATGTAGGTTTCTTTGGGCCAATAGAATTAACCCCGGTACATCAGGGGGCTGCATGCTCGGTTCATGTCAGCTGGGGCTGACTCATGTCCTTGTGATGTTCTCCAGGCCCCCTTATCTCTGTTGTTCGGGGGTTCTGCCGGTGCCTAGTTTTCTTATCTCAACATGATTGCTAGATGCCCCATCTGGAGTCATTGATTTAAAGACATACCGTACTAGGTACTGCAGTGTTCTGTTATGGGATCTAGTCTCAAGTTGTTGAATCAAGACATTCCTGATAGCAGGCACTGCACGGTCAACGCTCAGTCAGCGTTTTAGCTAACTTGGCTAACTGAGTTCCCATCATGCATTGCGAAGCCCCTGGCAGCCATTTTATATCTGGCCACCATTTTAAACATACATACATACATATATTCAGCAGGTGCCTCTGCCTTAAAAAATCCCGCTGCAACAGGACCCGTGGCGATTATTACCTGTATAGGTCCAGGTGCGGCCTTCCTTTGCGCCAGCGGAGTTGTTGGACCGGCAAAACACAATTGAGCTTCGGGAGTTCCAAGAGGTCATGAGTTCCGAGAGGTCGTGAGTCATGAGTTCCAAGAAGATGTGAGTTCCGAGGGGTTGTGAGTTCGGGAGTTCCGAGAGGATGTGAGTTCCGAGAGGTCATGAGTTCGGGAGTTCCGCGAGGTCATGAGTTCCGAGAGGTCGAGAGGTCAGAAGGTCTGAGGAGCAGGAGGCCCGAAGGTTGGTGAGGATTTCAATTCTGACGAGTCGGGAGGTCGGCGAGTCGGGAGGTCGACGAGTTGGTAAGGCCCTGAGGTTGGCGAGTCGGGAGGTCGGCGAGTCGGGAGGTCGACGAGTTGGTAAGGCCCTGAGGTTGGCGAGTCGGGAGGTCGGCGAGTCGGGAGGTCGACGAGTTGGTAAGGCCCTGAGGTTGGCGAGTCGGGAGGTCGGCGAGTCGGGAGGTCGACGAGTTGGTAAGGCCCTGAGGTTGGCGAGTCGGGAGGTCGGCGAGTCGGGAAGGTCCTGAGTTCGGCGAGTCAGAAGTTCGGTGAGTCGGTAAGGCCCTGAAGTCAGCGAGTCGGTAAGGCCCTGAGGTCGGCGAGTCGGGAGGTCGGCAAGGCCCTGAGGTCAGCGAGTTGGTAAGGCCCTGAGGTCGGCGAGTCGGTAAGGCCCTCAGATTGGCGAGTCGCTGAGTTGGGAGGTCGGCGAATAGGTAGGCCCTGTGATGTCGGCGAGTCGGGAGTTCAGAAACCGGGAGTTCGGAGACCTCAGAGGTCGGTGTGGTGAGTTGGTAAGTAGCTCTCCCTTCTCTATTTCTTTTAGGTTGGGAGTTCGGAGGCCGAGAGGTCGGGAGGCCACAGAGGTCGGTGAGTTCAGGAGGCCACTGAGGTCGATGAGGTGAGTTGGTAAGTAGCTCTCTTTTCTCTATTTCTTTTTAAGTAGATTTTAAACTAGATAAGGCTAACTAGAGGGATGGCAGTGCAGCTCAGTCCTGTGAAGTGCACATCCTGCGGCATGTGGGAAGTCCTGGATGCTTTGCGCAGCCTAGACAACCACATGTGCAGGAGGTGTCTCCAGCTTCAACTGCTCGAGCTCCACGTTTAGGAGCTGGAGCATCGAGTGGAGTCAATAAGGTACATCCGTGAGGCTGAGAACTATTTGGATACTGTGGTCACTGTAATGTATGTACATAAGGTCTGCCCACCAACAGGGGGCACTACTGTCAGAGGTCCGAGGGTCATAGGTACACTAGTGCTGGGCCCGGTAAATAACCTGAACTTCACCTTTGTATCTTCACTTCTGGAAGCATTAAAGACTGACCAGGTTACACCTGGTCACTGGCTCACAGTATGGAGTTCATTGTATCATTTCATACACGACAGTCATCCCGCAGCTTAAAGGCGTGAAGGTAGAGGGGAAGTGGGTGACTATCGGACATAATAAGTGTGCTAGACAGGTAACGCAGGAGTCCTCCCATGAATCCATCTCGCTTTCAAACCAATATTCACTTCTGAGTATCGGTAAGGATGATGGTGCCTCTGGGGAGTGCAGCCAGAGCCAATTCCAAGGCACCACGGGTGGCTCAGCTGCACAGGGGGGAGGGACAAAGAACAAAAAAGCCCTAGTGATAGGGGATTCTATAGTTAGGGGAACAGACAGGCGTTTCTGCGGCCGTAGACGTGACTCCCGAATGGTTTGGTGCCTCCCTGGTACCAGGGTCAAGGATGTCACAGAGCGGACGCAGGGCATCCTGGGGGAGGGGGGGGGGTGGTAAACAGTTAGAGGTCGTGGTCCATATCGGAACCAACGACATAGGTAAAATAAGGGATGAGGTCCTACAGGAAGAATTCAGGGAGCGAGGAAGAAAGTTAAAGGGTAGGACCTCAAAGGTAGTAATCTCCGGGTTACTACCGGTGCCACGTGGTAATGAGTAGAATAGAAGGATAGAGAGGATGAACACCTGGCTGAAAAATTAGTGTAGGAGGAAGGGCTTTAAATTCTTGAGGCATTGAGATCACTTCTGGGGGAGATGGGACCTGTACAAACCGGATGGGTTGCACCTCAACAGCGCCGGGACCAATATCCTCACAGGGAGTTTTGCTAGTGCTGTTGGGGAGAGTTTAAACAAGCTTGTCAGGGGGATGGGAACCTGAGAACGAATTCAAATGGGAAGGAAGTAAAGCTGAAATTGGATAGCAAGAATCTAGAAAGTGAATCTGTAAAACAGAGGAAACAGAGTTTAGTATGTAGTAAGCAAGGAGGTCTTCCTGTGCTGAATGGTATATACTTTAATGCAAGGAGTCGAGCGAATAAGGTGGATGAGCTAAGAGCACAGGTAGACACTTAGGAGTATGACATTATAGCCATTACAGAAACATGACTGAAAGAGGGGCAGGTTTGGCAGATCAATATTCCTGGCTACAGGATTTTTAGACAAGAGAGAGAGAGGGGTAAAAAGAGGGGGTTGTGGGGGGTGCGATACTGATTAAAGAAACTATTACAGTGGTGAGGAGGGATGATATCTTCGAGGGATCATTAAATGAGGCCATACGGGTCGAATTGAAAAATAAAAAAGGGGCAATCACACTACTGGGTGTGTATTATAGACCCCCAAATAGTGGGAGGGAGATAGAGGAGCAAATATGTAGGCAAATTGCTGTGAAGTTCAAAAACCATAGGGTAGTAATAGTAGGGGATTTTAACTTTCCAAATATTGATTGCGACAAATTTAGTGTGAAAGGTATAGAGGGTGCAGAATTCTTGAAATGCATTCAAGAAAACTTTTTTAGTCAGTATGTAGCAAACCCAACACGAGAGGGGGCGGTCTTGGATTTAGTTTTGGGGAATGAAGCTGGGCAGGTTGAAGGGGTATTAGTGGGAGAGCACTTTGGTGCCAGTGACCATAATTCAGTCAGATTCAAGTTGGTTATGGATAAGGACAAGAATGGGACTGTAATAAAAGTTCCTAATTGGGAAAAAGCTAACTTTGCTAAGTTAAGGAGTGATTTGGCCATGGTGGACTGGAAACAGCTACTTGTGGGTAAATCAGTGTCGGAACAGTGGGAGGCATTCAAGGAGGAGATCCGGAAGTGCTCAGGCCAAACATGTGCCCTTAAAGAAAAAGGGTGGGAAAAATAATTCTAGAGTTCCTGGATGTCAAGGGACTTACAGACAAGGGAGAACCAGTTGATGTGGTATATTTGGACTTTCAGAAGGCGTTCGACAAGGTCCCACACAAGAGATTGATGTGCAAAGTTAAACACATGGGATTTGGGGTAGTGTGCTGACATGGATTGAGAACTGGTTGTCAGACAGGAAGCAAAGAGTAGGAGTAAATGGGTACTTTTCAGAATGGCAGGCAGTGACTAGTGGGGTACCGCAAGATTCTGTGCTGGGGCCCCAGCTGTTTACACTGTACATTAATGATTTAGATGAGGGGATTAAATGTAGTATCTCCAAATTTGCGGAAGACACTAAGTTGGGTGGCAGTGTGAGCTGCGAGGAGGATGCTGTGAGGCTGCAGAGCGACTTGGATAGGTTAGGTGAGTGGGCAAATGCATGGCAGATGAAGTATAATGTGGATAAATGTGAGGTTATTCACTTTGGTGGTAAAAACAGAGAGACAGACTATTATCTGAATGGTGACAGATTAGGAAAAGGGGAGTTGCAAAGAGACCTGGGTGTCGTGGTACATCAGTCATTGAAGGTTGGCATGCAGGTACAGCAGGCGGTTAAGAAGGCAAATGGCATGTTGGCCTTCATAGCGAGGGGATTTGAGTACAGGGGTAGGGAGGTGTTGCTACAATTGTACAGGGCCTTGGTGAGGCCACACCTGGAGTATTGTGTACAGTTTTGGTCTCCTAACCTGAGGAAGGACATTCTTGCTATTGAGGGAGTGCAGCGAAGGTTCACCAGACTGATTCCCGGGATGGCGGGACTGACCTATCAAGAAAGACTGGATCAACTGGGCTTGTATTCACTGGAGTTCAGAAGAATGAGAGGGGACCTCATAGAAACATTTAAAATTCTGACGGGGTTAGACAGGTTAGATGCAGGAAGAATGTTCCCAATATTGGGGAAGTCCAGAACCAGAGGTCACAGTCTAAGGATAAGGGGTAAGCCATTTAGGACCGAGATGCGGAGGAACTTCTTCACCCAGAGAGTGGTGAACCTGTAGAATTCTCTACCACAGAAAGTTGTTGAGGCCAATTCACTAAATATATTCAAAAAGGAGTTAGATGAGGTCCTTACTACTAGGGGGATCAAGGGGTATGGCGAGAAAGCAGGAATGGGGTACTGAAGTTGAATGTTCAGCCATGAACTCATTGAATGGCGGTGCAGGCTAGAAGGGCCGAATGGCCTACTCCTGCACCTATTTTCTATGTTTCTCTGTTTCTATAAGGGGTGTCGCAGTTGTGGTGTGGCAGATTGTTTGGGCTGGATGCTCTTTGCCTTCCCGTCATTGTTCATAGGGTTATATGTAACCTTTAGTGTTGCTGACCAAGGGCCATGTGGCTCTTTGTTGGCCAGCATGGACACGATGGGCCGGAATGCCCTCCTTCTGCGCTGTAAATTTCTATGTTTCTAACAGAAGGGATTCTTGCATTGTGCTGGCATATGTAGGAGGAACAGCACTACTACAATAAATGTGACCGAGAGACATTACTGCATCATATGGTAATACATATGGTAGTATATCGATGTGGAATTCACTGCCCGAGGGAGCTGTGGAGGCTGGATCAATCGGAGATGGACAGAACGATAAGTGAGTGAAGGTTTATGGGTAGCGGGCAGGGAAATGGACTTGAGCCCTACATCAGATCAGCAATGATCTTATCAAATGGCCGACAGGCTCGAGGGGCCAGATGACCTGCTCCTATTTTTATGTTCGTAAGTTGTGAACCTGAGAGTAGGACAGAAGCTGCGTGCATAACATGACATCATTCGTATATGAATTGCTGTTACATTATTTTGAATTAACACTGCTTTACACATTACTCACGTGATGCAAGGGAGGGCTCTGTCTCACCACAGATGGTGGCCGAGCGACTGTGGCTGCCAAGCAGTGCCGCAGCGAGTTCCTCAAGGTCGGTCAGCGTTACCAGCTGCATGGGCCCTCCTCCGGCACACCCATGCTCTGAGCGATTGTTAGATAGCTTCCTCTGACAAGAGCATGGCATAAGCTAATTGACTCGGTACTATCATGGAAAGGCAACAGTTCCCAACGTTATATGCTAATGGGGTTTGTATCCACAATTGATGCATGGTTATAACAAAGAGCGTGTTTAGGATCTAATGCTTGACACAAACATTTCGACTACATTGAAGGGCCCCCAGGGGTGGTGGGAATCAGGACAGCTGGTGAACTCGGCAATGACAGGAGCTAATGTCTCAAAATGTCCCAGGCTGGCTCACTGTGTAAGTGACAGCAGCAGGAGAGACTCACACAGTCTGGGTAAAAGTGACCGGACACCCCGTTGCTCAGCCGTGCCCCATCCACCAATGCAACCCAAAAGGAGACAATGCCAAAATTAGACTTAAAGGGCGCAGGTTGAGAACCCTGTCCAAATCTAAGCAGGGAATCTACGCAAAAATACCCAGCTTAATTTCAATCCAGCAGATTTACATATTATGTGGATCATTGCAATTTAAAATCTATTTAATACTTACTCTTGCCGAAGCAACCAGGCTGTTCCACCTCTTGCGGCATTGGTCCAACCCCCTCGCCTTGTGGGACACCGAGGACATCAAATCTTTCTGTAGGCCCATGGTGGAGGTTTCCCACACCCACCCTGGGTTAATTGGCCTCACCTCAAGTGCACATCCCTGACGCGGGCCTCGCTCAGCTCATCTGAAAAGGGCTTTGCCCTCCTCCTACCCTCCACCTCCTGCCCACTCTCAGCAGACGCGTGCTGGGACATATTAATGCTGTCAATTCTTTTCACTTTTCTCTCTCTCTCTCTCGCTCTCTCTTTCCCCCCTTATCTTCTGAGCATGTGTGGATGACCCCTGACCTCCCGAATCATGGGAAAACTTGTTTGCAAAAAAACCGCATGCGCTGCATGTTCCAGCAATCCTGAAAGCTGAAACATCGCTAAGGCTGGAGCATTGCCCGTTTTTTGGGCCCTAGCGATCAAAATGGAAAGTCTAGCCCATATAGTACAGGCACATCACTATACCACCTCGGCACAGTGTATAGATAACCCTAACTCTGTTCTACTTAACGTACAGGTGCATGTAAGATTCTTCCGCAGTGCACAGATATATAACAAATCCTTCTCTATAGCTAACAGACACACCACTCCTGTATACCACTGCTCACTTATATTGTACGGCTGCCCCATAAATATTATGGGCCCAAAATTCCATGGGGCCACTTATGCCAGTACTACACCCCTTTGCCAAGACATGTGGCTGCCAATGTTATCATTAATTGCAGGGTCAGCTCATTTAAATATCTATTGGCAGGTTCAGTAGTGCAACATAACAGTAGAGTGCTGGATGGGGGTGGGGGGGTGGGTATGTAAATTAGGAGTGTAGCCAATAATGGCTGAAGATTACAGCAGCAGCTAAGAAGGAGTTTGGCTCATTGGGGTCTACATTCCCGGATTGATAAATTTGTTTGCAAGGGTCCGCACTTATGATGTGCTGTATTAAACAGATGAGAACACTTCACTGATAAGTTCACTTCTGATGCCACTCCAGCTGTCACTGAACAGTGCTCTGAGCAAAAGTCCTTCTGATACTTTACTCTGTGCTGCTTTGTCTCCAAAGCAGCGAGGCCACCTCCCCAACCTTTGTGGAGATGACACCACATTATAGCTATGTGGGATACTCGATCCAGAGACTATCGTAAAGCGCTTCCTGATCTACGAAGATAACAAGACTCTGATGGTCCTCACGGCAACAATTCTGATAGAGACATGTGCCTTGTTGCCATGCTCCTCACCTAGAGTTCTTGCAATGTTTGGAGGGGTTTTTCCTAGCAGCAAGGGGTATGTCTTTTCACTCATAAGCAACTATCTTCTTTGAAGAGCTCAGGGAGGGCAGAATTCCCAAGGATGAATAAATCATGGAAATTTTCAGCAAATGTGGCAATCGTGAAGGATTCTTTGCATCTGGTCACACACAATCTGGGCATCAGCGAATGGTGCCGCTTTTTGTCAAGAGTGTTGAGGGGGTTAATGGTAGGAGCTCACAATGGTACATGTGTGCCATCTAATGCACCCTGCACTTTGAGGAACCCTACAACATGATAAAAATGAATGGTCCTATCACATCTTGCTGTCATGCTGAACTGAATGAATTCCCCAACTCTCCTGAAAATGTGTCAGTTACCTTATGAATATATGCCCCCACTAGGTGGGAGTACACAAACCCCTTGTGGCTGCTTGAAATGAGCCTATATCATAAAAGTAGAGTGCCATCTCCACCTTCACAATCACTGGCATAGCTGTCTGGGCAAATGATCATGGTCATAGGTCTTTGTGTAGTCCCTGGCACAACTCTCCCATTGCAGCTTTGGTGTAGCGCACTCTTCCAACACAGAGCTTCTCACTACGGTATTTATAGGATCTGCATGGCTTGTAAATTGGTTTGGGGGGTGGGGCAAGGGGTGGTGGGGACATGGTAATATCTTGTAGGGCACTGTATCCTCCAATGCTTCGTAATTCTCCTTTCCTCCACCTTGCTCTGTTCTTCCAACTACATTATAATAGCATACAAGGGTACTCAGAACATCCCACTATGGGTAGGGACAAAAAATTCTCATAGGCTGTGTAAAGTCCTTACTCTACAGTATGAAACCACACGAGGCACATTCTGGGGACAAGGTCACTCTGTGACCTTAACTCTTTATTCACAGGACTCCAAAGACGATGACCCTGCGTGGGACCTCACCTTTTATACCTGTGTGATCAGGTAAGGAATGTCTCCCACAAGTTCACTCCTTGTGGTCAAGGTGTGCATCTAGGTTGAATGTATACAGTAATACAATGGTGTTACATTGTGGTTACATGCATGACATCACCTCCCCCCCCCCCCAAAGTCTTATTGGGATCATAGGTTTAGTCTTTCAGGTGGTCTATGCTCCCTCGTGGAGCGCCGCAGTTGGGGCTCCGGTTGTTGGACACTGACGTGAGTGTCACCTGTGGTGATTCCGGCCTGTCCAGGCTGACCGTATGGACTGTGCATTTTTCCGATTGCTCTTGATGCTCATTCACTTGCGGTGCTGTGAGCTCCATCTCATGGTCTTCTTCAGGTTCCTCCATGTCGAAACTGAACCTTTTTTTTACTTGGTCCAGATGCTTACGGCATATCTGGCCATTGTTGAGTTTTACCATGATGACCCTATTCCCCTCTTTGTCAATTACAGTGCCCTCAAGCCATTTGGGCCCCATGGCGTGATTGAGGACGAATACAGTATCATTTATTTCCATACATCTCCCCCTCGAATTACGGTCATGGTACTCATTTTGTGACTTGCGCTTGCCCTCAACTATGTCAGTCAGGACTGGGTGAATGAGGGACAACTGAGTTTTGAGTGTCCGTTTCATTAGTAGCTCTGCGGGCGGAACCCCCGTGAGCGAGTGCGGTCGGGACCTATAGGCCAGCAGGAGACGCGATAGGCGGCATTGTAGGGAGGGTTCTTGAATCCTGAGCATACCTTGCTTAATGATTTGGACCGCACATTCCGTCTGGCCATTGGAGGCCAACTTGAACGGCGCAGTCCTGACGTGGTTGATGCCATTGCCTGACATATACTCTCGGAATTCATAGCTTGTAAAACATGGGCCATTATCACTAACCAGGATGTCCGGCAAGCCGTGAGTTGCAAAGATCACACGTAGGCTTTCCACAGTGGTGGATGACGTCCATGAATTCAGAATAATGCGCTCGATCCATTTCGAGTATGCATCTACCACAATAAGGAACATCTTTCCCATGAACAGGCCCGCGTAGTCAACATGAATGCGTGACCATGGCCTGGTGGGCCAGGGCCACGGGCTGAACGGGGCCTCCCTGGGGACATTATTCAGCTGGGCACACGTCGTGCACCTGTGAACACAGTTTTCCAGGTCTGAATCAATTCCAGGCCACCAAACGTGTGACCGGGCAATGTCCTTCATCAACACAATGCCTGTGGAGTTCCCTGCTGAATGCCTCCCTGCCCTTCTGGAGCATAACTACCCGGCTGCCCCATAGTAGGCAGTCGGCTTGGAAGGAGAGCTCATCTATCTGTCTGTGGAACGGTCTGACCTCCTCATGGCATGCTCCATGTGCGGGCGCCCAATCCCTAGTCAGGACACATTTCTTAATCAGGGATGGGAGGGGATCTCTGTTTGTCCAGATTTTGATCTGGCGAGCTGTGATGGGAGAGCCTGCGCTGTCAAAGGCATCGACAACCATGACCATCTCGGCGCTTTGCTCCGCTGCCCCCTTAGTGGTGGCCAGTGGAAGACTGCTGAGCGCGTCAGCGCAATTTTCAGTGCCGGGCCGGTGCCAGATGGAGTAGTCATAAGCAGCCAGCATGAGAGCCCATCGCTGTGTGCGAGCTGATGCATTGGCATTGATAGCCTTGCTGTCTGACAACAGGGATGTTAATGGCTTGTGGTCCGTCTCTAATTCAAACTACTGACCAAAGAGGTACTAATGCATTTTTTTTACACCGTAGACACATGCAAGCGCTTCCTTCTCGACCATCCCATATCCCCGTTCTGCTTGAGAGAGCGACCTGGAGACATAAGCCACAGGTTGTAGTTGACCCTCAGCATTGCCCTGTTGCAACTCGCACCCAACCCCATAGGACGATGCACCACATGTCAGAACCAATTTTTTACAGGGATCGTACAGGGTCAACAACTTGTTTGAACAAAGTAGGTTTCACGCCCAATCAAAAGTCCGTTCCTGACAGTCCCCCCAAAACTAATCGCAACCCTTACGCAGGAGCATGTGTAGCGACTCCAACAACGTGCTCAAGTTCGGCAGAAAGTTCACGAAATAGTTCAACAGTCCCAGAAATGAACGCAACTCATGTGTTGCAGGGCCTGGGTGCTCGTCGAATCGCCTCTGTTTTGGATTCGGTGGGCCGAATCCCATCTGCAGCAACCCTCCTGCCCAGAAATTCAACCTCAGGAGCTAAAAACACACACTTAGGTTTCTTGAGTCGCAGGCCTACCCGGTCCAGTCGGCGTAGCACCTCCTCCGGGTTGTGGAGATGTTCCTCGGTGTCTCGACCCGTGATGAGGATGTCGTCCTGGAATACGATTGTTCCAGGAATGGATTTAAGCAGGCTTTCCATGTTTCATTGAAAAATCGCGGCCGCTGATCGAATGCCAAACGGGCACCTGTTATAAACGAACAGTCCATTGTGCGTGGTGATGGTGGTCAGTAGTTTAGATTCGTCGGCCAGTTCCTGGGTCATATAGGCTGAAGTGAGGTCCAACTTGGTGAACAGCTTGCCTCCTGCCAGTGTGGCGAAGAGGTCTTCCGCTCTCAGGAGCAGGTATTGATCTTGTAGGGACACCCGATTGATGGTGGCCTTGTAGTTGCCACAGATCCTGACAGAGCCTTCCGCTTTTAGGACGGGAACGATGGGGCTCGCCCAGTCACTGAATTCAACAGGCGAGATGATGCACTCTCTCAACAGCCGGTCCAATTCGCTCTCGATCTTTTCCCGCATCACATACGGCACCGCTCTGGCTTTGTGGTGCACTGGCTTGGCGTCCGGGGTGATGTGTATCACTACTTTAGTGCCTTTGAAAGCCCCGACGCCAGGTTGGAATAGTGAATTGAATTGTTGTAGGACTTGTGAGCACGAACTTCGCTCCCCAGGTGACATTGCGTGAACATCCCCCCATTTCCAGTTCATCTCGGTTAACCAGCTCCTTCCCAACAGTGCGGGACCATTGTCCGGGACAATCCAGAGCGGCAGCCGATTCACTAACCCATTGTGTGTGACAGCCAACATTGCACTGCCTAACACCGGAATGATTTCTTTAGTGTAAGTCCGTAATTGTGTCTCAATAAGTGCTAATTTGGGTCTACTGGCTTTAAGTGGCCATAGCTTCTCAAATTGCTGAACGCCCATGAGTGGCTGGCTGGCCCCAGTGTCCAACACCATGCGTACTGGGATACCGTTTAATAAAACCCTCATCATTATTGGTGGCGTTTGGTGTATGAACTGTGAATATTCACCACATGGACCCGCTGATCCTCGGCGTCCATTGATTTGCCCCAAAAGTCATCTTGCCTCAAAGAACCCTCTTCTGGTCCATCCGCCTCATATATTAGTTTGGTTGCAGACTTCCTACACATTCTAGCTAAGTGGCCACTGAGATTGTAGTTCCTGCAGACAAACTGTTGAAATCTGCAAGATCTAGCTGAGTGTTTTCCCCCACACCTCCAGCATGAGTTAAAGTTTCTATTGTTGGAAACAAAGGGACTATGGCCAGGCATTCCGCGCTGACTGTCCCTTTGACTGCTCTTATGTACCCTATTAGTGGGTGTCAATGGCCCTATTCCGGGCCGCATTGTCCACTGTGATGGCGTGAATGTCCGTTCAGCCTGCCATTGTCTATGTTGAATTCCTACTCTGGGGTCTATTGCTGCCTGGGGAGTGTCGGACTGCCCCTGCCTGCCTGCGGGGCTCTGAGTCGCATTGATGATGTTGACTCCCTGATCCATCGCCGCGTTAGAGGCAGAATTGTGCACGTATATCATTTTTGTCTCTTTCTCCCCCGCCATGAAAGTTTGAGCTATCAACGCCGCCGCTTTCAAGGTCAAATCCTTGTTCTCAATTAATTTGCGGAAAATTCCCGCATGACCGATGCCCTCGATAAAGAAGTCCCTTAGCATCTCCCCCCTGCAGGCGTCTGTGAACTTACAGAGGCTGGCCAAACGCCGGAGGTCCGCTACGAAGTCCGGTATGCTCTGTCCTTCATGAAGTTGGTGGGTGTAGAATCTGTGTTGGGCCATATGTATGCTACTCGCCGGTTTGAGGTGCTTCCCGATCAATTTGCTAAGTTCTTCAAAGGTTTTGTCCGCCGGCTTTTTGGGTGCTAGTTAAGCCCTTCATGAGCGCATAAGTCTTTGGTCCGCAGCTGGTCAAAAGATGAGCCCTTCGCTTGTCGGCTGCTGCATCCCCCAGCCATTCTTTCGTAACGAAGCTTTGCTGAAGCCTCTCGACAAAATCGTCCCAGTCTTCCCCAACACAGTACCGTTCCTCTGTGCTACCGGTGGCCATTCTCATAGGTCGTGAATTCCCGTTTCTCGTCGCCAATGTAAAGTCCTTACTCTACAGTATGAAACCACACGAGGCACATTCTGGGGACAAGGTCACTCTGTGACCTTAACTCTTTATTCACAGGACTCCAAAGACGATGACCCTGCGTGGGACCTCACCTTTTATACCTGTGTGATCAGGTAAGGAATGTCTCCCACAAGTTCACCCCTTGTGGTCAAGGTGTGCATCTAGGTTGAATGTATACAGTAATACAATGGTGTTACATTGTGGTTACATGCATTACATCACCTCCCCCCCCCCCCCCAAAGTCTTATTGGGATCATAGGTTTAGTCTTTCAGGTGGTCTATGCTCCCTCGTGGAGCGCCGCAGTTGGGGCTCCGGTTGTTGGACACTGACGTGAGTGTCACCTGTGGTGATTCCGGCCTGTCCAGGCTGACCGTATGGACTGTGCATTTTTCCGATTGCTCTTGATGCTCATTCACTTGCGGTGCTGTGAGCTCCATCTCATGGTCTTCTTCAGGTTCCTCCATGTCGAAACTGAACCTTTTTTTTACTTGGTCCAGATGCTTACGGCATATCTGGCCATTGTTGAGTTTTACCATGATGACCCTATTCCCCTCTTTGTCAATTACAGTGCCCTCAAGCCATTTGGGCCCCATGGCGTGATTGAGGACGAATACAGTATCATTTATTTCCATACATCTCCCCCTCGAATTACGGTCATGGTACTCATTTTGTGACTTGCGCTTGCCCTCAACTATGTCAGTCAGGACTGGGTGAATGAGGGACAACTGAGTTTTGAGTGTCCGTTTCATTAGTAGCTCTGCGGGCGGAACCCCCGTGAGCGAGTGCGGTCGGGACCTATAGGCCAGCAGGAGACGCGATAGGCGGCATTGTAGGGAGGGTTCTTGAATCCTGAGCATACCTTGCTTAATGATTTGGACCGCACATTCCGTCTGGCCATTGGAGGCCAACTTGAACGGCGCAGTCCTGACGTGGTTGATGCCATTGCCTGACATATACTCTCGGAATTCATAGCTTGTAAAACATGGGCCATTATCACTAACCAGGATGTCCGGCAAGCCGTGAGTTGCAAAGATCACACGTAGGCTTTCCACAGTGGTGGATGACGTCCATGAATTCAGAATAATGCGCTCGATCCATTTCGAGTATGCATCTACCACAATAAGGAACATCTTTCCCATGAACAGGCCCGCGTAGTCAACATGAATGCGTGACCATGGCCTGGTGGGCCAGGGCCACGGGCTGAACGGGGCCTCCCTGGGGACATTATTCAGCTGGGCACACGTCGTGCACCTGTGAACACAGTGTTCCAGGTCTGAATCAATTCCAGGCCACCAAACGTGTGACCGGGCAATGTCCTTCATCAACACAATGCCTGTGGAGTTCCCTGCTGAATGCCTCCCTGCCCTTCTGGAGCATAACTACCCGGCTGCCCCATAGTAGGCAGTCGGCTTGGAAGGAGAGCTCATCTATCTGTCTGTGGAACGGTCTGACCTCCTCATGGCATGCTCCATGTGCGGGCGCCCAATCCCCAGTCAGGACACATTCTGGGGACAAGGTCACTCTGTGACCTTAACTCTTTATTCACAGGACTCCAAAGACGATGACCCTGAGTGGGACCTCCCTTTTTATACCTGTGTGATCAGGTAAGGAGTGTCTCCCACAAGTTCACCCCTTGTGGTCAAGGTATGTATCTAGGTTGAGTGTATACAGTAATACAGTGGTGTTACATTGTAGTTACATACATGACAGTCTGTCAAACGCAAGACCAGCTCAATCCAGGTGCAAGGCAAAAAAAAACTCTCTTTAAAAGCTCTTTAACCCCAGCAATCTCTTTTGAAAGTTTCTTCAAGCTGCAGGCTCCAATGTTAAGCATTTCTGCAGTCTCGGCTAATACTGACAAGAGATATGACTCATTCATTTCATGCTAAACTACTCATGGTGCAATGGGAACACAAGTCCAGGGATTTGAGGACGCCAAAGGCATTATTGCTCATCAGTGTCTGCACATATAAAAGCTCTCATATTTCTCTCTTTCTCTCATATCACGTTAGGATCTACATTATGGAATGGAAACTTTGAGAAAACAGGTCCAGCTCCAAAATCACCCAAAGACTTGCCAGTATACTCATCTTGCACCAGAAACTTGCCAAAAACACTGACTAATTTGGGGCTGATATCAAAAAGATTACCTACCACACAGAGCATAAATAGACCCAAGCACTTGTGCTACAACTTGAGCTCCAATACCAACACTGAAAGTCTAGATTCTTCAAAAACTGAGGAAGTACGGTAATTTCTCCTAAAGTTTCACATCTCCTGTAACATAGCAGAATCCAACTCAATTACACATATTGACAACGAATTACACTATCCCTATATGCAATATGTGTGCGCACTAGGTCTATACAGCAAAGCTGGTCTCCAGTCATCTTGGTTATTGCCATTGGACCAAGACCTAGCTCTGTCAAAAATCCATGCATAGGCATCTTCCACCCTTCATGATGTAGTTCTGGACCTGGAATATTAGCTCCTTCTTTGAAACACCTGTGAACTCATCACTTTTTGGCGTGGAAGCAAGTCATCCTTGATACGAGAGACTGCCTATGATGATGATCAAGGTGATCAATAGAGATCAGTAAAAACATCTTACCGCCAAAAATAAACCATGGATGAATCAAGAGATAAGGGTAAAATTGAAACTAAAGAAAAAGTATTTAGACAATAAAGGAGAGGATGCCAAAAGGGAATATGAAGAGGTAAGGAAAGAAGTCAAAAAAACAATTCGGAAAACAAAGAGGAATTACGAAATGTAATTATCAATATGAAATGAAATAATAAAATATTCTACAGACACATAAATAACAAAAGAAAAATCAGGATAGGGATAGGACTACTAACAAGATAAACTCACAGGTAGTAACAGTGATATGGCAGTAATATTGAATAGTTATTTTGCCTCACTATTTACCAGGGAAACTAACAAGGTGGACAAAACATGAGAAGAAGTGATCAAAAAATATAACTTCAGATAGAAAGGGCGGGGGAGGTGGTTTGACAAACTAATCAAACTCAGAGAGGATAAAACCCCTGGTCCAGATGGATTGCATCCATGCATATTAAAAGGAGAGATAGCAGAGGCACTATTATATTTCGGGGAGCAGAAGAAGCAGCGGTCTGCTTGGCCCCTGACCTGCGAGCACCATTGGAGCAGGCCGGGGAGCGGAAGGAGCAGTGTGGCGACATAACACTCCAGGGAGCAGCACGTGCTGGAGCAGGAGAGCAACGGCAGTGAAGGGAACGATTGGATTTGATGTCACCAAGATCCAGGTTGCTGATTGGAGCATGGGCAGGTACTGCAGGAGTGCCGAGGTCAGGGCGAAGGAGCGGCAAGAGATTGTAGAGGGATGTGATTGGGGCCCGGGAGAGGTGTGAGTTCGAGGCCCTGAAGAGATGAGGGCCCAGGGGCAGCACAGGCCAGCCCACACTGCGATATGTGTGTGCACTAGGTCCGTGCAACAGAGCTGGTCTCCAGTTGTCCTGGATAACCCTTGCCACTGGACCAAGACCTAGCTCTGTCAAGCCCGTGTGGTGGCTGGTGTGCAACGGCCACCACACGTTAAAAAAATCCACGCACAGACATCTTCCACCCTTCAAGATTTAGTTCAGGACCTGGAATATTAGGTCCTTCATTGAAACACCTGTGAACTTTTTGGCGTGGAAGCAAGTCATCCTCAAATCGAGGGACTGCCTATGATGATATTATATATAAGATATATATATATATGTATATATAAAAATTCCTTAGAAATCACACGTGTGGTGCCAAAGGACAAGAGGATTGCAAATATTACACCCCTGTTTAAAAAAGTGGAGAGAGATAAACCCAGCAACGACAGGTCAGTCAGCTTAACGTTGGTGGTAGGGAAACTTTTAGAGACAATAATCAGGGACAAAATTAATTGGCATTTGGAAAAGTAAGCATGAATTTGTAAAAGGCAAATTGTGTTTGACCAAATTGATTTAGTTCTTTGATGATGTAACAGAGAATGTTGATGAGGGTAGTGTGATTGATGTTGCGTATATAGGGATGGAAATTCAGTTGTGGATTAATTAGGGCGTTAATGGTGGCGGAACGGTAAATTTTGAGCCGGGAAATGGCTTACGTCTGCAGCCACAAAATTCATCAGCTAGGCCCTGAGTGTGGAGCGAAGCACGAAGTGAGACATTCCACACCTCTCTTGGGGCACTCGGCAGGCTGAGCAACTGAAAATCCCGAGCTAAACAGCAGGACTCGGAGTGCCCTGAGAGAGGCTTCTCTGTGAAAAAAAATCAGCAAAAAAACCCTCAAAAAACATTCCCAATACCTTACTCACCCCACATAAACATAAATCGCACAAAAAACAAAAAACAATCACTCTTAACTCAGATATTCATTTCTCGTGGCCGGAACAGCTCAGACTTTCCCAGGCGGCCCCACTAGGGTGCGCTACGGGAAACACATTTCATAACAGTATCGCAACCGCGGGCATTACACACCGGCTCGCCTCTCCCGAGTGGTACTGCTCCGTGCCCCCCGCAAACCCCTCGCCAAATGTCCCGGCGGGGCACTGGAAGCTGGTCGCCCACACTTTGGCACTATTACCACTCCTTGGGGATGCAAACACAGGCGGCAAAAGACCGAATTTCCATCCCATAGAATTTCAAAAGTCGTTTGACAAGCTACCACATCATTGTAAAATTAAATCCCATGAAAATAAAGGGACAGTGGCATTGCAGATACCAAATTAGCTAAGAGACAGAAAGCAAGGAGTCGGGGTGAACAGTTACTTTTCAGACTGGAGGGAAGTATATAGTTGTGCTCCCTAGAGGTCGATATTAGGACCACTGCTCTTTTTGATATATATTAATGACCTGGACTTGGGTATATAGGGCATAATTTCAAAGTTTGCTGATGATACAAAACTCGGAAATGTAGTAAACAGTGAGGAGGATAGCAACAGACTTCAGGAGGACATAGACTGGTGAAATGGGCAGGCACATGGCAGATGAAATTTAATGCAGAGAAGTGTGAAGCAATACATTTTGGAAGGAAGAATGAGGAAAGGCAATATAAATTCAATGGTACAATTTTAAAGAGAATGCAAGAACAGAGACCTGAGGGTGTAAGTACACAAATCTTTGAAGGTGGCAGGACACGGTGAGAAGGTTGTTAAAATGCATATGAGATCCTTGGCTTTATAAATAGAAGAATAGAGTACAAAAGCAAGGAAGTTATGTAAAACCTTTATAAAACACTGGTTAGGCCTCAGCTGGAGTATTATGTCCAATTCTGGGCACCACACTTTAGGAAGGATGTCAAGGCCTTGGAGAGGGTGCAGAAGAGTTTTACCAGAATGGTATCAAGGACTTCAGTTATATGGAGAGACTGCAGAAGCTGGGATTGTTCTCCTTGGAACAGATTTGCAGCGCTGGGCTGTATGCCACAATCATTCTTATCAGAAGGCGGCACGAGGTTTGTTTTCGGGCACAAATGAATTATTAGCCCAAGGGTTATAAAAGGGAATACTGTTATAAGAATGGCACTAATGTGATTGCTATATTTAAAAATCAAGATAGAACAGGTATAGGGAACTATAGACCAGTTAGCTTAACATCGGTGGTAGGAAACGTGATGGTATCTGTACTCAAAGATGTAAAGAAAAAAGATCTAGAAATTGAAAGTATAGTGAAGAATAGTCAACATGGATTTCAAAAGGGAATGCCATGCTTGACCAACCTTATTAAATTCTTTGAAGAAGTAACAGAAAGAGTAAACAAGGGTAATGTAGTAGATGTAATATATTTGGGCCAGGAGCCCAGGGGCAGCATGGGCCAGCCCACACTGCGATATGTGTGCGCACTAGGTCCATGCAGCAGAGCAGGTCTCCAGTCGTCTTGAGTAATCCTTGCCACTGGACCAAGACCTAGCTCTGTCAAGCCCGTGAGGTGGCTGGTGTGCAACAATCACCACACATTAAAAAAATCCACGCACAGGCATCTTCCACCCTTCAGGATGTAGTTCAGGACCTGGAACTTTAGGTCCTTCATTGGAACACCTGTGAATTTATACTTTTTTGGCGTGGAAGCAAGTCATCCTCATTTCGAGGGTCCGCCTATGATGATGATATTTGGATTTTCAAAAGGCCTTCGATAATATATTGCATAGTAGACTCATAACTAAGGTCAGAGGGTTATGGCGAGAAAGCAGGAAGGGGGTACTGAAGTTTCATGTTCAGCCATGAACTCATTGAATGGCGGTGCAGGCTAGAAGGGCTGAATGGCCTGCTCCTGCACCTATTTTCTATGTTTCTATGTTTCTATGTTTCTAGGATGTGGAGTCAGGGGACATGTAGCAGCATGAATAGCAAGCTGGCTACAAAACAGAAAACAGAGAGTCGGGGTTCAGGGCAGCTACTCGGACTGGATAACAGCAGGAAGTGGTTATCCACAAGGATTGGTGCTAGGACTACTGTTGTTCTTTAAATGCATAAACGATTTGGACTCAGGAATTTTTTTTCTTATTCATTCATGGGACATGGGCCTCGCTGGCAAGGCCAGCATTTATTGCCCTTGTGAAGGTGTTGGTGAGCCGCCTCTTGAATCACTGCAGTTCGTGTGGTGAAGGTACTCCCATAAAATGTTCCCTGTAATTTTTTTTCAGGCCGCACAGCTCCTTTAAGCAGCTGCATGGTGCGGTTTCTCTATTTAAAAGTCAGCTGTGCGGGACTCCTGGAGTGCAACTTGCAGGGAGCGAGTTCCAGGATTTTGACCCAGCAACGATGAAGGAACAACAATATATTTCCAAGTCAGGATGTTGTGTAACTTGGAGGGGAACTTGCAGGTGATGGTGTTCCCATGTGCTAGCTGCCCTTGTCCTTCTAGGTGGTAGAGGTCGCGGGTTTAGGAGGTGCTGCTGAAGAAGCTTTGGTGAGTTGCTGCAGTGCATCTTGTAGATGGTACACACTGCAGTCATGGTACACCAGTGGTGGAGGGAGTGAATGTTTAAGGTTGGAGATCAGAATTATAATTTCCAAATTTACAGATCATACTAAATTGGGGTTGTGTTAATACAGAGGAAGACTGCGACAAAATCCAAGAAGACTTTAATAAACTTGCGGAATGACATCTAGTTGGCAAATTAATTTCAATATAGATAAGTGTGAGGTGGTGCATTTTGGTAGGAAGAATAAGGAGACCACATACACCTTAGATAGTAAGGCACTGAAATTTGGCGTCTTAGCGTTGGCTGATAAGGCCGGTTTCGGTGAAAAAATGGCAACCGCTTTGCTTCTGCCCACCTCTGGCAGGTCGTGCAGTGGCCGCCATTTTGGGCAGGTCACCAGCGCTTCAATTGCTCGCGTTCACTGGAGAAATAGTAATAATTGTGACATCAATGAGTGTGCAACGTTGATTTGACGCACAACCTGCCATTTGGATGTTGCCACACCTTTCAACACCCTCTCCAAAACACCAATAGCTGAACATGAGCTCAGCAGCAGGATGGATCCCCCACCAGCGCTATTTAAATGGCTCAGCAACCATTTGCACCTGACTTGCTTTCTGATTCCTATTGCCTCTGGGTAAGTTTGTGCAATTGTTTGGAGCTTTCTACAGTTGTTTAAAGTTGGTGAGGTGACAGGGAGCGTTGCTGCGTGGAGAAAGCCTTGCTTCTGATTTCAAGGGTTGTGCTCACACCATTTGCTCCCAGTAATGGGGCCTCTACTTGCAGTCCCCCGCACTTGAGTATCCTTGGGAGATGGCCCAGAGGCATCAAAGAAAAGGACAAGCTGCTCGCAGAGGGAGGAGGAGGAGGAGAGCTCTCAGCAGGAGGCCTTAACCACCTGGGGTCTTCAGGGAGCACGTCTCCTACCTGCACCTAAGCCAGGAGCAGTGTATTCAGAGGCTCCACTTCACCAAGGAGGTGGTCACAGAACTCTGCCACCTCCTGTAATCAGACCTGCAGCCTGAGAGCTGGGCCACCACGGCTCTCCCAGTGGCCCTCGAGTTCACCGTTGCTCTCAATTTCTTCGCCAGCTGATCCTTCCAGGCTGGAGCAGGAGACATAGCTAACATCTCCCAGTCCACAGTCCAATGCTGTAAAAGAGAGGTCACAGATGCTCTGTACTCCAGGAGAAGGGACTTCATTGTATTCTCCCTAAACAGAGAGCAGGAGCAGCGCGCATGTGGCTTAGCCAGGATAGCGGCCTTCCCCATGGTGCAGGCTGTCACCGACTGCACACACGTGGTTTTGTGGGCACTGCATTTCAATGCTGAGATGTACCGCAACCAACCACTTCAAATCTGAAGGTAGCTGCTCAGAGACAAGGGCTATCTGCTCTAGACCTGGCTGATGATTCCCCTTTGCAACCCCGCCACTCGTGCCCAGCACTCATATAATGACAGCCATGCTGCCACGAGGATTATCATTGAGCAGACAGCAGGGTGCTGCATCGGTTCCGCTGCCTTGACTGCTCGGTAGGAGCTCTCCAGTACTCGCCCGAGTGAGTGTCCGAAATCATGGTGGTCTGCTGTATCCTCCACAACTTGGCCATTATCATTGCCATCAGAGATTGCAGAACCATCTCAGGAGCAGGAGGAAGGGAAGAGGCAGCAGATCCCCATTCTGGACGGATTGTCTGTGAGCGCCTCAACGGACTCTGGTTCCAGTGAATGAAACCCCAGATCCCCATTGCTCTCCACTTCTCCATCTTACCATCCCTCTGTCATGGGATATCACAGCATCCTCCTGGGCACAAAGCTAAAATGAGACTCCCCGCAAAATAAACATTCCAAAAATAATTTATAAATTTATCAATTCTTATACTACACAACAGCATCAACTAATCACCTTCTGCATTCCCTTAGTGTTTGTCTTTCATGTGCCTTTTCCTACTCTAGTGCTCCTACGGTGTGCTACCCCAGTGGCCGCAGTATGGCTGGTGGAAGGCTGCTGCTTTTCAGTGGGGCAGACTGCAAATGACCTTGATCAACGCTGGGCCTGGAAGGCCCAGTTGTAGACTGCACCACCTCGGCATGGGTGGCAGCAGTCTGGGCTGGCTGGATGACAGGCAGCACCAAGGGCACCAGTGGAGTGGCAGTGGTGGGAGCAGGAATGCTATCATCCTGAGAGAGGACTAGCCCTCTGGGCTGCTGGCACCTGTGCTACCCTTTCCTGGGCTTGGCTGCAGCCCACTCATGCCTGGTGACTCACCACATGCAGATCCCGCCTCTGTACTAACCTTTAAAGTTCGTGCAGTGCCAGTTTCGGAGCAATTACCTGGGAGCGCCAGATTAAGTGACAGTCTCTCTTCTTCTCCATCACCCTCCACCTTCATAATTTTGGGGACAGGCTGTACTGGTAGCACTTCTTGGGTAACAGAAATGAGAAAGGCACAAAGATTGGGTTGTGGTGAGGGGAGGGGGTAACGCAAGATGTGCATGCTTACACCATCAACAGCTTGTAAGTGAGAAGAGATTGTGGGATGAGGGGCATGTCAGATGTGAGAAGAAGGATTAGATATGAGCATACCATCATCATCAGCAATCCTTTCAACATGGCTGCTCTCCACGGCCTCAGTAACGGACCTTTTAATTATCTCCAGCATTGTGTCCTCCAGCTCCGTGAGGTTGTGAAGTCGAGCTTCCCCATTACCCATCTGCTGCTGCTTCTGGCGGTTGTGAGCCACCTTAGCCTGCAAGAGAAATGGAAGTGTTTCAGTGAGTGTGGTGCAATGTGTTTCCGTGATGTGCATGCCATGGTTGAATAGCTGGCAGTGTGTGTAAGTTGCGAGATGTGGGTGTGAGGCTTGCAGTGGTGGTTAATTTGTGAGGGTGAAGTGAAGCTATCATTGTGAGGTACGAGTTGGTGGTAGCTAGAGATTGTTGGTAGGTGAGTGATAGAGTGTGGTGCATTGAGCAATGTGTGAGGCTAGTGGTGCAGATGGTGGGATATGGCATTTGAAGATGCATTCACTGACCTTGACCACACGTGTGAGGTCATTAGCTTCTTGCACACTGGATCCAGGTCCTGCGAACAACACTGACAGCTGGAGCTATTTCCTCTCACAGCCTTCTGGCATGATGCCTGGAAGGCCTCCTGCCCCCCACCCCCTCGCCCCTGCCCCCAGCCTCCTCTCATCCTCACCCCACTGCGGGTAGAGGACCTCACATCATCGATGAACCCCCAGGACCAAGACCCCCTTTGCCTCATCACAAAATCTCCTAATCCTCGTCCTCGTCCTCTCTCTTCCCTGTTGGGCCATGACATCATCTAGACTGACAATCAGGTGCTCCTGCAACAAAGGCTTCCCCTTTAAGTAGTGCAGAGGTCCTGGCCAAATTTTATTGGCCATTAGACTACACCCAATATTGGCCTCCTGTTGTGCGCTAAGCCAACCAGCAGTGCGTTTAACGTTAAGATCAGTGCTCCAATCATTATAATGAGCAGGCAGCACCAATGGTGTGTGCTGCCTGCACTACTTTGAATGAGCAAGGGCATATCGTGTTTCTCACTCTCTGCGTCTGTTTCTAGCATTTATCCCATTTCACCCCAAAGCAAGCACTCTACTTGGAACTCCTACACGGCAAGCGGGCCCAGGTGAGGAGAGAAAATGTTTCAAGGACACCCTCAAAGCCTCCTTAGTAAAGTGCAACATCCCCACTGGCACCTGGGAATCCCTGGCCCAAGACCGCCCTAAGTGGAGGAAGAGCATCCGGGAGGGCGCTGAGCACCTCGAGTCTCATCGCCGAGAGCATGCAGAAACCAAGCGCAGACAACGGAAGGAGCGTGCGGCAAACCAGACTCTCCACCCACCCTTTCCTTCAACCAACTGTCTGTCCCATCTGTGACAGAGACTGTAATTCCCGTATTGGACTGTACAGTCACCTGAGAACTCACTTTTAGAGTGGAAGCAAGTCTACCTTGATTTCAAAGGACTGCCTATGATGAAGAGTGTAAATGGGGTAGAGGAGCAAAGGGATCTCGGGGTACAAATCACTAAATGCAGCAACACAGGTCAATGCACCCATAAAACAATCAAATAAAGCATTAGGGGTACAATTCCAGAAGGGTAGATTTGAAAAGCAGAGAAATGATGTTAAACTTGTGTAGATCATACTGAGAGTACTGTGCCTCATCATCATCATAGGCAGCCCCTCGGAATCGAGAAAGACTTGCTTTCACTCTAAAAATGAGTTCTTACGTGGCTGAACAGTCCAATAAGAGAACCACAGTCCCTGTCACAGGTGGGACAGATAGTCGTTGCGGGAAGGGGTGGGTGGGACTGGTTTGCCGCACGCTCTTTCTGCTGCTTGCGCTTGATTTCTGCATGCTCTCGGCGATGAGACTCGAGGTGCTCAGCGCCCTCCCAGATGCACTTCCTCCACTTAGCGCGGTCTTTGGCCAGGGACTCCGAAGTGTCAGTGGGATGTTGCACTTTATCAGGGAGGCTTTGAGGGTGTCCTTGTAACGTTTCCTCTGCCCACCTTTGGCTCGTTTGCTGTGAAGGAGTTCAAAGTAGAGCGCTTGCTTTGGGAGTCTCGTGTCTGGCTTGTGAACTATGTGGCCTGCCCAGCGGAGCTGATCAAATGTGGTCAGTGCTTTAATGCTGGGAATGTTGGCCTGGTCGAGGACGCTAACGTTGGTGCGTCTATCCTCTCTGGGGATTTACAGGATCTTGCAGAGACATCGTGACATTGGGAGCCTCTTACCAACAAGAGCAGGCATCAACGACGAGATCCAACCTCCATTGCGCTGGTGCAGCCTTCGGCCACCTTCAGTAAAGAGTGTTTGAGGACCAGGCCCTCAAATCCGCCACCAAGCTCATGGTCTACAGGGCTGTAGTAATACCCGCCCTCCTGTATGGCTCAGAGACATGGACCATGTACAGTGGAAACCTCAAATCGCTGGAGAAATACCACCAACGATGTCTCCGCAAATACTGGTCTCCATCGTATAAAAATGATATAGAGCCACTATAGAAGGTGCGAAACAGATTCAGAAGGATGATACCAGAACTGAGAGGTTACACTTACCCTGTGTCACTTTTCTCTAGAAAAGAGAAGGCTGAGGGGTGACTTGGTGGAGGTCTTTAAGTTTATGAAAGGATTTGATAAGGTAAACATTGAGAAGATGTTTCCACTTGTGGGGGAGACCAAAATTAAGGGCATAAATACAAGATAGTCAATAATAAATCCAATAACCAATTCAGGAGAAATCTCTTTACCCAGAGAGTGGTTCGAGTATAAAACTCGCAACCACAAAGAGTAGTTGAGGTAAAAAGCTTAGATGCAGTTAAGGGGAAGCTAGATAAGCACATGAGGGAGAAGGGAATAGAAGGCTGTGCTGATTGGGTTAGATAAAGTGGGGTGGGAGGAGGCTCATGTGGAGCATAAATACTGACATAGACCTATTAGACCAAATGGACTGTTTCTATGTTGTAAATTCTGTGTAGAATGTGAAATAAAAATCCAAAAACAAAAAGTGAAAAAAATATACAAATGCTAAAATGTACAAGATGTGAAAAATGCAAAGAAAAGAAATTCAAAAAGTAAAGACATAACTCTCTGAGAAACAAACCCAAACCAAGCTGCTTTAAGAAATAAAAACTCAAAGGCCTCAGGGAACCTTCCATCAGGACTAATGTTTTGGGTCTAGAATGTCGTTTCACCAGAGAACTTTGACCTTTTGTTGGTTAAGAGCAATAGCCTCCAACAGTTGCAACTCAACCACAAAAACTGGGCTGTGGGATCCGCTCACAAATTAGATGCCTAGTTGCAAGATTTTATGACCTCCCCACCACTATGTGTGACCAGCTCATCCCATTTCCTCTTATAGCTGTTGGAGGATTATCAAAACCACAGTGACTGAATGAGGAAGTCAAAAATAACCTAAAGCGAAGAAGAATTATTTTAAACTGATAGTATCTTCATGAAAACGTCCTTGGCAAACCTTTTGCAACTGCTTACAAGTATAACATGCTGACGTAAATCACGTTGAAATGCATTGTCCTGTCACTCATGCATATATGCACTTGATGATATTGGTGTGCAGCTCGCTCTAGTGGACAATTGCTCCATCTAGTGGACAGCCAATGTAATGCAACTACTCATGTAAATACAATCAAAGAATCATGTGACAAGGTCAAATGACAAGTTCCTGTCGAGCCATCTTGTGTGTTTGTGATGTCGTAGAGAATATATTACAACAACTCCTCTTGATTCTCTCCTACCCTCTTCAGAAACAAAATTTCCTGGTTTCCCAGCGGCTCAGCTGAATTATGGAGGTGAGCCAAACAGGCCCAGGAAAATCCCAAGTTTGACTTCCTCCTTCCTCAGTCTGCACTAATCTCAGGTTACTCCATGGTAGGAGCATTATGATTAGCTTCAATACTCATAGGCTATGGCAGGAAAAACTAGATCCGACACATGATCTATATCCTTGTCAGGTGAGGATAAGATTGGACTTGGCTGTGATGCCACCGTCATAATTGAATAAGTCATTGTCTTAGCTCAAGGATGACAATGGCCACTTGAGAGAGGCATTGGTAAGTAACTGCTGAACCATTCCCCAGCAGTAAGTCAAAGAAGAAGAAGGACTTGCATTTATATAGCACCTTTCACAACCACTGGGTGTCCCAAAGTGCTTTACAGCTGATGAAGTACTTTTTGAAGTGTAATCACTATTGTAATGTCAGGAGGGAATGAAGGGAGGTGACAAAGTTAGAGAAAAAAAAAACAATTTGCCAAGTATTTTCATAAAGGTAGTGCTTCTTTAAAACGTGAGACATGGGATACATATCCCGACATTTAGGGATAACAGCAACAGAGTTATTGAGCTGAAATGCGAGTAAGTGACACTCCAACACACAAGAGAGTGGGAGGAATATCTGGATAGTTTACTCCAGAGCACCGTCACACCTCAGAGAAAAGTACAGGTGCAGGAAGGGGAGAGTGTGACTGGCAGTCAGCAGGGTAGAGAGAATCTAGGGGAGGTAGAGAAGGAGGTCCCACAACATTGGTTCTATCCAACAGGTACAAGGTACTTGCTACTTGTGAGGATAAGAAGAAAGGATAAGGAAGGATCCCACAGTGCTGACCAAGGCACCGTAGAGCAAGAGGCAATCAAAAGGGAGGAGGTGCTGAATAGAAACATGATAGTTATAGGGGAGTCAAGAAATAAAAGGATAGGTAGCAGCCTCTGCAGTCATGAACGAGAGTCCCGAAGTTTTTGTTGCCTACCTGGTGCCAGGGTAAAGGAAGGAACCTGAAAAGAACACGTAGAGCATTAGAAAGAGGGGTTATCAGTAAGGGTGAGCAGGCAGTAGAAACACTATCAGTAAAATTGAAGAATAGAAAAATATGCAAGACTTTGGTGGGATTGTTTCCGGACCTCAGATAGCAGTGATAAAGTAGTTGGATACATAAACACAGAGATCAGAGAAGCTTGTTGCAAAAGCAGAGTGGTTATGTCGAAATCTCGACCTCAGAAAAGAATGACTCCGACACTTACAGCTCCGATAGAAGTTTCCCTTTTAATTTACTTGCTCGCAAGGGGTAGGTTTCACTCAGTCAAGGGCTAAATGAACACCTCCGCAATGGTACAGCTTCACAAGATATTTATACAGTAAAACCCAAGTTCTGGCCTCTCCCTGTGTATTGCTCTGTCTCACAGTCAGTGAATACAGATAAAGAGTTAATTACTATATCCTGGTCCTGACAGGGTGTCGAGATATTTCCTTTTGTCAGGGTTATCAGAAAGCCAAACGGCCATTACTCCATGAGTCATAGGTCATGGGCTATCACCTGTCTTGTATTGTGTCAGGATTATCCAATTTCCTGGTCAGTTTACCTGTTTGCTTCAAATGGATGAGGTCTCGGAAAGAGATAATGGCTAGAAGATAAGGGTGGGGTGACATGGAACTCCTGTAGTGTAGACAATAGGAGAGCACCATGGGGGGGGGGGGGTTACTTGTCTCAGCATGACTTGTCTCCTAGCTGTCTGATGGCCATCAGCCATCTAACAGCAGGTTTAGCTGTTTATGCAAGCTGGCTGCTAAAATGCAGAAAGTTCTGGAAGGGCCAGGACTCCATTTTAATCAAAAGGCACACAAATACCGTATGGTATCAGCTTAGATAAAAATACATTTCCACAGTTATAATGGGAGACTTCAATTTTCATATAAACTGGTGAAGCAGAATAACTCGTGTCCCAAAGGCAGCAAATTTATTGAGTATATTTGAGACAGTTTTCTGGAACAATGTGTTCTTGAACCAACAAGAGAAGAGGCCATCTTAGATTTAGTGTTGAGTTATGAGCCTGAATTTGTCAATAATCTAATGCTAAGGGAATACTTAGCTAGCAGTGACCATAACATGATAGAATTCTGTATTGGGTTTGAGAGGGAGAAGGGCGAATCATGAACCAAGGATTTAAATTTAGGCAAGGTGAACTTTGGAGGGATCAGGCAGAAATTGACCACAGTACACTGGGCAGAACTGTTAATGAATAAAACTACAGATGGACAGTGAAAAATATTCAAAGTATTTGGTACAATGTAAGACCTGTACATACCCCTAAAGGGCAGAACAACATTGGTCAACAAGAGAAGTGAAAGACTGTATCAAAGATGTCACGGAATGGTGGCAGAATATTCTGCTGGGGCATGTGGAATAGCCAAAAGTGATGGTTCATGTTAGAAACAATGACATAGGAAAGAAAGAGTTGAGGTCCTACAGGCAGAGATTCAGAACCTAGGGAGGGAACAAAAGAGTAGGACCTCAAAGGTCTGGATTATCCCATTGCCACGTTCCAGTGAGTATGAAAATAGCAAGATAGAGCAGGTTAATGCATGGCTGGAGAAATGGTGCAGGAGGGAGGGCTTCATATTCTTGGGATATTGGGACTAGTTCTGGGACAGGAATTGGAAGAGTCGATCTGCAAGCAAATTTCAGAAAGATGTAAAGGCAATAGAGTCATGATAACAGGGAATTTCAATTCTCCTAAAATAGACTGGGTGATGGGAGGGCGGGAGAGGGGGACAGTGTAAAGTGCAGAGAGGGGGAAGAATTCCTGAAATGTGTACATGTAAACTTTCTTGATCAGTGTGTTTCGAGCCCAACGAGGAAAGAAGCAGTGCTGTACCTAGTCCTGGGGAACGAAGTTGCGCAAGTGGAGCACGTTTCAGCAAGAGGAGCATTTGGGAAACAACTATCAAAATATCCTACGGTTCATAGCAGTTATGGAAAAGGACAAGGAACAATCAAAGGTGAAAATACTCAACTGGCGAGGGCTAATTTCGGGAGTTGAAAAGGTGGATTGGAAACAAAGATTAGCAGGTGAAACAATAAATGAGCAATGGGAGGCCTTCAAAGAAGAGATAGTTCAGGTACAAACTAAACACATTCCAATGAGAGGGAAAGAAAGGGCATCCAAAGCTAGAGCTCCCTGGATGACTAAAGAAATTGAAGTTAAACTGAAACAGAAAAAGGAGGTTTATGATAAATGTCAGGTTCATAAAACAGTAAAAAGTCAAGCTGAATACAGAGGGCCCAATTTTGCCCAAGTCCGTTTTCTGGCGTATTGCCAGAGTTACGCCACGTTTTTAGGTCCAGAAATGCGGCAGAAAAACATGTCCAAACTTTCCCCAATGTTTATACTGCAATTCGGAGCCACGCAGCGTGGCCAGTCACCTTGGGGGGTGGAACCTGCTGTCTGTGCCGAAAAACGCAGCCGGGCCTTCTGCGCATGCGTGGGAAAAAAACTTTTGACGTCGCTGCAATGGATGTGCATGCGCAGTACAGCTCCGAGTTGGCAATCGGCCATTTTTAAAGAGCCAGTTGTGTGTGTGCCAGAAAGAGTGCTGTGTGTGTGTTAGAGCATTGAAAAATCATGACATTGAGGTTGGTGCCGGGTTTAACTTGGGGTGGGGTGCTTGCAAATGGTAACCGTCAAAGGCATCGACACACATGCCCACGCCTGTGTGTCTCTGCTCAAATTTGCCAGAGAAATCGCGTGTTCAACTACCAGAACGGGACGCACTGTGCACATTCCTGCACCACAAAATTTGGGCTCGAGACGGCGGATGCCCACTCCGGTGCTTCAATCAGACCACTGCTGGACAAAAGGCAGGTGGAATGTTTCGGACTCACGCGAGAGCATTCAAACCAAAGGGCAGGCGAGGAGAAACTGGAGCCATGCCGAAAAAGCCTTCGGACGCGTTATTGGATGCCGTCTGCCCACCGGGGGTTATGGGGCAGAACGGGAGGAACTTCTGAGCCTGTACACCAGGATCCTCCCACGTCGGACACGAGTCGCCAAATCGATCGGTGGATACCGAGCACACAACGCAGGGGAACTTGGTGAAAGAACTGTGTGTGCTTAACACTCAGTAAAACAGATTTCCCTGACCCAGATAACAGGGGCACATGTGTGACAGACAGTGCTGTGAAAGACTTAGCCATTGGAAACTAGCCTGCGTCTGTCCTGAGCCGAACTTGGCTGAGGGGGCTCAGAGTGCGATTTCAACAAAACAGCAAAGAGTTTGAAAAGAGCACCAAAAAATTGTTCTAAGCCTCACATAATTTGGTGACTTCCAAGTGCTCTTTTAAAAGGTCCCTTTTCTGAGATTGAGCACCTTTCAGCAAAGCACCACTTTTCGGGCGTTTTCAAAGTGTACCCGCTGTCGGAAAAATATCCTGAAAACCGTGTTCCCGAAAATCTCCGGGCACCCCGCCAACCACCAATGACAGAAATGACAAGTGTCAAATCACCGGGATGTCAGCCCACCTCCGTCCGACCATGAACATCTAAATCCCCGCAATGGGGGCTTTTTTATTTCTCCATCCAGGCTTCCGACAGTTACCAAATTGCAACTCATTAACCACTGCTTGGACACACTTGCCAGTAAATGCAAGTGGCCACTTTGTCAGGCCAACTTGCTTGCCCAAGCGGGAAACCTTCAACCGTAGGTCTGGTAAGGCAGCCGAATCCGACCTTATCGGACTTCCAGAAATGGGGATTTTGACTCTCCCGGTTATGGCTGGCCTCAACCTGGTCTAAACCTTCAGCCTTGGTCATCTCTGTCTCTCCAGTGACTTGTGGTTAATGATTTATCCAGCCTGGCCGAAGGCCTTGCCGGTCAATCCGCTCCCTCCTCCGCCGACCATCTCCTGGTCCCGAGTGAGTGCCTTCCCACTCCGCTCTGCTCCACTTCCCACCCCTAGCCCAGGCCAAATGGCCTCCGATTTACTTACCTGCGCCGATTTCTTTAACTTTCTGCAAGGGTTTCCTCGAGAGGCTACGTACGCTGGCCAAAGCAGAAATGGAGTAATTATCAGCTGGCCAAAGCTCACTAAATGGCCAGAATTGGTGTAGGTGGCTGGTTTCGCTCCCATTGGCTGAAAAAAAAGCTGACCTAAAAAAAATTTAACTTAATGAGTTACGCTGGTGCAACTTGATTGGGGAAACTGTGGATTTTTAAGTTAGGCCAGAAAAAGCAGCCTGCTCCAAAAAAACGGCATAAATCACTGGGGAAAATTGAGCCCAGGAGAATGCACAGGGCAACTGGCAAAGGACATAAGAGGGGCAAAGAGAATGTATGAGTAAACATTAGTGCGTAACATAAAAGGGAACACTAAAGTATTTTATAAACATATAGGCCTAGAAATTGGATAAGGCCCAAAAACGGAAAAGAGCATCTCCCAACTCAATACTCAATCTGCCTGTGTCAGGTCAAAGCAGTGCAGAGGGCAGCATGCAAAATTCATGCTGCCTGTTCATTTACATGATTGGAGCGCTGATCTCAGAACTAAACATGCTGCTGATTGGCTTAGCGCTCAACAGGGAGGCTAATATCAGGTGCAGTCTACTGGCCAATAATTTTTGGCCTAGGCTCCACTACTTAAAATGAAGACACTTTGTTGCAGAAGCACTTCATTGTCATTCTGAACAGTGCCATGGGCCTACAGCCTGAGAGAAAGGGCTAGGAGATTTTCGGATACAGCACTGGAGGCCTTGCTCCTGGGGACCCAAAGACACCATGAGGTCCTCTACCCGCAGGGGGGCAAGAGGCCTTCAAGGCTAAACACAAGAAGGATCTGGGAGGAGATTGCTCAAGCCGTCACTGTGACTAGTGTTGTCCCCAGGACCTGGGTCCAGTGCTGCAAAAAGGCTTGACGACCTCACAAGAGTGGTCAAGGTGAGTGAAGGCCTTGTCACTGGGGGTCCTTGTGCATGAAACACAAAAAGTTAGTATGCAGATACAGCTAGAAATTTGGAAGTCAAATAGAATGTTGGCTTTTATTGCAAGGGGGATAGAGTATAAAAGCAGACCAGTCCTGCTACAACTATACAGGATATTGGTGAGGCCACACCTGGAGAACTGCATACAGTTTTGGTCTCTGTATTTAAGGAAGGATATACTTACATTGGAGCTGTTCAGAGAAGGTTCACTAGGTTGATTCCAGGGATGAGGGGGTTGACTTATGAAGATAGGTTGGGCCTATACACATTGGAGTTCAGAAAAATGAGAGGTGATCTTATTGAAACATATAAGCTAATGAGGGGGCTCGACAAGGTGGATGCAGAGAGCATATTTCCACTGATAGGGGAAACTAAAACTAGGGGACATAGTCTTAGAATAAGGGGTCACCCATTTAAAACTGAGATGTGGAGAACTTTATTTTCTCAGGGTTGTAAATCTATGGCATTCTCTGCCTCAGAGAGCTGTGGAGACTGGGTCATTGAATATATATAAGGCAGAGATAGACAGATTTGTGAGCGTTAAGGGAATAAAGGGTTATGGGGAGTGGGCACGGAAGTGGAGCCGAGTCCATGATCAGATCAGCCATGATCTTATTGAATGGTGGAGCAGGCTCGAGAGGCCAAATGGTCTACCCTTGCTCCTATTTCTTATGTTCTTATGTTCTTATGCTCAGCAAATGTCACATCCCCCCAACTGAAGTTCTGGAGGAGGGGAGTGATGAAGGAGAAGAAGACACAGAGACACTGCATCTGACACTCACATCCAGAGGATAGTGAAGAGGCGGGAACTGCACGTGGTGAGTCACTGGGCACGAGTGGGCTGCAACCAAGCCTGGGGAATGGGTGGTTTGGGTGCCAGTTCCCCAGAGGGCGAGTTCACAAAGTAGTTCTGTTGCAAAGGTCTCAGATGAGGACGTCGATGGGACTGTCTTCTGAAGAAGGGTGATGGGCATGCTCACAAGAACGCATGGTGCAATGGCATGCCTGCCAGAGAGCCTGTTGTCAGTGTTAAGGAGCATGGAGGAGTCCGGTTCCAACATTGCACAGGGTATTGCGCAGGGCTTGGAGCCCATGAATTCCAGGCTGGAAATGATAGACAACTCCATTAGAGAACTTGTGAAGCAGGTGCAAAATTCCCAAGAAACCACACCCGCCGCCCCCCCCCCCCCCCCCACCCGCCCAGTGTTTGGGCTCATTCGAAAGGAAATTTAATTTGGGACTATCTACCGAAAAGTTTGGAACTCTAGAGTGCTTATGAAAGAAACTATGAACTTTAATAGAATTTTGGATTTTAAGGCTGTGGATGGACCTCAGGAACTAGCAGGAGACAGTCTAATTAAGTGAAGCTACCTGGATATGAGGACTAAGTTAACCTGTCTGGAGGGATGAGTATTCGAAAATCCTTCCCCCACAAGAAACATTTACATCACAAAATCACCCAGAGGTAGCTACACATCAACATAGGTCTGGACAACCATTTCAAAGAGGCCAATCCACCCTGTATGCAAAATACTAAGCACAAAAGGACATTGCAATTACCAAATTAATATTTCCATTTGGAAACAGTTTTCGAACATCAACTCACCCAAAACATATCAACTTTTAACGAGCCCGCCAAAATATTACAAAGAAGAACCAAGTCCACCAAAATTATACAAAGGATTTTGAACAGATTTGGCGCCAAGATTAGAAACACTGAAATTGTATAACTGGCCTCTGTTTTTAACAGAGGTTAGGTTGCTAAGTAGTTATAAGGTTGCTACTACCTCATCACGACAAGGAGAGAAACCAACGCGACAGTGGTAAACTAACTTCTCCAGCCTCGAAGTTCTGAAGTCCTGAAGGAAGGAAGAACATCACCATCGCAGCAGCAACCGACCACAGTCAACGTGGTATCAACGGAAAAACCACCGCGATCGACCAAACTCAAACAAAACTCCAACGGGAAATACAACCGAAGAATCAAAAAGTTTCCACTCTACAATCCAATCCTGACCTACCAACAGGTAAAACATTACCTAACAGACTGTAGAAACCTGTTTCTAACCAAAGAAAACGGGTGCTTATCCCACAGATCCAAAATGCACCTTACCGCATCAGCAGACTCAACCCAACTGAAGATTGCGCAGCTAGAAGTCTTCTCCGACAGTCGGGGTACGGCAAGCAGATCTTACCGCATCCAGCGAACCCCGAAACCGCGATCTACCATTAACTGTCAAAAGGGTTGGTAAGCATAGTCCCTGCCTGTCCTGGAGTCCAACCTAGCTAGAATTAGGTATTGGGAGGTGGGAGGTATAATTTTACTGTAACCCCCTTTGAATGTGTAGTGTATGGTTCTTTATTGGAGTGATTAAAAGTTTGACCTTGTACCTTTCCTTGTATTGTCTCTTATTAGAATGATTGTAAGTTTGGCCTTGTATTTTCTTACGAGAGTAATAAGCTTGAATTACCTTGACTGTAATAAAACCAAAGTTTTTTTGCATCAAAGCAGTGTCCTTTGCACTTTTGTCACACCCCCCCCAAATAAATCCAGAGTCGAGAACCCAAGAGAGTGGGAGCGATTCGAACCGCTCAAGTTGGTCAGAAGGGAACCTGACCCCCTCGTAGAGACCACACCCTTACAAAATGGAGACCGCGGCAGGACTCTGGTACAAGGGATGTGGTGTGGAGAGTTCTAGTTTGGGACAAGGAACCAAAATGGAAGAGAGGATTTCCTCCAATGTATATAAGAAGGTCAATGTAACTAAACAATGGGTGCTTAGTCTATTGCGCGCTGAGCATCCAGCTGATGCTGCAGCCCAGTGGACAGCAAGCAAAGATCACAAGGAAACAGTAGAGAAGGCAATTTGGTTGGTCTGTCTACAGTGACAGGTCCAACTCCTAGATAGAATGAATGAAACATTACAGACAGAGTTATGGGAATGCGCAGAGAACTATCAGGAAAGGATTATGTCAGAAGAAAGATTATCAGGAGAACTCCATAAGCTAAAACAGGAAAGAACCCAAATAATGAAAAGGTTTAAAAACAGTCAGGACTATTTTCAATGTCAGGTTACCGAGGCCAAAAGTAATGAAAAGTCACTGAGGGAGGAAAGCACTCGCCTCGCCCTACAAGTAAAAGAGCTCCAGGAAAGATGAAAAGATGTGCAAGCAGTGTATAAAGTAGCTAGCACTAATGGGTTTGAATCGGGAGACCACGGTCCCTGCCAACAACAAATTAAAAGTTTAAACCTTGCTCTATCCAAGGCAAAAGGCATGGTATGCCTAATAAGCCCGGGTACACCCCAGGTAAACCTGGAAGAGAAGGAAGAAACTACCTGGCCACTACCTGTGGCACCGGTGACTACACCGGTTCAGCAGCAGGAGGGGCAAATCAGTTGTGGGGTGGACAGGGATAGTGAACGACCACCACCTGTGGCACCGAGTTTCAGCTTGGCTTGGCCTCAGGGAGGAGAGGGAGGCGAGCCAGGACAGGGAGAGCCAGGGCCAATGTGCCCGGTTCGGCAACAGACGTTTGGCCCGCCCACCCTTGCCGGGGGTCCAGGGCCCCTGGAAAGTCAGTTTTTTGTCCCCCACACTCCCCACCAGCTTAGGGCTATGATAAGCCACCTGGGAAAACTAACTCCAAAGGGAGACCCCTCGGTTCACTTTGTGGAAGTGGAACAGGCAGGGGATATTAATGGGTGCGATGATGCAGAAATGGCAAAAATGCTTCTCCTATCCCTAGACACTAAACTGTACCAGTCCCTCTTTACTGAGAGCAAAAGAGGACAGAAAACACTTGCTGCCGTCCAAAAGGACATTTTAGAAGCTATGGGCTGCAATGACGGGAGTCCCTTCCCTAGAGTAGAGAAAACGGTGCAGCTCCCAGGAGAAACCCCACAGGCTTTCGCAGACCGACTGTGGCCTGTCTACAAAACCACCTGTAGTGGGGACATAGACAGGGATCACTTAAACCCGGACGAATTAGCACACTGGCTCCGAAGCCTAGCAGCTAAGTTTACCCCAAGTAAGAACTAAAGCGGAGGCCTGGTTTGACCCAAGAGATCCCCAAACCACCAAACAGGGAGTGCTTAGCCAACTGACCCTAGCTTACAGAAACGGCAGAGGGACAGAAGAGCACACACAAATGGGAAGGGTTCATGAAATCCAACCAAACCAAGATAAGAGGGAATGGCACCACGAGGGGGGGTAACCCCTCCGATACAAAACGTACCTGCTTCGGGTGCGGAAAGAGTGGGCACTGGAGAAAGGATTGTAAAAATCAATGGAAGAATAGCTCAGGAAAGAGTTCTCCAGCCCCGGCCAAAAAGGCCGAGACCAAGAAACAGCCCCTCTCCACTCGTTTGAGACCTTTTTAACTGTGCTCCGAGCCATGTTAGATGGCCCTGGAAAGGTAGCCACCGTCATCAGTATTGAAATCCCATCTGCCCCCTCCCAACCAAACCATAACTAGGACAGGCACAGCCTGTCCACCTGTGTGCCCTCGAGTATGATGCATGGAGGAGACCAACCATACAGATGGAAGTGGAAAAAGTGAAAGGGACTTATCTGCTGGACACCCTTGTCTATGCAGCTAACCCCACCACCTCACCTCTATCTAACAGGGTCCCCTACAGCTTGGTGGGTTTCACAGGCACTGAACAGACTGGCTCATTCTCCGTTCCACTCTCCATTCATTTAGGTACACTCCACACTAAGTGGACTTGTGTCCTGATGAAGTGGGAGAGGGATCCTGGGGGCTAACTTCATCCTGGGGCCATAGGATCCTAGTGGATTTAAGAAATCACTGTCTTTGGGGTCAGTCTGCACGGGACAGAAGAGTGAGGTGATGGTTATCCCGGGAAAACAGGGAAAAAGGACAGTGTGCACCATGAAGCCAAAGGAGGGTTACGATCTTGAATCACTGGTCAGTAACACCCCTGTAGAATATGAAGAGTATGTGAGGAAAAACCTTGCAGCTTTTGCCACTCATAAACATGACTGTTGGAGAATAAACGGGGTCGAGGTTAGCATAGATGGGGACCCCATGACCCGACCACAGAAACAGTACAATTTCCCCAGGGAGGCGGAGACAGACATGGAAACAGCCTTGGGTTCTTTGGTTAAACAGGAGGTATTGAGACCAATAGCTACCCATGTGAACTCTCCATTGTGGCCGGTTAAGAAACCGGACAACTCCTGGAGAGCCACGGTGGACTATCGAGTACTCAACCGTAACATTCCCGCCTGTGCACCCACCGTTGCTGCTGTCGCCGACCTCATTGGAAGTATCCCAGCCTCCGCGACCGCCTTCACAGTGCTGGATATTTCCAAAGGGTTCTGGTCCATACCTTTAAGAAGGGAAGATCAGTACAAGTTTGCTTTTACCATTATAGGACAGCAATACACTTGGAACTGTCCCCCTCAGTGCTTCCACAACAGCTCTAGCATTTTCCACCAATGTATGACCAACTGTTTAAAGAGTTTCAGCAGACCCCAGCAATTAGTACAGTATGTAGATGACCTGCTCCTGTTCACCGATGAGGGGGAGGAGCATGGCCCACTGCTGGCTGAACTGCTGGAGCTACTGAAAGAAGAGGGATTTAAAGTAAACCCCAAAAAAGCACAGATCGGCCTGAAGGAGGTAAAATTCCTGGGACAGGCTGTGCGCGCTGGGGAGAGAGCCATAGATTAAGCTTGAAGGGAAGCAGTGCAGAAGTTACCCATCCCCAACACAGTGACAGGAGTAAGCTCTTTTCTAGGGCTAACCGGGTACTGCAGAGATTTCATTGAGGATTATGCAGCCATCACAGCCCCTCTGCTCCGACTCCTACACAAGGGAGTGGAGTGGGAATGGGACAAAGGTTGCGAGGCAGCATTTATCCAACTCAAGAAAGACCTACAGACCGCGCCAGTTTTAGGAGCCATAGTTGGGGGGTAAAGAGTTTTTCCTGGAGGTAGCAGCCAGTGGGGACAGCCTGAGCGCAGTACTGCTCCAAGAGTGGCACGGCCGGCTGAGACCAGTGGTCTACTCCTCCAGATACTCACGGACGTGGAGAAGGGATACTCCAACTGTGAGCGGCACCTCCTAGGCACTCAGTGAGCTGTGAAAAGATCACTGATCTTCACAGGGGGGTCCCCTATCACACTCCTTACCCAACATACGCCCACCCAAATGCTCCTGGACGTGAGAATTAAGGACAGGACAGTGAGCAGTGCCCGCATTGCTCGCTGGACCCTGCTCCTCTCTCAAATGGACCTGAGGGTAAAGGGTCTCTGCGAGCCAAGACTTGCAGCCAACATGATTTATCCAGGGACAGCCCACTGGTGCTCCGCAGAAGGGGTATGGGAAATTAACATAGGCTTTTGGGCTGGGTTACATCCCACAGGCCGAGAGATCTATGTAGACGGTTCATGCACGGTATCTGCGGGTGAACGACTCACAAGCTGCGGAGTTTATGACCCCGAAGCAGGCATTGCCCTGGCAATTAAACTCCCCAGCATTATGAGTGCCCAGCACACTGAACTGTCTGCAGTAATGTATGTAGTCACACACCCCGAAGAGTTCCCTACCCCATACACGATTTGCTCGGACAGTATGTTCACATGGAATTTGTGTACGGAGTATTTGGCTATTTGGTCCCGCCGTAGATATACATCTGCAGACGGGAGACCATTGGCGATTAAGCCCTTACTGGCAAAGATCATGAAAGCCGTAGGGGAGGAATGGAATATCTACAGACATAAGGTGAAGGCACATTCCACCACTGAACCCCATAGCAAGGGAAACCAACAGGCTGACATGTTAGCCAAGCAGGGCAAGCTCTGAGATCCATACAACCCAGGACCCATAGCAGCAGTCAGGGGCAGGATAGGGAAGGCAGGGATAGCTTTGCCCCGAACTTAAAAATGGTCCAGACCCAAGACCATGTCCTCAAAACTGACCTGAACACGCTAGCTAAAGGGGAAAAGGTAGACGGCCCGTACGGCACCGCAGCAATTGCCATTAAAGAAGGCATGCTGTTCAGGGGGAGAAATGGGTAATACCGCAACAACACCAGAGAGAATTCCTTCAGCTGACCCACGAGGGTCCAGGAGCAGGACACCCCGGACCTGAGGCCACTTGGTAATGAGTGCAACAGGCAGGGTAGTGGCCAGGACTCAGGGAAGACGTCCGCGAGTTCTGTGCTAGCTGCCTGGTGTGTGCGGCCAACAACCCCGACCCCCCAGAACAGAAAGGTGTCTATGGGACATATCAGGAGGGTAGAGGGACCCTGGCGGTCAAACCAAATTGACTACATCAGGCCCCTGCCCACTGCCCAGGGAGGCTACAAGTACTGCCTAGTATTAGTGGACGTATTCACCAAGTGGGTGGAAGCCTTCCCATGCCGAACAACCACTGCCCTGGGAACAGCTAGGATCCTGGTCAGAGAAGTGTTCTCTTGATGGGGACTACCACAATACGTGGAGTCCGACCAAGGGAGTCACTTCACCTGCAGATGATGCAGGAGACTCTTAAGGTACTCGGCATCAAAGGGAAATGGCATGTTGCCCACAACCCACAGTCATCCGGGCCTGTGGAGCGTTTAAACCGCACCATCAAAGAAAGGCTGCGCAAAGAGACAGGGGACTCACCCAAGGGGTGGGTAGAGATCCTACCACTAGTCCTCATGGGGATCCGGGCCAACATAGAAACATAGAAACATAGAAAATAGGTGCAGGAGTAGGCCATTCGGCCCTTCTAGCCTGCACCGCCATTCAATGAGTTCATGGCTGAACATGCAACTTCAGTACCCCATCCCTGCTTTCTCACCATACCCCTTGATTCCCCTAGTAGTAAGGACTTCATCTAACTCCTTTTTGAATATATTTAGTGAATTGGCCTCAACAACTTTCTGTGGTAGAGAATTCCACAGGTTCACCACTCTCTGGGTGAAGAAATTCCTCCTCATCTCGGTCCTAAATGGCTTCCCCATTATCCTTAGACTGTGTCCCCTGGTTCTGGACTTCCCCAACATTGGGAACATTCTTCCTGCATCTAACCTGTCTAACCCCGTCATAATTTTAAACGTTTCTATGAGGTCCCCTCTCATTCTTCTGAACTCCAGTGAATACAAGCCCAGTTGATCTAGTCTTTCTTGATAGATCAGTCCCGCCATCCCGGGAATCAGTCTGGTGAACCTTCGCTGCACTCCCTCAATAGCAAGAATGTCCTTCTTCAGGTTAGGAGACCAAACCTGTACACAATACTCCAGGTGTGGCCTCACCAAGGCCCTGTACAATTGTAGCAACACCTCCCTGCCCTTGTACTCAAATCCCCTCGCTATGAAGGCCAACATGCCATTTGCTTTCTTAACCGCCTGCTGTACCTGCATGCCAACCTTCAATGACTGATGTACCATGACACCCAGGTCTCTTTGCACCTGCCCTTTTCCTAATCTGTCACCATTCAGATAATAGTCTGTCTCTCTGTTTTTACCACCAAAGTGGATAACCTCACATTTATCCACATTATACTTCATCTGCCATGCATTTGCCCACTCACCTAACCTATCCAAGTCGCTCTGCAGCCTCATAGAATCCTCCTTGCAGCTCACACTGCCACCCAACTTAGTGTCATCCGCAAATTTGGAGATACTACATTTAATCCCCTCGTCTAAATCATTAATGTACAGTGTAAACAGCTGGGGCCCCAGCACAGAACCTTACGGTACCCCACTAGTCACTGCCTGCCATTCTGAAAAGTCCCCATTTACTCCTACTCTTTGCTTCCTGTCTGACAACCAGTTCTCAATCCATGTCAGCACACTACCCCCAATCCCATGTGCTTTAACTTTGCACATTAATCTCTTGTGTGGGACCTTGTCGAAAGCCTTCTGAAAGTCCAAATATACCACATCGACTGGTTCTCCCTTGTCCACTCTACTGGAAACATCCTCAAAAAATTCCAGAAGATTTGTCAAGCATGATTTCCCTTTCACAAATCCATGCTGACTTGGACCTATCATATTACCTCTTTCCAAATGTACTGCGATGACATCCTTAATAATTGATTCCATCATTTTACCCACTACCGATGTCAGGCTGACCGGTCTGTAATTTCCTGTTTTCTCTCTCCCTCCTTTTTTAAAAAGTGGGGTTACATTGGCTACCCTCCACTCCATAGGAACTGATCCAGAGTCAATGGAATGTTGGAAAATGACTGTCAATGCATCCACTATTTCCAAGGCCACCTCCTTAAGTACTCTGGGATGCAGTCCATCAGGCCCTGGGGATTTATCGGCCTTCAATCCCATCAATTTCCCCAACACAATTTCCCGACTAATAAGGATTTCCCTCAGTTCCTCCTCCTTACTAGACCCTCTGACCCCTTTTATATCCGGAAGGTTGTTTGTGTCCTCCTCAGTGAATACCGAACCAAAGTACTTGTTCAATTGGTCCGCCATTTCTTTGTTCCCCGTTATGACTTCCCCTGATTCTGACTGCAGGGGACCTACGTTTGTCTTTACTAACCTTTTTCTCTTTACATATCTATAGAAACTTTTGCAATCCGTCTTAATGTTCCCTGCAAGCTTCTTCTCGTACTCCATTTTCCCTGCCCTAATCAAACCCTTTGTCCTCCTCTGCTGAGTTCTAAATTTCTCCCAGTCCCCGGGTTCGCTGCTATTTCTGGCCAATTTGTATGCCACTTCCTTGGCTTTAATGCTATCCCTGATTTCCCTTGATAGCCACGGTTGAGCCATCTTCCCTTTTTTATTTTTACGACAGACAGGAATGTACAATTGTTGTAGTTCTTCCTTGCGGTCTCTAAATGTCTGCCATTGCCCATCCACAGTCAACCCCTTCAGTATCATTCGCCAATCTATCCTAGCCAATTCACGCCTCATACCTTCAAAGTTACCCTTCTTTAAGTTCTGGACCATGGTCTCTGAATTAACTGTTTCATTCTCCATCCTAATGCAGAATTCCACCATATTATGGTCACTCTTCCCCAAGGGGCCTCGCACAACGAGATTGCTAATTAATCCTCTCTCATTACACAACACCCAGTCTAAGATGGCCTCCCCCCTAGTTGGTTCCTCGACATATTGGTCTAAAAAACCATCCCTTATGCACTCCAGGAAATCCTCCTCTACCGTATTGCTTCCAGTTTGGTTAACCCAATCAATGTGCATATTAAAGTCACCCATTATAACTGCTGCACCTTTATTGCATGCACCCCTAATTTCATGTTTGATGCCCTCCCCAACATCACTACTACTGTTTGGAGGTCTGTACACAACTCCCACTAACGTTTTTTGTCCTTTGGTATTCTGCAGCTCTACCCATATAGATTCCACATCATCCAAGCTAATGTCCTTCCGAACTATTGCCTTAATTTGCTCCTTAACCAGCAATGCTACCCCACCTCCTTTTCCTTTTATTCTATCTTTCCTGAATGTTGAATACCCCTGGATGTTGAGTTCCCAGCCCTGATCATCCTGGAGCCACGTCTCCGTAATCCCAATCACATCATATTTGTTAACATCTATTTGCACAGTTAATTCATCCACTTTATTGCGGATACTCCTTGCATTAAGACACAAAGCCTTCAGGCTTGTTCTTTTAACACCCTTTGTCCTTTTAGAATTTTGCTGTACAGTGGCCCTTTTTGTTCTTTGCCTTGGGTTTCTCTGCCCTCCACTTTTCCTCATCTCCTTTCTGTTTTTTGCTTTTGCCTCCTTTTTGTTTCCCTCTGTCTCCCTGCATTGGTTCCCATCCCCCTCCCCAACAGCACTAGCAAACACTCCCCCTAGGACATTGGTTCCGGTCCTGCCCAGGTGCAGACCGTCCGGTTTGTACTGGTCCCACCTCCCCCAGAACCGGTTCCAATGCCCCAGGAATTTGAATCCCTCCCTGTTGCACCACTGCTCAAGCCACGTATTCATCTGCGCTATCCTGCGATTCCTACTCTGACTATCACGTGGCACTGGTAGCAATCCCGAGATTACTACTTTTGAGGTCCTACTTTTTAATTTAGCTCCTAGCTCCTTAAATTCGTTTCGTAGGACCTCATCCCTCTTTTTACCTATGTCGTTGGTACCAATGTGCACCACGACAACTGGCTGTTCTCCCTCCCTTTTTAGAATGTCCTGCACCCGCTCCGAGACATCCTTGACCCTTGCACCAGGGAGGCAACATACCATCCTGGAGTCTCGGTTGCGGCCGCAGAAACGCCTATCTATTCCCCTCACCATTGAATCCCCAATCACTATTGCTCTCCCACTCTTTTTCCTGCCCTCCTGTGCAGCAGATCCAGCCACGGTGCCATGAACTTGGCTGCTGCTGCCCTCCCCTGATGAGTCATCCCCCTCAACAGTACCCAAAGCAGTGTATCTGTTTTGCAGGGGGATGACCACAGGGGACTCCTGCACTACCTTCCTTGCACTGCTCTTCCTGTTGGTCTTCCATTCCTTATCTGGCTGTGGACCCTTTCCCTGTGGTACGACCAACTCGCTACACGTGATACTCACGTCATTCTCAGCATCGTGGATGCTCCAGAGTGAATCCACCCTCAGCTCCAACTCCGCAATGCGGTCTGTCAGGAGCTGGAGGCGGATACACTTCCCGCACACGTAATCGTCAGGGACACCGGAAGTGTCCCTGAGTTCCCACATGGTACAGGAGGAGCATAACACCCGACCGAGCTCTCCTGCCATGACTTAACCCTTATATACACTTAAATTGGCAACAACAGTGTTAAAAGTTACTCACTGATAAAGAGCACGGGGTACTCCCCGTACGAGCTCATGACTGGCAGAGCCATATGAACCTCCACCCATGTGTTAGCCCCAGTACTCACGGAAGGTCAGCTTAGGGAAGCGAACTGGGACAGCTTTATCAGGAACCTGTTTGAACACCTTAAATGTTCTTGCACTGGCAGGCTGCTAACAACATGGGAAAACAGCATCGGAGCAACCGATTGTTGCTAGAACCCCGCAAACATCATGGGCCCAAGTTTCCACACGATAAAAAACGGGCGCCCCTCTGAGCTGGTCGCCCGTTTTTCGCGCCTAAAACGGCGCCGGAAAAAAACCGCGCGATTCTGGAGCGCTTTGCAGCTCCATGTCTGTTTGGCGCGGTGCCCAGGGGGGCGGAGCCTACACTCGCGCCGATTTTGTAAGTGGGAGGGGGCGGATACTATTTAAATTAGTTTTTTTCCTGCCGGCAACGCTGCGCGTGCGCGTTGGAGCTTTCGCGCATGCTCAGTGTGAAAAAAACATTGGCTCTCGGCCATTTTTGTAGTTCTTTGTAGCTGTTTAATTTTAGAACATTTTTTAATAAAAGCACATTGCCATCAGCACAACAGCACTTGCAGCCTTCTCACTGTCTCCTTCCCCGCCCCCCCCCGTGGGAAGAATGGGCGCCTCCCCCCCCGCGGGAAAGAACGGGCGCCTCCTCCCCCCGCGGGAAAGAACGGGCGCCTCCTCCCCCCCCCCGCGGGAAGAACGGGCGCCTCCTCCCCCCCCCCCGCGGGAAGAACGGGCGCCTCCTCCCCCCCCCCCCGCGGGAAGAACGGGTGCCTCAGGCTGACTGCAGAATTCTCCGTGCCTGAAGCACTTTCACACAGGTAGGAAGATGGTTTATTTAATCTTTTCTTTGCTTATAAATGTTTATTCAGGTTGGATTTATTTGTATAATATTTGTAGAAGTATAAATAAGGATTTATTATAGAATTTAATGAGTTCCCTTCCCCCCTCCCCCCCCACCTCGTTCTGGACGCCTAATTTGTAACCTGCGCCTGATTTTTTTATGTGTAGAACAGGTTTTTTCAGTTCTACAAAAATCTTCACTTGCTCCATTCTAAGTTAGTTTGGAGTACGTTTTCACTGTGGAAACTTTGAAATCAGGCGTCAGTGGCCGGACACGCCCCCTTCTGAAGAAAAAATTCTGTTCCAAAGTAGAACTGTTCTACCTGACTAGAACTGCAGAAAAAAAAAATGTGGAGAATTGCAATTTCTAAGATAGTCCGTTCTCCACCAGTTGCTCCTAAAAATCAGACGCAAATCATGTGGAAACTTGGGCCCCATGAGTGGGAGATAGGGGACCAGGTTATGGTGAGGAACTATGCTAGAGTAGGGGTCTTTGAGGCACTGTACATGGGACCGTACCACATTGTCGACAAGGCAAGCCCTATGGTCTATGCCATAAAACTGCCCCGTCGAACAAAGTGGTTCCACATAAATCAGTGCAAACTTTTCAACCCAGGGGCAGCAGCTAAACGTAAGGGACAGCCTAAAACTGTAAACCGCACTAAAGACAGGGACCCCCAGCCAACTGTGGAATTCCCACAGGGGACGTGGCAGACCCACAGACTGTACCTAGAGGGGCGATGGACTGTGTTACTGGAGGAGCTGTCCCCCCAATCATTTGGGACTCGGACGGACCCCCAGCAGCCGGAGCCTTAAGAAGGATTCCCCGCACACCACGGACAAAGACACTGTGGTCACCAGCGCCCCAATTTAAATGGTTCAGCCCCGGGAAAGGGACCAGCCACAAAAGGGTACCTAAGGTCAGGGACCAGCCCGCGAGCAGGGACACCCAGCCGGTATCCTCGGGCAACGAGGGACCCCCGGAAGAGATAGCGGTGCACCAGGCACCAAGTGAGAGTCCCCAGCCCGTAGCCCTCATCCAGGCAGAACCCCCAGGGGTAGAAACGAACCAGGCAGCCACCCCCAAAGGAGCGTTGTGCTGCAGCACCGGAGGGGACATTCCCCCGATAGTGTGGGACTCAAACCCACCTCCGGTCAGGATACTCCCGGGTCTGGCGAAGGAGACTGACCTATTACCGACCTCGCTGGACATCCAGCGGAAAAAGAAGAAAGAAAGCAGGAATTAACCTGGCCACTCGGAGATGGGTGGCAGATGTACATATATAGTACCAGATGAATTTAAGGGTGTTTAGCAATATGAATTTAAGTATGTTTAGTGAATAAGTTAGAGTAGTATAAGATTATATGTGTAATGATAAGTATTAGTAACTGGGGTAAGGAAAAGGGTCTACCTGTGCAGCTATTAAAAGATATATGTACATCTGCCACCCATCTCCGAGTGGCCAGGTTAATTCCTGCTTTCTTTCTTTTTTCTTTTTCCGCTGGGTGTCCAGCGAGGTCGGTAATAGGTCAGTCTCCTTCGCCAGACCCAGGAGTATCCTGACCGGAGGTGGGTTTGAGTCCCACACTATCGGGGGAACATCCCCTCCAGTGCTGCAGCACAGGTCGGGTAATACCCGGGAGTAAAGAATCTGCCGGTATGTCTATTAAGGAAGCACCGGGTAAGATAACAAACGGCTGTGAGATAAAAGTTAGCAGCAGACATCAGTCCAAAAGGAACTGAATAAGACAGCCAGTCAATTAAAGACCATGAGCCCAAGTTGGAACTAGGTCACCTTTGTCAAGCCAGAGAACTTTCTCAGGGCTAGACAATCTGTTTTATGTGCCCCTACAGGAAGGAGAGCAGCATGAGAAGGATCCCGTTCCTGCTCGCCCTGATAGGGATGAGCAGCGGCGACCGAGGAGATGTGGAAGAATCCCTCATTTACGGGTGTTCAGGAGGGAGAGCACCGATCGTAACCGCCGGGGGTAGCCCCCAAGATGTGGAAGAACTCACCGTTTATGCCCACGAGGGAAGATGGCCAGGGTGGCTGGGATCTAATTCTACCCGCTACTCCAGCCAGGAAGGTTTTACCTACGGGGAGGCCTCACTTCCATGCCCCCGGATGTGGATCATCGCTGCCCGAGTCAGTGTTACAGAGGGAAAACTTGTGTGTTTGACTTGCAAAGGGAACATTCCCCTGGGAAGATGGTGGTGGCTCAGAAAACTCAGCAAGGATGCATAGGACCAGGAATCGGACTGGGAAAGACTTGGTAATGATACGTACCGCACAATCATGGGGACACGGGGAGGATAAAAGTGTGTTAGGACAAATGATGGGAATCCGAACAAGGAATTTATGTTTGCATGTGGGGATCAGAAAATATTTGTCTCGCAGGCATATCGATCGCCTTTGCCAGGCAATGGCAAGATGAAGGGGAAGGGATGGGGTGGGATTCTAGCCTACACGGGTGTGCGGTCCCACACTCCCCACTCCCAATTAACGCCACCGAACTAAGAGCACACATTAAGAAACCCCTGCCCACAACCCCGCCAATACGCACAATAATAGAAAGGTGTCCTACCACCACCAAGGGACCTGGGAACGGATTAGTATTGGTACCGACCGAAAAGGTGTTATATCAGGGGGTACATTATGCAGTAGCTTCAGTAATATTAAACCTTACTGAGGTACACCTACCTGCATGGTGTCCAAAGGAAATAGAGCTGCTATACCAGGCCCTATTCAGAGACATGTTCAAGAAATTTTATGTTAGACTTTGGAAATGTAGACAAAGCAGACCTATACACCCTAAACTAGGGACACCATGGGCTCAGGGAGACCGAGAAGGGGAATCATAAACGACGTTTTCACTACCTACAATACAGCATCCTCTGTAATAAGTAGCCTAGATAACATAGAACTGAAAATACAGTGTAATGTCTGTAAGCTTGTAATGTTTGTAGGTCCACACTGTGGATGTGGAGGTATGGTGTACTGCAACTGCAGAGTTACAATAAACAGAACCAGGCAGATTCCGGAGGCTTCCGAGAGAGCTGCCTGCCATGTTGGAAGCTGTGTGTGCTTGTGCTCTGTGAATATATCACACACAGGTAAACCGTTTAAAGACCCAATTGAGAAAAATACTAAAACAGGAGAACACCGTAGTAGGATCAGAACTACACGAGGACCAGGCTGTGACGGTCCATTTAAAAGAAATAGTGGCTGAGCTGGAAAAACATGCACAGACAGTGAATGCACTCATACGGGAGAATAGAAACGCTTCTGACCAGGCTGTACAGAACGAGGTGTGCGCACTGTATGGGGCATGGTTGTTGGGCGAGGGCCGCAACAACCTGGAGGATTTAAAACAAGGTGTAGTCCCCTCTTGGATCAGGAACAAACACCTCGCAGCCCTCCACCCATACAGCAATTCACTAAGCCCGTGCCAGCTCTGCCTAGCCTCTGAAGCCTACCCTGTCCCAGTAGTCTGTGGGAAATCTAACTACACCATTGTGGGGATAGTATTAAGGATGCCGGTCATGGATGGGACAGCCTGACCCGCACCGGTATACCGGGTGGAGAACATTGGAGTTATTCAGGGAGGTGCACACATTCGTTTCGCAGCGGTCCCACCCTATGTCATAAAGTGGGAACACGCTGTAACGGGTACTGACCTCTCCGGGTGCCGGAGCCGGGGTGCACACGTAATACTATGTCCCCAGTACTTGAGTGCCCATTCAAAGTCACAGTGTGGGTTTAAAGCTGCTGGTACACAGCCTATTAACTGCACCATGGAGGTAATGGCGCAAGACCATGTCCCTCCACAGAGAGCATACATAGGGGCTGGGACATAGTGTGTCACCACCAGTGCACCCCACTACCAGCGTGGACACTTCTGGTGTCCGGTAAGTGACAGCAGTTTTTGCTTCAAACTTGGGACATCAGTTCAAGTGGTCCAGGAACAGATTGTCCCCATTCCTGAACCCTCCACTGTCCACCTCACTGTGAAGGAAAACATTACAAACCTGCAGGATTATGTGGTACATCTCAGCTATGCAATTCCTCCTCTACCCGAACATCTAACCGCTCTGCTAAAAGCTGTAATTATCTCACAAAAACACTTCTATACTCTAGAACAGAAAACCATTGAGATAGGGAAAAAGATTCTCGAGATCACCATTCTGCCTTGGTGGGACCTTTTCAGAAATATAGAGGCCCCAGTCTGGATCCGAATCACTTCCCACACTATAGTTATTTGTCAACTCGCGATTATACTTTACTTATGGTGTCTCACTTGTCGAGTGAAATGCAGAGGCCGTCAGGTCAGGCACCAAAGGGTACTGTACGCTCTTTGGCCGAACTTGGGAATCGCGCAGGGAGAGGTGACACCATACTATCATGTATAATTTGTGTTTGATTTTACCTGCTGTAAACCGTAAAATCTCAAGTATTGTGAGAGTGTAGCTTGAAATGTTTTGACTATGTACTGAACTTAAAAATGTGTTTGACTATGGAGCTTTGATGTTACTTGAGAATGTGTTTGACTATGTGCTTTTACTTGTTTTACTTAGAACTGTGTTTGGCCATGTACCGTTATTCCATTGTGAAAGTTAAGTAAAAGAGGGACATGATAACTGTAACGACTGTATTCGCCTGTAAATTGCATTTGATTTTCAACGGGGGATGCAGGGTAATGTTTAGCTAGTATAAATGCAGGGAAGGTTGACTCTCGGGAGCAGGAATTTTGCTTATCTTGATTGACACTCAAGGAGTGTGGAGTGTCAACAGGGGGGGACTGAAGCAGGTGCAAAATTCACAAGAAGCCCCCCACCACCCCCCCCCCCATGCCCCCATGGGCTCATTCGAAAGGAAATTTAATTTGGGACTATCTACCGAAAAGTTTGGAACTCTAGAGTGCTTATGAAAGAAACTACGAACTTTAATAGAATTTTGGATTTAAAAGACAAATTCAAGGCTGTGGACGGACCTAAGGAACTAGCAGGAAAGAGTCTAATTAAGTGAAGCTACCTTGGTGTGAGGGCTAAGGTAACCTGTCTGGAGAGATGAGTATTCGAAAATCCTTCGCCCACAAGAAATATTTACATCACAAAATCACCCAGAGGTAGCTACCCATTAACATGAGTCTGGACAACCATTTCAGCATATACATCACAAAGAGGCCCAATCGAGCCTGTATGCAAAAGACTAAGCACAAAAGGACATTGCAATTGCCAAACTAATATTTTCATCAGGAAACAGTTTTCGAACATCAACTCACCCAAAGCATATCAACTTTTAACGAGCCCGCCAAAATATTACAAAGAAGAACCAAGCCCGCCAAAATTATACAAAGGATTTTGAACAGATTTGGCGCCAAGATTAGAAACACTGAAATTGTATAACTGGCCTCTGTTTTCAACAGAGGTTAGGTTGCTAAGTAGCTACAAGGTTGCTACTACCTCATCACGACAAGGAGAGAAACCAATGCGACAGTTGTAAACTAACTTCTCCAGCCTCGAAGTCCTGAAGTCCTAAAGGAAGGCAGAACATCATCATCGCGGCAGCAACTGACCACAGTCAACGTGGTATCAACGGAAAAACCACCGCGATCGACCAAACTCAAACAAAACTCCAACGGGAAATAAAACCGAAGAATCAAAAAGTTTCCACTCTACAATCCAATCCTGACCTACCAACAGGTGAAACATTACCGAAAAGACTGTCGAAACCTATTTCTAACCAAAGAAAACGGGTACTTACCCCACAGATCCAATATGCACCTTACGTCATCAGCGGACTCAACCCAACTGAAGATTGCACAGCTAGGATTCTTCTCCGACATTCGGGGTATGGCAAGCAGACCGTACTGCATCCAGCGAACCCCGAAACCGCGATCTACCGTTAACTGTCAAAAGGATTGGTAAGCATAGTCCCTGTCTGCCCTGGAGTCTAACCTAGCTAGAATTAGGTATTGGGAGGTGGGAGGTATAATTTTACTGTAACCCCCTTTGAATGTGTAGTGTATGATTCTTTATTAGAGTGATTATAAGTTTGACCTTGTACCTTCCCTTGTATTGTCCCTTATTAGAACGATTGTAAGTTTGGCCTTGTATTTTCTTACGAGAGTAATAAGCTTGAATTACCTTGACTGTAATAAAACCAAAGTTCTTTTGCATCAAACCATTTTTGTCACACCACCCAAATAAATCCAGAGTCCAGAATCCAAGGGAGTGGGAGTGATTCGAACCGCTCAAGTTGGTCAGAAGGGAACCTGACCCCCTCGTAGAGACCACCCCCTTACACTTGTGGACCCAAACATGATGCTGGGTGATGTAGTCAATGTCACAGCTTCCAATGCAGCACAAGCAGAAGCAACCCAACATCTCAGTGCTGCAGTGGAAGCTCAGACTGCTCTCCTGCATGCTCAAATTGCTGTCATCATGGCTGGGTTTACCATTGTAGAAAGAGGCTTGCAGGGTATCACAGCAACTCAGCAATCTGTCCTCTCACAGATTACTAGCATTGCTGAGGCTCCGCCCTCGGGAGTGACAGCGGCCTGGTGGAGCAAGAACCTGCTGCACTCTCTCAGGATGACAGCATTCCTACTCCCACCACTGCCACTCCGCCAGTGCCCTTGCTGTTACCTGTCAACCAGCCAGCCCAGACTGTATTTTCCCATGATGAGGTGGTGCAGTCTATAGCCAGGCCTCCTGCTCAAAGTTCATCTCCAAGGCCATCCGCAGTGTCCGCCACTGTAAGTCAGCAGTCTTCCTCCACCATGCTACAGCCACTGGGATAACACCGTGTCATCATCATAGGCAGCCCCTCGAAAACGAGGAAGACTTGCATCCACCTGAAAAGTGAGTTCTCAGGTGACTGAACAGTCCAATTCAGGAATTACAGTCTCTGTCACAGGTGGGACAGTCGTTGGAGGAAAGGGTGGGTGGGGAGTGTGCTTTGCCGCACGCTCCTTCCTTTGCCTGCGCTTGTTTTCTACATGCTCTCAGCAACGATACGCGAGGTGATCAGCGCCCTCCTGGATGCTCTTCCTCCACTTAGGGTAGTCATTGCCCAGGGACCCCCAGGTGTTAGTGGAGATGTTGCACTTTATCAATGAGGCTTTGAGGGTGTCCTTGAAACGTTTCCTCAGCCCACCTAGGGCTCGCTTGCCGTGTAGGAGTTCCGAGTAGAGCGCTTGCTTTTGGAGTCTTGTGTCCGGCATGTGGACAATGTGGCCCATCCAACGGAGCTGGTCGAGTGTGGTCAGTGCTTCGATGCTAAGGATGTTGGACTGATCGAGAACACTGACATTGGTGCGTCTATCCTCCCAGTGGATTTGCAGGATCTTACGGAGGCATCATTGATGGTATTTCTCCAGCGATTTGAGGTGCCTACTCTATATGGTCCACGTCTCTGAGCCATACAGGAGGGCAGGTATTACTACAGCCCTGTAGACCATAAGCTTGGTGCTAGATTTGATGGCCTGGTCTTCAAACACTCTCCTTGTAACACTGTATAGGTGCAGTAGGACAGGCAAAGGCACATGGAAGACAAGCATTAAGGGATTGCACAAAGATGATTAGCTGACTTTGATTTGAACTTGATAAATTTATAAATTATGTTTGGAATTGATGTTTTGTGGTGGGTCTCATTTCAATCTTGTGTCCAGGAGGATACTGTGATGTTCCATGATCGAGGCATGGTAAGATGTGGAAGTGGTGAGCAATGGGGCCCTGGTGTTTCAGCTTCCACAGCTCTCTGAGGCAGCAAATTCCATAGATCCACAATCCTCTGAGAGAAGAAATTCCTCCTCATCTCAGTTTTAAATGGGAGGCCCCTTATTCTAAGTTATGCCCCCTAGTTCTAATCTCCCACATCTGTGGAAACTTGCTCTCTGCATCCACCTTGATCAAGCCCACTCATAGGGGCCAAGTTTTGGCCTGAGTTGCTCCTGTTTTTTTGGAGCAACTGGTTTAGAATGGAGTATCTTAGAAATTTGAATTCTCGGCATTTAGTTTGCTCCAGTTATAGTCAGTTAGAACAGTTTTACTTTGGATCAGAATTTTTTTTTCAAAAGGGGGCGTGTCCGGCCACTTACGCCTGTTTTCAAAGTTTAGGCAGTGAAAACTTACTCCAAGCTAACTTAGAATGGAGTAAGTGAAGATTTTTGTACGTTCGAAAAAACCTTGTCTACACTTTAGAACATCAGGCGTAGGTTACAAATCAGGCGTAGGGAATGGGTGGGGGGGGGTTTAAAGGGAAGTTTACAAACATTAAACACTTCAGTTTTACAAATAAAGAGCCATCATCAATAATAAATGATAAATACATCAATAAATCAACCAATAAATCAATCAAAAAAATTAATAAAAATGTTTTAAAAATTTAAAAAATCAATAAATAAAACATTTTCTACTTACCGACTGCAGCACCGTGCTGGGACAGCCCCCCAGTGTGTCTCTATCAGTGTCTCTATCTCTCTGTCTGCCTGTGTTTGTGTCTCTCACTCTCTGTCTGTCTGTGTCTGTGTTTCTGACAGCGAGGGGAGGGGGAGAAGGGAGGTGGGAGGGGGAGAAGGGGGGTGGGAGAAAGGGGAGAGGGAGAAGGGGGGTGGGAGGGGGAGGGGGAGGGGGAGAAGGGGGGGAGAAGGGGGGTGGGGAGAGGGGGAGAAGGGGTGTGGGGGGAGGGGGAGAAGGGGGGAGGGGGAGAAGGGGGTGGGGGGGAGAGGGGGAGGAAGGAGGACGGAGGTCGAGGGGGGTGGGGTGGGGGGGGTGGGGGAGAAGGGGGTTGAGGTGGGGTGGGGGGGAGGAGGGGTGTGGGGTGGGGGGGTGAGGAGGTGGGGGGGAGGAGGAGGTTGGGGGGAGGAGGAAGGGGGTGGGGGGGTGGGGGAGGGGGTGTGGGGGAGAAGGGGGAGGAGGAGAAGGAGGTGGGGGGGTGGGAGGAGGAGGGAGGGGCGAGGAGAAGGGGGGAGGAGAAGGGAGGGAGGAGGAGAGGTGGGGGGAGGGGGAGAATGGGGGGAGAGGGGGAGAAGGGAGAGAGGATGGAGGGAGGGAAGGAGAGAGGAGGGAGGGAGGGAAGGAGAGAGGAAGGAGGGAAGGAGAGAGGAGGGAGGGAGGGAAGGAGAGAGGAGGGAGGGAGGGAAGGAGAGACGAGGGAGGGAAGGAGAGAGGGGAGGGAAGGAGAGAGGAGGGAGGGAGAGAAGGAGAGAGGAGTGAGGGAGGGAAGGAGAGAGGGGAAGGGAGGGAAGGAAAGAGGGGGGAGGGAGGGAAGGGGGAGGGGAAGGGAGAGAAGGAGGCTGAACAGCCGGGCCCAAGACTTCGGGCTGTATTTACAGGTAGGTGGCGTTGGGTTTCGGGGGGTGGGGTCGCGGAAGTCCGGTGGGGGGGAAGAGTCGCAGAGGTCTGGGGGGTGGGGGGAGAGTCGCGGAAGTCCGGGGGTGGGGAGAGTCGCGGAGGTCTGGGGGGGGGGAGCAGAGGTCGGGTCGCTGGGGGAGGGGGCGGGGGTCGGGTCGCCGGGGCTGGGGGGGGGGGGGAGAGAGCGGGGGTCCGGTCGGGTGGGAGGAGTCTTATCCACGCAGCCCCAGTGAGGCCATTCGGCCAGGGCTAGGGGCTGCGTGCTTCGGGCCCCTCCCACAGTTTTGGGCGCCTGGAGCTACTGCACATGCGCTGTAGCGTGCATGTGCAGCGGTCCCGGCACTGTTTTCAGCGCAGGGACCTGGCTCCGCCCCCTACAGCTTGTGCTGCGCCGCGCCCAGCTCCAGAGGGCCTGCAGGGAGCCGGAGAATAGGTAAGTTTTTTTTAGGCGCACTTTCTGGCGTGAAAAACAGGCGTCCAGGTCGGTGCTGCACTGTTTTAGGCGCGGCCCGAAACTTGGGCCCATAATCTTATACGTTTCAATAAATTCACCTCTCATTCTCCTGAATTCCAATGAGTAGAGGCCCAACCTCCTCAACCTTTCCTCATAAGTCAACCCCCTCATCTCTGGAATCAACCTAGTGAACCTTCTCTGAACTGCCTCCAAATCAAGTATATTATTTCTTAAATATGGAAACCAAAACTGCACACAGTATTCCAGGTGTGCCCTCACCAATACCCTGTATAACTGTAGCAAGACTTTCCTGCTTTTATACACCATCCCCTTTGCAATAAAGGCCAAGATTCCATTGGCCTTCCTGATCACTTGCTGTACCTGCATACTAACCTTTTGTGTTTCATGCACCAGGACCCCCAGGTCCTACTGTACTGCAGCACTTTTCAGTTTTTCTCCATTTAACTAATAACTTGTTCTTTGCTTTTTTTCTGCCAAAGTGCATGACCTCACACTTTCCAACATTATACACCATCTGCCAAATTTTTGCCCACTCACATAGCCTGTCTATGTCCTTTTGCATGTTTTTTGTGACCTCCTCATACATTGCTTTTCCTCCCATCTTTGTATCGTCAGCAAACTTGGCTACGTTACACTCAGTCCCTTCTTCCAAGTCGTTAACATAGATTATAAATAGTTGGGGTCCCAGCACTGATCCCTGCTGCACCCCACTAGTTACTGATTGCCAACCAGAGAATGAACAATTTATCCCAACTCTCTGTTTTCTGTTAGTTAGCCAATCCTCTATCCATGCTAATATATTACCCCCAACCCCGTGAGCTTTTTATCTTGTGCAGTAACCTTTTATGTGGCACCTTGTCAAATGCCTTCTGGAAGTCCAAATACACCACATCCATTGGTTCCCCTTTATCCACCCTGTTCGTTACATCCTCAAAGAATTCCAGCAAATTTGGCAAACATGACTTCCCCTTCATAAATCCATGCTGACTCAATTATGCTTTTCCAAATGTCCTGCTATTGCTTCTTTAATAATGGATTCCAACATTTTCCCAACCACAGATGTCAGGTAGACTAGTCCATAGTTTCCTGCTTTTTGTCTGCCTCCTTTTTTAAATAGGGATATTACATTTGCAGTTTTCCAATCTGCTGGGACCTCCCCAGAATCCAGGAAATTTTGGTAAATTACAACCGATGCATCCACCATCCCAGCCACTACTTCTCTTAAGACCCTAGAATGTAAGCCATCAGGTCCAGGGGATTTATCTGCCTTTAGTCCCATTATTTTTCTGAGTACGACCTCCTTAGTGATTGTGATTGTGTTAAGTTCCTCCCCCCCCTATAGCCCCTTGACTATCCACTGTTGGGACATTTTAGTGTCCTCTACCATAAAGACTGATACAAAATATTTGTACAGAGTTTCTGCCATCTCCATGTTCCCCATCACTAATTCCCCGGTCTCGTCCTCTAAGGGACCAACACTTACTTTAGACAATGTTTTCATTTGAGCCGCCCATTTAAAACTGAGATGAGAAAGAATTTCTTCTCTCAGCGGGTTGTAAATCTATGGAACTCTCTGCCCCAGAGAGCTGTGGAGGCTGGGTCATTGAATATATTTAAGGGTGGATATAGACATATTTTTGAGCGATATGGGAGTAAAGGGTTCTGGGGAGCAGGCAGAGAAGTGGAGCTGAGTCCATGATCAGATCAGCCATGATCTTATTAAATAGCGGAGCAGGCTTGAGAGACCAGGTGGCCTACTCCTGCTCCTATTTCTTATGTTCTTATGAGATGTTACAGCTGTCACCTGCTCCAGCCTTGAAGGAGCCTGTAGCAAGGAAGTCCAAATCAAGGGCATGTTTACAGCCACTGGCAATACCGTCCTCGCCCTGCTCTGAAGCTGCAGGTCTGCCTGCAACAGGTGGCAGGTTTCAGTGATCAACTCCTTTGTGGAGCAGAGACATCACATGCAGTGTTCATCGCTGAGGTTGAGGTCGGAGAATTGCTCCCTGAAAACCCTGGGGGTATATGGCCTCCTGCTGAGAGCCTTTCTTCCCCCTCCTCCCTCTTCCAGCAGCCTGTCCTGCTCTGTGTCACCTCTGCTCATTCTCCCTGTCATGCTGCAATCCAAGGGGGGTACAAACTACAGCATCATGTCTGGGAGCAACTGGTCTGAACAGACCCCTTGCAAGTCAGTACCAAGTCCTTGAGCACATGCCACACCACTACTTGTAGACTTTAGGCAACTTTAAAGAAGTTTGGAAATAACCAAACACGTGAACGAACTCAACAATAACAAAATAAATCAATCAGCAACTAACCCGCAAGTGGGTGATGATCCCTTTAATTAGTGCTGGTGTGGGGGTGGGGTGGGGGAGTCTTCTGGCTCCTTCCTGCTGTTGGACACATGTTCTGCTGTGCAAGGTGAAGAGAGGGAGTTCAATCCAGCATTGAGGTCGAAAATGGCATCAAATCAGCATTGCAAGCTAATTGACATTATGGTCTGCCTGTTCTGCATACTAACAACGCATGCTCCCAGCACCGATGCTAACGCCCTGACCAATATGGCATCCAGCGCAACCCGGACCAGAAGTGTGTGCTCGCTTGCTCGAATGCCATTTGCAAGCTAAATCGGCACCCAAACAATGGCCGCTAGTTTTTACCCCTAAAAATCTCACACCCTGTATCAACCTGCCTGCAACCCACCCACTTCCGTGTGTAATGAAGGAGGGAAGAGAGCGGGTGGCCAATCCCCTTCCAGGAGGTGAATTGGTCAGTTAAATACTTTGATGTGGCTGGCAGCCTCTGATTTACGCTGCTTTGCAGGTTTAACTCTATGCCAACAATCTTCCAACCACCACGTCAAACCCGACTTGGCTGCTCGGAGGCAGGGGCTATCCGCTTTGCACCAGCCTGATGTCTCCTCTCCGCAACCTCACCACTTGTACCTAGCACTCATATAATGAGAGCCAAGCTAGAATGTCATTGAACAGACCATCGGAGTGCTGCAGCAATGGTTCCGCTGCCTTGACCGCTTAGGGGAAACTCTCCAGTACACGCCAGAGAGGGAGTTCCATTTTGTGGTGGTCTACTACATCCTCCACAACTTGGCCATCATGAGGGCGTATCTGTTGCCACCATAGGTTCCGGATCCACCTCAGGAGGAGGAAGATGAGGACAAGGAAGAGGAAGAGAAGAGGAAGGAAAAGAGGAGAAGGAGGAGGAAGGGAGGAGGTCGGCAGCACATCCCCATTCCAGACAGGCTATCCATGAGCGCCTCATCAGTCTCCGGTTTTCCGTTTCCTTTTTATGTACCAGTAGAAACTCTTACTTTCTGTTTTTATATTTCGTGCTAGTTTACTTTCATAGTCTATCTTCTCTCTCTTTATCATTTTTTTCGTTGTTCTTTGCTGGTTTTTAAAAGTTTCCCAATCTTCTGGCCTCCCACTAGTCTTGGCCACATTGTATACCCTTCGCTGAAGGGACCGGAGTGCTGAATGTACTCCCATGATGTACAAAGCCCTGGCTAGACCACATCTGGAGCACTGCGGGGAAGTAGATGCCCAGTTGTCTCCGACGGGGGTCCTAATGCCTGGACGCCGCCAGGGAGAGGTCTGGACACTGCCGGGGGCCCGGCGGCCTTGGCCCGCTGCAACCTCGGGCCGGAGGGCCTCCCTGCTCCTGACCCGCTGCCTTTGACTCAAGTGTTCTCAACTCCATCCCGCAGCATGCGACCTGCCACCACCTCAGTGAAACCCCAATGCTGCACGAGGTAGGTAAAGCCATAAAACAGCTCAAGAACAACAAGGCTACGGGTGCGGATAGAATTCCTGCTGAGGTGCTAAAGTATGGCAGAGAGGCGCTGTTGGCGCGGATACCTGATCTCATCTCTCTCATTTGGGGGGAGGAGAGCATGTCGGGAGATCTCAGAGATGCAGTAATCGTGATCATCCTTAAAAAGGGGGACAAGTCCGACTGCGGCAGTTACAGGGGAATCTCCCTGCTATCAGTCACTGGGAAGGTTGTCACTAGAGTTCTCCTCAACCATCGTCTCCCTGTGGCCGAGGAGCTCCTCCCAGAATCACAGTGTGGATTTCGTCCCCTACGGGGCAAAACAGACATGATCTTTGCAGCATGACAGCTGCAGAAAAAATGCAGGGAGCAGCGCCAGCCCTTATACATGGCCTTTTTCGATCTTACAAAGGACTTTGACACTGTCAACCCTGAGGGCTTATGGAGCATCCTCCTCCGTTTTGGATGCCCCCAAAAATTTGTCAACATCCTTCGCCTGCTCCACGACGACCTGCAGGCCGTGATCCTTACCAACGATCTATTACAGACCCAATCCACGTCCAGACCGAGGTCAAACAGGGCTGCGTCATCGCTCCAACCCTCTTCTCAGTCTTCCTCGCCGCCATGCTCCACCTCACAGTCAACAAGCTCACCACTGGAGTGGAACTAAACTACAGAACCAGTGGGAAGCTGTTTAACCTACACCGCCTGCAGGCCAGGTCCAAGATCACCCCAACCTCTGTCGTTGAGCTGCAGTACGCGGACGACGCCTGCGTCTGCACACATTCTGAGGCTGAACTCCAGGGTATAGTGGATGTATTCACTGAGGTATATGAAAGCATGGGCCTTAGGCTTAACATCCGTAAGACAAAGATCCTCCACCAGCCTGTCCTCGCCGCACAGCACTGCCCTCCAGTCATCAAGATTCACGGCGCGGCCCTCGACAACGAGGACCACTTCCCATACAAAGGCAAACATTGATGCAGAGATTCAACATCACCTCCAGTGTGTGAGTGCAGCCTTTGGCCGCCTGAAGAAAAGAGTATTCGAAGACCAGGCTCTCAAATCTACTGGAAAAGCTTCTATAGATATGTGAAGAGAAAAAGATTAGTGAAGACAAACGTAGGTTCCTCGCAGTCAGATTCAGGTACATTTGTATAGGGCAACAAAGAAATAGCAGACCAGCTGAACAAATACTTTGGATTCTGTTTTCACGAAGGAAGACACAAATAACCTTCCGGAAAAACTAGGGGGCAGAGGGTCGAGTGAGAAGGAGGAACTGAAGGAAATCCTTATTAAGCGGGAAATTGTGTTAGGGAAATTGATGGGATTGAAGGTTGATAAATCCCCAGGGCCTGATAGTCTGCATCCCAGAGTACTTAAGGAAGTGGCCCTAGAAATAGCGGATGTATTGGCGATAATTTCCGAACAGTCTATCGGCTCTGGGTCAGTTCCTATGGACTGGAGGGCAGCTAATGTAACACCACTTTTTAAAAAAGGAGGGAGAGAGAAAATGGGGAATTATAGACCAGTTAGCCTGACATCAGTAGTGGGGAAAATGTTGGAATCAATTATTAAAGATGAAATAGCAGCGCATTTGGAAAGCAGTGACAGGATCAGTCCAAGTTAGCATGGATTTATGAAAGGGAAATCTTGCTTGACAAATCTTCTGGAATTTTTTGAGGATGCAACTCGTAGAGTTGTCAAGGGAGAACCAGTGGATGTGGTGTATTTGGACTTTCAAAAGGCTTTTGACAAGGTCCTACACAAGAGATTGGTGTGCAAAATTAAAGCACATGATATTGGGGGTAATGTACAGACGTGGATAGAGAACCGATTGGCAGACAGGAAGCAGAGTGTCGGGAGTGCCGCGGGGCTCAGTGCTGGGACCCCAGCTATTTACAATATACATTAATGATTCAGAAGAAGGAATTGAGTGTAATATCTCCAAGTTTGCGGATGACACAAAGCTGGGTGGCGGTGTAAGCTGTGAGGAGGACGCAAAGAGGCTGCAGGGTGACTTGGACAGGTTAGGTGAGTGGGCAAATGTATGGCAGATGCAGTATAATATGGATAAATGTGAGGTTATCCACTTTGGTGGCAAAAAAACGAAGGCAGAATATTATCTGAATGGTGGCAGATTAGCAACGAGACCTGGGTGTCATGGTACATCAGTCATTGAAGGTTGGCATGCAGGTACAGCAGGCGGTGAAGAAGGCAAATGGCATGTTGGCCTTCATAGCGAGAGGATTTGAGTATAGGAGTAGGGAGGTCTTACTGCAGTTGTACAGGGCCTTGGCAAGGCCACACCTGGAATATTGTGTTCAGTTTTTGTCTCCTAATCTGAGGAAGGACATTCTTGCTATTGAGGGAGTGCAGCGAAGGTTCACCAGACTGATTCCCAGGATGGCAGGACTGACGTATGAGGAGAGACTGGATCGACTGGGCCTGTATTCACTGGAGTTTAGAATGATGAGAGGGGATCTCATAGAAACATATAAAATTCTGATGGGACTGGACAGGTTAGATGCTGGAAGAATGTTCCCGATTTTGGGGAAGTCCAGAACCAGGGGACACAGTCAAAGGATAAGGGGTAAGCCGTTTTGGACTGAGGTGAGGAGAAACTTCTTCACTCAGAGAGTTGTTAACCTGTGGAATACTCTACTACAGAGAGTTGTTGATGCCATTTCGTTGGATATATTCAAGAGGGGGTTAGCTATGGCCCTTACGGCTAAAGGGATCAAAGGGTATGGAGAGAAAGCAGAAAGGGGTACTGAGGTGATGATCAGCCATGATCTTACTGAATGTTGGTGCAGCTTAAAGAGCCGAATGGCCTACTCCTGCACCTATTTTCTATGTTTCTATGTTTCTAGGCCCAGAAATTAGTGTGGGCCTACATTTCAGCCTGAAAAATGGATGCCATGCATACCAAGTTCTATACTAGTGGATGATAAAAAATTATCCAAAAATAATAAGGGTAAGTAAGGTATTGCTCCAGTCCATTTGGTATTTTCACTATAAATTAAATATCTACAGGGTGAAGTTTCTTGCAACAAATGTATTATAACAACGTGGATCACAGGAGCATAATCAAAGTTTGACAAAGTGTCACGAAGAGGTCTGTTTTAAGGAGTGTCATAAAGAAGAGACATGAAGGTTTAGGGAGGGAATTCCAGATTTTAGAGTTTAGACAACTGAAGACACCGTCCACTGATGGATGAGCGAAGGTAATTGGGGATCCACATTCCAGAATTGAAAGAACACAGAGTTCACAGTGGAGTTATAGGGTTGGAGGAGGTTACAGAAATAGGGAGGGGTGAGGCCATTGAGGGATTTCAACACAAGGATGAAAATTGTTAATTTGAGATGTTACTGTATCAGAAGCCAGTATAGGTCAGTGAGCACAGGGTGTAAAATTCTTAGGGTCATCGAATCATAGAATGGTTACAGCACAGAAGGAGGCCATTCAGCCTGTCGAGCCCATGCCGGCTCTCTGCAAGAGCACTTCAGCTAGTCCCACTCACCCGTCTTTTCCCCATAGCCCTGCAAAATTTTTTTCTTCAGGTACTTATCCAATTCCCTTTTGAAAGCCACAGTTAAGTCTGCCTCCACCATCCTTTTAGACAGTGCATTCCAGATCGTAACCACTCGCTGCATAAAAGGTTTTTCCTCATGTCGCCTTTGGTTCTTCTGCCAATCACCTTAAATCTGTGTTCTCTGGTTCTCGACCCTTCTGCTAATCGAAACAGTTTTTCTCTACCTACTCTGTCTAAACCCCTCATGACTTTGAACACCTCGATCAAATCTCCTCTCAGCTTCTCTGCTCTAAGGAGATCAACCCTAGTTTCTCCAGTCTATCCAGGTAACTGAAGTCCCTCATCCCTGGAATCATTCTCGTAAATCTTTTCTGCACCCTCTCTAAGGCCTTCACATCCTTACTAAATTATAGTGCACAGAATTGGTCACAATACACCAGTTGAGGCCGAACCAGTGTTCGTCATAACTTCCTTACTTTTGTACTCTATGCCTCTATTTATGAAGCCCAGGATCCCTTATGCTTTTTTAACCACTTTCTCAACCTGCCCTGCCACCTTCAACGATTTGTACACATATACTCCCAGGTCTCTCTGTTCATGCACCCTCTTTAGAATTGTACCTTTTAGTTTATATTGCCGCTCCTCATTCTTCCTACCAAAATGTATCATTTTGCACTTTTCTGCATTAAATTTCATCTGCCATGTGTCCGGCCATTCCACTAGCCTGTCTATGTCCTCTTAAAGTCTATCACTATCCTCCTCACTGTTCACTATACTTCCAAGTTTCGTATCATTTGCAAATTTTGAAATTGTGCCCTGTACACCCAAGTCTAAGTCATTAATATATATCAAGAAAAGCAGTGGTCCTAGTACTGACCCCTTGGGAACACCACTGTATACCTTCCTCCAGTCTGAAAAACAACTGTTCCCCACTACTCTCTGTTTTTTGTTACTTAGCCAATTTTGTATCCATGCTGCCACTGTCCCTTTTATTCCATGGGCTTCAATTTTGCTGGCAAGCCTATTATGTGGTCCTTTATCAAATGCCTTTTGGAAATCCATGTACACCACGTCAACCGCATTCCGTCATCAACCCTCTCTGTTACCTCATTAAAAGACTCAATCAAGTTGGTTTAACACGATTTACCTTTAACAAATCCGTGCTGGTTTTCCTTAATTAATCCACACTTGTCCATGTGATGGTTAATTTTGTCTCAGATTATCGATTCTAAAAGTTTCCCCACTGCTAAGGTTAAACTGACTGGCCTGTAGTTGCTGGGTTTACCCTTACACCCTTTTTGAGCAAGGATGTAACATTTGCAGTTCTGCAGTCTGCTAGCACAACCCCCGTATCTAATGAGGATTGGAAGATTATGGCCACTACTTCCGCAATTTCCACCTTAACTTCCCTCAGCATCCTAGGATGCATCCCATCCGGTCCTGGTGACTTATCAACTTTAAGTACAGCCAGCCTTACTAGTACCTCCTCTTTATCAACTTTGGAAGCATCTTCTTCCTTGATAAGGCAGATGCAAAGTACCAGGAATTTTCATACAAACGTGTTCATGTGTTTGGCTGCTACTGTTATATATGTAAACTTGTATTTATTCTGTACGGCTCATACTCTGGAGTCCCAAGGGATCCCATAAACCCTTGGGAGCACAGGTATTTAAGGAGGCCTCACAGGTGGGAGAGGCACTCTGGAGACCTGCAATAAAAGACTACGTTCACACTTTACTTTGAGCTCACAGTGTTCAGTCTGACTCTTTCTCCAAACATAACAACTACAAAAGCACAGTGCAATAAAAGTGTTTCCATGTACTTATTTCACATGATTGAAAGGTGGTGAACACAATGCTGAAACTGCCACAGATGCTGTGACTCAGATGCACGTAAGATCACACATTGGCCCAGTTTTTACCACTAAAATAACAGTGAGTTTAATGTGCACACATGTGTAAATCGTCCAGCAACTTGTGGCGAGGATCGGATACGCCATGAATTGTGAATGCCAGAAGTCTCTGCCATTAGCCTTGCGAAAATGGCAGTTCACCCTCCACCTCAGTTTCAAGAAATTGCTGCGTTTGTACTTTAATTACCAGTTAAAAATTACCACAGAAAGTTACGGCTAGTACAAAAGTGTAAGTACCTTTATAATGAACGATAATAATTGAAACTGTGCAGTCTCATTCCTACAGGTAGTAAATTGTTGTGTAAAATGTTTTTAATGTTTAATTTTAAATTTCTATTCTGTCTGTTTTTCTCTCTCTTCCACCCCCCTCCCCACCTTTATTTCTCTTTCTGTACTTAATTTGACCTTTCCTCCATCATAAGAAGTGGGAATGTTCACTGATGATTGCACAGTATTCAGTTCCACTCGCAACTCCTCAGAAAATGAAGCAGTCCATGCCTGCATGCAACAAGACCTGGACTGCATTCAGACTTGGGCTTATAAGTGGCAAGTAGCATTCGTGCCACACAAGTGGCAGGCAATGAGATCATGACTGATCTTCCTCCTCAAATCCCATTTTCCTGCACTATCCCCATATCCCTTGATTCCCTTAATATCCAAAAATCTATCAATCTCTGACTTGAATATACTCAAAGAGTGAGCCTCCACAGCCCTCTCAGGTAGAGAATTCCAAACATTCACCATCCTCTGAGTGAAGAAATTTTTCCTCATCACAGTCCTAAATGGCTGACCCCTTAGTCTGAGACTGTGACCCCTGGTTCTAGACTCCTCAGCCAGAGGAAACATCCACCCTGCATCTACCCTGTCAAGCCCTGTAAGAATTGTATTTGTTTCACTGAGATCACCTCTCATTCTTCTAAACTCTAGAGAATATAGGCCTAATCTACTCAATCTCTCCTCATAGGACAATCCCCCCATCCGAGAAATCAGTCTGGTGAACTTTTGTTGCACTCCCTCTATGGCAAGTATATCCTTCCTTAGGTAAGGAGACCAAAACTGTACACAATACTCCAGATATGGTCTCACCAGGGCCCTATATAATGGCAGTATATTATCTCCAACAAGCTGAATCCCTCACCATCAACATCCCGGGGGTCACCAGTGACCAGAAACTTAATTGGACCAGCCGCATAAATACTGTGGCAACAAGAGCGGGTCAGAGGCTGGGTATTCTGCAGCGAGTGTCTCACCTCCTGACTCCCGAAAACCTTTCTGTTACGTATGTAAACTTTACTAGTGTGTAAGACTTGCCACCAGAGGGCGCACCTGTTGGAGACCCAAGGGTCACCTGCACACCCCGGGCAAGCAGGTATAAAAGGCAGTCTACCATGCTGCTTCCTCACTCTGAAGTTACATTAAAGAGACCAAGGTCACAACAGTTTGCACTTACAGTATACAGTCTTGTGGAGTTATTCTGAACATAATAATTGGCGATGAGTAACAGATCACGAATTTTCACGCGGTTATGGCTGCTGTTGGGATTCTTGAGAGATTTGTTGAGGGTGATGATTGGGAAGCCTTCATTGAGCATCTTGATCAGTACTTCGTGGTCAACAAGCTGGATAAGGACAGTAGCGCAATCAAGCGGAGGGCGATTCTCCTCACCGTTTGTGGGCCTCATCAAAAATCTGCTAGCACCGACGAAACCAATGGACAAGACATATGCAGAGTTGTGCATGCTGGTTCTGGAACACCTCAACCCGAAGGAGAACATCTTAATAGCCAGGTATCGCTTTTATACGCACCATTGCTCCAAGAGCCAGGACGTGGTGAGCTATGTCGCCGACCTAAGACGCCTTGCGGGACCGTGCAAATTTGCTCGATTTTTGGGGGAAATGGTGCGGGACTTTTTCGTGCTTGGAATTGGCCACGAGATCATTCTTCACAAACTGCTGTCTGCCGAATCCCTAGATCTGAGCAAGGCAATCACGATAGATCAGGCTTTCATGTCCATGAACGATAACACTAAACAGATATCTTTGCAGCATCGAAGCTCATCAGCAAGTACTGTGCATAAACTAACGCCTTCAGCAGGCAAAACTGTCCATGGCAGGGCCTACACGCCTGCAGAGGCCAGACCTAGGATGTCTCAGAGTCAGCTGTGGGGCGTGAATGTGAATCCTTAACACCATGTTGGCGCTGCGTGGGTAATCATCAATATCGATTCAAGCATTATGTGTGCAAGGGCTGTGGAACACTAGGGCACCTCCAGCGAATGTGTAAACGTACTGCGACTCACCACATGGCAGAGTCAGCAGAAAATGACCGATCTGGCGCGGATCATGCTGAACGAGTAAGAGAGGCAACTCAACCCGAGCCTGAAGAGGAAGTGTACAGGGTACACACCTTCACCGCCAAAAGCCATCCAATAATGTTGAAGTCAAATTAAACAGCATTCCAGTTTCCATGGAATTGGACACGGGGGCGAGTCAGTCAATTATGAGCCAGAAGGCTTTTGAGAAACTGGGGCAACAAGGCACGAAGGCCAAAACTAAGCCCGATTCACACAAAGCTGCGCACTTACACCAAAGAGCTCATACCAGTCATTGGCAGTGCGGCAGTGAAGGTATCTGTCATGTATTGTTATATGATGTCTGTAATGCTGAATGTACCTTTACACTGTACACACCTTACCTGTACACCAGAGGGTGCGGCTACTGGAGATCTAAGGGTTACCTGCACAACCCAGTATAAAAGCGAGCTCAGCTCTAGGTATCCTCACACGAGGAGCTGCAAATAAAGGACTACAGTCTACACAGTCTAAGTACCATACCCCTGCCTCGTGGAGTCCTTAACAAGGTGCCTACATAGGTAATAACTGGTGATGAGGTCATGAACTACACGCACAACATGTCGAATATGTCCGGATATAAAAGGGGTCAGAGGGTCTAGTAAGGAAGAGGAACTGAGGGAAATCTTTATTAGTCGGGAAATTGTGTTGGGGAAATTGATGGGATTGAAGGCAGATAAATCCCCAGGGCCTGATGGCCTGCATCCTAGAGTACTTAAGGAGGTGGCCTTGGAAATAGCGGATGCATTGACAGTCATTTTCCAACATTCCATTGACTCTGGATCAGTTCCTATGGAGTGGAGGGTAGCCAATGTAACCCCACTTTTTAAAAAAGGAGGGAGAGAGAAAACAGGGAATTATAGACCGGTCAGCCTGACCTCAGTAGTGGGTAAAATGATGGAATCAATTATTAAGGATGTCATAGCAGTGCATCTGGAAAATGGTGACATGATAGGTCCAAGTCAGCATGGATTTGTGAAAGGGAAATCATGCTTGACAAATCTTCTGGAATTTTTTGAGGATGTTTCCAGTAAAGTGGACAAAGGAGAACCAGTTGATGTGGTATATTTGGACTTTCAGAAGGCTTTCGACAAGGTCCCACACAAGAGATTAATGTGCAAAGTTAAAGCACATGGGATTGGGGGTAGTGTGCTGACGTGGATTGAGAACTGGTTGTCAGACAGGAAGCAAAGAGTAGGAGTAAACGGGTACTTTTCAGAATGGCAGGCAGTGACTAGTGGAGTGCCGCAAGGTTCTGTGCTGGGGCCCCAGCTGTTTACATTGTACATTAATGATTTAGACGAGGGGATTAAATGCAGTATCTCCAAATTTGCGGATGATACTAAGTTGGGTGGCAGTGTGAGCTGCGAGGAGGATGCTATTAGGCTGCAGAGTGACTTGGATAGGTTAGGTGAGTGGGCAAATGCATGGCAGATGAAGTATAATGTGGATAAATGTGAGGTTATCCACTTTGGTGGTAAAAACAGAGAGACAGACTATTATCTGAATGGTGACAGATTAGGAAAAGGGAAGGTGCAACGAGACCTGGGTGTCATGGTACATCAGTCATTGAAGGTTGGCATGCAGGTACAGCAGGCGGTTAAGAAAGCAAATGGCATGTTGGCCTTCATAGCGAGGGGATTTGAATACAGGGGCAGGGAGGTGTTGCTACAGTTGTACAGGGCCTTGGTGAGGCCACACCTGGAGTATTGTGTACAGTTTTGGTCTCCTAACTTGAGGAAGGACATTCTTGCTATTGAGGGAGTGCAGCGAAGGTTCACCAGACTGATTCCCGGGATGGCGGGACTGACCTATCAAGAAAGATTGGATCAATTGGGCTTGTATTCACTGGAGTTCAGAAGAATGAGAGGGGACCTCATAGAAACGTTTAAAATTCTGACGGGTTTAGACAGGTTAGATGCAGAAAGAATGTTCCCAATGTTGGGGAAGTCCAGAACCAGGGGTCACAGTCTGAGGATAAGGGGTAAGCCATTTAGGACCGAGATGAGGAGAAACTTCTTCACCCAGAGAGTGGTGAACCTGTGGAATTCTCTACCACAGAAAGTAGTTGAGGCCAATTCACTAAATATATTCAAAAGGGAGTTAGATGAAGTCCTTACTACTCGGGGGATCAAGGGTTATGGCGAGAAAGCAGGAAGGGGGTACTGAAGTTTCATGTTCAGCCATGAACTCATTGAATGGCGGTGCAGGCTAGAAGGGCTGAATGGCCTGCTCCTGCACCTATTTTCTATGTTTCTATGTTTCTATGTTTCTATGAATCTCAGCAACTTTTAACAATTCACCAATGGGGAAGATTGGGATGCTTTTGTAGTAAGATTGGAACATTTCTTCATAGCTAACGACCTGGATGGGGACACACCGGCTACACGACCGAACAAGCGCAGGGCCATCCTGCTTAGCAGTTGTGGGCCCTCCAGCCATTGTCTCGTCAGGGACTTGCTGGCACCGGAGAAGACAATGTCCAAGAGCTATGAGGAACTTGTAACACTAATGCAGGAGCAACAAAAAAACAAAAGAAAGCATCCTCACAGCCAGGCACCGGTTCTACACTTATCGGCGACCCGAAGGCCAAGAAATTGCTAAGTATGTTGCACATTTAAGAAGACTGGCTGAACCGTGTGATTTTAGCGACCACCTTAATGAAGCACTAAGGGACATATTTGTCATCGGAATTGGCCACGAGGGCCTCCTACACAAATTGCTCTCTGCGAACATCACAGTCACCCTGCAGAAGACAATCAAAGTGAGCCAGGCCACATGGTTTCAGTCGGTGCCTCCAGGCGAATACTGACCAAGGACTCTAAACTGACGAATGCAGTGCACCGAATGGCTACTTCTACCCACAGGGCCCACCTGTGCCGCTACAAAGACTGTACCTGCAAAAGCTGCAAAGAGAAAGGGCACCTTCAGAGAATGTGCAGAAAAAGCTTTAAATCACCGCGTCACCGAAGAGTTGGCTGATCACCTGGGCTCCGACACAGATGAAGATGAAGCTGCTCAACCCCTGGAAGAAGAGTATGGAATTTATACCTGCTCCACCGAAAGTTCTCCGTGGAAGATGGAAGTAGACATCGACGGAGTCCCAGTTTCAATGGAGATCGACACAGGGGCGAGCCAGTCTTTGATGAGCCAAACGACCTTTGAAAAAATTTGAATAAATCCAGCGAATCGACCAAAACTGTCTCCTGTCCAAGCGAAGCTTCTCACCGACACTAAAGATAACATCCAAATCGTTGGCAGCGTGGACGTCCAGGTCTCCCAGGGTGGCGTAATGAACAAACTCCCCCTGTGGATTGTTGCCGGCGATGGTCCCACGCTGCTGGGAAGAAATTGGATCAAGCAGGTCCAAGTCGGTCGAAGTGGCGACGGCCTCCGTGCTCCAGCAATCGACATCCCACGCAGCCCCCAACATGGATCCATCGCTATACCTAGAGATCCCACTGTCCAGCTCGACTGCGCGGCGACGACTCCACAACACCGTGGCAAGACCTCGAGAACCAAAAGTCCAAACTTCACCTTCCCGGCCAGGGCAGGACTCTATGAGACGAATATCGCTGAGAAAAGTAGATTCCCGACGTCCTGAGGAAGAAAAGATCACCACAGCCTACCTGGAGGAGAGCCAGAATATGGCAGCCGCACCAAGAGGCGAAGAACCAAAATCAAAATGGCCGTGACCAGACCACACGGGGCAGCGTTGGAGGAGCGACACGTGGTACCGAGCTGCGAATCGGATTGGAAGGCTCCCTTAAAGGTGACTGGTAACCAAAAAAATTTAAAGGGACAGTTTCAACTGAAAGATGACAAGGACTTGAAAGTTAAGAATGCAGTTAACGGTTGCAGGTATGATAATGTATCGAGGAATTGTGCTGCCAGACTAACTGATGAGAAAAATGAAATGAATGCTTGTGTAAGTAAGGTTAAGAACAAGTTTGTAATGTGTGATGAATATGATAGTAAGTTCAAAATGACGAATGTAACCATGTATGGTGAGACCATGATAAAAAAAAGTGATGCAAATGCTGTAATTAACAATGCAAAGGTAGTTAATAATGTAGACTCGACTATGTATGATAGGAGCCAATGTGTCATGTATACAGATAGGACACTGTTAAAGGACACTGGGTTCTTCAGGGACAAAGTAAATGCTAGAGGAATCCTCCCGCGGGAGAACCCCAGGTCCAGCAGGCTACCAGACCATGTAGCCAGGCAAACTGCATATGAGTCCAGAAGTTTATCTAAGGCTGAAAGAGCCTACAGAATGGTTGAGAAAGAAGCATTAGCATGCGTATACAGGATTAAGAAAATGCACCAATACCTATTTGGATTCTGGTTCGAGCTCGAAACCAACTACAAACTGCTCATTTCGCTGTTCTCAGAAAGCAATGGTATTAACGCGAATGCTTTGTCCCGCATCCAAAGATGGGCACTAACATTATCTGCGTATGACTATGTAATCCGCCACAGACCAAGCACTGAGAACTGTGCTGATGCCCTCAGTCGGCTACCATTGCCCGCCACCGAGTAAAAATGGCGCAACCCGCAGACTTGCTTCTTGTAATGGATGTTTTTGAGAGTGAGGGGTCACCCATCAGGGCTTGCCAGAGCAGGACCTGGACTAGCCAGGACCCTGTGCTATCACTAGTAAAAAGCTGCATCCTTAATGGGAGCTGGTCGGCTGTTCCCGGGGAAATGCAAGACGAAATTAAGCCATTTTGCCGACGCAAGGATGAAATGTCCATCCGTCTGGATTATCTCCTATGGGGGAATCACGTGGTTTTGCCAAAAAAAGGCAGGGAAACGTTTATATGCGACCTAATAGTACCCACCTAGGCATAGTCATGATGAAGGCTATCGCCAGGTTGTATGTTTGGTGGCCCGGCATTGACTCGGAATTGGAGTCTTGCGTACACCAATGTAACACTTGATCACAGTTGATCAATGCACCAAGGGAGGCCCCACTGAGTCTGTGGTCATGGCCCTCCAAACTGTGGTCCAGGGTCCACGTAGATTTCGCTGGCTCCTTTCCAGGAAAGATGTTCCTTGTAGCAGTGGACGCTTACTCTAAATGGATTAAATGTATAATAATGTCATCATGTATGTCCACTGCCACCATTGAAAGCCTCCGGGCCATGTTCGCAACCCATGGTTTGCCCAATATCCTTGTTAATGTCAATGGACCATGTTTCACCAGTTTGGAATTCAACAAGTTCATGACCCGCAATGGCATCAAGCATGTCAGGTCTGCCCCGTTTAAGACTGCATCCAACGGTCAAGTGGAACGGGCAGTCCAAACTATCAAGCAGAGCTTGAAATGCATGACGGCAGACCCGGTTATCTCGGGTTCTGTTTAGCTACCGGACGCAACCCCACTCGCTTACTGGTGGTCCCCCTGCAGAATTGTTAATGAAGAAAGCACTCAAAACCAGGCTCTCCTTAGTCCACCCGGATCTCAATGATCATGTAGAAACCCAGCGTCACCGGCATAACGTGTACCACGATCGCGCGGCTGTATCACGTGACATTGAAGTTAATGACCCTGTGTTTGCCCTTAATTACGGTCATGGTCCCAAATGGGTTGCTGGCACTGTTTTAGCCAAGGAGGGGAATAGAGTGTTTGTTGTTAAACTTGTGAATCGACAAACGTGCAGAAAGCATTTGGATCAGACCAAACTGCGATTCACTGACAACCAAGAACAGTTTGAAGAGGACATCACCATCATTGATCCACCAACACACACCCAACCAGCAATCGACCTCGCTGTCAACCACGAGGATGAACCCACCATGTCCGACAGTCTGGTCAGACCAGCCGCGCTGCAGTGCAGCCATGATCCGACCAACTCACCTGTGCCAGGACTTCAACTCAGGCGATTAACCCGGGAACGTAGAGCCCCGGATCGCCTCAACTTGTAACTAACTTGTATCTAAGACTTTTTTTTTGGGGGGGGGGTGCGGTGGGGAGTGGAGTGATGTTAGGTATGTAAACTTTACTAGTGTGTAAGACTTGCCACCAGGGGGCACATCTGTTGGAGACCCAAGGATCACCTGCACACCCTGGGCAAGCAGGTACAAAAGGCAGTCTACCAAGCTGCTTCCTCACTCTGGAGTTACATTAAAGAGACCATGTCACAATAGTTTGAGCTTACAGTATACAGTCTTGTGGAGTTATTCTGAACATCACCCTTTCCACCATCTACAGGGCATAAGTCAGGAGTGCGATGGAATACTCTCCACTTGCCTGGGTGAGTGCAGCTCCAAAAACACTCAAGAAGCTCGACACCATCTAGGACAAAGCAGCCCGCTTGATTGGCATTCCATCCACCACCTTAAACATTCACTTCCTCCACCACCGCACACAGTGTGTACCATGTACAAGATGCACTGCAGCAACTTTCCATGGCTTCATCAGCAGTACCTCCCAAACCCGCGATCTCTACCAACTAGAAGGACAAAGGCAGCAGGCGCACGGGAGCACTTCATCTCCAAGTCACACACCATCCTGACTCTGAAATATATCGCCGTTCCTTCATCGTCGCTGGGTCAAAATCCTGGAACTCCCTCCCTAACAGCACTTTTGGAGCACCTTCACCGCACGGACTGCAGCGGTTCAGGAAGGCGGCTCATCACCACATTCTCAAGGGCAATTAGGGATGGGCAATAAATGCTGGCCTTGTCAGCAACGCCCACATCCCGGAAAAAAATTTTTTTAAGACCTGACTCAGCCTATGTCCTTCTCTGTCATTCCTTTGTATCTTTCTCAATTCTTAAATCTCATTGGTTAAGGAGACAGACTGTTGGTCACATTGTTCACCAAGGTTTCAGATGCCCGTGGCTCTCACCGCGGTGTTATCAGCTCACACTTACAGCAATTTGCAGCGCAAAATTGTTTTGTGCTGAACGGTGAGAAAGAAACGTCTAACTAATGGGCCATGCTCTAGTAACATCTGGGCCACCAACATGATTTCACAACAGTAAACTTTGACCGATAAACATTTTCACTCGTGCTAACTGTAATTAGGTTGTAGGCAATGTTCCTCCACCATTCCCAGGAGGCTGGTCTGTCGGTCGCCTTCCTTTCCCTAGACCAGGAGAAGACGTTCGGCAGGGTGGATCACGACTATCTGCTCAAAACTCTGCGCGCTTTCGGGTTCGGGACGCATTTCGTCGCCCAGATCCGACTTTTGTACGCCGCCATGGAGTGTCCGATTAAGGTTAACGGGTCTTTGACAGCGTCCCTTCGCTTTGGGAGAGGGGTGCGCCAGAGATGCCCAATGTCCGGCCCGTTATATGCCATCTGCGTGGAGCCTTTCCTGCGCTTCCTGCGGACGAGGTTGACGGGACTGGCTCTGCAAGGGCCGGGCGTGGAGGTCGTCCTCTCGGCTTACGCCGATGACGTGCTCCTCATGGTCGAGGATCCCGTTGACCTGCGGAGGATGCGTGAGTGTCAGGAGATTTACTCGGCCGCATCCTCCGCCAGGATCAACTGGGAGAAATGTTCCTGACTCCTGGTGGGTCAGTGGCGGGTGGACTCCCTGCCAGAGGAGCTCAGGCCTTTTGCCTGGAGCATGACCCATCTCCTTAGCCCAGACGAGGAAGCCTGGCCAGCGAACTGGCAGGAGCTGGAGGCCAAAGTTGGCGCTCACCGAGGGCGCTGGACAGGACTGTTCCGAGTGCTGCCCTACAGGGGTCGAGCGCTAGTCATAAACCGGCTGGTGGCCGCTATGCTGTGGTACCGGCTGGTTACTTTGACCCCTCCCTCTACGTTTTTCACCAAGGTACAGAAGAAGCTGGTGTTCTTCTAGAACAACAGGAAGCACTGGGTCTCTGCTGCGGTTTTGAGTCTCCCGCTTGGGGAGGGCGGTCAGTCGTTGGTGTGCGTCAGCACTCAGCTTGCGACTTTCCATCTTCAGACCCTGCAGAGATACCTTTACGTCGAGCCCCCTCCTAGGTGGTGTGCGCTGGCGACATATTTCTTCTGCCAGCAGCGCGACCTCAATTACGACACGCAGCTCCTGTTTGTGAGCCTGGGGGGCGTCAGGACCGCCATGCAGGGGCTGCCTGTCTTTTACCAGAAACTCATCAGTGTCTGGAACAGAGTCACCACCAAGCGCAGCTCTCCCCCGTCTTGCCTTCGGGAGCCGCTGCTCGGGAATCCGTACCTCCACGACCGCGGTTTTAGGTGGCAGGCGGACGAGAGGGCTGTGTCTGGCAAGGTGACCAGGGTCAGGGACCTGCTCGATGGCGGAGGAGTGGGCTGGCATGGAGCCTATCCTGGGCTGACATCCAGCGCACGGCCAATGCCATTGAGTCGCTAACAACAGCACTGGGACCTGACTTTGTTAGATGTGCCGAGAAAGCTCAAGTATGTGGGGCAATTCCGTCCGAACTGACCCCCATCCAGACGGAATTCCTCATCAGCACCAAGCCTCGAAACCTCCCTCGGGAGCCGGCGCCTCACAAATTGAGCCACCTCGGGGAAATCCCCTCCGTGCCTTTCAGTTCTGCGCGGAGGGGTTTCCTGTAGGGGCTGCTCCTGCACACTCTCCACGTTGCCATCCTCGCCTGCCGTCCGGACACACCATGGCGCACCATCTTGCCGTCCGGAGGAGGCGGGGGTCTCCAATGGAGTGCACTCTATGCGTGAGTCCTCCCTCTATTTATTGGGGACTTGGCCTGGAGGGTGGTGCATGGAGCAGTCCCGTGCAATAACTTTTTAAGTCGGTTCACGGGCTCCCAGACCGCGTGCAATTTCTGCGGTCTGGAAGAGTCCATGTTCCATGTTTTTATGGAATGTGCGAGTTTGCACCATCTCTTCCAATATTTGAAGGGGCTGCTCCTCAAATTCTGATTGCACTTCAGTCCCACACTCCTGATCTTTGGGCATCATGTGTGGAGGGGAGCAGGTAGGTCCGAGGGCCTCCTCGTAGGACTGCTCCTGGGCACGGCCAAGGGTGCCATCAGCCGGTCCAGGCAGCGGGCGGTCGAGGGGGTCGTTCAGCCCGACTGTCTGCCTCTCTTCCGCGGTTACATCCGAGCCAGGGTGTCCTTCCGCGAGAGGTGGGCGCCGGAGGGACTGGAGTGCATCATCACCCCCGGCAACCAAATTTTAATTTGAACCACGTCTAAAATTTAATTTGTTTAAGTTTGTCGATTTTAGTGCCCCCCCTCCTTTTAGCCAGGGGACACTTGGATTAAAATTTGCCATCTAATTTCCCCCTGTAATAAGGGGGCATTTGATTTACCGATGAAACTAAAATAGTTGTAGGCAACGTTCCCTATAAAGTGTGCAGAAACTGTGAATGGGTCCCGCAACCTCTTAAAGGGGCCATGCACCCAAAAATAAATTAAGAGGGAGCATTAGTCGCAGGCTGTTTGATCACCTCGCAATCCGGCAATTATTTACCCTGTCACATTCTTAATCCTCCTTTATCCTTGTTATTTTCCCTCATCAAACTGGTATGAGTCAGCACAGGCAGCGGGCTGTTTGATTGCTGCAGTATTTGCAGTGAGTCCCGGAAAATCCAGATGTGATAATGATAATTGGGCGTCTTGCTCTGCAGTCTCAGTACTCACTCATGTGGGGCACCACTTATGGTATGTGGGCGGGTGGGGAAGCTGCAACATTTATCACTTAATTATCATATAATGATGGATTTTATACGCACCCAAGTGATTTTCTAATTAGGAATGTGATTGAAGAACACATGCCTGTGGCAAACAGCTTCCACCGGGCTTGCTATTAAATCAATCGCACCGGCCAGGACCTCTTTTCGCAGCTGGCTTCTCTCCAAAATAATGCTTGCAATTTTGTTCTGTGTGGGTGACCCCCCCCCCCCCAGGCACCCACTATCGGAACATCCAAAAGCTAACCAAAGGAAAACAGCTCTATCACTGCACCAAAGATTTTTTATTAGTATTTGTATGCATCTACAGCAGAAATTAAAAAATAGAGGAAAACAATCTAAAGTCAGATTTTATTCTTCGAGGCCTGATATGTTAAATCTCGGCCTCCACAACGCTGCCCCAGAATTCCAGGAGCTTCTCAGATTGATGTAGGTGGGCTTGTGCTTGCAGCAAGCACAAGCCCAGCATTACGATTACAGTGAGGTGGGCGTAGGGTTGCCAGGATTGGCATGGAGTCTCCAAAAATTGAAAATTAATCTCCAGGACATTACTAGAGAAAACTCATAAGGCCATTAACAAAAAGATTGTGTTTTTCTTTTATTTACTTTGAACACATCTGTTCATTAGTTGTATAAATATTGGACACGGGGAAAAAAGGTTGTTTAACTGACCATCAAGATTCATCCAATCGGGTAATGAAGAGCCTGTTCGATTTCCAATTGCCAAGGGAAGGCGGGGCACCACGAGGATGCACGTGTTGGGAGACCAATGGCGCGAGAGTGGGGGTGGGGCAGTTGGTGGCAGGAGGTCATGTGATGAAAACTGCAACAACAATAACTTGTATTTATATAGCGCCTTTAACATAGTGAAACGTCCCAAGGTGCTTCACAGGAGTATAATGATATAAAAAATTTGACACTGAGTAGCATAAATGGAAATTAGTGCAGGTGACCAAAAGCTTGGTCAAATGTTTTAAGGAGCGTCTTGAAGGAGGAAAGAGAGATAGAGAGGCGGAGAGGTTTAGGCAGAGAGTTCCAGAGCTTGGGACCTAGGCAACAGAAAGCACAGCTGCCAATGGTTGAGCGATTATAGTCAGGGATGCTTAAGGGGCATATTTAGAGGAGCGCAGACATTTCCGGGGGGTTGTGGGGCTGGAGGAGATAACAGAGCTAGGGAGGGGCGCGGCCATGGAGGGATTTGAAAACAAGGATGAGAATTTTAGAATCGATGCATTGCTTAACCGGGAGCCAATGTAGGTCAGCGAGGACAGGGGCAATGGGTGAACGGGACTTTGTGCGAGTTAGGACACGGGCAGTTTTGGATAACCTCAAACTTATGTCAGGTAGAATGTGAGAGGTCAGCCAGGAGTGAATTGGTGTAGTTAAGTCTAGAGGTAACAAAGGCATGGATGACGGTTTCAGCAGTGGATGAGCTGAGGCAGGAACGGAAACGAGCAATGTTACTACGGAGGTGGAAATAAGCAGTCTTAGTTATGCTGCTCATTTCAGGGTCAAATATGACACCAAGGTTGCGAACAGTCTGGTTCAGCCTCAGATAGAAGTTGGGCAGAGGGTTAGAGTTGATGGCTAGGGAACGGAGTTTGTGGCGGGAACGGAAACATCGGACTTTCCACTTGAGATCGCTGGGCTATCGCCCATTTATCACCCAAAAAGGCAGGCTATCGCCCATTTTACTTTAAAAGTGGAAACTTGGGCTGGAACATCACCTAAAGATCGTTGGCCCAACTTTCGGCACACAAGATTTTCACATCGCCGAGGTGATCATCCACACATCGCCCACCGCAACTTTCGGCACATCACCCACACATCGCCGGGCTGATCGCGAAGGTCGCTGGACATCGCTGGAGAAAAGCTGCTCTTACCTGGCACTCTTTACAGAACTCGGCACTCTGGATGCCATTTTGAACATCGAAGGAAGTGAGAGGCTGCTTAAAGAAGGGGCTTATAATTTATGAGTTATTTAAGGGCCTTATTTACTGATTGATCTACTCACCTTTATATTTATATTTATTTTAGTACAAAGGGCATTTATAGCAATAGTGATAGTGATGGGGCCTGTAACTTCTCTACCATTATTTGTAAATGCTCACATGCTGGAGTCTGAAGTTGAGTTTAGTAAAGGGTTTAGTGAAGGGCCCAATCAAAGAGGTGGCAGACTACTGCGGAGGTGGAGGAGGAGAACGTACAGCTGACGAACTTACAGGGAAAAGCAATCTTACCTCAACTTGTCTGATAACACGTGCCTTAGAAGGCTGCGCTTCTGAAAGGAGATCATCGCTGAGATATGCCAGCTCATCAAGGGAGATCTACAGCCTATGAGCACCATCAGGACCGCACTGCCCGTTGCGGTAAAGGTTACTGCAACACTGTCCTTATATGCATTGAGCTCCTTTTAGGCTTCAGCTGGCGACATCTGTGGTATCTCTCAGCATGCCACACATTGCTCCATTCGACAGGTGACTCAAGCCCTTTACACTCACAGGATGGACTTTATAAGCTTCCCTATGACCAAGGAGGCAGAGACTGGGAGGGCTTTTGGTTTCTCGAGAATAGCAAACTTCCTCAAGGTGCAGGGAGCAAAAGACTGTACGCACAACGCCCTGAAAGCACCTTCACAGGATGTGGAGGTGTTTCATAACTGAAAACGATTCCACTCCCTGAATGTGCAGCTTGTTGTCAACCACAACCAAATAATCATGGCAGTTAACGCTAATTTTCCAGGCAGCATCCAGGATGCGCACATCCTGCATGAGAGTGCTATCCCTGACCTGTTTAACAGTCAGCCACAAGGTCATCATTGGTGTTATGTATCTGGACTTGTATATATTCTGTACAGCCACCAGAGGGCTCATTCCCTGGAGTCCCAAGGGATCTCATAATCCCTTGGGAGCACAGGTATTTAAGAGTGCTTCACAGGTTGGAGAGGCACTCTGGAGACCTGCAATAAAAGACTAAGGTCACACATTACTTTGAGCTCGCAGTGTTCAGTCTGACTCTTTCTCCATACACTACAACTGGCGACGAGACACAAATAGCGAACCCAAAGATGCAGAGAACAGTGGGTATCCTGGAGAAATTCTCGGAGGGAGATGATTGGGAAACTTTTGTGGAGTGACTCGACCAATACTTCATGGCCAATGAGCTAGGTGGGGAAGAGAGCACTGACAAATGAAGGGTGATCCTCCCCACCGTCTGTGGGGCACCAACATATGGCCTCATGAAGAATCTGCTCACTCCAGCGAAACCCACGGAGAAATCGTACGATGATTTGTGCACACTGGTCCGAGAGTATTTGAACCCTAAGGAAAGCGTTCTGATGGCGAGGTACCGGTTCTACACCTACAAAAGGTCTGAAGGCCAGGAAGTGGCGAGTTATGTCGCCGAGCTAAGACGCAGGACATTGCGAATTTGAAGGACATTTGGAGCAAATGCTCAGAGACTTTTTCCTACTGGTCATTGGCCACGAAACCATACTTCACAAATTTTTAACTGTAGAGACCCTAACCTTGAGTAAGGCCATAGCGATAGCCCAGGCGTTCATTGCCACCAGTGACAATACTAAGCAAATCTCTCAGCACACAATTCCTGCTACAAGTACTGTGAACAAAGTGATGCTGTTTTCGAATCGTAACGGACAGGGCAGGTCACACATACCTGCAGCTACACGTCCGTAGCTGTCTCAGTGCCCACCATCAAGGGTGATGAATGCAAGGTCATTAACACCTTGTTGGCGCTGTGGGGGTGATCATCGTTTCCATTCATGCTGATTCAAAGGATATATTTGCAAGGGCTGTGGAACAAGGGGACACCTCCAACGAGTGTGCAGGCAAGCTGCTAGGCCTGCTAAACCTGAAAAGCACCATGTTGCAGGAGGACAGATCCAAGGAGGATCACGACGAAACAGAACCTCTGATAGAGGAGGCAGAGGTACATGGGATGCACACATTCACCACGAATTGTCCCCCGATAATGCTGAAGGTTGAACTAAAAGAACTCCCGGTGTCAATGGAACTGGACACGGGCATGAGCCAGTCCATCATGGGCAAAAAGACTTTCGAAAGGTTGTGGTGCAACAAGGCCTCAAGGCCAGTCTTAACTCCAATTCGCACGAAACTAAGAACTTATACGAAAGAATTGATTCCTGCAATCGGCAGTGCTAACGTAAATGTCTCCTATGATGGAGCGATGCACAAGCTACCACTCTGGGTGGTACCGGGTGATGGTCCCACGCTGCTCGGCAGGAGCCGACTGGGAAAGATACGCTGGAACTGGGATGACATCCGTGCTATCGCCCGCTGACGACACTTCATGTGCACAGGTCTGAAACAAATTTCCTTCACTGTTCAAACCAGGCATCGGGAAATTCCAAGGAGCAAAAGTGCAGATCCACCTAATTCCGGGGGTGCGACCCATCCATCACAAGGCGAGAGCAGTACTGTACATGATGAGAGAAAGGGTAGAAATCGAGCTCGACCGGCTACAAAGAGGGGGCATCATCTCACCAATCGAGTTCAGCGAGTGGGCCAGTCCTATTGTCCCAGTCCTCAAGGGAGACGGCACCATCAGAATCTCTGGCGATTACAAAATAACTATCAATCGTTTCTCCCTGCAGGACCAATATTCACTTCCAAAAGCCGACGACCTCTTTCCTATGCTGGCGGGAGGAAAGACGTTCACTTAGCTGCATCTGACTTCAGCCTATATGACGCAGGAACTGGAGGAATCATCGAAGGCCCTCACCTGCATCAACACGCACAAAGGTCTTTTTGTTTATAACAGATGCCCGTTTGGATTCCGATCAGAAACATGGAAAGTTTACTGAAGTAGGTCCCGCACACCGTGGTCTTCCAGGACGACATCTTGGTCACAGGTCGGAACACAGTCGAGCATCTGCAGAACCTAGATGAGGTTCTTAGTCGGCTCAACCGCGTAGGGCTCAGGTTAAAATGCTCGAAGTGCATTTTCCTGGCGCCTGAAGTGGAGTTCCTGAGAAGGAGGATTGCGGTGGATGGCATCAGGCCCACCAACGCGAAGATGGAGACAATCGAGAATGCACCGAGGCCACAGAACGTGACGGAGCTGTGGTCGTTCTTGGGAGTCTTGAACTACTTTGGTAACTTCTTACCAGGTCTCAGCACCCTGCGAGAACCATTACATGTCTTACTACGAAAAGGGGGCGAATGGATTTGGGGCAAAAGCGAAGAAAATGCCTTTGTGAAAGCGAGAAAATTGTTATGCTCAAACAAATTGCTTGTGTTGTATGATCCATGTAAGCATTTGGTACTAGCATGTGATGCGTTGTCATATAGCGTCGGGTGTGTATTGCCAAAAGCCAATGATTTTGGGAAGCTGCAATCGGTTGCTTATACATCCAGGAGTCTGTCTAAGGCTGAGAGAGCCGACAGCATGATTGAAAAAGAAGCATTAGCATGTGTCTATGGGGTAAAGAAACATAGAAACATAGAAAATAGGTGCAGGAGCAGGCCATTCAGCCCTTCTAGCCTGCACCGCCATTCAATGAGTTCATGGCTGAACATGAAACTTCAGTACCCACTTCCTGCTTTCACGCCATACCCCTTGATCCCCCGAGTAGTAAGGACTTCATCTAACTTCCTTTTGAATATATTTAGTGAATTGGCCTCAACTACTTCCTGTGGTAGAGAATTCCACAGGTTCACCACTCTCTGCGTGAAGAAGTTTCTCCTTATCTCGGTCCTAAATGGATTACCCCTTATCCTTAGACTGTGACCCCTGGTTCTGGACTTCCCCAACATTGGGAACATTCTTCCTGCATCCAACCAGTCCAAACCCGTCAGAATTTTAAACGTTTCGATGAGGTCCCCTCTCACTCTTCTGAACTCCAGTGAATACAAGCCCAGTTGATCCAGTCTTTCTTGATAGGTCAGTCCCACCATCCCGGGAATCAGTCTGGTGAATCTTCGCTGCACTCCCTCAATAGCAAGAATGTCCTTCCTCAAGTTAGGAGACCAAAACTGTACACAATACTCCAGGTGTGGCCTCACCAAGGCCCTGTACAACTGTAGCAACACCTCCCTCCCCTGTACTCAAATCCCCTCGCTATGAAGGCCAACATGCCATTTGCTTTCTTAACCGCCTGCTGTACCTGCATGCCAACCTTCAATGACTGATGTACCATGACACCCAGGTCTCGTTGCACCTTCCCTTTTCCTAATCTGTCACCATTCAGATAATAGTCTGTCTCTCTGTTTTTACCACCAAAGTGGATAACCTCACATTTATCCACATTATACTTCATCTGCCACGCATTTGCCCACTCACCTAACCTATCCAAGTCACTCTGTAGCCTCATAGCATCCTCCTCGCAGCTCACACTGCCACCCAACTTAGTGTCATCCGCAAATTTGGAGATACTGCATTTAATCCCCTCGTCGAAATCATTAATGTACAATGTAAACAGCTGGGGCCCCAGCACAGAACCCTGCGGTACCCCACTAGTCACTGCCTGCCATTCCGAAAAGTACCCATTTACTCCTACTCTTTGCTTCCTGTCTGACAACCAGTTCTCAATCCACGTCAGCACACTACCCCCAATCCCATGTGCTTTAACTTTGCACATTAATCTCCTGTGTGGGACCTTGTCGAAAGCCTTCTGAAAGTCCAAATATACCACATCAACTGGTACTCCTTTGTCCACTTTATTGGAAACATCCTCAAAAAATTCCAGAAGATTTGTCAAGCATGATCTCCCTTTCACAAATCCATGCTGACTTGGACCTATCATGTCACCATTTTCCAAATGCGCTGCTATGACATCCTTAATAATTGATTCCATCATTTTACCCACTACTGAGGTCAGGCTGACCGGTCTATAATTCCCTGCTTTCTCTCTCCCTCCTTTTTTAAAAAGTGGGGTTACATTGGCTACCCTCCACTAGATAGGAACTGATCCAGAGTCAATGGAATGTTGGAAAATGACTGTCAATGCATCCGCTATTTCCAAGGCCACCTCCTTAAGTACTCTGGGATGCAGTCCATCAGGCCCTGGGGATTTATCGGCCTTCAATCCCATCAATTTCCCCAACACAATTTCCCGACTAATAAAGATTTCCCTCAGTTCCTCCTCCTTAATAGACCCTCTGACCACTTTTATATCCGGAAGGTTGTTTGTGTCCTCCTTAGTGAATACTGAACCAAAGTACTTGTTCAATTGGTCTGCCATTTCTTTGTTCCCCGTTATGACTTCCCCTGATTCTGACTGCAGGGGACCTATGTTTGTCTTTACTAACCTTTTTCTCTTTACATACCTATAGAAACTTTTGCAATCCGCCTTAATGTTCCCTGCAAGCTTCTTCTTGTACTCCATTTTCCCTGCCCTAATCAAACCCTTTGTCCTCCTCTGCTGAGTTCTAAATTTCTCCCAGTCCCCAGGTTCGCTGCTATTTCTGGCCAATTTGTATGCCATTTCCTTGGCTTTAATACTATCCCTGATTTCCCTCGATAGCCACGGTTGAGCCACCTTCCCTTTTTTATTTTTACGCCAGACAGGAATGTACAATTGTTGTAATTCATCCATGCGGTCTCTAAATGTCTGCCATTGCCCATCCACAGTCAACCCCTTAAGTATCATTAGCCAATCTATCTTAGCCAATTCATGCCTCATACCTTCAAAGTTACCCTTCTTTAAGTTCTGGACCATGGTCTCTGAATTAACTGTTTCATTCTCCATCCTAATGCAGAATTCCACCATATTATGGTCACTCTTCCCCAAGGGGCCTCGCACAATGAGATTGCTAATTAATCCTCTCTCATTACACAACATCCAGTCTAAGATGGCCTCCCCCCTAGTTGGTTCCTCGACATATTGGTCTAGAAAACCATCCCTTATGCATTCCAGGAAATCCTCCTCCACCGTATTGCTTCCAGTTTGGCTAGCCCAATCTATGTGCATATTAAAGTCACCCATTATAACTGCTGCACCTTTATTGCATGCACTCCTAATTTTCTGTTTGATGCCCTCCCCAACATCACTACTACTGTTTGGAGGTCTGTACACAACTCCCACTAACGATTTTTGCCCTTTAGTGTTCTGCAGCTCTACCCATATAGATTCCACATCATCCAAGCTAATGTCTTTCCTAACTATTGCATTAATCTCCTCTTTAACCAGCAATGCTACCCCACCTCCTTTTCCTTTTATTCTATCCTTCCTGAATGTTGAATACCCCTGGATGTTGAGTTCCCAGCCCTGATCATCCTGGAGCCACGTCTCCGTAATCCCAATCACATCATATTTGTTAACATCTATTTGCACAGTTAATTCATCCACCTTATTGCGGATATTCCTTGCATTAAGACACAAAGCCTTCAGGCTTGCTTTTTTAACACCCTTTGTCCTTTTAGAATTTTGCTGTACAGTGGCCCTTTTTGTTCTTTGCCTTGGGTTTCTCTGCCCTCCACTTTTCCTCATCTCCTTTCTGTCTTTTGCTATTGCCTCATTTTTGTCTCCCTCTGTCTCCCTGTATAGGTTCCCATCCCTCTGCAATATTAGTTTAACTCCTCCCCAACAGCACTAGCAAACACTCCCCCTAGGACATTGGTTCCGGACCTGCCCAGGTGCAGACCGTCCGGTTTGTACTGGTCCCACCTCCCCCAGAACCGGTTCCAATGCCCCAAGAATTTGAATCCCTCCCTGCTGCACCACTGCTCAAGCCATGTATTCATCTGCGCTATCCTGCGATTCCTACTCTGACTAGCACGTGGCACTGGTAGCAATCCCGAGATTACTACTTTTGAGATCCTACTTTTTAATTTAGCTCCTAGCTCCTTAAATTCTTTTCGTAGGACCTCATCCCTTTTTTTACCTATGTCGTTGGTACCAATGTGCACCACGACAACTGGCTGTTCTCCCTCCCATTTCAGAATGTCCTGCACCCGCTCCGAGACATCCTTGACCCTTGCACCAGGGAGGCAACATACCATCCTGGAGTCTCGGTTGCGTCCGCAGAAACGCCTATCTATTCCCCTCACCATCGAATCCCCTATCACTATCGCTCTCCCACTCTTTTTCCTGCCCTCCTTTGCAGCAGAGCCACCTACGGTGCCATGAACTTGGCTGCTGCTGCCCTCCCCTGATGAGTCATCCTCCCCAACAGTACTCAAAGCAGTGTATCTGTTATGCATCAATACCTGTTTGGGCTAAAATTTGAATTGGAAACTGACCATAAGCCACTTATATCCCTGTTTTCCGAGAGCAAAGGGATAAATACCAACTGATCAGCCACATCCAGAGATGGGCGCTCAAGTTGTCCGCATACAACTACGCCATTCGCCATAGGCCAGGCACAGAAAACTGCGCCAATGCTCTCAGTAGGCTGCCATTGCCCACCACGGGGGTGGAAATGGTGCAGCCCACAGATCTAGCCATGGTTATGGAAGCATTTGAGAGTGAGCAATCACCCGTCACTGCCCGGCAGATCAAAACCTGGACAAGCCAGGACCCTTATTATCTCTAGTCAAAAGCTGTGTGCTTCACGGGAGCTGGTCCAGTATCCCAGTGGAAATGCAGGAAGAGATAAAGCCATTCCAGCGGTGCAAAGATGAAATCTCTATACAAGCAGACTGCCTTCTGTGGAGCAATTGAGTAGTGGTCCCCAAGAAGGGCAGAGACACCTTCATCAATGACCTCCACAGTACCCACCCAGGCATCGTAATGATGAAAGTGATAGCCAGCTCCCACGTGTGGTGGCCCAGCATCGATGCAGGCTTAGAGTCCTGCATTCAAGAATGTAATACATGCTCGCAGTTAAGCAATGTACCCAGTGAGGCGCCGCTAAGATTATGGTCTTGGCCCTCCAAACCGTGGTCGAGGGTACACGTCGACTATGCAGGCCCGTTCTTGGGTAAAATGTTTCTTGTGGTTGTCGATGCGTACTCCAAGTGGATTGAATGTGAGATAATATCGGCCAGCACGTCCGCTGCCACCACTGAAAGTCTGCGGGCCATGTTTGCCACTCACGGCTTACCCGATGTCCTGGTGAGCGACAACGAGCTATGGTTTACCAGTGCTGAGTTCAAAGAATTCATGACCCGTAACGGGATCAAACATGTCACATTTTCCCCGTTTAAACCAGCATCCAATGGTCAGGCAGAGAGAGAGCAGTGCAAACCATCAAGCAAGGCTTGAAAAGGGTAACTGAAGGCTCACTGCAGACTCGCCTATCCCGAGTCCTGCTTAGCTATCGCACGAGACCCCACTCACTCACTGGGATCCCACCTGCTGAACTGCTCATGAAAAGAGCATTTAAGACAAGGCTCTCGTGAGTTCACCCTGATCTACATGAAACATAGCAACATAGAAAATAGGTGCAGGAGTAGGCCATTCGGCCCTTCAAGCCTGCACCACCATTCAATAAGATCCTGGCTGATCATTCCCTCAGTACCCCTTTCCTGCTTCTCTCCATACCCCTTGATCTCTTTAGCCGTAAGTGCCATATCTAACTCCCTCTTGAATATATCCAATGAACTGGCATCAACCAATCTCTGCGGTAGGGAATTCCACAAGTTAACAACTCTCTAAGTGAAGAAGTTTCTCCTCATCTCAGTCCTAAATGGCCTACCCCTTATCCTAAGACTATGTCCCCTGGTTCTGGACTTCCCCAACATCGGGAACATTCTTCCCGCATCTAACCTGTCCATTCCCGTCAGAATCTTATACGTTTCTATGAGACCCCCTCTCATCCTTCTAAACTCCAGTGAATAAAGGCCCAGTTGATCCAGTCTCTCCTCATATGTCAGTCCAGCCATCCCTGAAATTAGTCTGGTGAACCTTCGCTCCACTCCCTCAATAGAAAGAACGTCCTTCCTCAGATTAGGAGAACAAAACTGAACACAATATTCCAGGTGAGGCTTCGCCAAGGCCCTGTGCAACTGCAGTAAGACCTCCCTGCTCCTATACTCAAATCCCCTAGCTATGAAGGCCAACATACCATTTGCCTTCTTCACTGCCTGCTGTACCTGCATGCCAACTTTCAATGACTGATGTACCATGACACCCAGGTCTTGTTGCACCTCCACTTTTCCTAATCTGCCGCCATTCAGATAATATTCTGCCTTCGTGTTTTTGCCCCCAAAATGGATAACCTCACATTTATCCACATTATACTGCATCTGCCATGCATTTGCCCACTCACCTAACCTGTCCAAGTCACTCTGCAGCCTCTTAGCGTCCTCCTCATAGCTCACACCGCCACCCAGTTTAATGTCATCTGCAAACTTGGAGATATTACACTCAATTCCTTCATCTAAATCATTAATGTATATTGTAAAAAGTCTGGGGTCCCAGCAGTGAGCCCTGCGGCACTCCACTAGTCACTACCTGCCATTCTGAAAAGGACCCATTTACCCCGACTCTCTGCTTCCTGTCTGCCAACCAGTTCTCTATCCACACTAATCTCTTGTGCGCGACCTTGTCAAAAGCCTTTTGAAATTCCAAATACACCACATCCACTGGTTCTCCCTTGTCCACTCTGCTAGTTACATGCTCAAAAAATTCCAGAAGATTCATCAAGCATGATTTCCCTTTCATAAATCCATGCTGACTTGGACCGATCCTGTCACTGCTTTACAAATGCGCTGCTATTTCGTCCTTAATGAATAATTCCAACATTTTCCCCAGTGCTGATGTCAGGCTAACTGGTTTACAATTACCCGTTTTCTCTCTCCCTCCTTTTTAAAAAAGTGGTTTTGCATTAGCTACCCTCCAGTACATAGGAACAGATCCAGAGTTGATAGATTGTTGGAAAATGATCACCAATGCATCCACTATTTCTAGGGCCACTTCCCTAAGTACTCTGGGATGCAGACTATCAGGCCCCGGGGATTTATCGACCTTCAATCCCATCAATTTCCCGAACACAATTTCCCGCTTTATAAGGATATCCTTCAGTTCCTCCTTCTCACTATTCCCACTCTCCCCTAGTACATTTGGAAGGTTATTTGTGTCTTCCTTCGTGAAGACAGAACCAAAGTATTTGTTCTATTGGTCTGCCATTTCTTTGTTCCAGAATATAAATTCACCTGAATCCGACTGCAAGGGACCTATGTTTTTCTTCACTAATCTTTTTCTCTTCACATATTTATAGAAGCTTTTGCAGTCAGTTTTTATGTTCACTGCAAGCTTCCTCTCGTATTCTATTTCCCCATCTTAATTAAACCCTTAGTTCTCTTCTGTTGAATTCTAAATTTCTCCCAGTCCACAGATTTGTTGCTTTTTCTAGCCAATTTATATGCCTCTTCCTTGGTTTTAACACTATCCTTAATTTCCCTTGTTAGCCATGGTTGAGCCACCTTCCCCGTTTTATTTTTACTCCAGAAAGGGATGTACAATTGCTGAAGTTCATCCATGTAATCTTTAAATGTTTGCCATTGCTTATCCACCATCAACCCTTTGAGTATCCTTTGAGAGTCTATTCAAGCCAATTCATGCCTCATCCTTAAGTTCAGGACCCCAGTTTCCGAATTAACTGTGTCACTCACCATCTTAATAAAGAATTCTATCATATTATGGTCACTCTTCCCCAAGGAGCCTCGCACAACAAGATTGCTAATTAGTCCCTTCTCATTACACATCACCCAGTCTAGGATGGCCAGCTCTTTAGTTGGTTCCTCGACATATTGGTCTAGAAAACCATCCCTAATACACTCTAGGGAATCCTCCTCCACCGCATTGCTACCAGTTTGGTTAGCCCAATCAATATGTAGATTAAAGTCGCCCATGATAACTGCTGTAACTTTATTGCACACATCCCTTATTTCTTGTTTGATGCTGTTCCCAACCTTACCACTACTGTTTGGTGGTCTGTACACAACTCCCACTAGCGTTTTCTGCCCTTTGGTATTCCACAGCTCCACCCATACCGATTCCACATCATCCAGGCTAATGTCCCTCCTTACTATTGCATTAATTTCCTCTTTCACCAGCAACACCACCCGCCTCCTTTTTCTCTCTGTCTATCCTTCATAAATGTTGAATACCCCTGGATGTTGAGTTCCCAGACTTGGTCACCCTGGAGCCATGTCTCCGTGATGCCAATTACATCATATCCGCTAACTGCTATCTGTGCAGTTAATTCGTCCACCTTATTCCGAATACTCCTCGCATTGAGGCACAGTGCCTTCAGGCTTGTCTTCTTAACAGACTTTGCCCCTTTAGACTTTTGCTGTAATGCGGCCCTTTTTGTTTTTGTTTTTTGTCTTGGGTTTCTCTGCCCTCCACTTATACTATTCTCCTTTCTATCTTTTGCTTCTGCCTCCATTTTATTTCCCTCTGCCTCCTTGCATAGGTTCCCATCCCCTTGCTATGTTAGTTTAACTCCTCCCCAACAGCACTCGCAAACACTCCCCCTACGACATTGGTTCTGGTCCTGCGCAGGTGTAGACCGTCCGGTTTGTACTGGTCCCACCTCCCCCAGAACCGGTTCCAATGTCCCAGGAATTTGAATCCCTCCTGCTGCACCACTCCTTAAGCCGTGTGTTCATCTGAGCTATCCTGCGATTCCTACTCTGACTAGCACCTGGCACTGGTAGCAATCCTAAGATTACTACTTTTGAGGTCCTACTTTTTAATTAGCTCCTAGCTCCCTAAATTAGTCTTGTGGGACATCATCCCATTTTTTACCTATATCGTTGGTACCTATATGCACCACGACAACTGGCTGTTCACCCTCCCTTTTCAGAATGACCTGCACCCACTCCGAGACATCCTTGACCCTTGCACCAGGGAGGCAACATACCATCCTAGAGTCTCGGTTGCAGCCGCAGAAACGCCTATCTATTCCCCTTATAATTGAATCCCCGATCACTATAACTCTCCCACTCTTTTTCCTGCCCTCCTGTGCAGCAGAGCCAGCCACGGTGCCATGAACTTGGCTGCTGCTGCCCTCCCCTGATGAGTCATCCCCCTTAACAGTACCCAAAGCGGTGTATCTGTTTTGCAGGGGGATGACCGCAGGGGACCCCTGCACTACCTTCCTTGCACTGCTCTTCCTGCTGGTCTTCCATTCCCTATCTGGCTGTGTAACCTTTACCTGCGGTAAGACCAACTCTCTAAACGTGCTATTCACGTCATTCTCAGCATCGTGGATGCTCCAGAGTGAATCCACCCGCAGCTCCAGTGCCGCAATGTGGTCCATCAGGAGCTGGAGGCGGATACACTTCTCGCACACATAGTCGTCAGGGACACCGGAAGCGTCCCAGACTTCCCACAAAGCACAGGAGGAGCATAACACGTGTCCGAGCTGTCCTGCCATGACTTAACCCTTAGATTAACTTAATTTGGCAACAACAATGCTAATGGTTACTTACTGATCTAGAAAAGAAAAAGAAAAACTATTCACCAATCACCAGCCAATCACTTACCCCCTTGGCTGTGACATCACCTTTCGATTTCTTTCTACTTCTTTTTTGCCTTCCTGCTGCAGCTGCACTGATGGACCTTCCACTCCCCGGACTTTTATAGCCGCCTCCTCGATGCACCCGCTCGAAGTCCCGCTGCCTCCGACTCCCCGGACTTTTATCGGCTGCCTCCTCAACGCACATGAACAGGTAGAGAGCAGGCGGCTTCAACAAAGTGCATACCATGATAGCGCAAATGTGTCACGCGAGATTGAAGTTAATGATCCTGTATTTGTATTAAATTATGGACAAGGTCCCAAGTGGCTTCCCGGCACTGTCATGGCCAAAGAGGGGAGCAGGGTGTTTCGGGTCAAACTTTCAAATGGACTCATTCACCAGAAACACTTGGACCAAATCAAACTCAGATTCACGGACTATACTGAGCAACCCACCTTGGACCCTACCTTTCTTGATCCCCCAACACACACACCAGTGGCAACCAACACCACAGTTGACCACAAAGCAGAACCCATCATCCAAAGCAGCCCTGCAGGGCCCAACACACCAGGCAGCCCAGCAAGGCCAGCTGCACAGCAGCCCAGCAAGGGCCCAATATATGATTCAACAACACCAGCCTTCACACCGAGACGATCAACCAAGGCAAGAAGGGCCCCAGATCGACTCACATTGTAAATAGTTACACTATTGATTTTAGGGGGGAATGTTGTTATATATGTGGACTTGTATTTACTCTGTACAGCCACCAGAGGGCTCATTCCCGGAGTCCCAAGGGATCCTATAATCTCTTGGGAGCACAGGTATTTAAGTAGGCTTCACAGGTTGGAGAGGCACTCTAGAGACCTGCAATAAAAGACTAAGGTCACACATTACTTTGAGCTCACAGTGTTCAGTCTGACTCTTTCTCCATACACAACAGTTGGATGCTGGGGGATAAAGGATATGGCCTTGCCAGCTGGCTCAGGACACCCCACCTGCATAATCCCCAGACGGAAGCCGAGAAGCGCTACAATGTAAGCCATATAGCTTCCGGCACTGGTTGGACCTCCTTGTCTCGTGGGATGCTGACGACACCACAGTGGCGATCTTGCCCCAGATTTTCCGATACACCCATGGTGGGGGTTTCCCTCGCCCACCCCGGGTTAATTGGGCCCACCAGGAGTGCATCTCCTGCATGAAGGTTTCGTTCGCATCTTCTGAGAAGGGCTTTGCCCTCCTCCTTCCCCACTCCACATCCTGCACACTGTGCTCCAACTCATCTGACTATTTAAATGCTCTGTTATTCTCTTATCTCTATTTCTGCTCTCTGTCTCTGTCTCTGCCTTCCTCCTCTCTATCCTCTCTCTCTCTCTCTCTCTGCTCCTCCCTTTACCTTCTGTGTATGCGTGCATGGCCCCTGACCTCCCGAATCATGGGAAAACTTGCTTGCAAAAAAAAAACGCATGCGCAGAAGGCCCTTGCTAGGGAAGCCTTGCCTTCCACATCGCTGAGGCCCATCTCACATCACTGGGATGTAGCCCCCCAAAAAAAGCTAAACGTAGCGATCCCAAAAGTGGGCGCTCTTCCAGCGATCCTGAAGACTGAAACATCGCTCAGGCTGGAACACCACACATTTTTTGGGCCCTAGTGATCTAAGGGGAAAGTTCAGCCCAATAGCTTTGGTCTTCCAAATATTTAATCAGAAGAATAATGAAGAAGGCGCAATAAAATTTGGAAATCATGAAAGTCACGATAATTCGTGAATAGAATGCAAACAGTATTCTGCTGTATAATGGAGCGAGACCCCTTCAGTGGTTAACCAATAGAGTTAGAACTAACCTGTTGCTATAGATACAGCTGACACAATGGTATGCCTTAAGTGAAGATGTCATTAATGGTTTACAATATAAAGAGAAGAATTTGTAGATTTTGAATGGTTGAATGAACAGGTTGGGAAACTTTTTGCGGAAGACAGCTGGGATGTGTACAAATGGGAAAGTCATTCAAAAACTGGACAAATAAATCGATTTTTAACATTATTGCATGGCTAATTGGGGATTTTACATAGCAAAATGGAACTTTACACCCAGCAAAAAAACTAGATTAACTAGTCATTGAATGAATTTGTTATTTGTGGGACCTTGATGTGTGTAATTGGCTGCCACATTTACCTACACTTCAAAAGTAACTCTTTGGCCCAAAGGTGGTGTGAAATGTCCTGAATATGTGAAAAGCACTATTTAAATCCAATTCTTTCTTTGTCAGGTTTGTGGGGATGGCAATGAGTTGCTGCAATAGGTTGCAGTCTTGCTGCATTAGACTCATCAGTCACCTGAGAACTCATATTAGTGTGGAAGCAAATCATACTCAACTCCGAGAGACTGCCTAAGAAGAAGAAGTCTTCAACCTTGGTTGCATGCTATGATTCCAAAGTATGACACCGCTTGTAGTCTTCCTTTTGTGCTTTTCAGAAAATGACGGCAGTACATTGGTGGCCCCAGAGGCTGGGAGGGAAGAGGCAGGATTACCCCTACTTTAGCAATCACCTACCTGTCACTTTGACAAAGCCCATCCCTGAGCACAAGCATTTATTTCACAAAATGTACACAGATTACCTCATGGTAGAAGTGATCAGGAAGTTTTTGCAAAACAGTCTTTAGGGCTAGAAGTGGAAAGTGCTGGATATACTCAGCAGGTCAGACAGCATCTGTGGAGAGAAAAAAAGAGGTAATATTTCAGGTCAATGATGTTTCGTCAGAACTGGAAAAAGTTAGAGATGTAACAGATTTTAAGCAAGTGCAGGGACAGGGAAAGGGTGGGTGGCAGCAGGGGAGGAAAGAACAAAAGGGAAGGTCTGATAGGGTGGAAGGCAGGAGAGACTAAATGACAAAAGGGAGGATAGCGCAAGGGAAAAGGGAGTGATAATGGGACAAGTGAAGAAATGTATTATGTCTGTAATGTACCTATGAATGACTCCACGAGGCAATGTGTTGTACTCAAAATTGTAGTGACCTTGGTCCTTTATTTGTAACTCCAGAGGGAGGCAGCTGCATGGTGGCTCCCCTTTTATATAGCCCCTGCCACCCGGGCAGGAAACCCAGTCTCCACCAGTTGCACTCTCTAGTGGTGCCAGCATTTATATACACAGTGTAAACCTTATTGATAGTACATCAGGTAAACAAGTCTCCATCTTATGCAACTATACAGTGACTACACAAAGAGTATATCTATAGTCTGCATATATAAAAAAGTGAAAGATTGGTCTAGAGGAGGTATGAATGGCAACAGCAGAAGCATTACCAACAGCTACAGTCTGAAAAAATGGGAGCAGTGGTTATGAAATTGTTGAACTTGATGTTGTGTCTATAAGGTTGTAATGTGCCGAATCGAAACATGAGGTGCTGTTCCTCGAACTTCCATTGAGTAAACAGCAACTCACATTTTGATTAGGTTCTTTACTGCCTTCCAGACTCATAATTGAGTTCAATAATTTCAGATCATAAGAACATAACAAATAGGAGCAGGAGTAGCCCATACGGACACTCGAGCCTGCTCTGCCATTCAATAAGATCATGCCTGAACAATTACATCAACTCCACTTACCTGCCCTATCCCTATATCCCTTTATTCCAAAAAGTCTTTCAATCTCAGTCTTGCATATGATCAGCGACTGAGAATCCACAGCTCTCTGAGGCAGAGAATTCCAAAGATTCACCACACCGAGTGAAGAAATTTCCCCTTATCTCAATCCTAAATGGCCGACTCCTTATCCTGAGACTATGACCCAAAAGTTCAAGACTTTCCAGCCAGGGAAAACAACCTCTCAGCATCTACTCTGTCAAGCCCTCTAAGAATTTTAGATGTTGCAATGAGATCAGCTCTTACTCTTCTAAACTCTGGAGAATATAGTCCCATTCTACTCAATCTCTCCTCATAGGACAACCCTCTCATCCCAGGAATCAATCTAGTGAACCTTTGTTTCATTCTCTCTAAGTATCAGTATATGCTACTTTTATAACATCCGCACCATGAAAGTTGCTGACGACTGCTGGACGAACCACCGCCTAATCCGATCCATCATTGACATCAATATAGCCCCAAAACAGAGGGGACAACAGAAGCAGTGCTGCAAAAAAGTCAATGCCGGGGCACTTAAAGACCCAGCTAAGAGAGCCCGATACAGTCTGCGCCTCACAGCTAACCTGGCATGCCTTGATGATCCTGAGACGCAGAATGCCCACAGCGCTTGGTCTGCCCTCCAATGCCTGCGAAGAGACACTCAGTCACTCAACCAGGAAACATGAAGACTGGTTTGATGAGAATGACCAGGAGATCCAAGAGCTAATAGATCGCAAGCGCAGGGCATTTAAACAACAACCCAACCTGGGAGCAGCAAGGCAGCATTACAGACGGTTCAAGGCTGAGGTCCAACAAAAAACCAGGAACCTAAAGAACAGGTGGTGGATGACGAAAGCGAGATACAGCAGCTGGCCGACAGCCATGATGTGCGAGGATTCTTCATGCCAGTCAAGGGCATCTACGGTCCAAACACCCAAGGCCCCACCCCACTGCTGGCCAAGAATGGGGAAACATTCATCGAGGACACCGAGGCACTCAGGGCCCGATGGAAGGAGCACTTCGAAGATCTCCTCAATTGAGATTCTGCCTTTAAACTCGAGTGTTCTTGACTCCATCCCACAGCATGCTACCCGCCACCATCTCAGGAAAACCCCAGCACTGCACGAGGTAGAAAAAGCCATAAGACAGCTTAAGAACAATAAGGCTACAGGAGCGCATGGAATCCCCGCTGAGACACTGAAGTATGGTGGAGAGGCACTATTGGCATGAATACATGACCTCATCTCTCTCATCTGGAGGGAGGAGAGCATGCCGGGAGATCTCAGAGATGCAGTGATCATGACCATCTTTAAAAAAGGGGACAAATCCGGCTGCGGCATCTACAGAGGAATCTCCTTGTTATCAGCCACTGGGAAAGTCGTCGCTAGAGTCCTCCTCAACCGTCTTCTCCCTGTGGCTGAGGAGCTCCTCCTGGAGTCACAGTGAGAATTTCATCCCCTATGGGGCACAATGGACATGATTTTTACAGCGCGACAGCTGCAGGAAAAATGTAGGAAACAGCACCAGCCCTGATACATGGCCTTCTTCGACCTTACAAAGGCCTTTGAGGGTCTAGTGAGCGTCCTCCTCCATTTCGGATGCCCCCAAAAGTTCATCACCATCCTCCGCCTGCTCCACGATGACATGCAGGCCGCGATCCTTACAAACGGATCCATTACAGACCCAATCCACGTCCGGACCGGGGTCAAACAGGGCTGCGTGATCGCCCCAACCCTCTCAATCTTCCTCGTTGCCATGCTCCACCTCACAGTCAACAAGCTCCCCACTGGAGTGGAACTAAACCACAGAACCTGTGATAACCTGTTCAACCTTCATTGTCTCTAAGCCAGGTCCAAGACCACCCCAACATCTGTCGTCGAGCTACAGTACGTGGATGACGCCTGCGTCTGCGCACAGAAGCTGAACTCCAAGTCATAGTCAACATATTTACTGAGGCGTACGAAAGCATGAGCCTTACGCTAAACATCTGTAAGACAAAGGTCCCCCACCAACCTGTCCTCGCCGCACAGCACTGCCCCCCAGTCATCAAGATCCACGGCTCGGCCCTGGACAACTTGGGCCATTTCCCACACCTCGGGAGCCTATTATCAACAAGAGCAGACATTGACGTCAAGATTCAGCTGCCTGAGGAAAAGAGTATTTGAAGATCAGGCCTTCAAATCTGCCACCAAGCTCATAGTCTACAGGGCTGCAGTAATACCTGACCTCCTATTTGGCTCAAAGACATGGACCATGTCCAGTAGACATCTCAAGTCACTGGAGAAATACCACCAATGATGTCTCCGCAAGATCCTACAAATCCCCTGGGAGGACAGATGCACCAACATTAGCATCCTCAACCAGGACAACATCCCCAGCATTGAAGCACTGACCACAATTGATCAGCTCCACTGGGCAGGCCACATTGTTTGCATGCCAGACACAAGACTCCCAAAGCAAGCGCTCTACTTGGAACTCCTTCACGGCAAATGAGCCAAAGGTGGGCAGAGGAAATGTTACAAGGACACCCTCAAAGACTCCCTAATAAAATGCAACATCTCCACAGACACCTGGGAGTCCCTGACCAAAGACCGCCCTAAGTGGAGGAAGTGCATCCGGGAGGGCGCTGAGCGCCTCGAGTCTCATCACCAAGAGTATGCAGAAATCAAACGCTGGTGTTGTGTATCTGTAAAGCATGCACTCCCATATTCCGCCACCTGGGAGCACATCCTCTGAAGTCCCAAGGGATTCCAGCATCCCTTGGGAGCACTGTATATAAGCCCCTACAGCCTGTTCCTCACTCTGGAGTGTCTTAATAAAGACTGAGGTCACTGTTACTTTAACCTCTCTGTGTGCAGTCTCATCTGTGTTAGGAACACAATAACTGGCGATGAGTATACGAATCCAACGCAAAGATGCAGCAAACTGTGGACATCCTGAAGAAGTTCTCAGAGGGTGAGGACTGGGAAGCCTCTGTCAAATGGCTAGACAAGTACTTTGTAGCCAACGAGCTGGATGGAGAAGGAAGCGCTGCAAAAAGGAGAGCGGTCCTCCTCACGGTCTGCGGGGCACCGACCTACAGCCTCATGAAGAATCTTCTGGCTCCGGTGAAACCCACAGATAAGTCTTATGAGGAGCTTTGTACACTGGTTCGGGAGCATTTTAACCCGAGGGAGAGCGTGCTGATGGCGAGGTATCGGTTCTACACGTGCCAGTGATCTGAAGGTCAGGAAGTGGCGAGGTACGTCGCCAAGCTAAGGCAACTTGCAGGACACTGTGAGTTTGATGGCTACCTGGAGCAGATGCTCAGAGACTTTTTTAGACTGGGCATTGGCCATGAGACGATCCTACAAAAACTTTTGACTGTAGAGACACCGACCCTCAGTAAGGCCATTGCGATAGCACAGGCGTTTATGTCCACCAGTGATAACACCAAGCAAATCTCTCAGCACACAAATGCTAGCAATGTTCATAAAATAATTGGAACTGCGTTTGTGAGCAGAAATGTACAGGACAGAACCTACGAGTCTGCAACTGCCAGCAGGCCTCAGGTGACCCAGATGACTCAGAGTCCGCAACAAAGGATGAATGCAAGGCAATTCATACCTTGTTGGCATTGTGGAGACTTCCATTCAGCCAATTCATGCTGCTTCAAAGGGTATGTTTGCAAGAGCTATGGAACAATGGGGCACCTCCAATGAGCTTGCAGATGAGCTGCAAGCTCTGCAAATCCTGCTAACCACCACGTGGCAGAGGAAGATCGGTCCATGGTGGATCAAAGCAATTTTGAGCCTCAGAGAGAGGAGGCAGATGCTGAAATACATGGGGTGCACACATTTTCGATGAAATGACCACCTACAATGCTAAATTTAAAATTGAATGGCTTACCTATAGCCATGGAACTGGACACTGGTGCTAGCCAATCCATCATGAGTAAAAAGATGTTTGAGAGATTGTGGTGCAACAAGGCACTCAGACCACTCCTGGTCCCCATCCACACGAAACTGAGAACGTACACCAAAGAGCTTATCACTGTCCTGGGCAGCGCCATGGTCAAGGTCACCTACGAGGGCACTGTGCAGGAACTGCCACTCTGGATTGTCCCGGGCGATGGCCCCACACTGCTTGGAAGGAGCTGGCTGGGCAAAATCCACTGGAACTGGGATGACAACTGAGTGCTATCACATGTCGATGAGGCCTCATGTACCCAGGTTCTTAACAAATTTCATTCCCTTTTTGAGCCAGGCATTGGAAACTTTTCCGGGGTGAAGATGCGGATCCACTTGGTCCTAGAGGCACGACCCATTCACCATAAAGTGCGAGCGGTACCTCACATGATGAGGGAGAGAGTGGAAATCGAGCTGGACAGGCTGCAATGCGAGGGTATCATCTCCCCAGTGGAATTCAGCAAGTGGGCCAGCCCGATTGTTCCAGTACTCAAAAGTGATGGCACGGTCAGGATTAGCGGCGATTATAAAGTAACTATTAATCGTTTCTCGCTATTGGACCAATACCCGCTACCTAAGGCAGACAATCTATTTGCGATGCTGGCAGGAGGCAAGACATTCACCAAGCTCGACCTGACTTCGGCCTACATGATGCAGGAGCTGAAGAAGTCTTCGAAGGGCCTCACCTGCATCAACACGCACAAGGGACTGTTCATCTACAACAGATGCCCGTTTGGAATTCGGTCGGCTGCAGCAATCTTCCAGAGAAACATGGAGAGCCTACTCAAGTTGGTACCACATACGGTGGTCTTTCAGGACGACATATTGGTCATGGGTCGGGATACCGCCGGGCACCTACAAAACCTGGAGGAGGTCCTCCAGCGACTGGATCGCGTAGGGCTGCGGCTGAAGAGGTCGAAATGCATCTTCATGGCAATAGAAGTCGAGTTTTTGGGGAGAAAGATCGCGGCGGACGGCATTCGGCCCACAGACGCCAAGTCAGAGGCTATCAGGAACACGCCCAGGCCACGAATGTCACGGAGCTGCGGTCGTTCCTGGGACTCCTCAACTATTTTGGTAGCTTCTTACCAGGATTAAGCACCTTTTAGAGCCCCTACATGTGTTATTGCGCAAAGGTGAGCACAGGTTATGGGGAAAAAAAACAAGTAATTGCTTTTGAGAAAGCCAGAAACATTTTATGCTCCAATAAGCTGCTTGTATTGTATAACCCATGTAAAGGACTTGTGCTAGCATGTGACACATCGTCGTATGGAGTCGGGTGTGTATTATAACAAGCTAACATTGCGGGAAAGATGCAACCTGTCGCCTATGCTTCCAGGAGCTTGTCTAAGGCCGAGAGTGCCTACAGCTTGATTGAGAAAGAAGCATTAGCATGTGTGTTCGGGTAAAGAAAATGCATCATTACCTGTTTGGCCTCAAACTTAAGCTGGAAATCGATCACAAGACCCTCACATCCCTGTTCACTGAAAACAAGGGGATAAATACGAATGCCTCAGCCCGCATACAAAGGTGGGCAGTCGCGCTATCAGTGTATAACTATACCATCCGCCACAGGCCAGGCATCGAGAACTGTGTGGATGCTCTCAGTCGGCTACCATTGCCCACCACGGGGGTGGAAATGGCGCAGCCTGCAAACTTGTTGATGGTGGCACAGCCCGCAGACTTGTTGATGGTCATGGAGGCATTTGAAAATGATAAATCGCCTGTCACGGCCCGCCAGATTAGGACTTGGACCAGCCAAGATCTTCTGCTGTCCCTAGTAAAAAACTGTGTACTGCATGGGAGCTGGGCCAGTATCCCCGTTGAAATGCAACAGCCAATCAAGCCGTTCCAGCGGCGAAAAGACGAGCTGTTCATTCAGGCAGACTGCCTGTTGTGGGGTAACCGCGTAGTGCTACCAGGGAGACGTTCATCTCGGATCTCCACAGCACATATCCGGGTATAGTAATGATGAAAGCGATAGCCAGATCCCACCTGTGGTGTCCCGGTATCGACTCTGACTTAGAGTCCTGTGTACGGCAATGCAGCGTATGTGCTCAGCTGAGCAACGCGCCCAGAGAGGCACCACTAAGTTTGTGGTCCTGGCCCTCCAGATCATGGTCGAGGATCCATGTCGACTATGCAGGCCCGTTTCTCGGTAAAATGTTCCTGGTGGTGGTGGATGCTTTTTCAAATGGATTGCATGAGAAATAATGTCGGGAAGCACCGCCAGCGCCACCATTGAAAGCCTGAGGGCCATATTTGCCACCCACGGCCTGCCTGACATTTTGGTCAGTGATAACGGGCCATGTTTCACCAGTGCCGAATTTAAAGAATTCATGACCCGCATTGGGATCAAATATGTCACCTCGGCCCTGTTTAAACCAGCCTCCAATGGGCAGGCAGAGCGGGCAGTGCAAACAATCAAACAGAGCATTAAACGAGTCACAGAAGGCTCACTCCAAACCCACCTGTCCCGAGTACTGCTCAGCTACCACACGAGACCCCACTCACTCACAGGGGTGTCCCCGGCTGAGCTACTCATGAAAAGGACACTTAAAACCAGACTCTCGCTGGTTCACCCCAACCTGCATGATCAGGTAGAGAGCAGGCGGCAGCAACAAAATGTAAACGATGGTCGCGCCACTGTGTCATGGGAAATTGATCTCAATGACCAAGTATGTGCTAAACTATGGACATGGTCCCAAGTGGATCGCGGGCACGGTGATAGCTAAATAAGGGAATAGGGTGTTTGTAGTCAAACTAGACAATGGACAAATTTGCAGAAAGCACCTGGACCAAACGAGGCTGCGGTTCACAGACTGCCCTGAACAACCCACAGCAGACACCACCTTTTTCGAGCCCACAACACACACCCAAAGGATCAACGACACCACGCCGGACCAGGAAATCGAACCCACCACGCCCAACAGCCCACCAAGGCCAGACTCACCTAGCAGCCCTGCAGGGTCAACAACATGCCACCCCTGCGAGGGTACAGCCAACACACCAGAACAGACATTTGTACTGAGGCGGTCCACCAGGGAAAGAAAGGCTCCCGACCACCTCACCTTGTAAATAGTTTTCACTTTGACTTTGGGGGGTGAGTGATGTTGTGTATCTATAAAGCATGCACTCTCATGTTCTGTCACCAGGGAGCTCATCCCGTGAAGTCCGAAGGGATCGCAGCATCCCTTGGGAGCACTGTATATAAGCCGGCCACTAAGGCCTGTTCCTCACTCTGGAGTGTCTTAATAAAGACTGAGGTCACTGTTACTTTAACCTCCATGTGTGCAGCCTCATCTGTGTTAGGAACACAATATTTACAATATACATCAATGATTTAGATGAAGGAATTGAATGTAATATCTCCAAGTTTGCAGATGACACTAAGCTGGATTGCGGTGTGAGTTGTGAGGAGGATGCTAAGAGGCTTCATGGTGACTTGGACAGGTTAGGTGAGTGGGCAAATGTATGGCAGATGCAGTACAATGGATAAATGTGAGGTTATCCACTTTGGTGGCAAAAATAGGAAGACAGAATATTATCTGAATGGTTACAGATTAGGAAAAGGGGAGGTGCAACAGGACCTGGGTGTCATAGTACATCAGTCATTGAAGTTTGGCATGCAGATACAGCAGGTGGTGAGGAAGGCAAATGGCATGTTGGCCTTCATAGCTAGAGGATTTGAGTATAGGAGCAGGGAGGTCTTACTGCAGTTGTACAGAGTCTTGGTGAGGCCACACCTGGAATATTGTGTTCAGTTTTGTTCTCCTAATCTGAGGAAGAACGTTCTTGCTATTGAGTGAGTACAGCGAAGATTCACCAGATTGATTCCTGGGATGGCAGGACTGACATATGAGGAGAGATTGAATCAACTGGGCTTGTATCCACTGGAGTTTAGAAGAATGAGAGGGGATCTCATCGAAACATATAAAATTCTGATGGTATTGGACAGGTTAGAGACAGGAAGAATGTTCCCGTTGCTGGGGAGTTCCCGAACCAGGGGTCACAGTCTAAGAATAAGGGGTAAGCCATTTAGGACTGAGATGAGGAGAAGCATCTTCACTCAGAGAGTGGTTAGCCTGTGGAATTCTCTGCAGCAGAAAGTTGTTGAGGCCAGTACTTTAGATATATTCAAAAGGGAGTTAGATATGGCCCTTACGGCCAAAGAAATCAAGGGGTAGGAGAGAAAGCAGGAAAGGGGTACTGAGGTTGAATGATCAGCCATGATCTTATTGAATTGCTGTGCAGGCTCGAGGGGCCGAATGGTTTGCTCCTGCACCGAATTTCTATGTTCTTATGTTTCTATGTCAGTTCATTGGAGATATTCAAGAGGGAGTTAGATATGGCCCTGATGGCTAAAAAGATCAAGGGGTATGGAGAGAAAGTAGGAAAGGGGTACTGAGGTGAATGATCAGCCATGATCTTATTGAATGGCGGTGCAGGCTCGAAGGGCCGAATGGCCTACTCCTGCACCTATTTTCTATGTTTCTATGTTTCTATGTTTTTCTATGGACATCGCCCCCGCCTGCTCGTTCCCGGTGAACCCCTTGAGACTGAATGGAACCTTGCTGGACCAGGGTGAATCGATTGGGTTCTTCACATGGATCACCATGCTCGAAGCTCCGGTGTCCACCAAGTAATTCCCCTCTATCTTCTCCAACCCCATCCTCAGCATGGTCTACTCCACAATCTTTCCTCCAGTGTCCCATCTTCCCACACCTGAAACACGTCCTAGCCTTCCCTGCACAAACCCCTTTGTGACGCCATTCCATTTTACTAGCCTCACTGCCCTTTATTTCATGTACCTTGCCCTTACTTGGTTTGACTTCCTCCTCTAAGCCAGTTTTAAAGGCCAGGCTCAGGTGATGGAGCACTCCGGCCTCTGTATTCGCGAGTTCCTCGGAGTCAAACCAGGCCTCCGCTTTTACCCTTATTCGTGGCAAAATGTTTGCCATGAGGGTCCTGAGCCAGTGGTTTCTCGGCACCCCCTGCAACTGTGCTCTGTCGAGTATCCCAACCGTGGCCATTTCATAGACGGGCCAGAGCCTGCCCGCGAACGCCTGAGGTGCTTCCCCTGCCAGTTGCAGTGTCCTCTCTACCCTAGAGAACGGACTACTCTGGATGTGACCCATGGCTCTCAGGATTTCCTCCTTTCAGCTGGCCGTGGTCCCCTGTCCCTGTTTGGTCTCTGCAGACAGGGCCTGATACAGTTTCCCATCCAGGGAAAACAGCAACAGTTTGTGAGCCTCGGCCTCACTACACTCGTTAATCCCCCCAACCTGGTCCACCTCGGTGAAGTGAACTGAGGGGTCCCTTTCTTTCTCTAACTTGGGCACCCCCGAGATCATATTCTGCAGCTGCGGGGTGGTGAATGGAACCATAAAATCACTTTGCAGTGTGCCCTGACCCACGCCGTCTACGGGCGGGCCGAACCTCTGCTGCCATATGGGTCACATCGGTCCCTTTGGTGCTTCAAGCGGTGGTCGGTCGTCTCTACCCTGTCCCCAATCCTCGCTATCTTCTCCTTCCTCTTCCCAGTCCACCCGAGCTTCCCCCGGGGCCATCAAGAAAACCATGCCTTTGGCTTTGGCTAGAACTTGAGTTAAGGTTTGGATTTTTTTTTGGCAGGGCCCGTGATTTCCACTCTCAAACCCACTTCGAGAGTGGCATAATGAAATAATTCCCTTCCCTCCCACCCTCCCCCTTAAAAGATCAGCCTTTGTTATCACTCCCTCATTGCTGCCCGCCTCATTTAGCATCGAGTGCGGTCGGAGCTCCTCAAACGAGTTTGTCCGCAAGTGCTGCCCTGTGCTTAGGGCTCAAGTGGGCCCCTCTTCTCTTTACCTTATAGTAGGGATGGAATGATAATTAGTAACCACCATCCTGCCCCCGTCCCCCGCAGTAAGACCCCAGTTGGAAACACTGTGAGCGCTTCACAAATAATGTTTGTTTATTCATGTGGCAGTTATTGCATCAGAAATCAATGCAAAAATCCAACTGATGGGAGAACACTCAAATTCATTCTTAGAGACACCTCCTGGAGAAACAGCAAGGTGGGGGTGATGGTGGTCTCTGTGCGTGTGGGGGGCGGGGAGGGGATTACTTACAGAATACTGATCAGAATACCAAATATTCATTTCTGAAATTTTACTACTTTCATTTTATGCTGTTTATATCACTGTTGTGAAAAAAATGTCCGGTTTTCAGAACAGATTTCTGGATTCCAGATGTCGACTCATGTGATCTGCACAGTGTCCGGTTTTCAGAACATTCCGGTTTTTGGAACTCTGGATTTTGGACGCTCAACCTGCAGTCACATTCAATGTACTTACTGTTTCACATCACACTGTCCTATACAAAGGCCTCTCCCTCCACAGAGCACATGTATGACACATTTTAATGTCCTCATTGACAACAACAACTTGTATTTATATAGCATCTTTAATGCAGTGAAACGTCCCAAGGCACATCACAGGGATTAAATATTTGACACCGAGCCACATAAGTAGAAATTAGCACAGGTGACCAAAAGCTCGGTCAAAGAGGTAGGTTTTAAGAAGCGTCTTGAAGGAGGAAAGAGAGGTAGAGAAGTGAAGAGGTTTAGGTATGGAGTTCCAGAGCTTAGGGTTTAGGCAACCGAAGGCACGGCCACCAATGGTTGAGCAATTATAATCAGGGATGCTCGAGGTCAGAATTAGAGGAGGGCAGACATTTCAGGGGGTTGTGGGGCTGGAGGAGATTACAGAGATAGGGAGGGGTGAGGCCATAGAGGGATTTGAAGGATGAGGATTTTGAAATCAAGGTGTTGCTTAGCCGGGAGCCAATGTAGGTCAGCGAGCACAGGGATGATGGGTAAGCTGGACTTGGTGCGAGTTAGGACATGGGCGGCCGAGTTTCGGATCACCTCTAGTTTAAGTAGGGTCGAATGTGGGAGGCCAGCCAGAAGTGTATTAGAATAGTCAAGTCTAGAGGTAACAGAGGCATGGATGAGGGTTTCAGCAGTGGATGAGCTGAGGCAAGGATGGAGACGGGAGATGTTACAGCGGTGGAAATAAGCAGTCTTAGTTATGATATGGATATGTGGTGGAAAGCTCGTTTCAGGGTCAAATATGACACCAAGGTTGCAAAAAATGTGATTAAGTCTCAGACAGTTGTTGGGGTGAGGAATGGAGTCAGTGACTTGGCAGTTACAGGAAATGTGATTAAAAAATGTATACAATAATTCCCGCACAAAAAAAGTATTGGATTTGACTTCTATGCGTTACTTGATAACCCATCACCCCTGTGCTCGCTGAACTATATTGACCTAAGCAACATCTCAATTTCAAAATTCTCATCCTTGTTATTGAATCCCTCCATGACCTCGACCCTCCCTATCTCTGTAATCTCCTCCAAGCCTACAGCCTACAAGAACTCAACTTACCTTTACTGCGTGATCTGTCCATTCAGATTCAAATACATGAAGACACCATGAAAATATGCCTGTTTTATTTAATGATAATACATAGGGTTTTTTTCGGTGTTTGAGTTAAAGAAATATATATATATATAGTTCTTCGAGGGAAACCTTTCCAAGCAGTGCGAAGCAACTAAAATAACTTTCCTAATCTCTCACCAGGTTTAACAATGAGTGACAGACTAGTGATGAGAATCTCAGTCAATTTGCTCTCAATGCAGTTGCTGCTGGGATCTTACAGTCTCTATATCAACTGAGTTTGATATCGTCACAGAGCACAGCACACACACAACTTCCAACATGGCAGGCAGCTCTCTCGGAAGCCTCGGGAATCTGCCTGGTTCTGTTTATTATTAACTCTGCAGTTGCAGTACACAATACGTCCACATCCACTGTGTGGAGCTACAAACATTACAGGCTTACAGGTATTACACTTCTCCCTCCTTAATGAAGAAGTTATTATAACAAACATCATACATAACTTTCATGTTTATACATAACACAGGATATAAACTTTTTTTTTCATATTTACAAATTTAACTTTACCACTTGTTTTCTGTTTTGAAGAGGATACCCTTGCTCTTGAACAGAACCTTCTAAACATGGTGTCGAATCTAAACTCATTCGAGGCTCATCCTGAGGAACATTTTCCTGCACGGAATTTCCTTGATTTTCATTTTTACTCACTCTAACTTCAGGCTCTTTGTTTTCCTGACTCGGACTCAGACTTTCATTCTGAATCTCTCCTGGATTTGTTTCCAGTACATTGGATGTAGGATATGCTACTGGTGTATCAAAACTATCTGATGAGTCAGAAATAATTGAATCATTCCCACCTTCAACTCCTTCCATGTCTGTAGGTAAAATATGATCAATATGAACAAACCTAACCTGTCCATTATCAAACATCTTTACCAAATATGTGCGAGGACCACATATCTTCACCACTCTTCCTGGTAACCACTTTAACCATTTATGGTGGTGGTTCTTCACTTTCACCTTCTGGTTTAATTTCACACTTCTCTCTTTTACTCTACCTTTATCATGATTCTCTTTTTGTCTTCATTGTGTCTCTTCTACGGACTGTGCCAAATTTGGTTTCACAACGAGAATCTGGTTTGAGGCTGTCGTTTGAGAAACAGCTCTGCTGGTGTTCTACCAGTAGTTGTATGAGGAGTATTTCGATATGTAATCAAAAAATTAGCCAATTTGTGATCCAATGACAACTGTCGTTTGCTTGGATTTGGATCTAACATTTGTTTTATGAGGGCACGTTTTACAATTTGTACAGTGCGCTCTGCTGCAACATTCGAAGCAGGATGGTATGGTGGAACCTTGGTATGTTTCACACCATTTTTGCTCGTGAATTGTGCAAATTCTTCTGAACGAAATTGTGGTCCATTATCCAAAACAATCTCTTCAGGGAGGCCAAATGAAGAAAATAATTTTCGTTAAATGTCCAATGATTTACTTGTTGTTATTTTCCACATTGGAAACACCGCAACCCACTTCGAATGGCTATCAATCACAATGAACAATTGTTGTCCTTCTAACTCAGCAAAATCAATAGGTAGCCTTTGCCACACCCTGGGAGGCCATTTCCATGGCTGTAATGGTACTGATGGTGGTTGCTTGCTTACCGATTGACATGTCGTACACTGACTCACGACGTACTCTATATCTTTATCAAGACCTGGCCACCATAAATAACTGTGTGCAAAACTCTTGGTCAAGCACATTCCCAGGTGCTGATCATGGAGGTCTCCTAATAATTTGGACCTGAATTTATTTGGTATAACCACTCTTGCACCCCACATGATACAATCTTTATTGACTGATAATTCATTCCGACGAATGAAGAATGGATGTGTATCTTTAACTGTTACCTGGTTTGGCCATCCATTTGCAATATACTCATACACCTTTGACATCACTGAGTCACGTTTGATTGCTCTCTTTAGCTGTGACTGGCAGTTCATCACTATATGAAAAAGAAAACATTTCTTCCCTATCGGGTGTAACTTGTGATGGGGAAGGCAATCTAGACATTGCATCAGCATTACTGTGATCAGCTGATCGCCTGTATTCAATATCTTATGTATATGCTGACAAAATCAAAGCACATCTCTGCATTCGGGCTGCAGCTAAGGTTGGAACCGGGGACTTTGGATGGAGGATTGCTGTTAGGGGCTTATGGTCCATAATAATGGTAAACTTATGACCATACCAATATTTGTGAAACTTCTTGACCCCAATAATTAATGCCAAAGTTTCCCTTTCAATTTGCGCATAATTACTCTCACTGGCACTGAGAGTGCGTGAAGCAAAAGCATTTGGTCTCTCCTCCCCACTACGTGATACATGAGAGATAAGAGATCACTGCCCCAACTCCATACGGAGAGGCATCACATGCTAGCTTAATCTCCTTAGATAGGTCATGGTGAACTAACATGATGCTCTATACCAATTTGCTTTTACACTCCTTGAATGCTGTATCGCATTCTTTTGACCACTTCCAATGGACCTGTTTTTTCAAAAGTTCATTCAGTGGGTGTAATACTGTAGCCAAATTTGGTAGGAACTTCCCATAATAGTTCAAAAGACCTGAGAATGAACGAAGTTCAGTGACATTCCTGGGAGTGGGTGCATTTCTAATTGCATCCAATTTTTCCATGGTCGGATGTAAACCATCTTTTTCTACTCTGTACCCTAAGTACTCCACTGAGTTTTTAAATAACTCACACTTACAAGCAGACATTCATACTCTGTGCTTCTCTAGCCGCTTGAGGACTTCATTCAATATGTTATTATGAAATTAGTATGTCATCCAAATAACATACTACCCCATCAATACCTTGCAAAATCTGGTTCATCACCCCTTGGAATATGGCAGGGCGGAAGACACTCCAAACGGTAGCCTATTAAATTGATATAGGCCTAGATGATTATTTATAGTCAAACATGACTTGGACTCCTCATCTTGTTCAAGCTGTAAGTAGGCATTTGTAAGATCCAGTTTTGAGAAGATCTGACCACCTGTCAGTGTTGTGAACAAATCTTCTATATTCGGCAATGTATTGGGGACATTACCCTCTCAAACCTGGTTTATAATCACTTTATAATCACCACACAATCTTATCTTGCAGTTGTGTATCTGTAAAGCATGCACTCCCATGTTCCGCCAGCAGGGAGCTCATCCCCTGAAGTCCCAAGGGATCCCAGCATCCCTTGGGAGCACTGTATATAAGCCGGTCCCTAAGTCCCGTTCCTCACTCTGGAGTGTCTTAATAAAGACTGAGGTCACTGTTACTTTAACCTCCCTGTGTGCAGCCTCATCTGTGTTAGGAACACAATAACTGGCGACGAGAATACGAATCCAACGCAAAGATGCAGCAAACTGTGGGCATCCTGGAGAAGTTCTCGGAGGGTGAGGACTGGGAAGCCTATGTCGAACGGCTAGACCAGTACTTTGTAGCCAACGAGCTGGACGGAGAAGGAAGCGCTGCAAAAAGGAGAGCGGTCCTCCTCACGGTCTGCGGGGCACCGACCTATAGCCTCATGAAGAATCTTATGGCTCCGGTGAAACCCACAGATAAGTCATATGAGGAGCTGTGTACACTGGTTCGGGAGCATCTTAACCCGAGGCAGAGCATGTTGATGGCGAGGTATCGGTTCTACACGTGCCAGCGATCTGAAGGTCAGGCGACTTGCAGGACAATGTGAGTTTGATGGCTACCTGGAGCAGATGCTCAGAGACATTATATTGGGGACATTACCCTCTCGAACCTGGTTTACGGTTACTTTATAATCACCACACAATCTTACCTTGCCATCGGACTTAGGTACAACAACAATGGGTGTAGCTCAATTACATCGATCTATCTTACAAATAATGTTCTCAGTCTCTAGTCTTTTGAGTTCTTGCTCAACTTTCTCCTTGAGTGCACATGGTACGGAACGTGGCTTGTAGTAAACCAATCTATCATCCTTCTGTACCCTGACACTCGCCTTGAAGCCTTGGATCGGACTGCCCGTTTCGCAGAACACCTTCGGATACTTCGTGATAACCTCATCCATTGATGAAAATCTCGCTTCCACACAGAAAATCTTACTCCGATCCAGATTCAGTGAGCTCAACCAATTTCTTCCGAGTAAGGCAGACTTGTCTTCCTTCACTACTATTAGAGGCAAGTTCTGAAATTGATCTTTATATTTCACCAGTATGGTGATACGACCTACCACAGCAATTTTCTCTCCCAAGTAGCCTCGCAGCTCTCTCTTGAATTTCTACAGCAACTCCGGTACTACACTCACGGATGCACCATTGTCAATTTCCATTGGTATCTTGAATCCCGCAACATCTATGTGGATTTTGATGCTTTCCGAATCGCTGTCTGTTAACCTCGTGCTCCTGATGACGTGTAACTCTAACATCTCTTCATCCTGTTGTTGTTCTTCCATGCTATGTGGTATCTTTGGATTTCTACTCATAGCTTTGAATGCTGAACTCATAGCTTTAAAAGCTGGTTTACCCTTCAGTCGGCATGCCTTCGCAAGATGCCCAGTCTTTCTGCAGAAGAAACACTCTGCCTTCATGTATGGACAACTTTGAGCAATGTGTTGTCCCAGGCACCTATAACATGACTTCGACGCTCTGGTAGAATTTCTGAAACTTTCGGCTATGGCCGTCTTTTACTTTGAACCTGCAGGTGATTTACCTCGGTTGATTGACGACCGTAATCATTATTTAATTCTCGGGAATATTGTTCAGTCATGCTCATCGACCTCGCTGTCTGACAAGCAATCTCAAAAGTCAAGTCATCCATCGTCAATAATTTCCTTCTGATCGCATCATTTTTCACCCCACAAACAAAAGGATCCCGTAATGCTCGGTTTTGAAAGTTTCCAAAATTACAGTGCATCGCTAGCTTTTTTAATGCTACAATGTAGTCACTGATACTCCCATCAGCCTTTTGATTCCGAATCCTGAAACGATAGCTTTCAGCAATTTCTAATGGTTTGGGATTATAGCGCTGCTCCAGCTTCGTTAAAATCTCTTTAAGCATTGTGTCCTTTGGCTCATCAGGCACAAACAGATTTACAAGGGTTTCGTACAATGTCGGACCCGCCTCCGATAAGAAGATCGCTTTCTTACATTCCAACACAGCCCGGTTCTGGACTGCATTGTCTGGAACTTCGATTATGTTATTTGCAATGAAATACATTTCTAGCCGATCCACATACGCTTTAAAATGTTCCCGGTCATGTCTATATTCCCCCAAATGTCCGATTACACCTGCCATTTTAATCTCTAGCTGTTCACACCATGTGTTGTATTTTCCCTCGGATTTTGTAGCTTTTTTCCAAAGACAGAAACTTCCAAAGTCTCTCTGTCAGCTGGCTGACTCCTTCCCCAACAAAATTTAAGCTTTAATTCATCCAAAAAATCCCATCTCGCCACCAAATGTGCTATCTTCACAGCGCACAGCATGCACACAGCTTCCAATATGGCAGGCAGCTCTCTCAGAAGCCTCTGTAATCTGCCTGGTTCTGTTTATTATTAACTATGCAGTTGCAGTACACAATACGTCCACATCCACAGTGTGGAGCTACAAACATTACAAGCTTACAGAGATATCACCTTTGCATCTTTGTTTAAAAATAGAGCTCTCTTTTCTAGGGACGGTATTGTCTTGTACTGGTGCATTGCCAGGCAAATAAAAATCTTCCACAGGCAAGTCGGCAGGATCCAGAGGGGCAAAAATTCAGCCTCCTGAAAATGCCTCTTACCGCCGGAAAGCGGTGGCCACATGGCGGAGTCAAATGGCTGCCGCTCGTGATATTCTCCTCGGTGCTTTTTCTAGTAGTCCCCACTTCTGCCTCACTGCTGCCGACCCCTCATAAGTGCATCATCAAAGCGCGCACTGCCGATCTCCTGCACCTCAATCCAAATTCAGCTGCAAAAATTTTTGGGCCGCCGAACGGTGCCCTGACAGTTTTTTCTGTCGGTGCGCTGTGTTCCCTGTATGTGTGACATGGCTGTGTGGTGGCCACTTCAGGGGAGGACGCACAGCCACGGCACTGGGTCTGGGGCTGGGGTCATTTTACTTTTTTTGTCAGCCCGACAATTATGCCCCTGTGCTTGACCGGGCTGCCAACTCTTAGGTGCCAGGTTGCTGACCCGGCTGAAAACCTCCCTGGGGGGCCAGTGGACCTAACTAAAATAATGGCAGAACTCGCAGCGGCTCTCCCCTTTAAGTGGTAACGCACAAGAATCATGATGTCATCAGCGCTATGCTGCTGAGTGACAGCGGCAGAGGCTCCATCCCGCCTCCACTTCCGCCTCTCACCAGCACATACCGCCACACTACTGCCACCACTATGACCGACTTCCTGGCCACTCGAAAAAAAATGACAAAAAGCTGAATTTCGCACAAGAGGCCACCTCATCCAACGCAGCGGTGAAAACACATCAATAGTGGTAAGTGTGATCCATTTCGGGTGCCGGTAAATTTCTACCCCAGTATGTTTTGCAATGGTTCGGCGTGCCCTCATTTTAATCATGGAACTGTTCTGCAGGTCAACATCTGTCAGAGAAAAATAGGCTTGTGTTTTGGGTGTGATCTTTCAATACAACAATATGAAAACATTCCAACAAAGACCACAAGATGAACTTATCATTCTCTTTTAAGTGTCAATCGACCTGCTGCCCATTGCCAGTCATTTCTAGGTTTTTTTCATTTCAGATTTCCAGAATTTTAATTGTGATGTCTTTGAAGAAATTAGCATATGCTGCAAATCAGATCTTACAAATATTATATACTGTTATGCTCGACACTTTCAACTGACTTAGTAGATTTTTTCTAAAAACAGAAAATCCTGAAGAGTTGTCAACCCAAAATGTTAATTCTGTTTCTCTCTCCACAGGTGCTGCGTGACCCACTCAGGTTTCCAGCATTTTCTGTTTTTATTTCAGATTCCAGTATCTGCAGTATTTTGCTTTTGTATTGTTGTAGTAGATTTTTTCATCCTTCAGTACATGTTCATAAGCTGAAATAAAAACAGAAAATGCTGGAAATACTCAGCAGGTCAGGCAGCATCTGTGGAGAGAAACAGAGGTAACGTTTCAGGTCGATGACCTTTCATCAGAACTGGAAAAAATTAGAGATGTAACAGATTTTAAGCAAGTGCAGGGAAAGTGGGGGGGGGGGGGTGGTGGGGGAGGGGGAGGGGCCGGGGGAGGGGGGGGGGCGCGGGGTGATGGTGAAAGAACAAAAGGGAAGGTCTGCGTTAGAGCAGAAGGCAGGAGAGATTGGATGACAAAAGCAACGATAGTAAGTGAAAGGAGATGGTAATGGGACAAGTAAACAAACAAAAGATGGTTCTAGAAGAAATGTAAATGGGAATGGCAGAATTATCAACAGTTGCCATCTGGAAAAACGGGGACACAGAGGTTATGCTCTGAAACTGTTGAACCCGATGTTGAGACCAGACGGCTGTAAAGTGCCTAATCGAAAGATGATGTGCAGTTCCTCGAGCTTACGTTGAGCTTCGTTGGAACAGTGTAGGAGGTCGAGGATGGAGAGGTCAGGGTAGTAGTGGAGTGGAGAATTAAAGTCACATGCGAGCAGAAGCTCGGGGTCACATTTGAGGGGTCACCCAATCTGCGTTTAGTCTCTCCAGTGTAGAGAAGACCGCATTGTGAGCACTATATAAAATTGCAAAAAGTACAAGTAAATCACTGTTTCACCTGGAAGGAGTCTTTGCGGCCCTGGACGGTGGGAAGGGAGCAGATAAAAGGGACAGATGTTTCATAAGATGAGATAGTCTACTCCTCATAATTCAACATTTTTTAAAGCACTCAAAAAGTTGTATAATCCTAGAATTCGAATTAAGCAATGCAAGTAGCACAGCAAAATGGAAATTTAGTTCTTAAAATAATTGTATTAAGCAACTTCAATTTAAGAGGAGTAGACTGTACAATCCTTTGAAAGTAAATGATCTTCAGGTAGAATTTCCACAGTGGTTCCCTGATCTCATGCCATAATTTAGGTGATGTTTATTGGAAACCTCGGAGACAAAATATAAACAGCTGTTTACAGCATTTCTTCAGGATTTCTGCTAATCATCCAACGATTGGGAAAGTCTCCTTGGAAATTTGTGTTCTGACATTCTAATCCAATGTGCGTGTTATTTTAAAACTTTAAATTTGTAAGTTGCCCATTCCCTATGTGAAACCTCTAGTTTTTCTTCTCTTCACTACTACGCTATACTTCAAAGGAGCTTCATGGCTGGTTTTGAATTTATTTGAAAATTCCTCTCGAAGAATTGCTGCTCACTCCTGACACATCAGAGGTGATCGTCCAGGTATACACGGATAACAGGGAGTCTCACCTGCAAGCAGTGCATATTGGGGATAATTCCCCTTCAACTTTTCTCATATTTTAGTTAAAATAATAAAAATAGCATAATTGTACAAAACTAATGAGGAGCATCCATAGTCTATCACATTCAGGTGCTCCTGTAGACAGTCCATGGATAACTAGAGAAAGTAGATACATTGTCCCACAGATATTCTCCAGAAAGTACAAACACGGGCCTGTCAAGAGACAGGGAGTGGCAGGCAATCAAAGATAGATTGCTGTGCATATGACAATACAGGCTGGATTTTCGGCTTTGCTCATTTCGGGGCGATAATGATGGCGGGGCGGTAAAATTTGCGCCCGGGAACAGTTTGCGCCTCAGTTAGCAAAATTCAGCAGCTGGGCCCTGAGTGTGGGAGGAGTGCTGAGGGAGGCATTGTACACCTCTCTTAGGGTGCTAGCGAGCGAGAATTCCGAGCTAAACAGCCAGCCTCAGAGCGCTTTGAGAGAGGCCTGGGGGGGGCGGAAAACCTGAATTAAAAACCTCCAAAAACATTCCCAATAAATAACTTAGTCCACCACAACATAAATCGCAAAAAAAAATAAAACCAATTATACTTACCTGAGGTCGACACTACTTACCTCACTGCAGCCGCTACAGGCGGTCCCAGCACGGCGCCCTACGGAGCGCTATGGATTGGACGGGAGCCAAAAATAGAGCCACTGTCACAACCAGGGGCGTTGCACAGCGGCTCACCTCCTCCGGGTGGTAATGCTCCGCACCCCGCCAAAACTGGCCCCGAAAATCCCCGTGGGGCACTGGAAGCTGGCCGTCCACCCGTAAGTGCTTACTGACACCACATGCCACCCCTCCGAGGTGAAAACAGAGGCAGACAGGACCGGAAAATTCAGCTGTACACCTCTGTAGTGTAGATTTGTAAACTTGTGTTCCTGTTGGAAGTGTTACTCACCGGGAGTGCATATTAGGAATTTGAGTGCAGAGGTCAACAAGAACTTGGATCTATATAGTGCCTTTAAGGTAGAAACAAAGGCCTAGAAATTCAAACCTTTAGTGCCGGCCATTAAGGTTTTGAAGAAAAATGTTGGCCGCCTTGCTTCCGTCCACTTCTGGCGCGGCAGGCAGCAACTTCCATATTGGGCAGGTCAGCAGGACTGCCACTGCCTGCATTCACCGCAAGTATTTTAATTACCAGGAGTGTGATATCAATCTATGTGCAATGCTAAATTGATGCATGCTCAGTGATTTTGGACTTCTCTGCTCCTCTTACCACCCTCTCCAAAGCACGCCCATGTGGGCAGCCGTTAACAGCACATAGAGACGGGAGAAAGTGATGGTGAGCTGTAAACTTACTTATAAACATTCTGTACAATTCATGTTTACTGTGCTAATTTAAATCAGTTGCACTCAACTAATTGACTTTCATTGGCCCGAAAATTCCGGTCGGAAGCTTCCCGCGGGCAATTGCCTTCCGACCGGAGATTTTTTACGAAAGTACCTGGTGGTCTCGGAGGCGCCCTGGATTGCGGGCTTCTCTTCCCGTGCTGCGAAGTGCGCTCCCATCTAAAGGGTTCCCACGCAGAAGATGCAGTCATGTGTGAATGCTCAGCCAATCAGGTAAGTAGTTCAGAGGTTCCCATTAATAGCACTGAGACTCACGCAATGCGCATGCGCTGAAAATCGGCTTTTCCGATCTGTCAAGCTGGAGCTTGACAGATCGTCCGCAGATCGGGAGCGAGGACATTTGTACAGGCAAGTTTGTGAGATTTACACATATCTTGGCCAGCAAATGTCCTCAAAAATCTTCAGTCTGAAAAAGCATGCGCATAGCTTACTTTTACAGGCACATGTTTAAAAATACTCATAAACACAATAAAATAAAATAAAATAAACACATTGTATTGTTAAAAACTCTGCCCACTAAGGTAAGTTTATTTTTAACCCGAATTATAAAACTTTAAAAAAAATCAGAAATATATTGTTTTTTTCTAAGGCATTTATTAACTTTAATTTTAATTAATTTTAATTATGTGAGGTCTGTTTTTTATTTTTTATTATTGTGTGTTTGTTTTCTCCCCCATTAATAGCATTGGTTAAGAAACATAGAAACATAGAAATCTACAGCACAGAAGGAGGCCATTTCGGCCCATCATGTGCGCACTGGTCGAAAAAGAGCCACATGACCCTCGGTCAGCAGCCCTGAAGGTTACAATTAAACCTATGAACAATGAACAATAGCGGAAAGGTAAAGAGCATCCGGCCCAACCAGTCCGCCCCACACAACTGCGACACCTCATGCATTGCAACATTTAACACTCCACCCCAACCGGAGCCATGCAATCTCCTGAGAGAGGCAAAAAAACAGATAAAAACCCAGAACAATTGGGGGAAAAAGTCTGGGAAAATTCCTCTCCGACCCATCCAGGTGATCAAACCTAGTCCAGGAGATCATTCTGGCCATATTTGATTCCTTGAAGTACTTACAATCATATCTGCACCAGCCAATAAGAGATTATCCAGTCCAATCCCACAAACCCGCTCTAGGTCCGTAACCCTGCAGGCTTTAGCTCTTCAAGTGCACATCGAAGCACCATTTAAATGAGGTGAGGGTTTCTGCCTCTACCACCCTCCCAAGCAGTGAGTTCCAGACCTCCACAACACTCTGTGTGAAGAAGCTTCCCCTCAAATCACCTCGAAACCTTCCATCAACCACTATAAAACTATGCCCCCTCATAATTGACCAAGGGAATTAGGCACTTGCTATCCACTATATCCAGGCCCCTCAAAATGTTATACACCTCATGAGGACTCCTCTCAGCCTCCTCTGTTCCAAGGAGAACAAACCCAGCCTATCCAATCTGTCCTCATAGCTAAGATTCTCCATTCCAGGCAGCATCCTTGTAAATCTACTCTGCACCCTCTCCAGTGCAATCACATCTTTCCTATAATACGGCGACCAGAACTGCACGCAGTACTCCAGCTGTGGCCTAACCAGAGTATTATACAATTTCAGCATAACCTCCCTGCTCTTGTATTCTATGCCTCAGCCAATAAAGGCAAGCATTCCGTATGCCTTCTTAACCAACTTATCCACCTGGCCTGCGACTTTCAGGGATCTGTGGACCAATGGTGGAGCTGTTGGAGGCGTGGCCTATTCACTTGGAGCCTGGAGCAGTTGGAGAAGGAGCTACCTGCTGTTGCTCCTGCCTGGAAAGCCTCTGTGATACCTGTGAAACAGCCCAGGAAGAGGAGGAAGGGGCTTTCTACATTCCAATCCATCCAGAGGGAGAGGAGGAGAGCAGAAAATTCAGCAACCTTTAATACTGCTGCAGAGAGTTGGAGAGAGGGGGAAAAAGAACAACAACTATCCAGTGTGGAAGGAGGGAAAGACTTCATCATCAAGAGGTGGGTGTATTTTGGTGCATTCCCCGAAAGACTTTGTTGTATCGATGGGGGGAGGAAAGAAGACCATTTCGAGGGCCGGAACATCGTGGGGGGTGTGTGTGTGTGGAAGTGTGTGTGGGGGTCTGGCCCACAACTAGGCCCCACACACCACTGAAGCACCCCTCCCCCATTGCCTAGCGTGGGATAGCTGGAGCTACCTGGCTGAAGAACTATTAATTACCTTATTTAACATCGTTGGGAGTGTGTGCCTGGGTGGCTCCAGCTGCCCCAGGTGAAGACATCTTCTCCCCCCACCCGAAGACCATCTACAAAGACTGTGTTTTTTGCCTTTCCATCATCTGGGGAGTGCACCCCAAGAAACACCCACCCATCGCTGTGAGAGGAGACCTGCCTTCGCAGCTTCCCTCTTTCCAAACCCCCTCTCTCTTTCTCTGTCACCCTCTGTCTCTCCCCTCTCTCTCTGAGAGCCCCTTTCTCCTAATTGAGAAAACAATTAAGACAACTGAGCAGAGGGAGCAAGGCCCCTCCCCAATTGTCAACCAGGGGAGAGGTGTGCCTCATTGAGAGCTCCTCTGTTCAAACACTTAAACGAGGCCAACTAAGAACATTAAGGCCTGTGACTTTGGGGTGGGTGTAGCCCTTAAAGGGACCCCGTGATGGCGACCCCATCCACGCCGGTGGCGGGGCCAGCAAAGACATATGCGCAGGCGGCGTCCACATCCACGGCGCCTCCTGGGCCTCCTGCTGCCCTGCCACCTTTCAGACTAATAACAAAGAAACACGTGGTCAAGAGCTACACTCACCCCACAATGAGCATTGAGGAGTGCGTTCGGGCGATGGCTGGGGTAGTCGGCCCCTCGGCCATTGTCGCAGCCTCCAAGATGTCTGGGAAGGCGGTGTTCTTCCTGGGGTCGGAGCGGGCGGTGTCCCTGGCCCTTGAAAAGGGGTTCACGGTGGGCGGGACGTTCCTGCCGGTGGACCCTCTCGAGGCCGCCGCGCAGAGGGTCATCCTTTCAAACGTCCCGCCCTTTGTTCCCGCTGAGCTCCTCCTCCCTCACCTACACCAAGTGGGGGAGGTAAGGTCGGGGATCAACCCCATACCGCTCGGCCTCAGGGAGAACAGCCTGCGCCACGTGTTCTCCTTCCGCCGCCAGCTCTTTGTCCGGCTGGCGCGGGAGGAGACGACAGAGGGGTATTTTAATGTGGTGCACGAGGGGACTGCCTACCGCGTCTTCTGGACGTCGGACGGCGTGCGGTGCCATGCCTGTAGGGAGGTGGGGCACGTTCGCAAGAACAGCCCCGCCTCCAAGGCCGCCAAACCACCGAAGGCGGCCAAGGCTGGCGCCGCCGCCACCCCTCCCCCTAGTTGCGTCCGCGTGCCGGGAGCCGTAGGTGCGCGGGCATCATCGGGGGCCTTTGTTTTCACGGCCTCCGGCGGGCGGGAGGGAGAGCGTCCGATCGGAAAGAAGGCGCGGAGGAAGGCGAAACATTTCGACGCGGGTCCCCTCAGTGCGCCAGACAATTTGATCACTGCGCTCAGCCCAACCCCGTCACCGGCGAGCGCGGGGTGCCCTGAGCCTGTGCCCGAGCCCTTGACCAATATCACAGAGGGGCTCGGGCGCGGGCATGATAAGAAAAAGGGGGGAGTGGAGCGGGAGGCCTCGGCAGACATGGAGGTCTCCCTGCCTCCGCGCCCCCCCAGGAACAAAAGGAGGCGCCGCTCCAATGAGGCAGAGGGGGAACAACATCCCTCCGCGGAGGAGTCGGTGCCCGCCGCATGTCCCGCGTCCCCCACCAGCGCCCCCAAACTGCGCTGTAGGCGAGAGGATTCTGTCCCCGGGGACGGTGAGACAGTCGAGGCTGCCCAGCCTCTGCCTCCCGGGGATTGCGTGGAGGATCTGCCTGTCGTGGGGGGCGTGGGGCCAGCGGAGGAATGCGTAGCCGCCGGGTCGAGCGTCCCGGGGACTGAGGCGGGCGGGGCCGAAAAGGCCGAACCTGAGCCCGCCCAGCTATTAACCAACTTCCCCCGGGAGTCGCTCGACCCGGAAGAAACAAAAATTTTAACAATTTTAATGATTCTGTACACGCTGGGCCGGGGGGAGGCGGCGGGGAAGGGGAAGAACAACAACCCTCACCCCCTACTTTGGAGCTGGGGTACTTGGAGGACCTGGATAATTTCTTTGACCAGGTCTCTCCGTGTTCCCCGGTTCCTGGGGCGGAGGGGGAACCCCTTCCGCTGTCACTTCCTGACCCAGCACCGCTTTTAAAAGAGCCCAGTGGGGACTCCTCTGCCGACGATCCTGGGGGTGGGATCGGGGTAGAGCCAGGGCCAGATGGAGCGGCCGGGCCGTTTGCCGTACCTCGTGCGGTCGACGGGCCGGCTGGTGGCGACGACCTCCCGGAGGGGGACGGGGACTCGGTGGGGGACGAGGGAGAAGATCTCGAGTCCATCGCCAGTGAGGCGGTGGATCTCCTCGTGCCCGCCGCTGAGTCCCCCCTCATTCCTGCAAAGGAACTCCGGGATTTTTTGGTCCAGAGCCAGGGTCGCCGCAACCGAACCCATCTAGCCCGGGAAAGATGGTCCGAGCCGGGACTGCTCGTCGCGTCCGTCCGCGCCGCCGCTAAAACCATGGCCGCGGGCGGGCCCTTATCAAAGGCGCAAGGTCTTGAGCTGCGCCGGCTCAAAAGGTTCCTCGCTGGGCTGCTGAAGGAGTGGAGGTCAACAAAAGACTCCGCTCCCGCCTTCGCAATAGGTTAGGTAGAGGTTGCACTATGCTTTTGTCATGAAGATAACCATAGCCAGCCTCAACATCAACGGCTGCAGAGAGGCACACCGTAGATTTAACAATTTTTCGCTCCTGCGGGAGGGGAAATATGCGGTGTGCTTCCTGCAAGAAACCCACACCGTTCCGGGAGACGAAGCCATGTGGCTCCTGGAATGGCAAGGAGAGGTCCGCATGAGCCACCTCACTACTACTTCTTGTGGGGTGGCCATCTTGTTGGCCCCGCATTTTCAGCCGGAGATCTTGGGGGTCGAGGAGCCCGTGCCAGGCCGCTTGCTGCACGTCACGGTTCGCCTGGGGGACGTGCCGCTCCATCTCGTGAGCATGTACACCCCTCAGCCCGGCCCGCAGCAAACGCACTTCTTCGTAGATGTGTCCGTTCTTCTTGGCTCCGTCGACGTCGGCGACTGCATTGTCCTCGGGGGGGATTTTAACTGCACCCTCGAGGCGAGGGACCGCTCCGGTGCCCCGCAGAGCATGACGGCGATGGAGAAGTTGAGGGACCTGGTCGGGTCCTTCGACTTGGTGGACGTCTGGCGAAATCTCCATCCCGACTCCAGCGCCTTTGCTTAGGTGAGGCCTGGAGTAGGATGGTCCAGAGTCGACCGCCTTTACGTGTCTCGGGCGTACGTTTCCTGCGTCCCAGCGGCCTCCATGCGGCCGGTGCCGTGTTCGGACCACCACCTGGTGTGGGCGGAGCTCGCTTCGCTCCGCGCGAGGACGGGGTCCGCGTACTGGCATTTTAACAACCAGCTGCTGGAGGACGTGCGGTTCCAGGACTCGTTCCGTCGTTTCTGGGCCGACTGGAGAAGGAAGCAGGGGGGCTTCCCCTCCTTGAGGCTATGGTGGGACGTGCGCAAGGCTCATGTCCGCGTCTTCTGTCAAGAGTACGCGAGGGGGTCGACCAAGAGGCGGGCGGCCAGGGTCGGGCGCCTCGAAAAAGAGGTGCTCGACCTGGAAGCCCGTCTCGGTCAAGTCGTCCAGGACCCGGCCCTGCAGATTTTGTACGAAGCGAAGAAGGCCGCGCTGAAGGACCTGCAGCTCGTCGGGTCCCGAGGCGCGTTCGTGAGGTCACGGATCCGGTTCCTGCGGGATCTGGACCGCGGCTCCCCCTTCTTCTACTCGCTAGAAAAAAGACAGTGTCCGTAAGCAGCTCTTGACGCTGCTGGCCGACGCCGGCTCTCTCGTCTCGGATCCGGAGGGCGTCAACAACAGGGCCCGTGAATATTACGGGGCTCTGTTCTCTCCAGAGCCGTCCAGCGAGGAAGCACGTAGAGATTTGTGGGAGGACCTGCCGAAGTAATCATACTCCCTATATTCAAATCTAGATCATTGATGTATACCATAAAAAGCAAGGGATCCAGTACTGAACACTGCGGAACCCCACTGGAAACATCCTTCCAGTCACAAAAACATCCATCAACCCTTTGCTTCCTACCTCTAAGCCAATTTTGGATCCAACTTGCCATTTTGCCCTGGATCCCATGGGCTTTTATCTTCGTGACCAGTCTGCCATGTGGGACCTTATCAAAAGCTTTGCTAAAGTCCACATACACTACATCATACGCACTACCCTCATCGACCCTCCTGGTTACCTCCTCGAAAAATTCAATCGGGTTAGTCAAACACGATCTTCCCTTAACAAATCCGTGCTGACTGTCCCTGATTAATCCTTGCTTTTCTAAATGTAGATTTACCCTGTCTTTCAGGATTTTTTCCAATAATTTTCCCACCACTGAGATTAGGTTGACAAGCCTGTAATTACTCGGCCTATCCCTTTCTCCCTTCTTTAACAAGGGTACCACATTATCAGCCCTCCAGTCCTCCGGCACCATGCCTAAATCCAAAGATGATTGGAAAATGATGGTCAAGGCCTCTGCTATTTCCTCTTTTGTTTCGCTCAAAAGCCTGGGATGCACTTCAACCGGGCCTGGGGACTTATCCACTTTCAAAGCTGTTAAACCTATGTTTATTTCATTCAGAATTTCACACTCCCCCTCAATAGCAGTATCTGCATTGCCCCTTTCCTTTGTGAAAACAGACGCAAAGTATTCATTAAGAATCTAACCAAAATCTTCCGCCTCCTCACAGAAACCCTCATGGTTTCTAATAGGCCCTATTCTTTCTTTAGTTATCCTTTCACTCTTAATATATTTATAGAACATCTTTGGCTTTTCCTTAATTTTACTTGCCAAGAATTTTTCATGCTCTCTATTAGCATTTCTAATATCCTTTTTAATTTTATCTCTGAACTTTCTATAATCCTCCAGAGATTCGACGATATTTAGCTGTCGGTATATGACATACGCTTCAATTTTTCTTTTAACCCCTGTAAGTCTCTAAACATCCAGGGGGCTCTAGAATTGTTATTCATTTGTTTTTCTTTAAGGGCACATGTTTGGCTTGAGCCTTCCGGATTCCTGCTTGAATGCCTCCCACTGTTCCGACAATGATTTACCCATAAGTAGCTGTTTCTAGTCCACCGTGGCCAAATCTCTTCTCAGCTTAGCAAAGTTAGCTTTTTCCCAATTTGGGACTTTAATTCCTGGTCTATCCTTTTCCTTTCCCATAACTATCTTGAATCTGACTGAATTATGGTCACTGGCACCCAAGTGCTCTCCCATTGATACCCCTTTCAAATGCCCAGTTTCATTCCCCAAAACTAAATCCAGAGTCACCCCCTCCCGTGTTGGGCTTGTTACATACTGACTAAAAAAGTTCTCTTGAATGCGCTATAAGAATTCTGCACCCTCTATACCCTTCACACTATATTTGTTGCAATCAACATTAGGATAGTTGAACTCCCCTCTTATTACTGCCCGATGATTTTTGGAGGTTTTCAGCAACGCATCGATTTCAAAATTCTCATCCTTGTTTACAAATCGCCCCTCCCTAGCTCTGTAACCTCCTCCAACCCCACAACCCCCCGAGATGTCTGCGCTCCTCTAATTATGCCCCTTGAGCATCCCTGATTATAACTGCTCAACCATTGGTGGCCGTGCCTTCTGTTGCCTAGGCCCTAAGCTCTGGAACTTCCTCCCTAAACCTCTCTGCCTCTCTACCTCTCTTTCCTTCTTTAATATGTTTCTTAAGCTGCTAGAATTTCTTCTTATGTGGCTCGGTGTCAAATTTATTTATTTTTGTCTTATAACACTCCTGTGAAGCAGCTTTGGATGTTTTACTACGTTAACGGCGCTATATAAATAAAAGTTGTGTTTAGCAGAGACTTTTCACCATTGCGAAGCAGTCACAAAGCAAAAAATTTCTTTGAAACAGGAGTGCAAGCAATTAAAAGATACAATCAAAGAGCATGATAACAGAATCAATGAGGTTGAGGAAGCTGTAATACGGAAAAGAGCGACCATTGTCAGTTGTGCAGAGGCATAACTGGACAAAAGACCAAAGAATGAGGAGCTAGGACAGACCATTAGTGAATGGCACTCTTGGCTTAGAGAAGTGGAATAAGAGAGAGGTGATTTAAAATACACTTTTAGACAGTCACTTCAAACCTTGCAGGAGCTGGGGCCCCATGGCACCCAAGTTGTCGAGTCAGTCTTAGAAGGAGTTCGCGGGTTTGGGATGTGCTGCCAAAGAAGCTTAGGTGTATTGCTGCAGTGCATCTTATAGAAAGTACGCACTGCAGAAACGGTCTGCCGGTGGTGTAGAGAGTGAATGTTTAAGGTGGTGGATGGGATGCCAATTAAGAGGGCTGCTTTGTTCCGGATAGTGTCGAGCTTCTTGAGTGTTGTGGGAGCTGCACTCATCCAGGCAAGTGGAGAGTATTCCATCACACTCCTGACTTGTGCCTTGTAGATGGTGGAAAGGCTTTGGGGAGTCACTTGCCACAAAATACCCAGCCTCTGCCCACTCTTGTAGCAACATTATTTATGTGGCTGGTCCAGTTAAGTTTCTGGTCAATGGTGACACCCAGGCTGTTGATGGTGGGAGATTTAAAGATAGTGATGTTATTGGATGTCAAGGGGAGGTGTTTAGATACTCTTGTTGGAGATGGTCATTGCCTGGCACTTGTATGGCGTGAATGGTTTTTGCCATTTGTCAGCCCAAACCTGAATGTCGTCCAGGTCTTGCTGCATGCGGTCATTGACTGCTTCATTGTCTGAGGAGTTGTGAATGGAACTGAACACACTTCTTCTTAGGCAGTCCCTCAAGAGTTGAGGATGACTTGCTTTCACACTATAAATAAGTTCTCAGGTGACTGATGAATCCATTGCGGGACTTGTCACAGGTGGGGCAGGTGGTGGTTGAAGGAACGGGTGAATGGGGTGCCTGGGTTGTCATGCGCTCCTTTCACTGTTTATGCTTGGCTTCAGCTTGCTCCCAGCGAAGAGACTCGAGGTTGTCGGTGCCTTCCTGGATACTTTTTCTCCACTTTGAGCTGTCTTGGGCCAGGGATTCCCAGATGCCGGTGGGGATGTTGCACTTTTTCAAGCAGGCTTTGAGAGTGTCCTTGAAGTGCTTCCTCTGCCCACCTCTGCTTGCCGTGTTGAAGCTCCGAGTAGAGCGCTTGTTTTGAGAGTCTTGTATCAGACATGCGGACGATGTGGCCCGTCCAATGGAGCTAATTGAGTGTGGTCAGTGCTTCGATGCTGGGGATGTTGGCCTGAGCAAGAACACTGATGTGGTGCGCCTATCCTCCCAATGGATTTGCAGGATCTTGCTGAGCAGCGTTGGTGGTACTTCTCCAGTACTTTGAGATGTTTACTGTACATAGTCCATGTCTCTGAAGCATATAGGAGGGCAGGTATCACTACTGCTCTGTAGACCATGAGCTTGGTTCCGGGTTTGAGGTCCTGGTCTTCAAAAACTCTCTTCCTCAGGCAACCGATGGCTGCACTGGCACACTGAAGGCCGTGTTGGACTTCGTCATCGGCATCTGACCTTGCTAAAAGCAGGCTCCCGAGATATGGAAAATGGTCCACGTTGATGAAGGCCTCATTGTGGATTTTGATAACCGGAGTCAGTGCTGTGTGCTGGTTGTACAATTTCCCGTTTGTTCTGTAGATTAGCTCCACTCCAGCGGGGAGATCACTGAGGGTGAGATGGAGCATTGCAGCATGGAAGATCGCGAAGAGCATTGATGTGATGACACAGCCCTGCTTGACCCCGGTCCGAACGTGGAATGGGTCTGTGGTCAGGATCATGGCTTGCATGTTGTCATGAAGCAGGCGACGGATGGTGACAATCTTTTGGGGGCAGCCGGATTTGAGGAGGACTCTCCATAATGCCTCAGGGTTAACAGTGTCGAAGGCCTTTGTGAGGTTAAAGAAGGCCATGTACAGGGAGTGGTGCTGATCCCTGCATTTCTTTTGGATTTGTTGCGCGGTGAAGATCATGTCCATTGTGCCCCTTAGTGAGCGGAATCTGCATTGCGACTCTGGGAGAAGCTCTTCAGCTACAAGGAGAAGGCGATTGAGGAGAATTCTTGTGATGACTTTCCCTGTGGCAGGCAGCAGGGAAACTCCTCTGTAATTACTGCAATCGGACTTGTTGCCTTTGTTGAAAATCACCACGATTACGGCATCGCTGAGATCCCCTGGCATGCTCTCCTCCTTCCAGATAAGAGAGATAAGATCATGTATTCATGTAAATAGTGCTTCTCCGCCATGCTTTAGTGCTTCGGCAGGAATTCCATTTGCTCCTGAGGCCTTGTTGTTCTTCAGTTGATGGATGGACTTTTCAACCTCATGCCGGTGCTGAGATGGTGGCGGGTAACATGCTGCGGGATGGAGTCGATGACACTCATGTCAAAGACAGATTCTCGGTGAAGGAGATCTTCAAAGTGCTCTTTCCAGCGGGCACTGACTGCCTCTCTGTCTGTGATGAGTACCTCTTCGTTCTTGGTCAGCAGTGGGGTAGGACCTTGGGTACTTTGGCCGTAGGTCGTCTTGACTGCGCTAAAGAATCCTCGCATGTCATGGTTGCCGGCTAGTTGCTGAATCTCATGTGCTTTCTCCACCCACCCCTGTGTTTTAGTTCGCGAGGTTTTTGTTGGACCTCGGCCTTCAACCGTCTGTAGAGCTGCTTTCTTGCTCTCGAGTTGTGTTGCTGTTTCCAGTTCAAGAACGCCTTGCGCTTGTGGCTTAGTAGCTCCTGGATCTCCTTGTCATTCTCGTCGAACCAGTCTTGGTGTTTCCTGGTCAAGTGACCGAGCGTCTCTTCACAGGTGCTAATTATGGAGGCCTTGAGGGCAGGTCAGGAACTGTGGACAATCTGCGTCTCTGGGATACAGGGAGTCATTAGGTTGGCAATGAGGCACTGGCTGAATAGAGCATTCTTAGCAGGGCCTTTGAGTGCTCCAACATTGATTTTCCTGCGGCATTGTTTCTATTGCCGTTTTGGGGCTACGTTGATGGTGATGGCAGAGCGGATTAGGTGGTGGTCTATCCAGCAGCAGTGATGCGCACGTCCTTGCGGTCCCTCGCTCGGACAATGATGTAGTCTAGCAGATGCCAGTGCTTGGAGTGAGGGTGTTGCCATGAAGCCTTGTACTTGTCTTCCTGACAGAACAAGGTGTTGGTTATGACAAGGCCATGTTCTAAGCATTTCGTCAGGAGGCAGATACTGTTGTGTACTTTCCAACTCTGGCGTTAAAGTCGACAAGGTGGATAAGCTTGTTGCCCGTTGGGACTTGTGACAGGGATTGTTCAAGGGGGGAGTAGAATTCCTCTTTGGTCTTGTCTGTAGCTTCCAGTGTTGGGGCGTATGCGCTGAAGACCCTAGCGTTCATTTTATCCCACAAGGGGAGTCTGAGATGGCCAGCTAGCTCATTTTTATGGTGAAGCCTACCCCATGGAGGCGGTGATCTTCTGGTTTACCTTTTTAGAAGAAGGTGTAACCACCATCTTGTTCTTTGAGCTGGCCTTCCCCTGCCCACCGGGTCTCACTTATGACGGCGATGTCTACGTCGAAACGTCTGAGTTCCCGGGCAACGATAGCAGTGCGACATTCTGGTCTGTCAATGTTGGGGTTGTCCTGACGTTCCAGGTCCCAAACTTCATTTTGGAAGATGCCTGTGCGAGAATTCTTTTAACGCGGGGTGGCCATGGCACACCAGCCACCACATGGGCTTGGCAGAGCAACGTCTTGGTCCAGTGGCGAGGGGATCCAAGACAGCTGGAAATCAAGCTCCGCTGCATGGGTCTAGTACATACACACACACAAACTCCTACGGTCCTCCTTTCTCCTTTCCACAGGTCCTCTCTCCCTGGGAATTCATAGCATGCAGTGTAGGCATCACGAACTTGCTGTTGGTCCGTGCTGCTCCTTTCCTGGGTCCCGACTCCGTTGCTGGTCCATGTTGCACCGCTCCTGTGCCCCGACCTCCGTTCCTCGCCATTTCCCACCTCCGGCCTTGCCGGTTCTGTCCTCCGCTCCTCGCCAACCTCCGCACCTCGCTGACCTCTGAGCCTCCCGCTCCTCGCTGACCTCCGGGCCTCCCGCTCCTCGTGACCTCCGGGCCTCCCGCTCCTCGCCGACCTCTGGGCCTCCCGCTCCTCGCCGACCTCCGGGCCTCCCGCTCCTCGCGACCTCCGGGCCTCCCGCTCCTCGCCGACCTCTGGGCCTCCCGCTCCTCGCCGACCTCTGGGTCTCCCGCTCCTCGCCAACCTCCACACCTCGCTGACCTCTGAGCCTCCCGCTCCTCGCTGACCTCCGGGCCTCCCGCTCCTTGTGACCTCCGGGCCTCCCGCTCCTCGCCGACCTCTGGGCCTCCCGCTCCTCGCCGACCTCCGGGCCTCCCGCTCCTCGCGACCTCCGGGCCTCCCGCTCCTCGCCGACCTCCGGGCCTCCCGCTCCTCGCGACCTCTGGGCCTCCCGCTCCTCGCCGACCTCTGGGCCTCCTGCTCCTCGCGACCTCCAGGCCTCCCGCTCCTCGCGACCTCCAGGCCTCCCGCTCCTCGCGACCTCCAGGCCTCCCGCTCCTTGCGGGCCTCTGAGCCTCCTGCAACTCGCTGACCTCCGCTCCTCACCGACTTCCGAGTCTCCCACTCCTGGGTTCCGACCCCGCCACTGGGCTCAGCCTTGCTCCAAGATACACCACCAATCAGCTACCTGGGTTCCGGTGACGCCGGTTTTGTCGCCCTCTTTGATTTCGTCGCCTTCTCAGGACGGCTTGCACTGCTCCCTGCGGTGGCTCCTGGTGTTCCCACCCAGGTCAGGTCGGCGCACTAAACACTATGTAATCAACAGCAAGCCTCCCTACTTCTGACCTTATGAAGGAGGGAAGGTCATTGATGAAGCAGCTGAAGATGGTTCGTGCTGCTTCCGCTGTTTAGCATCCACTCGCGTGCTGGGCTCCACCATCATTGAGTATGGGGATGTTCAGGAGGCCTTCTCCTCCCGTTAGTTGTTTAATTGTCCACCAGCATTCACGACTATATGTGGCTGGACTGCAGAGCTTTGATCTGATCCAATGATTGTGGGATCATTTAGCTCTGTCCATAGCATCCTGCTTCCACTTTTTAGCATGCATGTAGTCCTGTGTTGTAGCTTCAACAAGGTGTCACCTCATTTTTAGGTGCATCCAGTCCTGCTCCTGGCATGCTCTTCTACACTCCTCATTGAACCAGGTTTGATCCAACTGGCTTGATGGTAATGGTAGAGTGAGGGATATGCTGGATCATGAGGTTACAGATATGGTGGAATACAATTCTGTTGCTGCTGATGCCCCATAACGCCTCATGGATGCCCAGTTTTGAGCTGCTAGATCTGTTCTGAATCCCATTTAGCACGGTGATAAGGCCACACATGATGCAGGGTGTCTTCAGTGCGAAGACGGGACTTCGTCTCCACAATGACTGCAGGGTGATTACTTCTACCAATGCTGTCATGGACAGATGCATCTGCGACAGGTAGATTGGTGCGGACCGGTGCAGACACGATGGGCCGAATGGCCTCCTTCTGTGCTATACTTTTCTATGATGAGGTCAAGTAGGTTTTTCCCTCGTGTTGGTTCTCTCACCACCTGTCGCAGCTCAGTCTGGGAGTTAAGACCTCAGGACTCATCCAGCTCGATCTGTATTGGTGCTACCGAGCCACTCTTGGTTAGGGACATTTAATTCCCCCACCCAAAGTATATTCTGTGCCCTTGCTACTCTCAGTGCTTCTTCCAAATGGTTTTCAACATGGAGGAGTTCTGATTCATTCACTGAGGGAGGGCAGTAGGTGTTAATCAGCAGGATGTTTCTTTGCCCATGTTTGACCTGAAGCAATGAAACTTCATGGAGTCTGAGTCAATATTGAGGACTCCCAGGGCCACTCGTCCTGACTGTATACCACTGTACCACCACCTCTGGGACAGGACAGGACATACCCAGGGATGGTGATGGAGGAGTCTGGGACAATGGCTGAAAGGTATGATTCTGTGAGTATGATTATGTCAGGCTGTTGCTTAACTAGTCTGTGGGACAGCTCTCTCAATTTTGTCACAAGTTCCCAGATGTTAGTGAGGAGGAATTTGCAGGGTCCACTGGGCTGGGTTGTGCCGTTGTCATGTCCAAAACCGTATCCAAGGTCGATGCCGGGTGGTCTGCCCAGTTAATTCTTATTGTTGTTTTTCATAGCCGTTTGATACAACTGAGTGCCTTGCTAGGCCATTTCAGAGGGCAGTTAAGAGTCAACCACATTGTATGGGTCTGGAGGCACATATAGGCCAGATTGGGTAAGGATTCCTTCCCTAAAGGACATTAGTGAACCAGATGGGTTTTTGTGAAAATCCAGTAGTTTCATGATCACCTTTTTATTCCAGATTTATTTAATTAACCAAATTTAAATTCCTCAACTGCCATGGTGGGAGTTGAAATCATGTCTCTGGATCATTAGTTCAGGCCTCTAGATCATTCTGTGATTCTGTGACAGATACAGATTCAATAGTAGCCTTCAAAAGGGAATTGGATAAATACTCAAACGAGAATAAATTGCAGGGCTGTGGGGAAAGAGCGGTGGAGTGGGACTAACTGGATTGCTCTTCGATAGAGCTGGCACACAGGGGCTGTATCATTCTATGATTCTATAAAAGGAAATTGTACAGGAGAAGAATGAGTTAGCAGAAACCACTTCACAGCAGACTGTGGCATTCTCTGCCCCAGAGAGCTGTGGAGGCTGGGTCATTGAATATATTTAAGGTGGAGATAGACAGATTTCTGAACGATAAGGGAGTGAAGGGTTATGGGGAGTGGGCAGGGAAGTGGAGTTGAGCCCAAGATCAGATGAGCCATGATCTTATTAAATGGCGGAGCAGGCTCCAGAGGCTCCTATTTCTTATGTTCTTATGCAGACTTATTTAAAGAATTTTTGCTTCAGTAAAAGTATTGAGGACTTAGAGGAGAATTTAAAAGCTGCAAGACTATGGGGTTGAAATTCCCTTTATAATGCCACCCGTTAGCACCGGTGCTCGGCAGCTAACGGGCGATAAAGGCCTACCGTCAGTATTAAGAGGTGTCCAAGGCTCGGGAGAATTTGGTAGGCCCTTTGGTAGAGGCCCTGTGTCGTCTAACACCACCCACGTGGTGATGTCATCCAGCATGCAACTTGGCGCCGCTCCCGCGATATATGGTTTGTATGGACGCCTAACGGCAAGGCGTCTATATTCACTGGGAAAAGTGGAGGGAACATCGTGGTGCTTGGGCGTATTCGCCCAGAGATTTCTTTTTTATTTCATTTTATTTTCATTAGTTCAAACAATGAGAAAGTTTGTGTGTGGGCCGGAGAAATTTGAGGATTTTTTTCTTTCTTGCCTTTCCATCCCGTTTCCCAGCTAGGATTGGCGGCAGACCCCCGATGTGAAATTCAGTCGGCCTCCTGAGCTCCCACCCGAGGATGAGTGTGCAACGTTACTTTTTAGTGCAGCTCTCTCATCTTTGGACGTAAAAACTGAACTTGGCAATGTGAGCCTGCACCTAATGGTAAAATCAGCACTCAAGTGGTAACATCACCTCAAAAACGTCGGTACCAAATTTCGACCCCTATTACTCCGTCCTTCATTGCATCACACGTGGATGACGATGGGGATAGACTCTGACCAAAGACCCGATGATACTGATTACATCATGGGGTATAGAAAAAAGAAACATAATAAATTAAAGATAAAGGATCATAGGAAACAGAAAGTTATGAAGTAGCTTTTACAGATGTTAAGATACTGAATAATATTTAGGGACAAAAGCACAAAACTGTATTCTGAACTGTAAGGTACTTCATGTGTGTTAGCTCCTGACACCACCCCATCCCATGTTGCTGCCATGTTACCCTTATATATTATTTTCCTCGCTCCCTGTTTCCTGCTTGATGTAATTAATTTTTTTATCCATGATTGTACAGTCCAATTTTCCTGTCTTCTTTACATAAGGATTACATAGGATGTACAGCACAGAAACAGACCATTCGGAAGTGCAGCAGCAAAGACTGGCATTCGTGAGTTTGGTAAGTGGGTGAGTTTTAAGAGTTATTCTCTTTAAACCATTTGGAGGCTGGAGTAAATTGTTAGTGGCAATGGCCAGTAGCTTCTAAGTAAGTAGCAGTTTAATTTAAAGGGGAAAAGTTAAATAGTTGGTAATCTTTCAGGTTTAGGCAGAGAAAAACAAGGTAACTCTCCAGTAGGAGACAATTAGCAGCTAGTTAAAACCAGTTCTGTAAACGACTGACCAGTCGTGAGTCATCTGACCAAGATACAGTTTAAAAAGAGGCAGCTTGTGCAGAGCACAGAGTGCAGCAGCATAGAGTGGCATTCGTGAGTTTGGTAAGTGGGTGAGTTCGGGCAATTGGGGGTGACAGGTGTTGTTTTGTCTTGTTTTTCCTACCAGTGCTAACATTAGAGCAGCTGATAAGGAGTGAGAGAGTAGAAGATAGAGGCCCAGAGACCAGCCTAACTAGCTGAAGACAAAGATAGAGGGGTGCGAAATCGAGAGGTGACGTCACAGCCAAGCTGGTAAGTGGTTGGCTGTTCGACTGGTAAGTATAACTCTCTTTTAGACTGACTTTTAGATTGGTTTAATTGACAGTGAACTATTAAGTAGCTGTTTGGTGTTTAAGTAAATTTTAGTAAGTAAATTAATTTAAGGGTTAAGTCATGGCAGGAGAGCTCGGACCCGTGTCATGCTCCTCCAGTGCTATGTGGGAAGTCAGGGACGCTTCCAGTGTCCCTGACTACTATGTGTGCAGGAAGTGTATCCAGCTGCAGTTCCTGACAGACTGCATGATGGCACTGGAGCTGCGGATTGGAATCACTCTGGAGCATGCACGATGCTGAGAATGTTGTGGATAGCACATTTAGTGAGTTGGTCACACTGCAGGTAAGGGTTAGGACAGATTGTGAATGGGTGACCAAGAGACAAGAAAAGAGCAGGAAGGTAGTGCAGGAGTCCCCTGCGGTCATCTCCCTCCAAAACAGATATACCATTTTGGATACTGTTGGGGGAGATGACTTACCAGGGGAAGGCACCAGCAGCCAGGTTCATGCCACCATGGGTGGCTCTGCTGCACAGAAGGGCGGGAGAGCTATAGTGATAGGGAACTCTATTGTAAGGGGAATAGATAGGAGTTTCTGCGGCTGCAACCGAGACTCCAGGAAGGTATGTTGCCTCCTTGGTGCAAGGGTCAAGGATGTCTCAGAGCGGCTGCAGAGCATTCTGGAGAGGGAGGGTGAACAGCCAGTTGTCATGGTACATGTACCAACGATATAGGTAAGAAGCGGGAAGAGGTACTACAAGCTGAATTCAGGGAGCTAGGAGTTAAATTAAAAAGTAGGATCTCAGAGGTAGTAATCTCTGGATTACTACCAGTGCCATGTGCTAATCAGAGTAGAGGGAGTAGGATAGTTAGAATAAATACATGGCTTGAGCAGTGGTGCAAGATGGAGGGATTCAAATTCCTGGGACATTGAAACCAGTTCTGGGGGAAGTGGGACCTGTACAAAAGGGACGGTTTGCACTTGGACAGGACTGGAACTGATGTCCTGGGGGTAACATTTGCTAATGCAGTTGGGGAGTTTTTAAACTAATATGGCAGGGGGATGGGATCCTATGCAGCGAGACAGGGCGAAGTAATATGGAGTCAGAAACAGATGGTAGAAAGGTAAAAAACATTAGTGTGAGTTGTGTACAGACCTCCAAACAGTAGTAGTGATGTTGGGGGAGGGCATCAAACAGGAAATTAGGGGTGCATGCAATAAAGGTGCAGCAGTTATCATGGGTGACTTTAATATGCATATAGATTGGGCTAACCAAACTGGAAGCAATACGGTGGAGGAGGATTTCCTGGAGTGCACAAGGGATAGTTTTCTAGACCAATATGTCGAGGAACCAACTAGGGGGGAGGCATCTTAGATTGGGTGTTGTGTAATGAGAGAGGATTAATTAGCAATCTTGTTGTGCGAGGCTCCTTGGGGAAGAGTGACCATAATATGGTGGAATTCTACATTAGGATGGAGAATGAGACAGTTAATTCAGAGACCATGGTCCAGAACTTAAAGAAGGGTAACTTTGAAGGTATGAGGCGTGAATTGGCTAGGATAGATTGGCGAATGATACTTAAGGGGTTGACAGTGGATGGGCAATGGCAGACATTTAGAGACCGCATGGATGAACTACAACAATTGTACGTCCCTGTCTGGCGTAAAAATAAAAAAGGGAAGGTGGCTCAACCGTATCAAGGGAAATCAGGGATAGTATTAAAGCCAAGGAAGTGGCATACAAATTGGCCAGAAATAGCAGCGAACCTGGGGACTGTGAGAAATTTCGAACTCAGCAGAGGAGGACAAAGGGTTTGATTAGGGCAGGGAAAATAGAGTACGAGAGGAAGCTTGCAGGGAACATTAAAACGGACTGCAAAAGCTTCGATAGATATGTAAAGAGAAAAAGGTTAGTAAAGACAAATGTAGGTCCCCTGCAGTCAGAATCAGGGGAAGTCATAACGGGGAACAAAGAAATGGCAGACCAATTGAAAGTACTTGGGTTCGGTATTCATTAAGGAGGACACAAACAACCTTCCGGATATAAAAGGGGTCAGAGGATCTAGCAAGAAGGAGGGACTGAGGGAAATCCTTATTAGTCAGGAAATTGTGTTGGGGAAATTGATGGGATTGAAGGCCGATAAATCCCCAGGGCCTGATGGACTGCATCCCAGAGTACTTAAGGAGGTGGCCTTGGAAATAGCGGATGCATTGACAGTCATTTTACAATTTTCCATAGACTCTGGATCAGTTCCTATGGAGTGGAGGGTAGCCAATGTAACCACACTTTTAAAAAAAGGAGGGAGAGAGAAAACAGGGAATTATAGACCGGTCAGCCTGACATCGGTAGTGGGTAAAATGATGGAATCAATGATTAAGGATGTCATAGCAGTGCATTTGGAAAGACGTGACATGATAGGTCCAAGTCAGCATGGATTTGTGAAAGGGAAATCATGCTTGACAAATCTTCTGGAATTTTTTGAGAATGTTTCCAGTAGAGTGGGCAAGGGAGAACCAGTTGTTGTGGTGTATTTGGACTTTCAGAAGGCTTTTGACAAGGTCCCACACAAGAGATTAATGTGCAAAGTTAAAGCACATGGGATTGGGGGTAGTGTGCTGACGTGGATTGAGAACTGGTTGTCAGACAGGAAGCAAAGAGTAGGAGTAATTGGGTACTTTTCAGAATGGCAGGCAGTGACTAGTGGGGTACTGCAAGGTTCTGTGCTGGGGCCCCAGCTGCTTACATTGTACATTAATGATTTAGACGAGGGGATTAAATGTAGTATCTCCAAATTTGCGGATGACACTAAGTTGGGTGGCAGTGTGAGCTGCGAGGAGGATGCTATGAGGTTGCAGAGTGACTTGGATAGGTTAGGTGAGTGGGCAAATGCATGGCAGATGAAGTATAATGTGGATAAATGTGAGGTTATCCACTTTGGTGGTAAAAACAGAGAGACAGACTATTATCTGAATGGTGACAGATTAGGAAAAGGGGAGGCACAACAAGACCTGGGTGTCATGGTACATCAGTCATTGAAGGTTGGCATGCAAGTACAGCAGGCGGTTAAGAAAGCAAATGGCATGTTGGCCTTCATAGCGAGGGGATTTGAGTACAGGGGCAGGGAGGTGTTACTACAGTGCCTTGGTGAGGCCACACCTGAAGTATTGTGTATAGTTTTGGTCTCCTAACTTGAGGAAGGACATTCTTGCTATTGAGGGAGTGCAGCGAAGGTTCACCAGACTGATTCCCGGGATGGCAGGACTGACATATCAAGAAAGACTGAATCAACTGGGCTTGTATTCACTGGAGTTCAGAAGAATGAGAGGGGATCTCATTGAAACGTTTAAAATTCTGACGGGTTTAGACAGGTTCGATACAGGAAGAATGTTCCCAATGTTGGGGAAGTTCAGAACCAGGGATCACGGTCTAAGGTTAAGTGGTAAGCCATTTAGGACCGAGATGAGGAGAAACTTCTTCATCCAGAGAGTGGTGAACCTGTGGAATTCTCTACCACAGAAAGTTGTTGAGGCCAATTCATTAAATATATTCAAAAAGGAGTTAGATGTAGTCCTTCCTACTAGGGGGATCAAGGGGTATGGCGAGAAAGCAGGAATGGGGTACTGAAGTTGCATGTTCAGCCATGAACTCATTGAATGGCGGTGCAGGCTCGAAGGGCCGAATGGCCTACTCCTGCACCTATTTTCTATGTTTTCTATGTCTAACCAGTCCATGTTCCACTCGAGCCTCCTTCCGTCTTTCCTCATCTAAATCTATCAGCATAACCCTCTATTCCCTTCTCCCTCTTATGCATATCTAACCTCCCCTTAAATGCATCTATACTGTTCGCCTCAGCTATTCCCTGTGGTTGCGAGTTCCACATTCTCACCACTCTTTGGGTAAAGAAGTTTCTTCTGAATTCTCTATTTGATTTTTTGGTGACTATCTTATTTTGATTGTTTCTAATTATCCTCTTCCCCACAAGTGGAAACACTCTCTCTGTATCCACTCTATCAAAGCCTTTCATAATTTTAAAGACTGCTATTAGGTCATCCCTCAGCCTTCTCTTTTCAAGAGAAAAGAGATGCAGGCTGTTCATCTTTTCCTGATAGACATAACCTCACATTTCTGGTATCATCATTGTAAATCTTTTTTGCACCCTTTCCAGTGCCTCTGTAACCTTTTTATAATAAGGCGAACACAACTGAACACAGTGTGATCTAGCGAAGATTCGATCCAAGTTTCATACAACTTCTCTACTTTTCAATTCCATTCCTCTAGAAATAAACCCGAGTGCTTGGTTTGCTTTTTTTATGACATTAACCTGCGTCGCCACCTCCAGTGATTTATATATTATTACTTCAAGGTCTCTTTGATTCGCTACCCCATTTAGTTTATTATTTTCCAAATAATATGTGACCTTCTTATTCTTCTTGACAAAATGCAATACCTCACATTTATCTGTGTTGACATTCATTTGCCAATTATATGCCCATTCTTCAGTTTATTAATGTCTTCTTGTAATTTGTTGCAATCCTCCTCAGTGTTGACTATCCACCACCCCCCTGCCCCACCTTCCCCCCGCCCTCCCCCCCCCCCACCGCTGCCCCCCCCCCCCCCCACCCGCCAACCCCCACAATTTGGTGTCATCTGCAAATTTAGAAATAGTGTTTTTGGTTGCAATGTCTAAATCATTAACATAAATTGTGAACAACAGTAGTCCCAACCAATATTCTTTCTAAGCTGCACGCATGCATGGCTATGCAGCAAAATCTAGAAAGTAATGAGCAAGCTGCTCACAAACTGTTACCTCTACGAGACTGCACTGTCGCAGGTAAATTTAAAGGTACAGTGCACAAAAAAAATTTAGAAGGAACATTGATCCCTGCACTGATCCTTGTGGGACCCTACCTTCTGCCACCCCTACTCTCTGCTTTCTGTTTTGAAGCCAGCTAGCTATCCATTCTACTACTTGTCCCCTGACTCTTGTAAGGTTACTAATCTTCAGGAAAAAAAAATGCAGACCATGAACTAAAAATTGATTGATACAAGCTTTGGAATTAAACTGGACACTAGGGACATCCTGTGGTCAGGAACGAAAACTGACTTCATGCATAACAACAATGGAGGTGTTACGTGAGGCCCTGAGCTTGATTGACCAGGGTGGGGAAAACAAACCCACTGGAGACACCAAGTCTGGTCAAGGACTGGACAACAAAGGACCACCCAGTTAAACGGATTGATAATCGAATTTCGTCACAGCGGGAAACTTATTCAAAACCTGGATATAAATATATGGACACAGACAAGAAGCAACAAAAGCAGAGAACACAGCAAAACAGAAGCAGGAGGAAGAGCAGAAGAATCAACAGCTAAAGCAGAAGCAGGACGAAGAACAGAAAAAGAAACACAAAGCAGGCACTGCAGAAAACGGACAGAAGAAGAGCTACAGCCAGGGCTGGTGACTGTATGTCTAAAGTCAAATTTCTCTCAGCAGTCTAGTCCTGTAGTTTTTAGTCATTTTTTTTGTTGCATAATAAAATGAACACTGGGTTAAGCCTAAAATTTTGTGCCACCTGTTGTCATTTCCCATTATAAGTTCTGAGGTCGAAGAATCAGAGTAGAGTGAACAAAACAAATACCCTACAATCTGCATCCTCTGATCTTATCAATTAGTCTATTATGTGGTCTATTGAGTCTACTGAGATAGTTGGATCTCAAATCAGTGTCCTAAGCTTAAATAAAGGAGACTACAAAGGTATGAAGGCAGATTTGGCTAAAGTGGATTGGGAAAATAGATTAAAGTGTGGGACGGTTGATGAGCAGTGGCAGACATTTAAGAAGATATTTCATAACTCTCAACAAAAATATATCCCAATGAGAAGGAAAGACTGCAAGAGAAGAGATAACCATCCGTGGCTAACTAAGGAAATAAGGGATGGTATCAAATTGAAAGCAAGGGCATACAATGTGGCCAAGTGGGAGACCAGAGGATTGGGAAACTTTTAGAAGCAAGCAAAGAACAACTAAACAAATAATAGAGACAAGGAAGATAGATTATGAAAGTAAATTAGCATGAAATATAAAAACAGATAGTAAGAGTTTCTACAGGTACATAAAAAGAAAAAGAGTGGCTAAAGTAAATGTTGGTCCCTTAGAGAATGAGACTGGGGAATTAATAATGGGGAACTTGGAAATGGCAGAGACTTTGAACAAATATTTTGTATCGGTCTTCACGATAGAAGACACTAAAAACATTCCAATAGTGGATAATCAAGGGGCTATAGGGAGGAGGAACTTAATACAATCACTATCACTCAAGAAGTAGTACTCAGTAAAATAATGGGACTAAAGGTGGACAAGTCCCCTGGATCTGATAGCTTGCATTCTAGGGTCTTAAAGGAAGTGGCTGCAGAGATAGTGGATTCATTGGTTGTAATCTACCAAAATTCCCTGTATTCTGGGGAGGTCGCAGTGAATGGCAGGCAGTGACTAGTGGGGTACCGCAAGGTTCTGTGCTGGGGCCCCAGCTGTTTACACTGTACATTAATGATTTAGACGAGGGGATTAAATGTAGTATCTCCAAATTTGCGGATGACACTAAGTTGGGTGGCAGTGTGAGCTGCGAGGAGGATTCTATGAGGCTGCAGAGCGACTTGGATAGGTTAGGTGAGTGGGCAAATGCATGGCAGATGAAGTATAATGTGGATAAATGTGAGGTTATCCACTTTGGTGGTAAAAACAGAGAGACAGACTATTATCTGAATGGTGACAGATTAGGAAAAGGAGAGGTGCAACGAGACCTGGGTGTCATGGTACATCAGTCATTGAAGGTTGGCATGCAGGTACAGCAGGCGGTTAAGAAAGCAAATGGCATGTTGGCCTTCATAGCGAGGGGATTTGAGTACAAGGGCAGGGAGGTGTTGCTACAATTGTACAGGGCCTTGGTGAGGCCACACCTGGAGTATTGTGTACAGTTTTGGTCTCCTAACCTGAGGAAGGACATTCTTGCTATTGAGGGAGTGCAGCGAAGGTTCGCCAGACTGATTCCCGGGATGGCGGGACTGACCTATCAAGAAAGACTGGATCAACTGGGCTTGTATTCACTGGAGTTCAGAAGAATGAGAGGGGACCTCATAGAAACGTTTAAAATTCTGACGGGGTTAGACAGGTTAGATGCAGGAAGAATGTTCCCAATGTTGGGGAAGTCCAGAACCAGGGGACACAGTCTAAGGATAAGGGGGAAGCCATTTAGGACTGAGATGAGGAGGAATTTGTTCACCCAGAGAGTGGTGAACCTGTGGAATTCTCTACCACAGAAAGTTGTTGAGGCCAATTCACTAAATATATTCAAAAAGGAGTTAGATGAAGTCCTTACTACTAGGGGAATCAAGGGGTATGGTGAGAAAGCAGGAATGGGGTACTGAAGTTGCATGTTCAGCCATGAACTCATTGAATGGCAGTGCAGGCTAGAAGGGCCGAATGGCCTACTCCTGCACCTATTTTCTATGTTTCTATGTTTCTAATTGGAAAACCGTAAATGTAACGCCCCTATTTAAAAAAGGAGGCAGACAAAAAGCAGGAAACTATAGACCAATTAGACTAACATCTGTTGTTGGGAAAATGTTGGAGTCCATTATTAAGGAAGCAGTAGCTGGACATTTGGAAAAGCATAATTCAATCAAGCAGAGTCAGCATAGTTTTATGAAAGGGAAATTATGTTTGACAAATTTGCTGTAGTTCTTTGAGGATGTAATGAGCAGGGTGGATAAGGGGGAATCAGTGGATGTGGTGTATTTGGATTTCCAGAAGGCATTCGGTAAGGTGTCACATAAAAGGTTACTGCACAAGATAAAAGTTCACGGGGATGGCATGGATAGAGGATTGGCTAACTAACAGAAAACAGAGAGTTGGGATAAATGGGTCATTTTCTGGTTGGCAAACAGTAACCAATGGGATGCTGCAGGGATCGGTGCTGGGGCCTTAACTATTTACAATCTATATTAATGACTTGGATGAAGGGACCAAGTGTAATGTAGCCAAGTGAGCTGATGATACAAAGATGGGTGGGAAAGCAAATTGTGAGGAGAACACAAAAAATCTGCAAAGGGATATAGACAGGCTAAGTGAGTGGGCAAAAATTTGGCAAATGGAGTATAATGTGGGAAAATGTGAGGTTATCCACTTTGGCAGAAATAATAGAAAAGGAAATTATAATTTAAATGGAGAAAAATCAAAGTGCTGCACTACAGAGGGACCTGGGGGTCCTTGTGCATGCAACACAAAAAGTTAGTATGCAGGTACAGCAAGTAATCAGGAAGGCAAATGGAATGTTGGCCTTTATTGCAAGGGGGATAGAGTATAAAAGCAGTGAAATCCTGCTACAACTGTACAGGTTATTGGGGAGGCCACACCTAGGCCCGAAATTGGTGGCCTTACAGCCCACTGCCATCTGCTGCCACCAACTGCCATCGAGTTTTTTCGGTGGTCTCCCCAGCGACAGATTCCTCTCGGTCTGCTGCCGGCGGGAAGGGAGTACCATTGGTAACCGCCCACTGATGTACGCTGGTGGCCAAGTCACATAAGTGACCTCCCGCCCGTCGAGCTGCCAGATTGGTGCGGGCGGGTGTCAGCGGGAGTCAGCGGCAGCAGGGGGAAGGACCGCTGCGTGGAGTCAGCTATAACCCCAACGGTAAGTAAGAAAAGCTGCAAAAAAAGGTTAGTGAACATGTTTTTTTTGTGTTTTACCTACATGGGGTCCCCTGAAGGTGTTCTGGTGGTTTTTATTAGTGAAGATTTTTATTTTTCAGTGTTCCCCCCTCCCTGGGCCCGACACAATCCTCAGTGGCACTTTGGCAAGGATTGCATTTGCCACCAAGATTGAGAGCTCCCACCCGCTGACGGAGTAAGCCGTTATTTGGCCGCCGGGAGGTATTGCCATCTCTTTTAGAGTAATCTTCCTGGCAAAGTAACGCCAGGTCTTTCGCCAGTCCGTTGGGCGGCACTTGGGTAGGCGTTGGCTTTGACCAAGTTCGGGCCCCTCGAGTACTGGCTACAGTTTTGGTCTCCGTATTTAAGGAAGGATATACTTGCAATGGAGGCTGTTCAGAGAAGGTTCACTAGGTTGATTCCGGAGATGAGGGGGTTGACTTATGAAGATAGGTTGAGTAGGTTGGGCCTATACACATTGGAGTTCAGAAGAATGAGAGGTGATCTTATCGAAACATATAAGATAATGAGGGGCTCGACAAGGTGGATGCAGAGAAGATATTTCCACTCATAGGAGAAACTAAAACTGGGGGGCATAGTCTCAGAATAAGGGGGCGCCCATTTAAAACTGAAATGAGGACAAATTTCTTCTCTCAGAGGGTTGTAAATTTGTGGAATTCTCTGCCCCAGAGAGCTGTGGAGGCTGGGACATTGAATATATTTAAGGCGGAGATAGACAGATTTTTGAATGATAAGGGAATAAAGGGTTCAGGGGAGCGGGCAGGGAAGTGGAACTGAGTTCATAGTCAGATCAGCCATGATCGTATTAAATGGCGGAGCAGGCTCGAGGGACCAAATGGCCTATTATATGTTTTTTTATTGTCTCTTTAGTAGCGATTCCATTATTTTTCCTAGCACCAATGCTAGGTTTCTGGATATGTTCTAGTTCCCTTTTTAATTGTAGCTATATATCCAAAACTGACAGCTTTATGTTTCTCTTTCTTGTGCTCTTTATCACACTATTTGCTTGGCATTTATTGTTTCTGTCGTCCTCATTCACCCTTGGCCAATAAAGATTACAATGGTTTTTCAATGGAGTGTTATTGCCCATCCTAAGAGCTGACCTATTTTTTACAAGTGGGATTGAGTGTGTCTGATTCATGCTTGAGTAAGGTTTGCTGATTGACTCAATCCCTTGTGTGTAAAGCATATCAAAGCTTTTACAGCAGGGTGAGAGCAATACATGATCTCTTTCACTTATTTGATTGGTCTTCTGTGTCTATGTTGATGTGACAGGGCATTGTTGACACCCATGTAGAAGTACAGAACAGCAAGACTAACTGTGTTATCTATTCCAATGTTCCAATTCTCAGTTGAATAGCCAGGAAGAACAGTGTTATGCTCCATTATTATGCTGTTCTCCACAGTTCAATTGCTATGTTGCTTCTTTTGTTTCTCTTTAATAATTATTTTTTTTTCTCCTCCAGGTGAGTTATTTCAGCATTGGAGAATGGACCATTTTCTAATTTGTATTCCAGTGACAGTGTTAAGAATTCCGAGCTCAGAGATGGTAAAAATGCCTCTACAATGTTTCGCAACATTAAATTCAGCAGAGCTCCCAGTGCACAAGCTAACATTTCCATTCCCCACACCAACCATCCTTGTGATGTCAAGTGAGATTGTTAATTAAATGGTTCACTTAAAACTCAATTCTTTGACTGAGCTTTTAGTCACCCTTCCTAATACTTCCTTCTGCGGCTAATTACACATCTGTTATTTGACTTGGGATGTTTTTCAATATTAAAAGTGGTATATAATGCAAGTTGTTGTTAGTGCCAAATATGTGTGATATTTGGTGGATATTCCTGTCCTATGGACTCAAGTCTATCAACAATTAAGTTATGGCTACCAAAACACATTTCACTTATGCCACTTAGAACTGAGAGAGTGGGAGAGAGAAAAAGGGAGAGATCATGTGAGAGACAAAAGGAGAGAGAGAGAGAGTGGGGGAAGCAAACAATGGGAGATGGAGAGAGAGAATGGGAGAAGGGGAGAAGGGAGAATTAGAAAAAGAAAGAGAGAGAGAAGACTTTATCCCATCAATCCAGGCTGGATTCAAATCCAAGCCCCAAAGGATAGCAGCGACTAGACAATGGAAGAAACTTTCAGATTCACCATTTCAAAAACTGGGCTGTCCTGCAGTTATAGCCATTATTCCTGGCTGGTGAATGGAGGAGAGAAGGGATGAATCCATAAGGTGAGTGCCTGTACATCACTGCTTGTGGCCCAAGGGGAGCAGGAGTATTTCTCCCAGCCCAACAAGCTACCTAGTAAACCTCCCCACCATAATCTGTCTGCCCCTGTCGCCCCACGATCAGAGACCCCCCGACCACCATCTGCTCCCCTCCCCTGCCATCAGCCCCTCGAGATCGTATCTCCCCAATAGACACCCCTTCCCCCCGTGATCGGATCCCCCTGCATGATTGTATCCCCCCAAAAGCCACAGCCCCCCCCGACCATAACCCTCCCCCCACGATCTCTCCCATCCCCACTAGACCTAGCTGCCCTCAGCCCTTGTGCTGCAGGATTTCCTGCCCATCAAGCAGCCAGCCTGTCAGTCAATCTGGCTGTGGGCAGGAAACCTACAGAGAAAAATGTCAACACCCGTACTTCTGTGTTTCCCGACCTCAAACAGCGTTCCCCCCGCCCCTTCTCCCTCCCCACTTCCAATACCCAGCCCAAAGATTTACGCCAACAGTTTAAATGAACTGGTCAATATGGCAAATGGTTCTTAAATTCATCTGCCTACAAATTTGTACAATGAAAAGTCTAGCTTACAACCATTGTGTCAGTGTGGATTACAGGCAGCTCAACTGAAAGTATGGCCCTGCAGGTTTCACATCTCCAAAGTGTAACACGTTTGGGCATCATACAGCCATAGGCCAAAAATTAGCGATTGGCTGAAAGAAGCACTTCTTTGTTAATATCAATCAAATCACCAATTAACGAACTGTTAATGACCCAAAAGCAGTTCGACTGAGAGCATAGGTATTAACAAGCAGGAGAAAACAAAATAACCAAACTTTCCAATCCATAAGAATCACAAGGAATCAAAATTCTCTTGATAACAGTGCCCATTACCATCGATTGGCGGCAAAGGCCTACCATCGGTGGAGAGTGACGTCCACGCCTCTGTCGAAATTGCACTGGTCTTTGGTGGAAGCACCAGGAGGTAATGCTGCGTGATCTAACGCCACCCACATGGTGATGTCATCCAGCGTGTAATGCCCCCTTGCCGCAGCTGTCCCGATATTATGTTTCTACGGCAGGCGTTCGTGCAGCCTGCAAAAAGTGGTGTGAACATAGCGGATCTCGGATGGCATCGCCCAGAGATCAAGGTAAGTTTTTTTCTTTATTTATTTCAACATTTATTTGCTAATTGTACCAGTGGGGAAGTGTATGTATGGGTCGGAGAAGTTTTAGTTTTTTCTCTTCCCATTTTCCCAGCTTGCATGCCAGCAGCCTTCCATCGGGAAAGTGGGTAGGCCTCCTGAGCTCCCGCCCGGTTGGGTGCGCAATGCCACTTTTAGCGCTGCTCTCTCATCTTTGAGCATAAAAATTTAATTTGGCAGTATGAGACCGCACCTAACACCTGGCATTAAAATCAGCACTCAGGCGGCGACACCGCCTCAAAAACGGCCATACCCAATTGTTGTGTATGCAATAACTGTTAGACTGAGTACTGTTTAACTCCAAGAGATATGACCTTGGCTCTGCTTTATTACGGCCCAAAGAGACTAATATACAAAATGGCGTGCATGCAGCCCAATGGCCTCCAACAGTGACGCCATCTAGTGGCTAGTGATCCCAAAAGTACATACACGACAATACCCTCCCTCTGAGATATTAACACAGTCTTTTACAAATTGAGACGATCCGGTGTTTTACGCTCCCGGGTTGACCATCTCAGTTCAACTCCAACTTTGGGTGAGTGTTCAGAGTCTGTTGTGACTGGTGGCTGGGTGGCTGACATGGTGGGATTGGCAATGGCCACGTCAGGGATTGAAAGTCCATTTTCATTGAACATGTCAGTGATTGAAAGTCCCGATTCACTGATGACCACTGAGTCCTCTGATGACTGGGGGTAGGTTGGTTGGTCGTCGATTGTCTATTTCTCTGACTCTTCCGGTTCGTCTATGTGCCGCAGCTTTGTCTGATCCATATCTTTCCTGCATGTTTGCCCATTTTTGAGCTTGACAATAAATACTCTGTTACCCTCCTTGGCCATGACAGTACCAGTGATCCACTTGGGACCTTGACCATAATTCAGAACATATACAGGATCATTTACAGGAATATCGCGTGATACAGCTGCGTGATCGTGATATCCTTGCTGACTTTGTCTTCTATATTCACATGATTATTCAAATCAGGGTGTACAAGAGATAACTTGGTCTTAAGACCTCGCTTCATCATTAGTTCAGCAGGCGAGACCCCTGTAAATGTGTGTGGTCTTGTCCTGTAACTAAGCAGTATGCATGACAGGCGGGTCTGCAGTGACCCTTGGGTTACTCGCTTCATACTCTGCTTGATGATTTGGACAGCACGTTCTGCTTGCCCACTGGATGCAGGTTTGAACGGTGCTGATCTTACATGTTTGATACCATTGAGTTTCATGAACTCTTGAAACTCCTGACGGGTGAAGCACAATCCGTCGTCGCTAACAACGATGTCAGGCATACCATGTGTCGCGAACATGACACTGAGATTCTCAATGGTAGCTGTGGATGTGCTGGATGACATGATTATACACTCTATCCACTTCGAATATGTATCCACCACAATTAAAAACATCTTCCCCAGGAAGGGACCTGCAAAGTCTATGTGGATCCCGGACCATGGTATGGATGGCCACGACCACAGACTCAGCGACGATTCTGCTGGTGCTTTGCTGAGCTGCATGCAAGTGTTGCACTGATGCACACATGATTCCAGCTCAGAGTCAATTTCCGGCCACCATACATGAGACCTGCTGATGGCTTTCATCATTACAATGCTGGGATGTGTGCTATGCAGCTCGCATACAAATTTCTCTCTCCCTTTCTTGGGCATAACAACACGATTGTCCCACAGTATACGATCCGACTAAATAAACAGTTCGTCTTTGCGATGAATGTAAGGTTTGGTCTCCTCGCACATTTGCTTGGGTATGGCAGACCAATCACCTTTGAGGATGCAACTCTTCACCACCGATAAAATCGGGTCCTGGCTGGTCCAGGTCTTAATTTGTTGAACCGTGACAAGGGTTCCTTCACTCTCAAAAGCAGCCATAACTAACAATAGGTCCGCCAGTTGTGGTGTTTCTACATCCGGTGTGGGCAACGGCAGACGGCTCAAAGCATCGGCACAATTCTCGGTGTCAGGTCTATAGCGAATGACATAATCATAAGCGGATAATGTCAGCACCCACCTCTGGATGCGGGATGAAGCATTGGTATTGGTACCTTTGTTTTCAGAGAATAGTGAAATGAGCAGCTTATGATCTGTCTCCAGTTCAAACCGAAAACCAAACATGTCGTATGCAAACTCTTTGTATTCACTATGTAACTATGTACGATGTACCACCTGAGGGCGCTGCTGTCGGGGTTTCCTGCCCTGTGTGTAGAGGGGCACATAAAAGGCATCCAGCCCTGCTGCCCCTCACTTTGCAGTCATATTAAATGGACTGCAGTCACACAGCTCTTCCTCACAGCACAAGGCCCCGTGGAGTTATTCGAAGATAATTGCAGACATAATAACTGGCGATGAGAATTTGGATTTTCACGCGGTTATGGCGACCTTTAGCACACTAAAAGACTTCACAGAGGGTGATGATTGGGATGCTTTCATGGAAAGGCTCGAGCAATATTTTGTGGCAAACAACCTGACAGGGGAGATGGACACATTGGCGGAGAAGCGCAAGGCTATACTGCTGACCAGTTGTGGGCCCGAGGTCTACCGCCTCGTCAGGGACTTGCTGGCACCCACGAAGGCCAAGGATAAGACATACGATGAGCTGACTGAACTAATTCGCAATACCATACAGATGACTTCCGACCAGAATCGGAGCTCACTGGCAAGTACTGTATGTAAAATAACGCCGATTGCAGGCTGAACTGTTGAACTAATAAGAATTGTACAGAGCAGAGCCTACATGCCTGCTGCTGCTAGGCCGCCAAGGGGTGTAAATGTGAAATCATTAACACAATGCTGGCGTTGCGGGGTTAATCATGGGGCCCATCAATGTCGATTTAAAGACTATGCGTGCAAAAGCTGCAGAACAAGGAGCCACCTCCAGCGAATGTGCAAACATACTGTGACTCACCATGTGGCAGTGGAGTCAGCAGAAGAGTGGATCCAGTGTGGATCACAAAGGACAAGCTAGAGAGGCAACTCAGCCCGAGGGAGCAGAGTGCGGGGTACAGACCCTCTCCACAAAAAGTTCTCCCATGATGATAAAAGTCAAATTAAATGGCGTTCCTGTATCCATGGAGCTGGACACGGGGGCGAGTCTGTCAATTATGAGCCAGAAGGCATTTGAAAGGCTGTGGGGCAACAACAATGAACAAAGACCCAAGCTGAGCCTGATTCAGATAAAGCTGCGCACTTACACCAAGGAATTGATACCAGTTATTGGCAGTGCAAACGTAAAAGTATCCTATGATAGAGAGGCACACGAGCACCACTGTGGATTGTACCAGGCGAAGGGCCAACGCTGCTTGACAGAAGCTGGATGGGGAAGATTCGGTGGAACTGGGAAGACGTCAAAGTATTATTGTCAGTGGACAATGCTTCCTGTGTTCAAGTGTTGAGCAAGTTTCCATCTTTATTTGAACTAGGCATCAGCAATTTCACAGGCGCCAAAGTACAGATCCACTTGGTCCCTGAGGCTCGGCCCCTCCATCACAAGGCTCGAGCGGTCCCTTACATGATGAGAGAGAAAGTGGAGGTCGAATTGGACAGACTTCAACGCGAGAGAATCATATCGGCAGTCGAGTTCAAGGAGTGGGCCAGCCCGATTGTTCTGGTACTAAAGAGCGACTACAAAGTAACGATCAACCGAGTCTCGTTACAGGACCAGTACCTAATACCCAAAGCCGATGTCCTTTTCGGGACATTAGCAGGGGGAAAAGCATTCACCAAGCTGGATCTAACCACGGTTTACATGACCGAGGAGCTGGTTGAGTCCTCGAAAAAAATTGACATGCATTAACACGCACAAAGGACTGTTCGTGTACCACAGGTACCCGCTCAGTATTTGCTCAGTTGCAGCCATATTCCAAAGAAACATGGAGAGCCTGTTGAAATCGGTTCCACACACCATTGTATTCCAGGACAACATCCTCATCACTGGCTGCGACACTTCTGAACAGCTGCACAATCTGGAAGAAGTTTTAAGTCGACTAAACAGAGTTGGACTCCGGTTGAAACAATCCAAATGTGTTTTCCTGGCGCCAGAGGTATAATTCATGGGAAGGAAAATTGCAGCAGATGGCATCAGACCCACGGACTCGAAGACAGAGCCATCAAGAATGCACCTACACCACGAAATGTAACGGAGCTGCGCCCATTCCTGGGACTCCTCAACTATTTTGGTAACTTTCTTCCAGGGTTGAGCACCTTACTGGAACAAACTGTTACACAAGGGAGACGACTGGGCTTGGGGTAAAAATCAAGAGGCCGCCTTTGAGAAGGCCAGAAACCTGCTGTGTTCGAATAAGTTGCTGGTATTATGTGACCCATGTAACCATCTAGTTTTATCATGTGATGCATCATCGTACAGTGTCAGGTATGTTTTGCAGCAAGTCAATGCAGTGGGCAAGCTCCAACTGGTTGCATATGCGTCCAGAAGCCTATCAAAGGTCGAAAGAGGCTACAACATGGTCGAAAAGGAGGCTTTATCCTGTGTTTATGGTGTAAAAAAATGCACAATATTTGTTTGGACTCAGGTTCGAGTTAGAGACGGACAACAAGCCCCTAATCTCACTGTTTTCGGAAAGCAAAGGAATAAACACCAATGCTTTGTCTCGAATCCAAAGATGGGCACTAACGCTGTCTGCCTACGACTATGTGATGCGTCACAGGTCAGGCACTGAAAACTGCACTGATGCTCTCAGCCGACTACCGTTGCCCACCACCAGAGTGGAAACTGTCATGTATTTCACCAGCTTGCAATGATTAGAAGTATGTAACTGTAACTCATGCATACTGTACCTGTACCCTTGTAATGCACACCCTGACCACAGGGAGTGAGCTCCTCACCTGGGCTTCCAGTTATAAAAGGGGAGGTCCCACCCAGGATCAACACTCTTTAGTCCTGGGAATAAAGTGAAAGTCACAGACTGTCTGATATATCAATGCCTCGTGTGAGTTTGTAACAAGGTGCAGAGACACTACATCTGGCGACGAGAATCGGGAATCACCGAACCACGAGGATGGCCATCGGTGGCACAGAGGAACTCTACTGTGTGGGTGAGGACTGGGACGACTTTGTGCAAAGACTCCAGCAGAGCTTTGTCACAAAGGACTGGCTGGAAGAGACAGCGGCTGACAAGCCGAAGGTGCATCTACTGATCAGCTGTGGTCCACAGATGTATGCGCTAATGAAAGACCTGCTCGTACCCCAAAAGCCAGCGGACAAGTCCTTCGAAGAGCTCAGCCAGCTGATTAGTGAGCATCTCAAGCCGGCAAGTAGCGTACACATGGCCCGGCACCGGTTCTTTTCTCACCGGCGTCGGGAGGGTCAAAACATCTCGGACTTCGTGGCGGAACTGCGGCGTTTGGCCAGTCTCTGTAAGTTCTCCGATGCCTGCAGGGGGGAGATGTTAAGGGACTTTTTTCATCGAGGGCATTAATCATGCTAGCATTTTCAGGAATCCCATAAAGACTAAGGATTTGACTTTAGAAGGGGCGGCGTTGATAGCTCAGACCTTTATGGCAGGGGAAGAAGAGACCAAGCTAATCTACGCACACAGCCCTGGTTTTAAAGTTGCGTTGAACCAGGGAATCAATGTTATAAAAATGACACAGAACCCCACAGGCAGGCAAGGACAATTCGACACTGTCCAGGCAGGCAGGCAAGGGCAATCCGACACCGTCCAGGCAGCAACTAGTTCCAGTAGCTCCAGGGTGGGCCTGCAACAGGGACAATGGAAAGGCGATCAGCAATTCATGCCATCATGAGGAACAATACATCCTGTGATGGGACAATTAACACCCCCCCATCAGAGTGCTTAGAAACAGCCTAAAGGGCCATCAGAGAGGAATGCCTGGGAATAATCCTTTTGTTAATAGCAATCTCAGCTCATGTTGGAGATGTGGGGACAGACACACTGCAAAAATCTGCAGGTTCCAACTTTACACCTGTAGGATTTGTAATGTCAAGGGACACCTGGCCTGGATGTGCAAAAAGGCAGTAGCGAGGCTAGTCTGCGAGACAGACGAACCAGACGAGGGGTCTGAAATGCAGGATGAGGCCTGGGGAACTACCATGGATGCTGAAGTTCAGAGAGTTCATGTGGCCGCGTCCACAGCTCATACACCAAAATGCCACCCATGATGATGAAAGTCTTACTGAATGGCATTCCAGTGCACATGGAGCTGGATACCGGAACTAGCCAGTCCTTCATGAGCGGCCAACAATTTGAGAGACTATGGCCACACAGAGCTAGCAGGCCCAAATTGGAACGCATTGAGACGCAGCTACGTATGTACACCAGAGATCATCCCAGTGCTGGACAGTGCAAACTTGGTGCTAACGCATAATGGATCACAGAATCGGCTGCCACTCTGGATTGTTCCGGGAAATGGCCCCGCGCTCTTGGGGAGGAGCTGGCTAGCTGAGATGAATTGGAAATGGGGGGATGTGCACGCCATTTCATCCGTGGAGCGAAGCTCATGCTCACAGGTATTTCAAAAATTTGAGTCACTCTTTCAACCCGGTGTCGGAACGTTCAAGGGCACCAAAGTAGTGATACACATCACTCCGGACGTCAGACCAGTGTACCACAAAGCCAGAGCGGTGCCGTACATGATGCGTGAGAAAATTGAAAGTGAACTGGACAGGCTGCTCAGAGAAGGCATAATTTCGGCCGCTGAATTCAGCAACTGGGCAAGTCCCATTGTTCCCGTCTTCAAAGCAGTTGGCTCGGTTAGGATTTGTGGCGACTACAAAGCCACCATCAATCGAGTGTCACTGTAAGACCAATATCCGCTCCCGAGAGCGGAGGACCTTTTTGCCACGCTGGCAGGTGGTAAGCTGTTCATGAAGCTGGACCTCACTTCAGCCTACATGACTCAGGAACTGGCTGAAGAATCCAAGTTTCTGACCACCATCACGACACACAAAGGATTATTTGTTTACAATAGTTGCCCGTTTGGCATTCGTTCGGCAGCGGCTATCTTTCAGCGAAACATGGAAAGCTTGCTCATGTCCATCCCTGGAACGATCATGTTCCAAGACGACATCCTTATAACAGGTCGAGACACCGAGGAACACCTCCGCAACCTGGAGGAGGTGCTACGCCGATTGGAACGGGTAGGCCTGCGGCTGAAAAAGGCCAAGTGCGTGTTTTTGGCCCCAGAGGTCGAGTTCCTGGGCAGGAGGGTTGCCGCAGACGGGATCCGGCCCACTGAATCAAAAACTGAGGCGATTCTCCAGGCACCCAGGCCCAGCAAGACGTTGGATTGCGATCATTCCTGAGACTCTTGAACTATTTTGGGAACTTCCTGCCGAACTTAAGCACATTGTTGGAGCCGTAACACATGCTCCTCCGTAAAGGTTGTGAATGGTCTTGTGGGGATTGTCAAGAAAGGGCTTTCAATAAGACTGGAACCTGCTGTGTTCCAACAAACTGTTGACTTTGTATGACCCATGTAAAAAACTGGTTTTAACATGCGATGCGTGATCCTACGGGGTTGGGTGTGCTTTGCAGCAAGGTAACGATGACAGCCGACTCCAACCGGCGGCTTACGTCTCCAGGTCGCTCTCCCAGGCAGAGATTGGATATGGCATGGTCCAGAAGGAGGCACTCGCGTGTGTGTACGGTGTGAAAAAGATGCACTAGTACCTTTTCGGTAGACGGTTCGAGCTAGAGACGGATCACAAGCGGTTAACATCCCTGTTGTCCGACAGCAAGGCTGTCAACACTAATGCGTCAGCTCGCATATAGCGATGGAGCCTCACACTGGCTGCGTATGACTACACCATACGGCACCGGCCAGGCACCGAAAATTGCACTGACGCGCTCAGCAGGCTCCCACTGGCCACCACCGAGGGGGCGTCGGAGCAGAGCGCCAAGATGGTCATGGCCGTTGAGGCTTTTGACACTGAGGGCTCCCCCATCACAGCCCACCAGATCAAACTCTGGACCAACCGGGACCCCCCTCCTATCCATGATAAAGAAATGTGTCCTGACTGGGGATTGGGCGCCCGCACACAGGGCGTGCCCCGAGGAAGTCAGGCCGTTTCAGAGACGGATGGATGAACTCTCCATCCAAGCCGACTGGCTGTTATGGGGCAGCCGGGTAGTCATGCCCCAGAAAGGAAGGGAAGTGTTCATCAGGGAACTCCACAGCGAGCACCCTGGCATCGTGTTAATGAAGGCCATTGCCCGGTCACACGTGTGGTGGCCGGTGATTGACTCAGACCTGGAACACTTGGTTCGCAGGTGCACGACGTGTGGCCAGCTGGGCAATGCCCCCAGGGAGGCTCCACTCTGCCCGTGGCCCTGGCCCACCAGGCCATGGTCACGCATTCACGTGGACTATGGGGAAAATGTTCCTGATCGTTGTCGATGCATACTCGAAGTGGATCGAGTGCGTCATATTGAACTTGTGCTCAGCATCCATCACTGTGGAGAGTCTGTGTACAGTTTTCGCGACCCACAGCTAGCCGGACATCCTGGTCAGCGACAATGGCCCGTGTTTTACCAGCCATGAATTCCAGGAGTTTATGTCGGGCAATGGGATCAAGCATGTCCGGACAGTGCTGTTCAAGCCGGCCTCCAATGGCCAGGCGGAACAGGCGGTCCAAGTCATAAAGCCGGGCATGCTACGCATCCAAGAACCCTCCTTTCAGTACCGCCAATCGCGCCTCCTGCTGGCCTACAGGTCCCGGCCGCACTCGCTCACGGGAGTCCCGCCAGCGGAATTCCTCATGAAACGCATGCTCAAGACGCGGCTGTCCCACATTCACCCAGCCCTGGCAGACATTGTTGAGGGCAAGCGCTAGTCCCAAACCGAGCTCCATGATCGAGGCTCAAGGGGGAGGTGTATAGAAATAGATTACCCGGTATTTGTTCTTAACTATGTTTTGGGACCCAAATGGCTTGAAGGCACCGTAATTGGCAAAGAAGGAAACAGGATCATGGTGGTCAGACTAAACAATGGGAAGATATGCCGCAAACACTTGGACCAAGTAAAGACAAGGTTCAGCATAGACACGGAGGAACCGGAAGAAGAGCATGATGAGATAGCACCCACACCATTGTCAGCGCACGAGCAACAAAGACAGCCCTCAGCATGCACAGTCCCTGCGGCCAGCCCGGACAGGCCGGAATCACCTCAAGTGACAGAGAAGCGTGCTGAGGCTCAGCCACCAGAGCCACAACTGCGGCGCTCCACGAGAGAGCGCTGACCACCCGATAGACTTAACCTCTGAAACTAAAAGATCTAAGGGGGGAGGTGATGTCATGTATTTCACCACCTTGCAATGACTATAAGTATGTAACTGTAACTCATGCATACTGCACCTGTACCTTTGTAATGCATACCCTGACCACAGGGAGTGAGCTCCTCACCTGAGCTTCCAGGTATAAAAGGGGAGGTCCCACCCAGGATCAACACTCTTTAGTCCTGGGAATAAAGTGAAGGTCACAGAGTGACCATGTCTGATATATCCATGCCTCGTGTGAGTTTGTAACAAGGTGCAGAAACACACAGAAACAACGCAGCCCGCAGACCTGCTACTGACCATGGATACCTTTGATAGCGAAGGATCACCTGTAATGGCCCGCCAAATTAAGACCTGGACCAGCCAAGATCCTCTGCTATCCCCTGTAAGAAATTGCGTCCTCAATGGGAGCTGGTCAGCGGTCCCAAGAGACATGCAAGATAAGATCAAGCCGTTTCACCGTCGTAAAGACGAAATGTCTGAGGAGATCGTAAAGTTTCTGTTCAAAGAATGGACTCAGTCGAGAATATTTCGTGCATTTTATTTTATTTTCTCTGAGGGTATTTTCCCTGTGCTGGGGTCACCCTGCGCAGATAAGTATTAAAGCTGGTTTGTGTTTAAACTTCAGAGACCGCCTGACAGTTAGCTGTGATAAAAGAACTGTCAGTCATCCGTTGACAAAAGAGCTGTCAGCCAGGAAGGGGGCCATTGACAAAGCCACTCTAATATGCAAAAGCACCTCTCACCTCCACCTCAGAAGAGGAGCAGAACAAGGAACCCACTTGCCTGGCCAGCCAAAGAGGAGCCAGGTCTTTCCCAACACAAAGACTGAGAGAAATGGGCCATCAGTCCGATACACATGGGTTGAATTGTGTTCCTAACACAGGTGAGGCTGCACACAGGGAGGTTAAAGTAACAGTGACCTCAGTCTTTAATAAGACACTCCAGAGTGAGGAACAGGCTTTAGGGGCTGGCTTAAATACAGTGCTCCCAAAGGATGCTGGGATCTCTTGGGACTTCAGGGGATGCACTCCCTGGTGGTGGAACATGGGAGTGCATGCTTTACAGATACACAACATCACTCCCCCGCCAAAGTCAAAGTGAAAACTATTTACAAGGTGAGGCAGTCGGGAGCCTTTCTTTCCCTGGTGGACTGCCTCGGTACAAATGTCTGTTCTGATGTGTTGGCTGTGCCCTCACTGGGCTGGCGTGTTGATGGCCCTGCAGGGCTGCTGGGTGAGCCTGGCCTTGCTGGGCTGTTGGGCGTGATGGGTTCGATTTCCTGGTCCGGCGTGGTGTCGTTGATCCTTTGGGTGTGTGTTGTGGGCTCGGAAAAGGTGGTGTCTGCTGTGGGTTGTTCAGGGCAGCCTGTGAACCGCAGCCTCGTTTGGTCCAGGTGCTTTCTGCAAATTTGTCCATTGTTTAGTTTGACTACAAACACCCTATTCCCTTCTTTAGCTATCACTGTGCCCACGATCCACTTGGGACCATGTCCATAGTTTAGCACATACACAGGGTCAGTCAGATCAATTTCCCGTGACATAGTGGCGCGACCATCGTTTACATTTTGTTGCTGCCGCCTGCTCTCTACCTGATCATGCAGGTTGGGGTGAACCAGCGAGAGTCTGGTTTTAAGTGTCCTTTTCATGAGTAGCTCAGCCGGGGGCACCCCTGTGAGTGAGTGGGATCTCGTGTGGTAGCTGAGCAGTACTCGGGACAGGCGGGTTTGGAGTGAGCCTTCTGTGACTCGTTTAAGGCTCTGTTTGATGATTTGTACTGCCTGCTCTGGCTGCCCATTGGAGGCTGGTTTAAACGGGGCCAAGGTGACATGTTTGATCCCATTGCGGGTCATGAGTTCTTTAAATTCGGCACTGGTGAAACATGGCCCGTTGTCATTGACCAGAATGTTAGGCAGGCCTTGGGTGGCAAACATGGCCCTCAGGCTTTCAATGGTGGTGGTGGCAGTGCTTCCTGACATTATTTCACATTCAATCCGTTTTGAAAAAGCATCCACCACCACCAGGAACATTTTACCGAGAAATGGGCCCGCATAGTCGACATGGATCCTCGACCATGGTCTGGAAGGCCAGGACCTCAAACTTAGTGGTGCCTCTCTGGGCACGTTGCTCAACTGAGCACATAAGCTGCATTGCCGTACACAGGACTCTAAGTCAGAGTTGATACCGGGCCACCACAGGTGGGATCTGGCTATCGCTTTCATCATTAATGTACCCGGGTGTGTGCTTGAGAGATCCGAGATGAACGTCTCCCTGCCCTTTTTTGGCAGCACTATGCAGTTACCCCACAACAGGCAGTCTGCCTGAATGGACAGCTTGTCCTTTTGCTGCTGGAACGGCTTGATTGGCTCTTGCATTTCAACGGGGATGCTGACCCAGCTCCCATGCAGTACACAGTTTTTTAGGAGGGACAGCAGAGGATCTTGGTCCAAGTCCTAATCTAGCGGGCTGTGACAGGTGAATTATCATTTTCAAACGCTTTCATGACCATCAACAAGTCTGCGGGCTGTGCCACCATCAATAAGTTTGCAGGCTGCGCCATTTCCACCCCCGTGGTGGGCAATGGTAACCGACTGAGAGCATCCACCTGGCCTGTGGTGGATAGTATAGTAATACTCTGATAGCGCGAGTGCCCACCTTTGTATGCGGGCTGAGGCGTTAGTATTTATCCCCTTGTTTTCAGCAAACAGGGATGTGAGGGGCTTGTGATCAGTTTCTAGCTCAAATTTGAGAACAAACAGGTACTGATGGATTTTTTTTTACCCCGAACACACACGCTAATGCCTCTTTCTCAATCATGCTGTAGGCCCTCTCAGCCTTAGACATCCTGGAAGCATAGGCGACAGGTTGCAACTTCCCTGCAATGTTAGCTTGCTGTAATACACACCCGACTTCGTACGACGACGCGTCACATGCTAGCACAAGTCCTTTACACGGGTTATACAATACAAGCAGCTTGTTGGAGCATAAAATGTTTCTGGCTTTCTCAAAAGCAATTACTTGTTTTTTTTCCCCATACCCAGTTCTCATCTTTGTGCAATAACACATGTAGGGGCTCTAAAAGGGTGCTTAACCCCAGTAGGAAGTTGCCAAAATAGTTGAGGAGTCCCAGGAACGACCACAGCTCCGTGACGTTCTGTGGCCTGGGCACTTTCCCGATAGCCTCTGTCTTGGCGTCTGTGGGCCGAATGCTGTCCGCCGCGATCTTTCTCTCGAAAAACTCCACTTCTGTTGCCAGGAAGATGCATTTCGACCTCTTCAGCCGCAGCCCTACGCGATCCAGTCGCTGAAGGACCTCCTCCAGGTTTTGTAGGTGCTCGGCGGTGTCCCAACATGTGACCAATATGTCATCCTGAAAGACCACCGTGTATACTACCGACTTGAGTAGGCTCTCCATGTTTCTCTGGAAGATCGCTGCAGCCGACTGAATTCCAAATGGGCATCTGTAGATGAACAGTCCCTTGTGCGTGTTGATGCAGGTGAGGACCTTCGAAGACTCCTCCAGCTCTTGCGTCATATAGGCCGAAGTCAGGTCGAACTTGGTGAACGTCTTGCCTCCTGCCAGCGTCGCAAATAGGTCATCTGCCTTAGGTAACATGTATTGGTCCTGTAGTAAGAAACGATTAATAGTTACTTTATAATCGCCGCAAATCCTGACCGAGAGTACTGGAACAATCGGGCTGGCCCACTCGCTGGATTCCACTGGGGAGATGATACCCTCGCATTGCAACCTGTCCAGCTCGATTTCCACTCTCTCCCTCATCACGTGAGGTACCGCTCGCGCCTTGTGGTGAATGGGTCGTGCCTCTAGGACCAAGTGGATCCGCACCTTCACCCTGGAAAAGTTTCCAATGCCTCGCTCAAAAAGGGAAGGAAACTTGTTAAGAACCTGGGTACATGAGGCCTCATCGACATGTGATAGTGGTCGGATGTCATCCCAGTTCCAGCGGATTTTGCCCAGCCAGCTCCTTCCAAGCAGTGTGGGGCCATCACCCGGGACAATCCAGAGTGGCAGTTCGTGCCCTCATAGGTGACCTTGACCATGGCGCTGCCCAGGACAGTGATAAGCTCTCATTCTCAGTTTCGTGTGGATGGGGCTCAGGGCTGGTCTGAATGCTTTGTTGCATCACAATCTCTCAAACATCTTTTTACTCATGATGGATTGGCTAGCGCCAGTGTCCAGTTCCATGGCTAGAGGTAAGCCATTCAATTTTAAGTTTAGCATTATGGGTGGATATTTCGTCAAAAATGTGTGCGCCCCATGCACTTCAGCATCTGCCTCCTCTCCTCTCTCTGAGGCTCGAAATTGCTTTGATTCACCATGGACCGATCTTCCTCTGCCACGTGGTGGTTAGCAGGTTTTGCTGAGCTTGCAGCTTGTTTGCAAGCTCATTGGAGTTGCCCCATTGTTCCACAGCTCTTGCAAACATACCCTTTGAAGCGGCATGAATAGGCTGAATGGAAGCCTCCAGAACGCCAACAAGGTGTGAATTGCCTTGCATTCATCCTTTGTTGGGGACTCTGAGTCATCTGTGACACCTGAGGCCTGCTGGCAGTTGCAGACTCGTGGTTTCTGCCCTGTACATTTCTGCTCGCAAACACAGTTCCAGTTAATTTATGAACATTGCGAGCACTTGAGTGCTGAGAGATTTGTTTTGGTGTTATCACTGGTGGACATAAACGACTATGCTATCGCAATAGTCTTACTGAGGGTCGTTGTCTCTACAGTCAAAAGTTTTCAGAGGATGGTCTCGTGGCCAATGCCCAGTCCAAAACTCTCTGAGCATTTGCTGCAGGTAGCCATCAAACTCAAATTGTCCTGCAAGTCGCCTGAGCTCGGCGACGTAGCTCGCCACTTCCTGACCTTCATATCGTTGGCACGGGTAGAACCGATACCTCCCTCGGGTTAAGATGCTCCCGAACCAGTGTACACAGCTCCTCATACGACTTATCTGCAGGTTTCACTGGAGTCAGAAGATTCTTCATGAGGCTTTGGTCGGTGCCCCGCAGACTGTGAGGAGGGCCGCTCTCCTTTTTGCAGGGCTTCCTTCTCCGTCCAGCTCGTTGGCTACAAAGTACTGCTCTAGCCGTTCGACATAGGCTTCCCAGTCCTCACCCTCCGAGAACTCCTCCAGGATGCCCACAGTTTGATGCATCTTTGCGTTGGATTCGTATTCTTGTCACTAGTTATTATGTTCCTAACACAGATGAGACTGCACACTGGGAGGTTAAAATAACAGTGATCTCAGTCTTTAATAAGTCACTCCAGAGTGAGGAACAGGCCTTAGGGGCCGGCTTATATACAGTGCTCCCAAGGATGCTGGGATCCCTTGGGACTTCAGGGGTGAGCTCCCTGGTGGTGGAACATTGGAGTGCATGCTTTACAGATACACAACAGGTTGGATGGCCCATCACTCACTAAGTACCCGTGCTCACAAACAAAAGGATTTTAAAGATTGGCAGGAAAGATAGGGTGTAGCAAGACTCCCATGAAAACAATCTCTTTCCACTTTATTTTTAGCTTGTAGTGAAGCTTGGAGCTTCGAGCTTGCAGCTTGTATCTGGAGAGAGCTCTCTCTCCTTCTCGCTCTCGCTCTCGCTCCACCAAGATCAATGTACCAGCAGGAAGTCGCAGTTCCGCACAAGAAGCCGCCGAGACTGAAAAGCAGGCAGTGACTTCCCACAGCTGAGCTGAGCAAGGAAACCAACTGTGTGTGTAGTGGCGAGCATGAGGAGTGGTGCAAAAGGGAGGGATTCAAATTTCTAGGACATTGGAACCGGTTCTGGGGGAGGTGGGAGCAGTACAAACAGGATGGCCTGCACCTGGGCAGGACCGGAACCAATGTCCTGGGGGGAGTGTTTGCTAGTGCTGTTGGGGAGGAGTTAAACTAACATGGCAGGGGGATGGGAACCTATGCAGGGAGACAGAGGGAAATAAAATGGAGGCAGAAGCAAATGATAGAAAGGAGAATAGTAAAAGTGGAGGGCATAGAAACCCAAGGCAAAAAAGAAAAGGGGCCACATTATAGCAAAATTCTAAAGGGGCAAAGTGTGTTAAAACGACAAGCCTGAAGGCACAGTGCCTCAATGCGAGGAGTATTCAGAATAAGGTGGACAAATTAACTGCGCAGACAGCAGTTAACGGATATGATATAATTGGCATCACGGAGACATGGCTCCAAGGTGACCAAGGCTGGGAACTCAACATCGAGGGATATTCAACATTTAGGAAGGATAGGCAGAGAGGAAAAGGAGGCGGGTGGCGTTGCTGGTTAAAGAGGAAATTAATGCAATAGTAAGGAGGGACATTAGCTTGGATGATGTGGAATCGGTAGAGGTGGAGCTGCGGAATTCCAAAGGGCAGAAAACGCTAGTGGGAGTTGTGTATAGACCACCAAACAGTCGTTGTGAGATTGGGTTGGGTACAGCATCAAACAAAAAATAAGAGATGTGTGCAATAAAGGTACAGCAGTTATCATGGGCGACTTTAATCTACATATTGATTGGACTAACCAAACTGGTAGTGATAAGAACATAAGAACATAAGAACATAAGAATTAGGAAAAGGAGTAGGCCATCTAACCCCTAGAGCCTGCTCCGCCACTCAACAAGATCATGCTGATCTGTCCGTGGACTCAGCTCCACTTACCTGCCCGCTCTCCGTAACCCTTAATTCCCTTATTGGTTAAAAATCTATCGATCTGTGACTTGAATACATTCAATGAGCTAGCCTCAACTGCTTCCTTGGGCAGAGAATTCCACAGATTCACAACCCTCTGGGAGAAGAAATTCCTTCTCAACTCGGTTTTAAATTGGCACCCCGTATTTTGAGGCTGTGCCCCCTAGTTCTAGTCTCCCCAACCAGTGGAAACAACCTCTCTGCCTCTATCTTGGCTATCCCTTTCATTATTTTAAATGTTTCTATAAGATCACCCCTCATCCTTCTGAACTCCAACGAGTAAAGACTCAGTCGACTCAATCTATCATCATAAGGTAACCCTCTCATCTCCGGAATCAGCCGAGTGAATCGTCTCTGTACCCCCTCCAAAGCTAGTATATCCTTCCTTAAGTAAGGTGACCAAAACTGCACGCAGTACTCCAGGTGCGTCCTCACCAATAGCCTGTACAGCTGCAGCAGGACCTCCCTGCTTTTGTACTCCATCCCTCTCGCAATGAAGGCCAACATTTTATTCGCCTTCCTGATTACCTGCTGCACCTGTAAACTAACTTTTTGGGATTCATGCACAAGGACCCCCAGGTCCCTCTGCACCGCAGCATGTTGGAATTTCTCCTCATTCAAATAATATTCCCTTTTACTGTTTTTTTTTCCAAGGTGGATGACCTCACATTTTTCGACATTGTATTCCATCTGCCAAACCTTAGCCCATTCGCTTAACCTATCTAAATCTCTTTGCAGCCTCTCTGTGTCCTCTACATAACCCGCTTTCCCACGAATCTTTGTGTCATCTGCAAATTTTGTCACACTACACTCTGTCCCCTCTTCCAGGTCATCTATGTATATTGTAAACAGTTGTGGTCCCAGCACCGATCCCAGTGGCACACCACTAACCACCGATTTCCAACCCGAAAAGGACCCATTTATCCCGACTCTCTGCTTTCTGTTAGCCAGCCAATTCTCTATCCATGCTAATACATTTCCTCTGACTCTGCATACCTCTATCTTCTGCAGTAACCTTTTGTGTGGCACCTTATCGAATGCCTTTTGGAAATCTAAATACACCACATCCATCGGTACACCTCTATCCACCATGCTCGTAATATCCTCAAAGAATTCCAGTAAATTAGTTGAACATGATTTCCCCTTCATGAATCCATGTTGCGTCTTCTTGATTGCACTATTCCTATCTAGATGTCCTGCTATTTCTTCCTTAATGATAGCTTCAAGCATTTTCCCCACTACAGATGTTAAACTAACTGGCCTATAGTTACCTGCCTTTTGTCTGCCGCCTTTTTTAAACAGAGGCGTTACATTAGCTGCTTTCCAATCCGATGGTACCTCCCCAGAGTCCAGAGAATTTTGGTAGATTATAACGAATGCATCTGCTATAACTTCCGCCATCTCTTTTAATACCCTGGGATGCATTTCATCAGGACCAGGGGACTTGTCTACCTTGAGTCCCATTAGCCTGTCCAGCACTACCCCCCTAGTGATAGTGATTGTCTCAAGGTCCTCCATTCCCACATTCCCGTGACTAGCAATTTTTGGCATGGTTTTTGTGTCTTCCACTGTGAAGACCGAAGCAAAATAATTGTTTCAGGTCTCAGCCATTTCCACATTTCCCATTATTAAATCCCCCTTCTCATCTTCTAAGGGATCCATTTACTTGAGTCACTCTTTTCCATTTTATATATCAATAAAAGCTTTTACTATCTGTTTTTATGTTTTGCGTAAGTTTACTTTCATAATCTATCTTTCCTTTCTTTATTGCTTTCTTAGTCATTCTTTGCTGTCGTTTAAAATTTTCCCAATCTTCTAGTTTCCCACTAACCTTGGCCACCTTATACGCATTGGTTTTTAATTTGATACTTTCCTTTACTTCCTTGGTAATCCATGGCTGGTTATTCCTTCTCTTACCGCCCTTCTTTTTCACTGGAATATATTTTTGTTGAGCACTATGAAAGAGCTCCTTAAAAGTCCTCCACTGTTTCTCAATTGTGCCACCGTTTAGCCTGTGTTCCCAGTCTATTTTAGCCAACTTTGCCCTCATCCCACTGTAGTCCCCTTTGTTTAAGCATAGTATGCTTGTTTGAGACACTACTTCCTCACCCTCAATCTGTATTACAAATTCAACCATACTGTGATCACTCATTCCGAGAGGATCTTTTACTTGGAGATCGTTTATTATTCCTGTCTCATTACACAGGGCCAGATCTAAGATAGCTTGCTCCCTTGTAGGTTCTGTAACATTCTGTTCTAAGAAACAATCCCGTATGCATTCTATGAATTCCTCCTCAAGGCTACCCCGTGCGATTTGATTTGACCAATCGATATGTAGGTTAAAATCCCCCATGATTACTGCCGTTCCTTTTTCACATGCCTCCATTATTTCCTTGATTATTGGCCGCCCCACTGTGAAGTTATTATTTGGGGGCCTATAAACTATGCCCACCAGTGACTTTTTCCCCTTACTATCTCTAATCTCCATCCACAATGATTCAACATTTTGTTCATTAGAGCCAATATCGTCTCTCACAACTGCCCTGATATCATCCTTTATTAACAGAGCTACCCCACCTCCTTTCCCTTCTTGTCTATCTTTCCGAATTGTCAGGTACCCCTGTATGTTTAATTCCCAGTCTTGGCCACCATGCAACCACGTTTCTGTAATGACTACCAAATCATACCCATTTGTAATGATTTGTGCCGTGAACTCATTTACTTTATTTCGAATGCTGCGTGCTTTTAGGTAGAGTTTTTTAATACTAGTTTTTAGACCATGATTTTTAGTTTTGACCCCTCCTGCAGCCCCTTTATATTCATACACATTGTCCCTTCCTATCACCTTGTGGTTTACACTTACCCCAGTGCTACTCTGCTCTGTTGCCTCCTGCCTTTTGCATTCTTTCTTAGGGTCCTGTTCATCTGAGCTCTCACCTACTCTAACTAGCTCAGAGCCCTCTCCTGGGTTCTGAATACTCCTCGCATTGAGGCACCGAGCTTTCATGCTTACCTTTTTATTACACTTTGACCAATGAGAATTTTGCTGTATAGTGGCCCTTTTTGTTTTTTGCCTTGGGTTTCTCTGCCCTCCACTTTTACTCATCTCCTTTCTGTCTTTTGCTTCTGTCTCCATTTTGCTTCCCTCTGTCTCCCTGCATTGGTTCCCATCCCCCTGCCATATTAGTTTAACTCCTCCCCAACAGCACTAGCAAACATTTCCCCTTGGACATTGGTTCCAGTCCTGCCCAGGTGCAGACCATCCGGTTTGTACTGGTCCCACCTCCCCCAGAACCGGTTCCAATGCCCCAGGAATTTGAATCCCTCCCTGCTGCACCACTGCTCAAGCCACGTATTCATCTGAGCTCATTCATCCTGCAATGGCTCCTCTGACTAGCACGTGGCACTGGTAGCAATCCCGAGATTACTACTTTTGAGGTCCTATGTTTTAATTTAGCTCCTCGCTCCTTAAATTCGTCTCGTAGGACCTCATCCCTTTTTTTACCTATGTCGTTGGTACCAATGTGCACCACGACAACTGGCTGTTCACCCTCCCTTTTCAGAATGTCCTGCACCCGCTCAGAGACATCCTTGACCCTTGCACCAGGGAGACAACATACCATCCTGGAGTCTCGGTTGCGGTCGCTGAAAAGCCGATCTATTCCCCTTACAATTGAATCCCCTATCACTATCGCTCTCCCACTCTTTTTCCTGCCCTCCTGTGCAGCAGAGCCAGCCACGGTGCCATGAACTTGGCTGCTGCTGCCCTTCCCTGATGAGTCATCCCCCTCAACAGTACTCAAAGCGGTGTATCTGTTTTGCAGCGGGATGAGCGCAGGGGACCCCTGCACTATCTTCCTTGCACTGCTCTTCCTGCTGGTCTTCCATTCCCTATCTGGCTGTGGACCCTTCACCTACGGTAAGACCAACTCGCTACACGTGCTACTCACATCATTCTCAGCATCGTGGATGCTCCAGAGTGAATCCACCCTCAGCTCCAATTCTGCCATGCGGACCGTCAGGAGCTGGAGGGGGATACACTTCCCACACACGTACTCGTCAGGGACACCGGAAGTGTCCCTGAGTTCCCACATGGTACAGGAGGAGCATATCACATGACCGAGCTCTCCTGCCTTGACTTAACCCTCAGATGCACTTAAATTGGCAACAACAATGCTAAAGTTTATTCAGTGTTATACGGTGGAGGAGGATTTCCTGGAGTGTATTAGGGATGGTTTTCTTGACCAATATGTTGAGGAACCAACTAGAGAGCTGGCCATCCTAGACTGGGTGATGTGTAATGACAAGTGACTAATTAGCAATCTTGTTTTGCGAGGCCCCTTCGGGAAGAGTGACCATAATATGGTAGAATTCTTTATTAAGATGGAGAGTGACACAGTTAATTCGGAAACTAGAGTCCTGAACATAAGGAAAGGTAACTTCGATGGTACGAGGTGTGAATTGGCATTTAAAAATCACATGGATGAACTTCAGCAATTGCACATCACTGTCTGGAGTAAAAATAAAATGGGGAAGGTGGCTCAACCGTGGCTAACAAGGGAAATTAAGAACAGTGTTAAAACCAAGGAAGAGGCATATAAATTGGCTAGAAAAAGTAACAAACCTGGGGACTGGGAAAAATTTAGAATTCAACAGAAGAGGACTAAGTGTTTAATTAAGAGGGGGAAACTAGAGTACGAGAGGAAGCTTGCAGGGAACATAAAAACTGACTGCAAAAGCTTCTATAAATATGTGAAGAGAAAAAGATTAGTGAAGACAAATGTAAGTTCCTTGCAGTCGGATTCAAGTGAATTTATATTGGGGAACAAAGGAATGGCAGACCAATTGAACAAACACTTCGGTTCTGTCTTCACGGAGGAAGACACGAATAACTTTCCGAATGTACTTGGGGAAAGTGGGTCTCGTGAAAAGGAGGAACTGAAGCATATCCTTATTAGGCACGAATTTGTGTTGGGGAAATTGATGGGATTGAAGGCTGAAAATTCCCGGGGCCTGATAGTCTGCATCCCAGAGTACTTAAGAAAGTGGCCCTAGAAATAGTGGATGCATTGGTGATCATTTTCCAACAGCCTATTGACTCTGGATCAGTTCCTATGGACTGGAGGGTAGCTAATGTAACACCACTTTTTAAAAAAGGTGGGAGAGAGAAAACCGGTAATTATAGACCAGTTAGCCTGATATCAGTTGCGGGGAAAATGTTAGAGTCAATCATTAAGGATGAAATAGCAGTGCATTTAGAAAGCAATGACAGGATCGGTCCAAGTCAGCATGGACTTATGAAAGGGAAATCCTGCTTGACGAATCTTCTGAAATTTTTTGAGGATGTAACTCACAGAGTGGACAAGGGAGAAGCAGTGGATGTGGTGTATTTGGACTTTCAAAAGGCTTTTGACAAGGTCCCGCACAAGAGATTGGTGTGCAAAATCAAAGCACATGGTATTGGGGGCCATGCACTGATGTGGATAGAGAACTGGTTGGCAGACAGGAAGCAGAGAGTCGGGATAAACGGGTCCTTTTCAGAATGGCAGGCAGTTACTAGTGGAGTGCCGCAGGGCTCAGTGCTGGGACCCCAGCTCTTTACAGTATACATTAATGATTTGGATGAAGGAATTGAGTTTAATATCTCCAAGTTTGCAAATGACACTAAACTGGGTGGCGGTGTGAGCTGTGAGGGGGCGCTAAGAGGCTGCAGGGTGACTTGGACAGGTTAGGTGAGTGGGCAAATGCATGGCAGATGCAGTATAATGTGGATAAATGTGAGGTTATCCATTTTGGGGGCAGAATATTATCTGAATGGCAGCAGATTAGGAAAAGGGGAGGTGCAACGAGATGGGGTGACATGGTTCATCAGTCACTGAAAGTGGGCATGCAGGTACAGCAGACAGTGAAGAAGGCAAATGGTATGTTGGCCTTCATAGCTCGGGGATTTGAGTATATGAGCAGGGAGGTCCTACTGCAGTTGTACAGGGCCTTAGTGAGGCCTCACCTGGAATATTGTGTTCAGTTTTGGTCTCCTAATCTGAGGAAGGATGTTTTTGCTATTAAGGGAGTGCAGCGAAGATTCACCAGACTAATTCCAGGGATGGCAGGACTGTCCTGTAAGGAGAGACTGTATCAACTGGGCCTTTATTCACTGGAGTTTAGAAGGATGAAAGGGGATCTCATAGAAATGTATAAGATTCTGACGGGTCTGGACATGTTAGATGCGGGAAGATTGTTCCCGATGTTGGGGAAGTCCAGAACCAGGGGACATAGTCTTAGGATGAGGGGTAGGCCATTTAGGGCTGAGATGAGGAGAAACTTCTTCACTCAGAGAGTTGTTAACCTGTGGAATTCCCTGCCGCAGAGAGTTGTTGATGCCAGTTCATTGGATATATTCAAGAGGGAGTTAGATATGGCCCTTACGGCTAAAGAGATCAAGGGGTATGGAGAGAAAGCAGGAAAGGGGTACTGAGGGAATGATCAGCCATAATCTTATTGAATGGTGGTGCAGGCTCGAAGGGCCGAATGGCCTACTCCTGCACCTATTTTCTATGTTTCTCTGTTTCTATGATTACGAGTTTCTCAAGCCAGTAACCAGAGATCCCAGGCGAGCTGGGTGAGACCCAAGGGCTCAGGGTTTTCGCAGGTGAAGCTTTTTAGGGCTATTCTGAGGAGGAAGCTTCGACTGGGTCATTCGTTGATAGCGGTGGAATTAGAATCCACCAGGGAATTACTGCATGTTACCAGGTCTCATTTCTGTACTGTATGCATGTTGTTTGTAACCTGGATTTTATTCTCCACAGAGACAGTGATTTTGTTTTTGTGGTGCATGTTTTAGCCAGTGTATGTTTGACCAAATAAATATAAGTACGATTTTTCACCGGAGCATTCCTGTCTATGATTCATTTCATTTACACTCTGAATAATAATTCCCAGGTCTAGAACTTTCGTAAGGTGGGGGCGGATCAAGCCGTCCGTCTAGCAATTGGCTAGGATCAAAACTGCTTACGTCTCTGGTGACCGGTGCAGGAGACGAGTAAAAGGAGTGTAAATCAGTCATGGACAGCACTTCTGGCGAAAGATCCCAAATGGAGGAAGGGATTTCTTCATGTGTATTTAAGAAGGTTAACATCACTAAATATTGGGTGCTAGGCTTGTTGCATGCTGAGTGTATACAGTGGACGCAGTGGCAGAATGGATGGAGGGCAAGGAGCATAGGCGCAGTATTGAAAAGGTGATATGGCTCATCTATCTACAAAGACAAGTCCAATTGCTAGCTGAGCAGGTTGGTAAGTTAGAGGCAGAGCTCAGGGAGTCCGAGGCCCAGTCAGACACAAGGGCTGTAGTAGGGAGCAGGTTATGCACGGAGCTAAGGGATGAGAAGGGGGAAGAATAAGCCATGAAGAAACCTTCCGTAACCATAAGAAGTTCCTGCAATGCCAGGTAATTGAGGCAAAGGGGAACGAGAGGACAGTTAGGGAGCAGAACGCTCGCTTGTCGAGTGAGGTAAAGGCGTTGGAAGAACAGTTGAAGGATATTCAGGTGGCATACAGAGTCGCCAGCACTAGAGGGTTTGATACAGGTAATCATGGCCCTTGCCAGGAGCAGATCCGGAATTTAACCGATGCTCTGTCTAAGGCCAAAGGGATGGATTGCTTGGTAGCTCCGGGAATGGCCCAGGTAGATGAGGAAGATAAGGAGGACTGTGAGGCAGAGGAGGATGCTCGACCACCGCCCAAAGTGCCGGGACCAGGACCCATGTGCCCTGTCCGGCAGCGAAAATACGGTGCGCCCGTAAACGGTCAAGAACAAGGACCACTGCAGAGTGACTTCATGGTCCCATATACGACCTCCCACCTGCAGGCAATGGTCTCTAATCAGACTGACCAGCAAAGAGGACCCATCTGTCCATTTTACAGATGTGGAGCAGGTGGAGGGATCAATAATTGTAACGAAGCTGAGTCAGCCAAATTACTTTTGTTTTCCCTGGATAGTAGGTTGTACCAGTCGCTCTCGGCGGGTAGCAAGAGGGAGCAGGGTAAGTTAGAGGGGATAAAGGATGACATCTTAGAGGCTATGGGCCTCAATGATGGAAGTCCATTCTCCTGAGTGGAAAGGACACTGCAGTTAGCTGGGGAGGCACCGCAGGCTTTCGCGGACAGGCTTTGGCCCGTCTACCGGAGTGCCTGTGCGGGGGTGCCCAACCGGACGCAGCTGCAGCAGGATCCTAGGGCTCATTGGCTGAGGGTCCTGGTAGTGAATAGCCTGCCCAGGCTCAAGGCCAAAGCAGAGAGTTGGTTCAACTCCAGGGATCCCCAGACCACAGAAGAGAGTGTGATCCGGCAGTTCACTCTCTCTTTTAGAATGGTAAGGGTGAGGATGACAACCCAAACCTCAGAAGAAGAGCAGAACAATGAACCCACTAGCCTGGCCAGCCAAAGAGGAGCCGGGTCTTTCCCAACACAAAGACTGAGAGAAATGCCCAGACTAAGAGCCATCAGTCCAATACACATGAATTGGATGGCCCATCACTGACTAAGTACCCGTGCTTAGAAACAAAAGGATTTAAAGATTGGTGGGAAAGATAGGGTGTAGCAAGACTCCCATAATGATAGGCGCTTTCCACTTTATTTTTAGCTTGTCATGAAGCTTGTAGCTTGGAGCTTGCAGCTTGTATCTAGAGAGAACTCTCTCTCCCTCTCGCTCTCGCTCCACCAAGATCAATGTACCAGGAGGAAGCTGCAGTTCCGCAGAAGAAGCCGCCTAGACTGAAAACCAGGCAGTGACTTCCCACAGCTGAGCTGAGTGAGGAAACCAACTGTGTGTGTAGTGGTGAGCATGACCGTGAGTGTCCCAAGCCAGTAACCACCTCAGAAGAAGAGCAGAACAATGAACCCACTAGCCTGGCCAGCCAAAGAGGAGCCGGGTCTTTCCCAACACAAAGACTGAGAGAAATGCCCAGACACAAGGGCTCAGGGCTTTCGCAGGTGAAGCTTTTTAGGGCTATTCTGGGGAGGAAGCTTCGACTGGGTAATTCGTTGGTAGCGGTGGAGTTAGAATCCACCAGAGAATTACTGCATGTTACCAGGTCTCATTTCTGTACTGTATGCATGTTGTTTGTAACCTGGATTTTATTCTCCACAGAGACAGTGATTTTGTTTTAGTAGTGCATGCTTTAGCCAGTGTATGTTAGACCAAAAAATATAAGTACGATTTTTCACCGGAGCCTTCTTGTCCGTGACTCATTTCATTTCCACTCTGAATAATAATTCCCAGGGCTAGAACTTTCGTAAGGTGGGGGCAATTCAGGTAGGCCCTGCCATGTGCCACTCTGCCGAACACCGAATCAATCATATTTACAGTACTTGCCGAGTTTTGATTTTTCACTGATATCTGCTTTAGACTTCTATCTGTCGTCATGCATGACTGAATGATTGTGATGGCCCTGTTCAAGTCCAACGTCTCCACCGCCAGTAGTTTACCCAGGATCACCTCGTGGCTGATGCTGATTACCAAGAAGTCCCGCAGCATATCTGCCAACACAACCCTGAACTTAAAACGGTCCTGCTAGACGTCTCAGGTCGGCAATGAATTCCGCCGCATTCTGGCCCTCTGAACGAACGTGCGTGTAAAATCTGTATCTCAAGATGATGATGCCTTCATCTGGCATAAGGTGGTCCTGTACCAGTGCACACAATTCTTCATACTTCCTCTCTGTTAGACTCGCAGGCAGGAGTAGATTCTGATGGCTTGCATCCTAGGGACTTAAGATAAGTAGCAGTAGGAATTGTGGATGCATTGGTTGTAATTTACCAAGTAAATGTTGGTCCCTTAGAGGACGAGACCAGGGAATTAGTAATGGGGAACATGGAAATGGAAGAAGCTCTGAACAAATATTTTGTATCAGTCTTTACGGTAGAGGACACAAACAATATTCCAACAGTGGATAGTCAAGTAGCTATAGGAGGGGAGGAACTTAACACAATCACAATCACTAAGGAGATGGTACTCAGTAAGATAATGGGACTAAAGGCAGATACATCCCCTGGACCTGGTGGCATGCATCTTTGGGTCGTAAGAGAAGTAGCAGCAGGGATAGTGGATGTATTGGTTATAATTTACCAAAATTTCCTGGATTCTGGGGAGGACCCAACAGATTGGAAAACTGCAAATGTAATGCCCCTATTTAAAAAGGGAGGCAGACAAAAAGCAGGAAACTATAGACCAGCTAGCCTAACATTAAAGAAACAGTAGCAAGACATTTGGAAAAGCAAAATTCGGTCAGGCAGAGTCAGCATAGATTTATGAAGGAGAAGTCATGTTTGACAAATTTGCTGGAATTCTTTGAGGATGGAACAAACAGAGTAGATAAAGGGGAAACCAGTGGATGTGGTGTATTTGGACTTCCAGAAGGCATTTGACAAGGTGCCACATAAAAGGTTACTGCTCAAGATAAAAGTTTACTGGGTTGGGGTAATATATTAGCATGGATAGAGGATTGGCTAACTAACAGAGAACAGAGAGTCAGGATAAATGGTTCATTCTCGGGTTGGCAATCAGTAACTAGTGGGGTGCTGCAGGGATCAGTGCTGGGACTCCAGCTATTTACAATCTATATTAACAACTTGGAATAAAGGACCGAGTGTAATGTAGCCAAGTTTGCTGATGATACAAAGATGGGAGGAAAAGCAATGTGTGAAGAGGACACAAAAAATCTGTAAAAGGACATAGGCAGGCTAAGTGAGTGGGCAAAAATTTGGCAGATGGAGTATAATGTTGGAAAGTGTGAGGTCATGCACTTTGGCAGAAAAATATCAAAGAGCAAGTTATTATTTAAAAGGAGAAAGATTGCAAAGTGCCGCAGTACAGTGGGACCTGGGGATACTTGTACATGAAACACAAAAGAATAGTATGCAGGTACAGCAAGTGATCAGGAAGGCCAATGGTATCTTGGTCTTATTGAAAAGGGGTTGGATATAAAAGCAGGGAAGTCTTGCTACAGCTGTACAGGGTATTGGTGAGGCCACACCTGGAATACTGCGTGCAGTTTTGGTTTCCATATTTACGAAAGGTTATACTTGCTTTGGAGGCAGTTCAGAGAAGGTTCACTAGGTTGATTTTGGGGATGAGGGGATTGACTTATGAGGAAAGGTTGAGTAGGATGGGCCTCTACTCATTGGAATTCAGAAGAATGAGAGGTGATCTCATCAAGACGTATAAGATTATGAGGGGGCTTGACAGGGTGGATGCAGAGAGGATGCTTCCACTGGTGGTGAAGACTTGAACTAGAGGGCACGACCTTCGAATAAGGGACCGCCCATTTAAAACAGAGATGAGGAGAAATTTCTTCTCTCAGAGAGTTGTGAATCTGTGGAATTCGCTGCCTCAGAGAGCTGTAGAAGCTGGGACATTGAATAAATTTAAGACAGAGATAGACAGTTTGTTAATCGATAACAGGATAATGGGTTATGGGGAGCAGGCAGGGACTTGGAGCTGAGTCCATGCTCAGATCAGCCATGATCTTAGTGAATGGCGGATTAGGCTCAAGGGGCCATATGGCCTACTCCTGCTCCTATTTCTTATGTTCTTATGTTCTTATGTTCTTCATCAGGCCATAAATTTTTGGACCGCAAACTGTGAAGAACACCACCTGGCACCGATCTGCGTCGCTGACCTCCTCCATTTTGTTGGCCATGAAGGACAGGCTCAAATGGCTCACAAAGTCTGCCCAATCTTCTCCTTCCACAAATCGCTCCAACAATGCAGTTGTGCTCAATTTTGCATTCAAAGGTTCTTGTTGCCTCGTCGCCAATTGTTGTGTATGCAATAACTGTTAGACTGAGTACTGTTTAACTCCAAGAGGTGTGACCTTGGCTCTGCTTTATTACGGCCCAAAGTGATTAATATACTAAATGTCTGGCCTTTTATACTTGGGCTGCACACACCTACGTGCAACCCATTGGCCTCTAACAGTGACGCCATCTAGTGGCTAGTGATCCCAAAAGTACATACATGACACCAATTTCGACCCCCAAGTGTTAGAAAATGACCAATCAAATTGCTGAAATAATTTTATTACATTGTTTTTGGACTACTTGTCCTTCACCTCATTCGGTGTATACAGCTAGAAATAATATTTATAACATAACAAACAGATTTTTAAAATTTGCCCAGTTTTGAATAAGAATCTTAAAATGTATTCATAAGATGATGTTTACCCCACACTGGTCTGGCCTTCTATGGCTTTGAACTGGGTGATGCCAATCTCCAGGTTCGATGGACACATTCCGTGTGTGAGGGACATACATCAGGGGAGTTATTGTTTTCACCCTGATCCTGCGGAACTATCCCTAGCGAGTTGTGATAACCAGGGAAAACATTCACAAATCAAAAGTAGAAAAAAACCTCCAAAGTCAAAAGATTTCAGTTTTATCAGCACTTTATTAACATTTAAGCTATCAAATTCTGCACTAACAGTATTGTTTGGGATGAGCCTTTGTGGTTTTGAGGGGGACTGGTGTTTGTGTCAATATCAAAGGGGGATGTTGATAATGGCGCTTTGATTCTGACCCCAGACACTTAGTCAGCTAGCCCAAGTCGATAGTGAAGGATCACCTGTTGAAGGTGCTGGTCATCGGAGATTCAGTGAGGAGGCGGGAGCTCGGAGCAGCGCGAGTCCGGGGTCAGCGAGAGGCCTATAAAGGCCAGCGGGAGCTCGGAGCAGTCAGTCGAGGAGGCGGGAGCTCGGAGCAGCGCGAGTCCGGGGTCAGCGAGAGGCCTATAAAGGCCAGCGGGAGTCGAGCAGTTCGAGCAGCCAGTCGAGGAGGCGGGAGCTCGGAGCAGCGCGAGTCCGGGGTCGGCGAGAGGCCTATAAAGGCCAGCGGGAGTCGAGCAGTTCGAGCAGCCAGTCGAGGAGGCGGGAGCTCGGAGCAGCGCGAGTCCGGGGTCGGCGAGAGGCGTACCGGTGCAGCTACAGGGAGAAGGCAAAAAAACAAAGGTGACGTCACAGCCTAGGGGGTAAGTGATTGGCTGGTGATTGGTGAGTAGTTTTTCTTTTTCTTCTTATATTGGTCAGTAACTTTTAACATTGTTATTACCAGTTTAAGTGTATCTAAGGGTTTAGTCATGGCAGGAGAGCTCGGTCGGGTGTTATGCTCCTCCTGTACCATGTGGGAACTCAGGGACGCTTCCGGTGTCCCTGACGACTACGTGTGCGGGAAGTGTATCCGCCTCCAGCTCCTGACGGTCCGCGTTACGGAATTGGAGCTGAAGGTGGATTCACTCTGGAGCATCCACGATGCTGAGAATGACGTGAGTATCACGTGTAGCGAGTTGGTCTTACCGCAGGGAAAGGGTCCACAGCCAGATAGGGAATGGAAGACCAACAGGAAGAGTAGAGCAAGGAAGGTAGTGCAGGGGTCCCCTGCGGTCATCCCCCTGCAAAACAGATACACCGCTTTGGGTACTGTTGAGGGGAATGACTCATCAGGGGAGGGCAGCAGCAGCCAAGTTCATGGCACCGTGGCTGGCTCTGCTGCACAGGAGGGCAAGAAAAAGAGTGGGAGAGCGATAGTGATAGGGGATTCAATTGTGAGGGGAATAGATAGGCGTTTCTGCGGCCGCAACCGAGACTCCAGGATGGTATGTTGCCTCCCTGGTGCAAGGGTCAAGGATGTCTCGGAGCGGGTGCAGGACATTCTGAAATGGGAGGGAGAACAGCCAGTTGTCGTGGTGCACATTGGTACCAACGACATAGGCAAAAAAAGGGATGAGGTCCTACGAAACGAATTTAAGGAGCTAGGAGCTAAATTAAAAAGTAGGACCTCAAAAGTAGTAATCTCGGGATTGCTACCAGTGCCACGTGATAGTCAGAGTAGGAATCGCAGGATAGCGCAGATGAATACGTGGCTTGAGCAGTGGTGCAGCAGGGAGGGATTCAAATTCCTGGGGCATTGGGACCGGTTCTGGGGGAGGTGGGACCAGTACAAACCGGACGGTCTGCACCTGGGCAGGACTGGAACCAATGTCCTCGGGGGAGTGTTTGCTAGTGCTGTTGGGGAGGATTTAAACTAATATGGCAGGGGGATGGGAACCAATGCAGGGAGACAGAGGGAAACAAAAAGGAGCCAAAAGCAAAAGACAGAAAGGAGATGAGGAAAAGTGTAGGGCAGAGAAACCCAAGGCAAAGAACAAAAAGGGCCACTGTACAGCAAAATTCTAAAAGGACAAAGGGTGTTAATAAAACAAGCCTGAAGGCTTTGTGTCTTAATGCAAGGAGTATCCGCAATAAGGTGGATGAATTAATTGTGCAAATAGATGTTAACAAATATGATGTGATTGGGATTACGGAGACGTGGCTCCAGGATGATCAGGGCTGGGAACTCAACATTCAGGGGTATTCAACATTCAGGAAGGATAGAATAAAAGGAAAAGGAGGTGGGGTAGCATTGCTGGTTAAAGAGGAGATTAATGCAATAGTTAGGAAAGACATTAGCTTGGATGATGTGGAATCTATATGGGTAGAGCTGCAGAACACCAAAGGGCAAAAAACGTTAGTAGGAGTTGTGTACAGACCTCCAAACAGTAATAGGGATGTTGGGGAGGGCATCAAACAGGAAATTAGGGGTGCATGCAATAAAGGTGTAGCAGTTATAATGGGTGACTTTAATATGCACATAGATTGGGCTAGCCAAACTGGAAGCAATACGGTGGAGGAGGATTTCCTGGAGTGCATAAGGGATGGTTTTCTAGACCAATATGTTGAGGAACCAACTAGGGGGGAGGCCATCTTGGACTGGGTGTTGTGTAATGAGAGAGGATTAATTAGCAATCTCATTGTGCGAGGCCCCTTGGGGAAGAGTGACCATAATATGGTGGAATTCTGCATTAGGATGGAGAATGAAACAGTAAATTCAGAGACCATGGTCCAGAACTTAAAGAAGGGTAACTTTGAAGGTATGAGGCGAGAATTGGCTAGGATAGATTGGCGAATGATACTTAGGGGGTTGACTGTGGATGGGCAATGGCAGACATTTAGAGACCGCATGGATGAAGTACAACAATTGTACATTCCTGTCTGGCGTAAAAATAAAAAGGGGAAGATGGCTCAACCGTGGCTATCTAGGGAAATCAGGGATAGTATTAAAGCCAAGGAAGTGGCATACAAATTGGCCAGAAATAGCAGCGAACCTGGGGACTGGGAGAAATTTAGAACTCAGCAGAGGAGGACAAAGGGTTTGATTAGGACAGGGAAAATGGAGTACGAGAAGAAGCTTGCAGGGAACATTAAGGCGGATTGCAAAAGTTTCTATAGGTATGTAAAGAGAAAAAGGTTGGTGAAGACAAACGTAGGTCCCCTGCAGTCAGAATCAGGGGAAGTCATAACGGGGAACAAAGAAATGGCGGATCAATTGAACAAGTACTTTGGTTCGGTATTCACTAAGGAGGATACAAACAACCTTCCGGATATAAAAGGGGTCAGAGGGTCTAGTAAGGAAGAGGAACTGAGGGAAATCTTTATTAGTCGGGAAATTGTGTTGGGGAAATTGATGGGATTGAAGGCCGATAAATCCCCAGGGCCTGATGGACTGCATCCCAGAGTACTTAAGGAGGTGGCCTTGGAAATAGCGGATGCATTGACAGTCATTTTCCAACATTCCATTGACTCTGGATCAGTTCCTATGGAGTGGAGGGTAGCCAATGTAACCCCACTTTTTAAAAAAGGAGGGAGAGAGAAAACAGGGAATTATAGACCGGTCAGCCTGACCTCAGTAGTGGGTAAAATGATGGAATCAATTATTAAGGATGTCATAGCAGTGCATCTGGAAAATGGTGACATGATAGGTCCAAGTCAGCATGGATTTGTGAAAGGGAAATCATGCTTGACAAATCTTCTGGAATTTTTTGAGGATGTTTCCAGTAAAGTGGACAAAGGAGAACCAGTTGATGTGGTATATTTGGACTTTCAGAAGGCTTTCGACAAGGTCCCACACAAGAGATTAATGTGCAAAGTTAAAGCACATGGGATTGGGGGTAGTGTGCTGACGTGGATTGAGAACTGGTTGTCAGACAGGAAGCAAAGAGTAGGAGTAAACGGGTACTTTTCAGAATGGCAGGCAGTGACTAGTGGAGTGCCGCAAGGTTCTGTGCTGGGGCCCCAGCTGTTTACATTGTACATTAATGATTTAGACGAGGGGATTAAATGCAGTATCTCCAAATTTGCGGATGATACTAAGTTGGGTGGCAGTGTGAGCTGCGAGGAGGATGCTATTAGGCTGCAGAGTGACTTGGATAGGTTAGGTGAGTGGGCAAATGCATGGCAGATGAAGTATAATGTGGATAAATGTGAGGTTATCCACTTTGGTGGTAAAAACAGAGAGACAGACTATTATCTGAATGGTGACAGATTAGGAAAAGGGAAGGTGCAACGAGACCTGGGTGTCATGGTACATCAGTCATTGAAGGTTGGCATGCAGGTACAGCAGGCGGTTAAGAAAGCAAATGGCATGTTGGCCTTCATAGCGAGGGGATTTGAATACAGGGGCAGGGAGGTGTTGCTACAGTTGTACAGGGCCTTGGTGAGGCCACACCTGGAGTATTGTGTACAGTTTTGGTCTCCTAACTTGAGGAAGGACATTCTTGCTATTGAGGGAGTGCAGCGAAGGTTCACCAGACTGATTCCCGGGATGGCGGGACTGACCTATCAAGAAAGATTGGATCAATTGGGCTTGTATTCACTGGAGTTCAGAAGAATGAGAGGGGACCTCATAGAAACGTTTAAAATTCTGACGGGTTTAGACAGGTTAGATGCAGAAAGAATGTTCCCAATGTTGGGGAAGTCCAGAACCAGGGGTCACAGTCTGAGGATAAGGGGTAAGCCATTTAGGACCGAGATGAGGAGAAACTTCTTCACCCAGAGAGTGGTGAACCTGTGGAATTCTCTACCACAGAAAGTAGTTGAGGCCAATTCACTAAATATATTCAAAAGGGAGTTAGATGAAGTCCTTACTACTCGGGGGATCAAGGGTTATGGCGAGAAAGCAGGAAGGGGGTACTGAAGTTTCATGTTCAGCCATGAACTCATTGAATGGCGGTGCAGGCTAGAAGGGCTGAATGGCCTGCTCCTGCACCTATTTTCTATGTTATCTATGTTTCTACACTAACAACTTCAGCACGAACTCAAAACTCACCACTCTGACAGGGGACGTGGACAGCAGGCCAATCTGGCTGCAGATTTTAGATTTTCTTCACTTATAGACTTCAGGGAACTGAAGAAGGAACTGAGGGAAATCCTTATTAGTCGGGAAATTGTGTTGGGGAAATTGATGGGATTGAAGGCCGATAAATCCCCAGGGCCTGATGGACTGCATCCCAGAGTACTTAAAGAGGTGGCCTTGGAAATAGCGGATGCATTGACAGTCATTTTCCAACATTCCATAGACTCTGGATCAGTTCCTATCGAGTGGAGGGTAGCCAATATAACCCCACTTTTTAAAAAAGGAGGGAGAGAAAAAACAGGGAATCAATTATTAAGGATGTCATAGCAGCGCATTTGGAAAGAGGTGACATGATAGGTCCAAGTCAGCATGGATTTGTGAAAGGGAAATCATGCTTGTCAAATCTTCTGGAATTTTTTGAGGATGTTTCCAGTAGAGTGGACAAGGGAGAACCAGTTGATGTGGTTTATTTGGACTGTCAGAAGGCTTTCGACAAGGTCCCACACAAGAGATTAATGTGCAAAGTTAAAGCACATGGGATTGGGGGTAGTGTGCTGACATGGATTGAGAACTGGTTGGCAGACAGGAAGCAAAGAGTCGGAGTAATTGGGTACTTTTCAAAATGGCAGGCCGTGACGAGTGGGGTACCGCAAGGTTCTGTGCTGGGGCCCCAGCTGTTTTCATTGTACATTAATGATTTAGATGAGGGGATTAAATGTAGTATCTCCAAATTTGCAGATGACACTAAGTTGGGTGGCAGTGTGAGCTGCGAGGAGGATGCTATGAGGCTGCAGAGTGACTTGGATAGGTTAGGTGAGTGGGCAAATACATGGCAGATGAAGTATAATGTGGATAAGTGTGAGGTTATCCACTTTGGTGGTGAAAACAGAGAGACAGATTATTATCTGAATGGTGACAGATTAGGAAAAGGGGAGGTGCAACGAGACCTGGGTGTCATGGTACATCAGTCATTGAAGGTTGGCATGCAGGTACAGCAGGCAGTTAAGAAAGCAAATGGTATTTGGCCTTCATAGCGAGGGGATTTGAGTACAGGGGCAGGGAGGTGTTACTACAGCTGTACAGGGCCTTGGTGAGGCCACAACTGGAGTATTGTGTACAGTTTTGGTCTCCTAACTTGAGGAAGGACATTCTTGCTATTGAGAGGGAGTGCAGCGAAGATTCACCAGATTGATTCCCGGGATGGCGGGACTTGACATATCAAGAAAGACTGGATCAACTGTGCTTGTATTCACTGGAGTTCAGAAGATTGAAAGGGGATCTCATAGAAACAGGTTTAGACAAGTTAGATGCAGGAAGGATGTTCCCAATGTTGGGGAAGTCCAGAACCAGGGTTCACAGTCTAAGGATAAGGGGTAAGCCATTTAGGACTGAGATGAGGAGAAACTTCTTCACCCAGAGAGTGGTGAACCTGTGGAATTCTCTACCACAGAAAGTTGATGAGGGCAATTCACTAAATATATTCAAAAAGGATTTAGATTTAGTCCTTACTACTCGGGGGATCAAGGGGTATGGCGAGAAAGCAGGAATGGAGTACTGAAGTTGCATGTTCGGCCATGAACTCATTGAATGGTGGTGCAGGCTCGAAGGGCTGAATGGCCTACTCCTGCACCTATTTTCTATGTTTCTATGAAAATTGGGAGAGAGGTATAATGGTTGGCTGAATTGATATCGCTCATTTTACATTATATTTTAAAAATTTGTTTATGGGATGTGGGCATCACTGGCAAGGCCAGCATTTATTGCCCATCCCTAATTTCCCTTGAGAAGATGGTGGTGAGCCATCTTCCTGAAACGCTGCAATCCGTGTGGTGAAGGTACTCCCACAGTGCTGTTAGGGAGGGAGTTCCAGTGTTTTGACCCAGCGACGGGGAAGGAATGGCGATATATTTCCAAGTCATGATGCTGTGTAACTTGGAGGAGATCTCGGAGGTGGCAGTAATCCCATGCGACTGCTGCCCCTGTCCTTCGAGGTGCTGCCAAATAAGCCTTAGTGAGTTGATGCAGTGCATTTTGTAGATGGTACACACTGCAGCCATAGTGTGCCAGTGGTGGAGGGAGTGAATGTTTAAGGTGGTGGATGTGGTACCGTTCAAGCGGGCTGCTTTGTCCTGGATGGTGTCAAGCTTCTTGATTGTTGTTGGAGCTGCACTCGTTCAGGATAGTGAAGAGTATTCCATCACACACCTGACTTGTGCCTTGTAGATAGTGGAAAGGCTTTGGAGAGTCAGGAGGTGAGACACTTGTCGCAGATTACCCAGCCTCTGACCTGTTCTTATAGCCACAGTATTTATGTGACTGTTCCAGTTAAGTTTCTGGTCAATTGCGATCCCCAGGATGTTGATGATGGGGGATTCGATGATGATAATGTCATTGAATGTCATGGGGAGGTGGTTAGACTCTCTCTTGTTGGAAATGATTATTGCCTGCCATTTGTGTGGTGCAAATGTTACTTGCCACTTCTCAGCCCAAGTCTGAATGTTGTGCAGGTCTTACTGCATGGACTGCTTCATTATCTGAAGAGTTGTGAATGGAACTGAACACTGTGCAATCATCAGCGAATATCCCCACTTCTGATATTAGGATGGAGGGAAGGTCACTGGTGAAGCAGCTGAAGATGGTTGGGCCTAGGACACTGCTCCGAGGAACTTCTGCAGCAATGTCCTGGGGCTGAGATGATTGGCTCCAACAGCCACAACTATTACCTTTGTGCTCGGTATGACTCCAGTCAGTGGAGAGTTTTCCCTCTGATTCCCATTGACTTCAATTTTACTAGGCTACTTGATGTCACACTCAGTCAAATGCTGCCTTGATGTCAAGGATAGTCACTCTCACCTCAACTCTGGAATTCAGCTCTTGTCCATGTTTGGACCAAGGCTGTAATGAGGTCTGGAGCCTTGTGGTCCTGACGGAACCCAAACTGAGTATCGGTGAGCAGGCGATTGTCAACTAAATGCTGCTTGATAGTACTGTCAACGACACCTTACATCACTTTGCTGATGATTGAGAGTAGATTGATGGAGCGATAATTGACCAGATTGGATTTGTCCTGGGCAGTTATCCACTTTGTCGGATAGATGCCAATGCTGTAGCTGTACTGAAACAGCTTGGTTAGAGGTGCTTCTAGTTCTGGAGCACGTCTTTAGCACGACAGCCAGGATGTTGTTGGGGCCTATTGACTTTGCTGTATCCAATACGTGAAGTCATTTCTTGATGGTGGGGACCTCAGGCAGAGATCAAGTCAGATTATCCACTTGGCACTTCTGGCTGAAGTTGCTTGCAAATGCTTCAGACTTTCGCACTTGCATGCTGGGCTCTGCCGTCATTGAGGATGGGGATATTCATGGAGCCTCCTCCTCCTGTTAGTTGTTTAATGGTCCATCACCATTCATGACTGGATGTGGCAGGACTACAGAGCTTTAATCTGATCCGTCGGTTGTAGGATCACTTAGCCCTGTCTATAGCATGCTGCTTCCACTGTTTAGCATGCATTTAGTCCTGAGTTGCAGCTTTCCCAGGTTGGTACCTCATTTTTAGATACCCTTGATGCTGCTCCTGGTATGCTCTTATACATTCCTCATTGAACCAGGATTGGTCCCCTGGCTTGAAGTTAATGGTAGAGTGAGTGATATGCTGGGCCATTAGAAAAGAAAGTCTTACATTTATATAGCACCTTTCATGACCATCGGATCACCCAAAGCGCTTTACAGCCAATGAAGTCTTCTCTTCTTAGGCAGTCCCTCGGAGTCATGGATGACTCGCTTCCCCCACTAACAAGAGTTCTAAGGTGACTGATGAGACCAATGTGGGATCTACAGTCTCTGTCACAGGTTGGGCAGACAGTGGTTGGAGGGATGGGTGGGTGGGGTGCTTGGGTTGTCATGCGAACCTTCCGCTGTTTGTATGTGACTTCCACGTGCTCCCGACGAAGAGACTCAAAGTGTTTGGCGCCTTTCCAAATGCTTCTTCTCCACTTTGAACGGTCACGGGCCAGGGATTCCCAAGAGTTGGTGTGGATATTACATTTTTTCAAGGAGACTTTGAGGGTGTCCTTGAAGCGTTTTCATTGCCCTCCTGGCACTCGCTTGCCATGACAGAGTTCAGAGTAGAGTGCCTGTTTCACGAATCGTGTATCAGGCATGCGGACAACGTGGCCCATCCATCAGAGCTGGTTGAGCGTGGTCAATGCTTCAATTCTGGGGATGTTGACCTGAGAGAGAACACTGACGTTGGTATGTCTATCCTGCCAATGGATTTGCAGGATTTTGCAGAGTCAGCGTTCGTGGTACTTCTTTGAGATACCCACTGTACATTGTCCATAAAGGAGGTGCTGGGTTTGAGATCCTGGTCTTCAAACACTCTTTTCCTCAGAATACCAAAAGCTGCATTGGCACACTGAAGGCGGTGTTGGGTTTTGTCATCAATGTCTGCCCTTGCTGACAGAAGGCTCCCAAGGTATGGAAAGTGGTCCACGCTGTCCAAGGTTTTGTCGTGGATCTTGATGATTGCAGGGGCAGTACTGCGAGGCGGGGGCAGTTTAGTGGAGGACCTTTATCTTACGGATGTTTAGTGTAAGGTCCAGACTTTCATACACTTCAGTGAAGGTGTCAACGATGGTTTGGAGTTCGGCCTCTGAGTGTGTGCAAATACAAGCGTCGCCTGCATACTGTAGTTTCACTGACCGAGGATGGGACAACCTTGGTACTCGCCTAGAGACGATGGAGGTTGAACAATTTCCCATTTTTTCTGTAGACTAGCTCCAGCAGGGAGCTTGTTGTAGGTTAGATGAAGCATTGCAGTGATGAAGATTGAGAAGAGCATTAGTGTAATGACACAGCCTTGCTTAACCCTGGTCTGCACTTGTATTGGGTCTGCGGTGGATCCATTGGTAAGAATCACAGCTTGCATGTCATCGTGAAGCAGGCAAATGGTGCCAAATTTTTGAGGACAGCCGTATTTGAGGAGGACACTCTATAATCCCTCTCGGTTGACAGAGTCGAAGGTTGGTGCTGTTCCCTACATTTTTGCCGCGTGGTGAAGATCATGTCCATTGTGCCCCTTAGTGGGCAGAATCCGCATTGCGACTCTGGGAGGAGCTCTTCTGCCACAGGGAGAAGACGGTTGAGGAGGATTCTTGCGATGACTTTCCCTGTGGCAGACAACAGGGGGATTCTTCTGTAATGACCACAATCGGTCTTGTCCCCTTTCTTGACGATGGTCATGATTACGGCGTCTCTGAGATCCCCCGGCAATGCTCTCCTCCTTCCAGATAAGAGCGATGAGATCATGGATTCGCTCCAAGAGTAGTTCTCCGCCATGCTTTAGTACTTGAGCGGGGATTCCATCAGCTCCTGAGGCCTTGTTGTTTTTCAGTTGTCGGATGGCCTTTTCAACCTCGTGCCGGGCTGGTGTTGTGCTGTTGGTGGCGGGTAGCATGCTGTGGAATGGAGTTAAGGACAATCATGTCAAAGACAGAATCTCGGTTTGGCAGATCTTCGAAGTGCTCGTTCCAGCGGGCACTGACTACCTCTCTGTCCCTGATGAGTACCTCTCCATTCTTGGCCCTCAGTGGGGTAGGACCTTGGGTGCTTGGGCCGTAGGTGGTCTTGACTGCGCTAAATAATCCATGCAAGTCGTGGTTGTCAGCTAGTTGCTGGATTACCTGCGTTCTTTCCACCCACCATCTGTTCTTTAGGTCATGAGTTTTTTGTTGGCCTGTAGATCTGTTTTCTTTCTCTCAAGTGGTGATGCTGTTTCCAATTCAAACATGACTTGCGTTTATGGTTTAATTAGCTCCTGGATCTCCTGGTCATTCTCATCGAACCAGTGTTAATGTTTTCTGGTAAAGTAACCAAGAGTCTCTATGCACGTGCTAATTATGGTGGACTTGAGGGCTGATCAGGCATGGTGGACACGCTGTGACTCCGGTTCATTGGAAGTCGTCAGGCTGGCTGTGAGGCGCTGCCTAAATAGGGCTTTTCCTGCAGGGTCTTTGAGTGCTTCAGCGTTGATTTGTTTGTGACAGCGTTTCCGTTGCTGCCAGCATTTCGGGGGCGCAGCATTTCATTGATGGAGATAACAGAGTGGATTAGGTGGTGGTCAGTCCAGCAGTCGTCAGCTCCTGTCATGGCGCGGGTGATGTGCACGTCCTTGCGGACCCTTGCTCCGACGATGACGTAGTCTAGCAGATGCCAGTGCTTGCAACGAGCGTGTTGCCAGAAAGGCCGTGTACTTGTCTCTCTGACAGAACAAGGTGTTAGGTTTGAGATTACCATGTTGTAAGCATTTCGTCAGGAGGAGGGTACCGTTAGAGATGGCTTTACCTACCCCTACTCGGTCAATCACCCATCTGGTGCTTGGTGAGGTCGGAGGGCAAGCAGCGCAAGAGGTGACCCAGTGCGGCGATTCAAAAGGTGGCAGCAGGATCAGGAGGAGCCAGAGGTCGGAAGGCAAGCTTCACGAGAGGTGACCAGGTGCGGTGGTTCAAAAGGCGGCAGCAGGACTGGGAGGAGCTATTTACAGCAGCGACAGGAGTAAGGGACAAAAAATAAAAATAATCAAAATAGAAGGGTGACGTCACAGCCAAGCAGGTAAGTGATTGGCTGGTGGATTGGTGAGTATTTTTCTTTTCTTTAAAAAACCTTGGGAGTAAGTTAGGAACTGCAATCAAATAGATAAGTGATCTTTATTATCTAAGAAGATCTAATTAATAAAATCAGCTGTTTACTGAGTAGCGGCTGGGCGTGTTGTGCTAAGGTTTAGAGTTTAGTTCTACTTGATAGTTGCGAGTGCAACTAGAGGGATGGAAGGGCAGCTCAGTCCCGTGGATTGCACATCCTGTGGCATGTGGGAAATCCTGGATGCTTCACGCAGCTGGGACAGCCACGTGTGCAGGAGGTGTCTCCGGCCGCACCAACTCGAGCTCCGTGTTTTGGAGTTTGAGCAGCAGCTGGAGTCACTGTGGTGCATCCGTGAGACTGAGAGCCACGTGGATAGCACGTTTCTAGAGGCGATCACCCTCAGCTTAAGAGTGTGCAGGCAGAGAGAAAGTGGGTGACCACCGGACAGAAGAGGCAGAAGAGGAGGACTAGACAGGTAGTGCAGGAGTCATAGAAATATAGAAACACAGAAAATAGGTGCAGGAGTAGGCCATTCGGCCCTTCCATCCTGCACCACCATTAAATAATATCATGGCTGATCATTCACCTCAGTATCCCTTTCCTGTTTTCTCTCCATACCCCTTGATCCCCATAGCCGTAAGGGCCATATCTAACTCCCTCTTGAATATATCCAATGAAATGGTATCAACAACTCTCTGCGGTAGGGAATTCCACAGGTTAACAACTCTCTAAGTGAAGAGGTTTCTCCTCATCTCAGTCCTAAATGGCTTACCCCTTATCCTTAGACTATGTCCCCTGGTTCTGGACTTCCCCAACATCGGGAACATTCTTCCCACATCTAACCTGTCTAGTCCCGTCAAAATTTTATATGTTTCTATGAGATCCCCTCTCAACCTTCTAAACTCCAGTGAATACAGGCCCAGTCGATCCAGTCTCTCCTCATATGTCAGTCCTGCCATCCCGAGAATCAGTCTGGTGAATCTTCGCTGCACTCCCTCAATAGCAAGAACGTCCTTCCTCAGATTAGGAAACCAAAACTGAACACGATATTCCAGGTGAGGCCTCACTAAGGCACTGTACAACTGCAGTAAGACCTCCCTGCTCCTATACTCAAATCCCCTAGCTATGAAGGCCAACATACCATTTGCCTTCTTCACCGCCTGCTGTACCTGCATGCCAACTTTCAATGACTGATGTACCATGACACCCAGGTCTCGTTGCACTCCCCTTTTCCTAATCTGCCACCATTCAGATAATGTTCTGCCTTTGTGTTTTTATCACCAAAGTGGATAACCTCACATCATGCTGCATTTGCCACGCGTTTGCCCACTCACCTACCATCTCGCTCTCCAACCGGTACTCTGTTCTGATTACCGGTGAGGGCGATGGTGCCTCTCAGAGTGCAGCCAGAGCCAAGACCACAGCACCACGGGTGGCTCAGCTGCACAGGGAGAGGGAGGAAGAAGAATGGAAGAGCTATAGTGGTAGGGGATTCAGTAGTCAGGGGAGCAGACAGGCGTTTCTGCGGCCGCAGACGTGACTCCAGGATGGTATGTTGCCTCCCTGGTGCCAGGGTCAAGGATATCACCTGCAGTACATTCTGGGGGGAGAGGGTGAACGCCAGAGGTCGTGGTCCATATCGGGACCAATAACACAGGTGGAAAGAGTGATGAGGTCCTGTAGGCAGAGTTTAGGGAGTTCGGAGAGAGATTAAAAAGCATGATCTCAAATGTAGCAATCTCCGGATTACTCCCGGTGCCACGAGTTAGTGAGGACAGAAATAGGAGGAGATAGCAGATGAATACATGGCTGGAGAGATGGTGCAGGCGGGAGTGCTTTAGTTTCCTGAGGCATTGGGACCGCTTCTGGGGGAGGTGGGACCTGTACAAGCCGGACGTGTTGCACCTCAACAGAGCCAGGACCAATATCCTCACGGGGGGATTGCTAGTGTTATTGGTGAGGGTTTAAACTAACTTGGCAGGGGGATGGCAGCTTGAAAATAGATTCCGTAGGGAGGGGAGTAAAGCTGGAATTAGAAAGCAAAAATAAAGAGAGTTTGCAGGAGAGAGGAAACAAGCAGGAAAAAAGGTTAAAAAAAAATTTAAAGGCACTTTGTCTAAGTGCACGTAGCATTCGTAACGAAATAGTTGAGTTGACGGCACAAATAGATACAAATGGGTATGATCTGATAGCCATTACAGAGACGCTGTTGCAAGGTGACCAGGACTGGGAACTAAATATTATGGGGTATTTGACAATCCGGAAGGACAGACCGAAAGGAAAAGGAGGTGGAGTAGCTCTATTGATAAAGGATGGAATCACTGCAGTAGTGAGAAACGATATTGGCTCAAATGATCAGGATGTTGAAACAGTTTGGGTGGAGATAAGGAATAATAAGGGGAAAAAGTCACTAGTGGGTGTAGTCTCTCGGCCCCCTAACAGTAGCAACTCTGTTGGTCGGAGTATAAACCAGGAAATAGTGGGGGCTTGTAAAAAAGGAACAGCAATAATCATGGGTAATTTTAACCTCTATATTGATTGGACAAATCAAATTGGTCAGGGTAGCTTTGAGGAGAAGTTCATAGAGTGCATAAGGGACGGGTTCCTTGAGCTGTATGTAACGGAACTAACCGGGGGGCAGGCTATCTTAGATCTGGTCCGATGTAATGAGACAGGATTAATAAACAATCTCCCAGTAAAGTATCCCTTTGGAATGAGTGATCATAGCATGGTTGAATTTCAAATTCAGATGGAGGGTGAGAAAGTTGGATCTCAAACTAGCGTAGTAAGCTTAAATAAAGGAGACTATGAAGGTATGAGGGCAGAGTTGGCTAAAGTGGACTGGGAAAATAGATTAAAGTGTAGGATGGTTGATAAACAGTGGCGTACATTTAAGGAGTTTTTCACAACTCTCAAGGAAAATATATTCCAGTGAGGAGGAAAGGATATAAAAGAAAAGATAATCATCCGTGGCTAATTAAAGAAATAACGGATGGTATCCAATTAAAAACAAGGGCATACAAAGTGGCCAAAACTAGTGGGGAGGACAGAAGATTGGGAAGCTTTTAAAAGTCAGCAAAGAACGGCTAAAAAAATGATTAAGAAAGGGAAGATAGGCTATGAAAGTAAACTAGCACAAAATATAAAAACAAATAGCAAGAGGTTCTATAGGTATATAGGGCTCAATTTTGCCCAAGCCCATTTTCTGGCGTATTGCCAGAGTTAAGCTGGGTTTTTAGGTCCAGAAGTGCACCATAAATAATTGTCCAAACTTTCCCCGATCTGTAACTCGAATCCGGAGCCGCGCAGTGTGTCCAGTCGCCTCGGGTTGTGGAGCCTGCTTCTGTGCCGAAAAACAAAGCCGGGCCTTCTGCGCATGCGTGGGAAAAAAAACTTACATTTTTGGCATCGCTGCAATGTGTCATGTATTCAATTATCATTGTAACCCATGTATAAGCTGACCTAAGTTGTACACCTTGAGAACACTGACCACAAGGGGCGAACTTGTGGGAGATACTCCTAACCTGGACTTTCAGGTATAAAAGGGGAAGCTCCACCCACCTTCATCACTTGAGGTCTTGGTAATAAAGGTAACTGGTCACAGAGTGACCTTCTCTCAAGTATGGGCCTCATGTGCATTTACACTGTATAGTAAGGACGTATTATTGGCGACAGGAAACTGGGATTTAAACCACGTGAGCATGGCCACTAGCAGCACAGACGAGTACTGTGTTGGTGATGATTGGGATGACTTTATTGAGAGACTACAGCAAAGTTTTGTCACTAAGGAATGGTTGGGACAGGATTCGGCCGACAAACGCAGGGCTCATCTCCTGACGGTTTGTGGATCAAGAACGTACTCCCTGATGAAGGACCTTCTAGCGCCAGAGAAGCCGACGGACAAGACGTTCGAAGAGCTCAGTAAGTTGATCGGGGAACACCTTAAACCGGTGAGCAGCATGCACATGGCAAAATACCGGTTTTACATGCACCGGCGGTGAGAAGGGCAAAGCGTTCCAGATTTCGTGGCAGACCTCCGGCGACTGGCGAGCCTATGTAAGTTCCCAGATGCATGCAGAGCGGAGATGCTGCGAGACTTTTTTATTGAGGGCATCGAGCATGCTGGGGTTTTCAGGAAACTGATTGAGACTAAAGACTTGACCTTGGAAGCAGCGGCTCTGATAGTCCAGACATTTATCTCAGGGGAGGAAAAGACCAGAATGATGTATGACAAAAATCTTGGCTCAAATGTGGCAAACGATCAGGGAGTCAACATTGTTAACGCGGCACGCAGTTCTCTAGGCAGACAAGGGCAATCGGACATGCCCCAGCATGTAGTCGAACCCAAAGGGGGAATTCAACAGAGACAATGGCTAGCTGAATGGTAATCCATGCCATCGCAATGGACAATGCGGCCAGTAATGGGGCCATCAATACCTTTACATGGTGCGCTTAAGGACAGTTACAGAGACAGTCAGAGACGATTGACTGGTAATGGACCTTTTGTTTCCAACAACGGGGCCTCCAGCTCATGCTGGAGGTGTGGAGGGAAACACCCAGCCAGGGCTTGCAGGTATCAGCAATATACCTGCAGAAATGCAACGTCAGCAGTCACTTGGTGCTAATGTGCAGGAAGCCTGCAGCCAGGTTGATGTACGAGGAGGACGGGCCCGATGTAAGCCCTACAAGGCCAAATGAATACTGGGGGAAATCGCTGGAAGCTGAAGTTCAGCGAGTTCATGTGGAGCACATATGCAGTTCATATACCAGGACGCCACCGATAATGATGAAAGTGCTCCTCAATGGCATCCCAGTATTAATGGAGCTAGACATGGGGGCCAGCCAGTTCCTATGAGTATCAAACAGTTCGAAAGGTTGTGGGTGTCCAAGGCCAGGAGGCCAAAATTATTGCCGATTGACGCACAGCTACAGACATATACAAAAGAGATCATTCCGGTGCTAGGCAGCGTCACGGTAGTCGTGACCCACAAAGATTCGGAGAACAGGTTGCCACTCTGGATTATCCCGGGGGATGGTCCTGCACGACTGGGGAGGAGTTGGCTTGCTGGCATGAACTGGAAATGGGGCGATGTCAATGCAATTTCTTCTGTGGAGCGAGTATCATGCTCACAGGTCCTGGACAAATTTGCCTCATTATTTCAACCAGGCATCGGCACTTTCATGGGGGCCAAGGTAGTGATTCACATAAACCCAGACACCAGGCCAGTACACCACAAGAGCGATGCCGTACGTGATGCGGGAAAAGATAGAATGCGAATTGGACCACCTGCTGAGGGAAGGCATCATCTCGCCAGTCGAATTCAGTCACTGGGCGAGCCCGAACGTGCTGGTGCTCAAGGCGGATGGGTCGGTCAGGATATGTGGTGATTACAAGGCCACCATCAATCGGGTGTCACTCCAAGACCAGTACCCGCTACCGAAAGCGGAGGACCTCTTTGCGATGCTATCCGGTGGCAAACTTTTTTCAAAATTGGACCTGACCTCAGCTTACATGGCCCAGGAGCTGGTGAGTGAGTCGAAGAAGCTGACTACCATCACGACACACAAGGGGTTGTTTGAGTATAACAGATGTCCGTTTGGGATTCGTTCGGCCACCGCGATCTTTCAGCGAAATATGGAAAGCCTCCTTAAGTCGATTCCAAGGACGGTTTTTCAAGACGACATCCTCATCACGGGTTGTGATACTGAAGAAAACCTTCACAACCCGGAGGAGGTGCTACGCAGACTGGACTGGGTAGGTCTGCGACTGAAAAAGGCGAAGTGCGCCTTCTTAGCTCCAGAGGTAGAATTCCTGGGGAGGAGGGTAGCAGCAGACGGGATCAGACCTACTGCGTCCAAAACGGAAGCGATCCAGAGAGCACCCAGACCCCGTAACACGACAGAGCTGCGTTCGTTCCTGGGGCTCCTGAACTATATTGGTAACTTTCTTCCCAAATTGAGCACGCTGTTCGAGCCGCTACACGTGCTCCTACGCAAAGGTCGCGATTGGGTCTGGGGGGACAGCCAGGAAAGGGCTTTTGTTAGAGCATGCAATTTGTTATGCTCCAACAAACTGTTATCGTTATATGACCCATGTAAGAAACTTGTTTTAACATGCAATGCGTCGTCCTATGGGGTCGGGTGTGTGTTGCAGCATGTGAATGCCAATGGTCAGTTACAGCCGGTAGCTTATGCCTCCAGAAGTCTGTCCCAGGCAGAAAGGGGCTACGGGATGGTAGAAAAGGAAGCGCTAGCATGTGTATATGCAGTAACAAAAATGCACCAGTACCTGTTTGGCAGGAAATTTGAGCTGGAGACAGATCACAAATCCCTAACGTCCCTTTTGGCCAACAACAAGGCCATAAATGCGAATGCATCTGCCCGCATACAGAGGTGGGAACTTACGTTAGCTGCCTATGACTCCACAATTCGGCACAGACTGGGCACTGAAAACTGCGCCGATGCACTCAGCAGGCTCCCACTAGCCACCACTGAGGGGGCAACTGAGCATGATGCTGAGATAGTCATGGCTGTTGAAGCTTTCAAAAGCGAAGGCTCACCTGTGACAGCCCATCAGATTACAGTCTGGACAAATAAAGACCCGCTAATGCGCTAATGTCTTTAGTTAAGAAATGAGTCCTGAATGGGGACTGGGCAGCCACTTACGGGGCATGCTCTGAGGAATTTAAACCGTTTCATAGGCGCAAGGATGAACTCTCGATTCAGGCCGATTACCTACTGTGGGGAAACCGAGTAGTCATGCCCCAGAGGGGCAGAGAGGTGTTCATCCGAGAACTTCACAATGGGCACCCGGGCATTGTCATGATGAAGGCAATTGCCAGGTGGCCAGGGATAGATGCAGACCTGGAACTTTGTGTTCGCATGTGCAACACGTGTGCTCAGCTGGGCAACGCACCCAGGGAAGCCCCCCTTAGCCCCTGGTCCTGGCCTGCCAAGCCATGGTCACACATCCATGTGGACTATGCAGGGGGGTCCTTTTATGGGAAAAATGTTTTGGTTGTAGTAGACGCCTACTCCAAATAGATTGAGTGTGCCATTTTAAATTCAAGCACATCCTCTGCCACGGTAGAAAGTCTACGGGCAATGTTCGTCGCCCATGGTCTACCGGACGTCTTGGTCAGCGACAATGGCCCGTGCTTCACAAGCACTGAATTCCAGGACTTCATGGCAGGCAATGGAATCAACCATGTCAGAACGGTTCCGTTCAAGCCGGCCTCAAACGGCCAGGCAGAACGAGCAGTGCAGATAATCAAACAGGGGATGCTCAGAATCCAAGGGGGTTTCCGACAAAGCCGCTTATCACGCCTCCTGTTGGCCAATAGATCCCGACCACAATCGCTCACAGGGGTTCCACCCGCAGAGCTGCTAATGAAAAGGACACTCAAAACCAGGTTTCCCTTATACACCCTACTATGAAAGAAATTGTTGAGAGCAGGCGCCAATCACAATGTGACTACCATGACAGGAATGCGAGGGCACGATGTATTGATGTCAATGACCCTGTTTTTGTCCTTAATTACACTGCAGGGCCCAAATGGCTTGCAGGCACTGTGATTGTCAAAGAGGGGAAGAGGGTTTTGGTAGTTAAACTTACCAATGGACAAATCTGCCGCAAACACGTGGATCAAACTAAAAGGAGGTTCAGCAACCCCATAGAAGAAGCAGAGGAAGAACACGACGTAGAGTTTACTCCATCACAGGTGACCAAACACCGAAATCAAGTGGAGGAGAGCCGAGTCACTTGTGGGCAGTCCGGACAGGCCTGAGGCACCGCAAACAACAGGCACTCAGGGCAGCGTCCAACAACCGGAGCCACAACTCAGGCGCTCTACAAGGGAGCATAAACCACCAAAGGGACTTAACCTGTGATCCCAATAAGACTTTGAGGGGGAGGTGATGTCATGTATTCAACTATCATTGTAACCCATGCATAAGCTGACCTAAGTTGTAAACCTTGAGAATATTGACCACAGGGGGTGAACTTGTGGGAGACACTCCTAACCTGGACTTTCAGGTATAAAAGGGGAAGCTCCACCCACCTTCATCACTTGAGGTCTTGATAATAAAGGTAACTGGTCACAGAGTGACCTTCTCTCAAGTATGGGCCTCATGTGCATTTACACTGTATAGTAAGGACATATTACAATGGACGCCCATACTTAGTACAGCTGGGATTTGGCAATCAGCCATTTTTAAAGAGCCAGTTGCATGTGTGTGAGAGAAGGAGTGCTGTGTGTGTGTGAGAGAGCTTGGAAAAATCACAGCTGGAACAATACAAGATGCAACGCGGACCAAGGACAAAGAATTTCGGTGGAAGAAGCGGAGACACTAGTTACTGTGATTGAGAACAGATGGCAGGAGCTGGATACGAGCAGAGATCACATAAAAGTTCCACCAAAAGAAATGAGGAAACGCTGGAACCAAGTTGTAGAAGATTACTGTGCAGTAGTGAACACCATGAGATCTGAAAGCCAGTGTAAAAAGAAATGGCAGGACCTTGGTCAAGTCGTTCATGTAAGTAATATTTTCATTTATTCAATGCAATTGTAAATATGACCAGCTGTAGATGTCCCACCCAGCAGAAAGACACCCTCTCTAAAAAGTTGTATTTTCATCTTTGCAGAAGAAAGTGGCACATAATAAAAAGGAAAGAACTCGACCAGGAGGAGGCCCGGAAAATCTGCACACACTTGGAAGAGAGGGTCGCTGCTTTGATGGGACCTGCCTGGAGAAAAACAATCAATACTGCACAAGCTGGGCCCACACTCGAGGGAGAGGGTAAGTCCTGCAAATTCATCGTGGCCCTTCAAATCAATCCGTTGCCTGGCCTGAGATGTGTGAGCCTACTCATGCCACCCTTCTTGCCCCCTCCTCTGCTTCTAACTATTTGACTGTTCTGTTATATTTTGCAGAACCTGAGGCCAATCCTGATGATGCAGAAGAAGATTCAGACTCAGACGAGCCGAAAGAGAGAACATCTTCCAATCCAACCGTCCAGACCAAGAACATGGGGGTGAGGGGGAGGGGATGGAGCTGGATGAAGCTCCCACTGTTGTACTGACTTTGGAGGCGGTACCACTCATGGAGTTGACAGCCCCTTCCGTGACTAGTGGTTTGAGTGTTGGTGGGACATTCCATGGTTTCACACCTTCCGAGGTTGCGGGTCCCAATAGTGGGATGCAGGCTGTGGGTTCCAGTGGTGTGTTGCAAGCCACACCCATGGGGAGGAGGGGAAGGAGAGCTCAACCACTCTCTCCTGAGATGCAGGATGTAACAGATGTGGTTCAGATGATGTCATTGAGTGTGGAGAGCATTGACCTTACCCGATCACTCCTGGACACCATCAGTAGGGTGGGTGATGAGGTAGCGGGACTGTCGGGAAAAGTAACAACACTCACCGGGACCATCAGTGAGGGAATAGTATTCATGAGGGAGGGAATGTCAGAGGTAATGCAAAGCATGGCACTGGCCATGAGGGAGGGAATGTCAGAGATAGTGCAAACCACGACACTGGCATTGAGTGAGTGAATATCAGAGGTAGTACTGGCCATTAGGAACAGAATGTTGCAGCTCTCAAGAGGTGCGCAGTACCTGAGATATTAGAAGGAATAAGCTTGGTACTAAGCCCAGGAACACTGTGCCACCGTCTGTGGGCAGGGGTGGTGGAGAGTACAAGACCAAGCACAGCGGGCGGTGTTAGACTGAGGGGGAGGAGAGATGGGTGCAGCCTTTCTTTACTGCTGTTGTTGTTATTGTTGTTATTATTATTGTTACTGTTCGCAAATTAAACGTTTTTTGTAAGTTATGTAAATTTACAAGTTTATAAGTGATCTTAAAGTTTTTAAGTGATCTTAGAGAGTGATATTAAAGTAAAGCTTGAGACAAGAATAATTCTATTACAGTTAAGTACATTGTAAACTTTTGAATAAAATATATTTTACATTAAAACTGAATCATGTTCCATTAACAAAACACAACATTAGAGAAGTGACCTCTCTCTCCCTCTCCCTCCCCCTTCCTGGGCACCAAACCTGATCGGCTGTCTCTCCCTCCACTCTCCTGCCCGACCCTGGCCCCAAGTGCCCTCCCAGTCTGCTGCCCAACCCTAGCCCAGGCCGAAGGGCTTGCCGATCTGCTCCCCCGCCGACCCTGGCCCCGAGTGACCTCCCGGTCCGCTGCCCGACCCTAGCCCAGGCCGAAGGGCTTGCCGATCTGCTCCCCCGCCGACCCTGGCCCTGAGTGACCTCCCGGTCCGCTGCCCAACCCTAGCCCAGGCCGAAGGGCTTGCCGATCTGCTCCCCCGCCGACCCTGGCCCCGAGTGACCTCCCGGTCCGCTGCCTGACCCTAGCCCAGGCCGAAGGGCTTGCCGATCTGCTCCCCCGCCGACCCTGGCCCCGAGTGACCTCCTGGTCCGCTGCCCGACCCTAGCCCAGGCCGAAGGGCTTGCCGATCCGATCCCCCCCCGACCCTGGCCTCAAATGACCTCCCGGTCCGCTTCGCGCCCCTAGCCCAGGCTGAATGGCCTTCTCCAATTTACTTACTTGCGCCACTCTCTGAAAGGGTGTTCTCGAGTGCCCACATATGCTGGCCTCAGCAGAAATGGAGTAACTATTAGCTGGCCAAGGTTCCCTCAATTGCCAGAATTGGCGTAGGTGGCTGGTTATGTTCCCTTTGGCTGAAAAAAAAACTTACCTTAAAAAATCATAACTGAGTTACGCTGTTGCAAATTGATTCGGGAAACTGTGGATTTTTAACTTAGGCCAAAAAAAGCAGCCTGCTCCAAAAAAAGGGTGCAAATCAAAGGGGAAAATTGACCCCATAAAAAAGAAAAGAGTGGCTAATGTAAATGTTGGTCCCTTAGAGGATAAGACCGGGAAATTAGTAATGGGGAACATGGAGATGACAGAAACTCTGAACAAATATTTTGTATCAGTCTTTACGGTAGAGGACACTAACAATATCCCAACAGATAGTCAAGGGGCTATAGTGGGGGAGGAACTTAACACAATCACAATCACTAAGGAGGTGGTACTCAGTAAGATAATGGGACTAAAGGCAGATAAATCCCGTAGACCTGATGGCTTCCATCCTAGGGTCTTAAGAGAAGTAGTAGCAGGGATTGTGGATGCATTAGTTGTAATTTACCAAAATTCCCTGGATGCTGAGGAGGTCCCAGCAGATTGGAAAACTGCAAATATAACGCCCCTATTTAAAAAAGGAGTCACACAAAAAGCAGGAAACTATAGACCAGTGGTTGGGAAAATGTTAGAATCCTTTATTAAAGAAGCAGTAGCTGGACATTTGGAAAGGTATAATTCGGTCAGGCAGAGTCAGCATGGATTTATGAAGGGGAAGTCATGTTTGACAAATTTACTGGAATTCTTTGAGGATGTAACGAACAGGATGGATAAAGGGGAACCAGTGGATGTGGTGTTTTGGACTTCCAGAAGGCATTTGTCACATAAAAGGTTACTGCACAAGATAAAAGTTCATGGAGTTGGGGGTAATATATTAGCATGGATAGAGGATTGGTTAACCAACAGAAAACAGAGAGTCAGGATAAATGGTTCATTCACAGGTTGGCAATCAGCAACTAGTGGGGTGCCGCAGGGATCAGTGCTGGGACCCCAACTATTTACAAACTCTATTAACGACTTGGAAGAAAGGACCGAGTGTAACGTAGCCAAGTTTGCTGACGATACAAAGATGGGAGGAAAAGCAATGTGGGAAGAGGACACACAAAATCTGCAAAAGGACATAGACAGGCTAAATGAGTGGGCAAAAATTTGGCAGATGGAGTAGAATGTTGAAAAGTGTGAGGTCATGCACTTTGGCAGAAAAAAATCAAAGAGCAAGTTATTATTTAAATGGAGAAAAATTGCAAAGTGCTGCAGTAGAGCGGGACTTGGGCGTACTTGTGCATGAAACACAAAAGGTTAGTATGCAGGTACAGCAAGTGATCAGGAAGGCCAATGGAACCTTGGCCTTTATTGCAAAAGGGATGGAGTATAAAAGCAGGGAAGTCTTACTACAGTTATACACATTATACAGTAGCAACTCTGTTGGTTGGAGCATAAACAAGCGAATACGAACATAAGAACATAAGAGCATAAGAAATAGGAGCAGGAGTAGGCCATAAGGCCGCTCGAGCCTGCTCCGCCAATCAATAAGAGCATGGCTGATCTGATCATGGACTCAGCTCCACTTCCCTGCCCACTCACAATAGCTCCTTATCCCCTTATCGTTTAAGAAACTATCTATTTCTGTCTTAAATTTATTCAATGTCCCAGCTTCCACAGCTCTCTGAGGCAGTGAATTCCACAGATTCACACCCTCTGAGAGAAGAAATTTCTCCTCATCTCAATTCTAAGTGGGTGGCACCTTATCTGAGGATCATGCCCTCTATTTCTAGTCTCCCCCACGAGTGAAAACATCCTCTCTGCGTCCACCATGTCAAGCCCTTCATAATCTTACACATTTCTATGAGATCACCTCTCATTCTTCTGAATTCCAATGAGTAGAGGCCCAACCTACTCAACCTTTCCTCACAAGTCAACCCACTCATCCCCATGATTAACCTCGTGAACCTTCTCTGAACTGCCTCCACAGCAAGTATATCCTTTCGTAAATATGGAAACCAAAATTGCACGCAATATTCCAGGTGTGACGTCAGCAATACCCTGTACAGCTGTAACAAGACTTCTCTGCTTTTATACTCCATCCCCTTAACAATAAAGGCCAAGATTCCATTAGCCTTCCTGATCACTTGCTGTACCTGCATACTCTCCTTTTGTGTTTCATGCACTAATATCCCCAGGTCCCGCTGTACTGCAGCACTTTGCAATCATTCTCCATTTAGATAATAACTTGCTCTTTGATTTTTTTCTGCCAAACTGCATGACCTCACATTTTCCAACATTATTCTCCATCTGCCAAATTCTTGCCCACTCACTGAGCCTGCCCATGTCCTCCTGCAGCCTCTTTATGTCCTCCTCACACATTACCCTTCCTCCCATCTTTGTATCATCAGCAAACATGGCTATGTTACACTCAGCCCCCTTCCAAGTCATTAATATAAATTGTAAATAGTTGGGGTCCCAGCATTGATCCCTTTGGCACCCGACTCATTACTGTTTGCCAACCAGAGGCTGAACCATTTATCCCAACTCTCTGTTTTCTGTTTGTCCTTTGCTATGTGGGAAGTCGGGGAAGCTTCCAGCGTCCCTGACGACTACATGTGCGGGAGGTGTATCCTGCTGCAGCTCCTGACAGACCGCATTGCGGCACTGGAGCTGAGGGCGGATTCACTCTGGAGCATCCGCGATGCTGAGGATGCCATGAATAGCATGTTTTCTGAGTTGGTCATACCGCAGGTAAAGGTTACACAGACAGAAAGGGAATGGGTGACCAACAGGAAGAGCAGTGGAAGGAAGGTAGTGCAGCGGTCCACTGCGGTCATCCCCCTCCAAAACAGATACACCGTTTTGGGTACTGCTGGGGGGATGACTTATCAGGGGAGGGCAATAGTAACCAAGTCCGTGGCACCGTGGGTGGCTCTGCTGCACAGGAGGACAGGAAAAAGAGTGGGAGACCTATAGTGGTAGGGGATTCTATTGTAAGGGGAATAGATAGACATTTTTGCAGCCACAATTGAGACTCCAGGATGGTATGTTGCCTCCCCGGTGCAAGGGTCAAGGATGTCTCGGAGCGGCTGCAGGACATTTTGGAGAGGGAGGGTGAACAGCCAGCTATCGTGGTGCATATAGGTACCAAAGATATAGCTAAAAAACGGGATGAGGTCCTACAAGCTAAATTTAGGGAGCTAGGAGTTAAATTAAAAAGTAGGACCAAAGGTAGTAATCTCAGGATTGCTATCAATGCCACGTGCTAGTCAGAGTAGGAATTGCAGGATAGCGCAGATGAATATGTAGCTTGAGGAGTGGTGCAGAAGGGAGGGATTCAAATTCCTGGGACATTGGAACCGGTTCTGGGGGAGGTGGGACTAGTACAAACCGGACAGTCTGCACCTGGGCAGGACCAGAACCAATGTCCTGGGGGAGTGTTTGTTAGTGCTGTTGGGGAGGGGTTAAACTGATATGGCAGGGGGATGGGAACCTATGCAGGGAGACAGAGGGAAGTAGAATGGGGGCAGAAGTAAAAGATAGAAAGGAGAAAAGTAAAAGTGGAGCGCAGAGAAACCCAAGGCAAAAATCAAAAAGGGCCACATTACAGCAAAATTCTAAATGGGCAAAATGTGTTAAAAAGACAAGCCTGAAGGCTCTGTGCCTCAATGCGAGGAGTATTCATAATAAATTGAATGAATTAACTGCACAGGCAGCAATTAATGAATATGATATAATTGGCATCACGGAGTCATGACTCCAGGGTGACCAAGGCTGGGAACTTAACATCCAGGGATATTCAACATTTAGGAAGGATAGACAGAAAGGAAAAGGAGGTGAGGTAGAGTTGCTGGTTAAAGAGGAAATTAACGCAATAGTAAGGAAGGATATTAGCTTGCATGATGTGGAATCTGTATGGTGGAGCTGCGGAATACCATAAGGCAGAAAACGCTAGTGGGAGTTGTATACAGACCACCAAACAGTAGTAGTGAGGTTGGGGACAGCATCAAACAAGAAATTAGGGATGCGTGCAATAAAGGTAGAGCAGTTATCATGAGCGACTTTAATCTACATATAGATTGGGCTCACCAAACTGGTAGCAATACGGTGGAGGAGGATTTCCTGGAGTGTATGGAGTGTATTAGGGATGGCTTTCCAGACCATTATGTCGAGGAACCAACTAAAGAGCAGACAATCCTAGACTGGGTCTTGTGTAATGAGAGAGGATTAATTGGCAATCTTGTTGTGCGAGGCCCCTTGCGGAAGCTTGACCATAATATGGTAGAATTCTTCATTAAGATGGAGAGTGACACAGTTAATTCAGAGACTAGAGTCCTGAACTTAAGGAAAGGTAACTTCGATGGTATGAGATGTGAATTGGCTAGAACAGACTAACAAATGATACATAAAGGTTTGAGGGTGGATAGGCAATGGCAAACATTTAAAGATCACATGGATGAACTTCAACAATTGTACATCCCTGTCCACAGTAAAAATAAAACGGGGAAGGTGGCTGAATCATGGCTAACAAGGGAAATTAAGAATAGGAACGTCGGCAGTTCGAGAGGCCAGTGGGGAGTCAGGAGGCGGAGCGGAATGTTGTTGATGCCTATAAGAGGCCCAACAGGAGTGTCGGCAGTAGGGAGGAAAAAAAGAAGTAGAAAGAAATCGAAAGGCGATGTCACAGCCAAGGGGGTAAGTGATTGGCTGGTGATTGGTAAGTAGCTTTTCTTTTTTCTTTTCTTTATTAGGCAGTAACATTTAGCATTGTTGTTGCCAATTTAAGTTAATCTAAGGGTTAAGACATGGCAGGAGAGCTCGGACACGTGTTATGCTCCTTCTGTACTATGTGGGAAGTCAGGGACGCTTCCAGTGTCCCTGGCGACTACGGGTGCGGTAAGTGCATCCACCTCCAGCTCCTGACGGACCGCATTGCGACACTGGAGCTGCGGGTGGATGCACTCTGGAGCATCCACGATGCTGAGAATGAGGTGAATAGCATGTTTAGTGAGTTGGTCTTACTGCAGGTTAAATGTACACAGCCAGATAGGGGATGGGTGGCCAACAGGAAGAGCAGTGCAAGAAAGGTAGTGCAGGGGTCCCCTGCAGTAATCCCACTGCAAAACAGATACACCACTTTGGGTACTGTTGAGGGGGATGATTCATCAGGGGAGAGCAGCAGCAGCCAAGTTCATGTCACCGTGGGTGGCTCTGCTCCACAGGAGGGCAGGAAAAAGTGTGGGAGAGCTATAGTGATAGGGGATTCGATTGTAAGGGGAATAGATAGGTGTTTCTGCAGCTGCAACCGAGACTCCAGGATGGTATGTTGCCTCCCTGGTGCAAGGGTCAAGGATGTCTCAGAGCGGGTGCAGGACATTCTAAAAAGGGAGGGTGAACAGCCAGTTGTCGTGGTGCATATAGGTACCAACGATATAGGTAAAAAAACGGGATGAGGGCCCACGAGACGAATTTAGGGAACTAGGAGCTAAATTAAAAGGTAGGACCTCAAAAGTAGTAATCTCAGGATTGCTACCAGTGCCACGTGCTAGTCAGAGTAGGAATCGCTGGAAAGCTCAGATGAATACGTGGCTTGAGGAGTGGTGCAGAAGAGAGGGATTCAAATTCCAGGGACATTTGAACTGGTTCTGGGGGAGGTGGGACCAGTACAAACTGGACGGTCTGCACCAGGCAGGACCGGAACCAATGTTCTAGGGGGGCTGTTTGCTAGTGTTGTTGGGGAGGAGTTAAACTAACATGGCAGGGGAATGCAGGGAGACAGAGGGAAATAAAATGGAGGCAGAAGCAAAAGCTAGAAAGGAGAATGGTAAAAGTGGAGGGCAGAGAAAGCCAAGGCAAAAAACAAAAAGGGCCACATTACAGCAAAATTCTAACGGGGCAAAGTGTGTTAAAAAGACAAGCCTGAAGGCTCTGTGCCTCAATGCGAGGAGTATTCGGACTAAGGTGGACGAATTAACTGCGCAGAAAGCAGTTAACGGATATGATGTAATTGGCATCACGCTGACATGGCTCCAGGGTGACCAAGGTTGGGAACTCAACATCCAGGGGTATTCAACATTTAGGAAGGATTGACAGAGAGAAAAAGAAGGCGGGGTGGCACTGCTGGTTAAAGAGGAAATTAATGCAATAGTAAGGAGGGACATTAGCCTGGATGATGTGGAATCGGTATGGGTGGAGGTGTGGAATACCAAAGGGCAGAAAACGCTAGTGGGAGTTGTGTACAGACCACCAAACAGTAGTAGTGAGGTTGGGGACAGCATCAAACAAGAAATAAGGGATGTGTGCAATGAAGGTACAGCAGTTATCATGGGTGACTTTAATCGACTTATTGATTGGGCTAACCAAACTGGTAGCAATGCGGTGGAGGAGGATTTCCTGGAGTGTACTAGCGATGGTTTTCTAGACCAATATGTCGAGGAACCAACTAGAGAGCTGGCCATCCTAGACTGGGTGATGAGTACTGAGAAGGGACTATTTGGCAATCTTGTTGTGCGTGGCCCCCTAGGGAAGAGTGACCATAATATGGTAAAATTCTTTATTAAAATGGAGGGTGACACAGTTAATTTGGAAACTAGGGTCCTGAACTTAAGTAAAGTTAACTTTGAAGGTATGAGGCATGAATTGGCTAGAATAGACTGGCAAAGGATACGTAAAGGGTTGACGGTGGATAAGCAATGGCAAACATTTAAAGATCACATGGATGAACTTCAGCAATTGTACATCCCTGTCTGGAGTAAAAATAAAACGGGGAAGGTGGCTCAACCGTGGCTAACAAGGGAAATTAAGGATAGTGTTAAAACCAAGGAAGAGGCATATAAATTGGCTAGAAAAAGTAACAAACCTGAGGACAGGAGAAATTTAGAATTCAACAGAGGAAGACTAAGGGTTTAATTAAGAGGGGGAAAATAGAGTACGAGAGGAAGCTTGCAGGGAACATAAAAACAGACTGCCAAAGATTCTATAAATATGTGAAGAGAAAAAGATTAGTGAAGACAAACGTAGGTCCCTTGCAGTAGGATTCAGGTGAATTTATAATGGGGAACAAAGAAATGGCAGACCAATTGAACAAATACTTCAGTTGAGTCTTCATGTACTAGGGGACAGTGGGTCGAATGAGAAGGAGGAACTGAAGGATATCCTTATTAGGCGGGAAATTGTGTTAGGAAAATTGATGGGATTGAAGGCCAATAAATCCCCGGGGCCTGATAGTCTGCATCCCAGAGTACTTAAGGAAGTGCCCCTAGAAATAGTGGATGCATTGGTGATCATTTTCCAACAGTCTATCGACTCTGGATCAGTTCCTGTGGACTGGAGGGTAACTCATGTAACACCACTTTTTAAAAAGGAGGGAGAGAGAAAATGGGTAATTATAAACTGGTTAGCCTGACATCAGTAGTGGGGAAAATGTTGGAATCAATCATTAAGGATGAAATAGCAACGCATTTGGAAAGCAGTGACAGGATCGGTCCAAGTCAGCATGGATTTATGAAAGGGAAATCATGTTAGACGAATCTTCTGGAATTTTTTGAGGATATAACTAGCGGAGTGGACAAGGGAGAACCAGTGGATGTGGTGTATTTGGACTTTCAAAAGGCTTTTGACAAGGTCTCGCACAGAGATTGGTGTACAAAATCAAAGCACATGGAATTGGGGGTAATGTACTAATGTGGATAGAGAACTGGTTGGCAGATAGGAAGCAGAGAGTCAGGATAAACGGGACCTTTTCAGAATGGCAGGCAGTGACTAGTGGAGTGCTGCAGAGCTCAGTGCTGGGACCCCAGCTCTTTACAATATACATTAACGATTTAGATAAAGGAATTGAGTGTAATGTCTCCAAGTTTGCATATGACACTAAACTGGGTAGCGGTGTGAGCTGTGAGGAGGATGCTAAGAGGCTGCAGGGTGACTTGGACAAGTTAGGTGAGTGGACAAATGTATGGTAGAAGCAGTATAATGTGGATAAATGTGAGGTTATCCATTTTGGGGACAAAAACACAAAGGCAGAATATTATCTGAATGGCGGCAGATTAGGAAAAGGGGAGGTACAACGAGACCTGGGTGTCATAGTTCAGCAGTCATTGAAAGTTGGCATGCAGGTACAGCAGGCGGTGAAGAAGGCAAATGGTATTTTGGCCTTCATAGCGAAGGGATTTGAGCAGGGAGGTCTTACTGCAGTTGTACATGGCCTTGGTGAGGCCTCACCTGGAATATTGTGTTCAGTTTTGGTCTCCTAATCTGAGGAAGGACGTTCTTGCTATTGAGGGAGTGCAGCGAAGGTTCACCAGACTGATTCAAGGGATGGCTGGACTGTCATATGAGGAGAGACTGGATCAACTGGGCCTTTATTCACTGGTGTTTAGAAGGATGAGAGGGGATCTCATAGAAATGTATAAGATTCTGATGGGACTGGACAGGTTAGATGCGGGAAAAATGTTCCCGATGTTGGGGAAGTCCAGAACCAGGGGACATAGTCTTAGGATTAGAGATAGGCCATTTAGGACTGTGATGAGGAGAAACCGCTTCACTCAGAGAGTTGTTAAGCTGTGGAATTCCCTGCCGCAGAGAGTTGTTGATGACAGTTCATTGGATATATTCAAGAGGGAGTTAGATATGGCCCTTACAGCTAAAGAGATCAAGCGGTATGGAGAGAAAGCAGGAATGTGTACTGAAGGAATGATCAGTCATGATCTTATTGAATGGCGGTGCAGGCTCGAAGGGCCGAATGGCCTACTCTTGTACCTATTTTCTATGTTTCTATGTAATAGTGTTAAATCCAAGGAAGAGGCATATAAATTGGCCAGAAAAAGCAGCAAACCTGAGGACGGGAGAAATTTTGAATTCAGCAGAGGAGGACAAAGGGTTTAATTAGGAGGGGGAAAATAGAGTATGGGAGGAAGCTTGCCGGGAGCATAAAAACTGACTGCAAATGCTTCTATAGATATGTGAAGAGAAACAGATTAGTGGAGACCAACATAGGTCCCTTGCTGTCAGATTCAGGTGAATTTATAATGGGGAACAAAGAAATGACAGACCAGTTGAACAAATACTTTGGTTCTGTCTTCGCGAAGGAAGACAGAAATAACCTTCCGGAAATACTAGGGGACCAAGGGTCTAGTGAGAAGGAGGAACTGAAGGAAAACCTTATTAGGCAGGACATTGTGTGAGGGAAATTGATGGGATTGAAGGCCAATAAATCCCCGGGGCCTGATAGTCTGCATACCCCAGAGTACTTAAGAAAACTGGCCCAAGAAATAGTGGATCATTTTTCAACAATCTATCGACTCTGGGTCAGTTCCTCTGGACTGGAGGGTAGCTAATGTAACACTACTTTTTAAAAAAGGAGGGAGAGAGAAAACGCATGATCATAGATCAGTTAGCCTGACATCAGTAGTGTGGTAAATGTTGGAATCAATTATTAAAGATAAAATAGCAGCGCATTTGGAAAGCAGTGACCGGATCAGCCCAAGTCAGCATGGATTTATGATAGGGAAATCAAACTTGACAAATCTTCTGGAATTTTTTTGAGGATGTAACTAATAGAGTGGACAAGGGAGAACCAGTGGATATGGTGTATTTAGACTTTCAAAAGGCTTTTGACAAGGTCCCACACAAGAGATTGGTGTGCAAAATTAAAGCACATGGTATTGGGGGTAATGTACTGACATGGATAGAGAACTTGTTGGCAGACAGAAAGCAGAGAGTCAGGATAAACAGGTCCTTTTCAGAATGACAGGCAGTGACTGGTGGGGTGTCGCAGGTCTCAGTGCTGGGACCCCAGCTATTTACAAATTACATTAATGATTTAGATGAAGGAATTGAGTGTAATATCTCCAAGTTTTCAGATGGCTCTAAGCTGGGTGGCAATATGAGCTGTGAGGAGGATGCTTAGAGGCTACAGGGTGACTTGGACAGGTTAGGTGAGTGGGCAAATGCATGGCAGATGCAGTATAATGTGGATAAATGTGAGATTATCCATTTTTGGGGCAAAAACACAAAGGCAGAATATTAGGAAAAAGGGAGGTGCAACGAGACCTGGGTGTCATGGTACATCAGTCATTGAAAGTTGGCATACAGGTACAGCAAGCAGTGAAGAAGGCAAATGGTATGTTGGCCTTCATAGCTAGGGGATTTGAGTATAGGAGCAGGGAGGTCTTACTGCAGTTGTACAGGGCCTTGGTGAGGCCTCACCTGGAATATTGTGTTCAGTTGTGGTCTCCTAATCTGAGGAAGGACATTCTTGCTATTGAGGGAGTGCAGCCAAGGTTCACTAAACTGATTCCTGGGATGGCAGGACTGACATATGAGGAGAAACTGGATCGACTGGGCCTGTATTTATTGGAGTTTAGAAGGATGAGAGGGGATCTCATAGAAACATATAAAATTCTGACAGGACTGGACAGGATAGATGCAGGAAGAATGTTCCCGATGTTGGGGAAGTCCAGAACCAGGGGACACAGTCTAAGGATAAAGGGTAAGCCATTTAGGACTGAGATGAGGAGAAACCTCTTCACTCAGAGAGTTGTTAACCTGTGGAATTCCCTACTGCAGAGAGTTGTTGATGCCAGTTCATTGGATATATTCAAGAGGGAGTTAGATATGGCCCTTACGGCTAAAGGGATCAAGGGGTATAGAGAGAAAGCAGGAAAGGGGTACTAAGGTGAATGATCAGCCATGATCTTATTGAATGGTGGTGCAGGCTCGAAGGGCCGAAAGGCCTACTCCTGCACCTATTTTTTATGTTTCTATTTTTCTATGTCAGCCAATCTTCTGTCCATGCTAATATATTATCCCCAACCCCGTGAACTTTTATCTTGTGCAGTAAACTTTTGTGTGGCACCTTGTCAATGCCTTCTGGAAGTCCAAATACACCACATCCACTGGTTCCCCTTTATCCACCCTGTTCGTTGCAGCCTCAAAGAACTCCAGCAAATTTATCAAACTTGACTTCCCCTTCATAAATCCATGCTGACTCTGCCTGACCAAATTTTGCTTTTCCAAATGTCCTGCTACTGCTTATTTAATAATGGACTCCAACATTTTCTCAACCACAGATGTTAGGCTAACTGGTCAAAATTTCCTGCTTTTTGTCTGCCCCCTTTTTTGAATAGGGGCGTTAAATTTGCAGTTTTCAAAACTGCTGGGACTCTCCAGAATCCATGGAATTTTGATAAATTACAACCAATGCATCCACAATCCCTGCCGCTACTTCTCTTAAGACTCTAGGATGCAAGCCATCAGGTCCAGAGAATTTATCTGCCTTTAGTCCCATTATCTTACTGAGCACCGCCTCCTTAGTGATTGTGATTGTGTTAAGTTCCTCCCCCACTATAGCCCCTTGACTCTCCACTTTTGGAATATTGTTAGTGTTCTCTACCGTAAAAACTGATACAACATACCTGTTTAGAGTTTCTGTCATCTCCTTGTTCCCCATTACTAATTCCCCAGACTCGTCCTCTAAGGGACCAACATTTACTTTAGCCACTCTTTTTCTTTTTTCTATCTATAGAAACTCTTACTATCTGTTTTTATATTTTGTGATAATTTACTTTCATAGTCTATCTTCCCTTTCTTAATTATTTTTTAGTCATTCTTTGTTGGCTTTTAAAAGCTTCCTAATCTTCTGTCCTCCCATTAGTTTTGGCCATTTTGTATGCCCTTGTTTTTCATCGGATACTGTCCTTTATTTCTTTAGTTAGCCACGGATGGCTTTCTTTTCTCTTACACCCTTTCCTCCTTACTGGAATATATTTTTCTTGAGAATTGTGAAATATCTCTTTAAATGTGCACCACTGTTCATCAACCGTCCCACACTTCAATCTGTTTTCCCAGTCCACTTTAGCCAACTCTACCTTCATAGTTTCCTTTATTTAAGCTTAGTACGCTGGTTAGAGATCCAACTTTCTCACCCTCCATCTGAATTTGAAACTCAATCATGCTATGATCACTCATTCCAAGAGGATCCTTTACTAGGAGATTGTTTATTAATCCTTTCTCGTTACCACAGGACCATATCTAGGATAGCCTGTTCCCTGATTGGTTCCTTTACATACTACTCAAGGAACCCGTCCCTTATGCACTCTGTGAACTCTTTCTCAAGGCTACCCTGATCAATTTGATTTGTCCAATCAATATGGAGGTTAATATCACCCATGATTATTGCTGGTCCCTTTTGGGGGCTTGTAAAAACGTCATCTAGTGGCTAGTGATCCCAAAAGTACATACATGACAATACTCACCTCTGAGATATTAACACAGTCTTTTACAAATTGAGGCGGTCCGGTATTTTATGCTCCCGGGTTTACCGTCTCTGTTCAACTCCAGCCTTGGGTGAGTGTTCAGAGTCTGTTGTGACTGGTGGCTGGGTGGCTGACCTGGTGGGAATGGCAATGGCCATGTCAGGGATTGAATGTCCATTTTCATTGAACATGTCAGTGATTGAAAGTCCCAATTCACTGATGGCCACTGAGTCCTCTGATGACTAGTGGAAGGTTGGTTGGTCGTCGATTATCTCTTCCTCCGACTGTTCCGGTTCGTCTGTGTGCCACAGCTTTGTCTGATCCATATGTTTCCTGCATGTTTGCCCATTTTTGAGCTTGACAATAAATACTCTGTTGTCCTTTTTGGCCATGACAGTACCAGCGATCAACTTGGGACTCTGACCATAATTTAGAACATATACAGGATCATTTACAGAAATATCGTGTGACACAGCTGCGTGATCGTGATACCCTTGCCGACTTTGTCTTCTATATTCACATGATTATTCAAGTCAGGGTGTACAAGAGATAGCTTGGTCTTAAGACCTCTCTTCATGATTAGTTCAGCAGGTGAGACCCCGGTAAGCATGTGTGGTCTTGTCCTATAACTAAGCGGGTCTGCAGTGATTCTTGGGTTGCTCGCTTCATACTCTGCTTTATGATTTAGATAGACGTTCTGCTTGTCCATTGGGTGCAGGTTTGAATGGTGCTGACCTTACATGTTTGATACCATTGAGTTTCATGAACTCTTGAAACTCCTGACGGGTGAAGCATGATCCGTTGTTGCTAACAACGATGTCAGGCAGACCATGTGTCATGAACATGACACTGAGATTCTCAATGGTAGCTGTGGATGTGCTGGATGACATGATTAAACACTCTATCCAATTCGAATCTGCATCCACACAACTAAAAACATCTTCCCCAGGAAGGGACCTGCAAAGTCTATGTGGATCCTGGACAATAGTTTGGACGGCCACGACCATTCAGCGGCAATTCCGCTGGTGTTTTGCTGAGCTGCATGCAAGTGTTGCACTGATGCACACATGATTCCAGATCAGAGTCAGTTTCCGGCCACCATACATGAGACCTGGCAATGGCTTTCATCATTACAATGCTGGGATGTGTGCTATGTAGCTTATGTACAAATTTCTCTCTCCCTTTCTTGGGCATAATAACACGATTGCCCCACAGTATACTTTGCGACGAATGTAAGGTTTGGTCTCCTCGCACATTTGCTTGGGCATGGCAGACCAATCACCTTTGAGGATGCAACACTTCACCACCGATAAAATCGGGTCCTGGCTGGTCCAGGTCTTAACTTGTTGAGCCGTGACAGGGGTTTCTTCACTTTCAAAAGCATCCATAACGAACAATAGGGCCGCCGGTTGTGACGTTTCCATCTCCGGTGTGGGCAACGGCAGATGGCTCAAAGCAGCGGCACAATTCTCAGTGCCAGGTCTATGGCAAATGACATAATTATAAGCGGATAATGTCAGCGCCCACCTCTGGATGCGGGATGAAGCATTGGTATTGATACCTTTGTTTTCAGAGAACAGTGAAATGAGCGACTTGTGATCTGTTTCCAGTTCAAACCGAAGACCAAACAAGTACTGATGCATCTTTTTAACCCCATATACACAGGCGAGTGCTTCTTTCTCTACCATGCTGTAGGCTCTTTCCGCTTTAGACAAACTTTTTGAAGCATACACAACTGGTTGAAGTTTACCGACTCATTAGCTTGTTGGAGTACACAACCAATTCCATATGACGAAGCATCACAGGCCAATACTAAACAGTTACATGGGTCATAATGTACCAGCAGCTTGTTAGAGCAAAGCAGATTAGTGACTTTCTCAAAAGCTGCCTTGAGATGCACCCCACACCCAGTTGTCGCCTTTTCTTAGCAGCATGTGCAGTGGTTCTAATAAGGTGTTCAATTTAGGTAGGAAGTTACCGAACTATTTGAGTAGACCCAGGAACGAACGCAGCTCCATCACATTCTGCGGCTTGGATGCATTCTTGATGGCCTTGGTTTTCATGTCTATGGGCCTGATGCCGTCCGCAGCAATTTTTCTCCCCAGGAATTCGACCTCTGGTGCCATGAAGTCGAATTTCGAGTATTTCAGTCTGAGTCCCACTTTGTCCAGACGATGTAGAACCTCTTCCAGGTTGTTCAGCTGTTCCTCAGAGTCACGACCAGTCATCAGGATGTCATCTTGGAACATGACAGTTCTAGGAATGGACTTCAGTAGACTCTCCATGTTCCTCTGAAATATTGCTGCAGCTGAGCGAATTCCAAAAGGGCACCTGTGATAAATAATCAGTCCTTTATGCATTTTAATGCACGTAGGTCTCTTCGACATCTCGACCAGCTCCTGTGTAATGTAGGCCAACGTCACATCTAGTTTGGTGAACGACTTCCCCCCGGCTAGCGTTGCAAACAAGTCATCAGCCTTCAGTAACGGGTACTGATCCTGTTTATCGTAGCCTTGTAGTGTCCACAGATTCTGACTGTGCCATCACTTTTCAGCACAGGAACAATGGGGCTGGCCCATTCATTAAATTCAACCGGTGATATGATCCCTTCATGTTGGAGTCTGTCTAGTTCAAATTCGACCTTTTTACTCATCATATACGGAACTGCCCGAGCTTTATGATGGACGGGTCTTGCATTCGAGTCCACATAGATCTGCACCTTGGCTTCCGTGAAGTTGCCGATGCCTGGTTCGAACAGCGAGAGGAACTTGCTCAGTACTTGGGCACATGTATCTTTCTCCGACGACAACGCCTTGATGTCATTCCAATTGCATCTGATTTTTTCAAGCCAGTTCCTGCCGAATAGCATTAGGCCATTGCCTGGGACAATCCATAGCGGGAACTCGTGAACCGTCATACGACACTTTAATTGTGACACTGCCAATCACCGTTATGAGTTCTTTGGTGTACGTGCGCAACTTGACATTGACTGGACTCAGCCTGGGCCTCACAGCCTTAGTATCCCACAGCTTGTCGAATGCCCTCTGGCTCATTATCGATTGACTCGCTCCAGTGTTCAGTTCCAACGATACCGGCACCCCATTAAATTTCGCGTTGATCATTATCGGTTTGCTCTTAGTTAGGAATGAGTACAGTCCATACACTTCCTCCTCTGGTATCTCAGATTGCGTATCTGGATCCGCGCTAGTCTGACCATCATCCTCCACATGGTGTGTCGCAGCACGCTTGCTCATCTGTGGACACTTGCGCTGGAGATGTCACACTCTCAGACACCCTTTGCAACTATATTGCTGGTGCCGGTGATTTCCCCCACAACGCCAACATGGAGAAATCGGATGCATTCCCACTGGCGGACTTTGGGCAGCCGCAGGTTTCACGTACGCAGTCGGGTAGGCCCTGCCATGTGCCGCTCTGCCAAATGCCGAATCAATCATATTTACAGTACTTGCCGAGTTTTGAATTTTCATTGATATCTGCTTTAGATGTCTATCCGTCGTCATGCATGACTGAGCAATCGTGATGGCCCTGTTCAAGTCCAACTTCTCCACCACTAGTTGTTTACCCAGGATCATCTCGTGGTTGATGCTGATTATAAAGAAGTCCCGCAACAGGTCTGCCAACACAGCCCCGAACTTACACGGTCCCGCTAGACATCTCAGGTCAGCAACGAATTCTGCCGCATTCTGGCCCGCTGAGCGAACATGCGTATAAAATCTGTATCTCGAGATGATGATGCCTTCGTCTGGCTTAAGGTGGTCTTGTATCAGTGTACACAATTCTTCATACGTCTTCTCTGTTGGACTCGCAGGCAGGAGTAGATTCTTTGTCAGACCATAAATTTTTTGACCGCAAACAGTGAGGAACTCCGGCGACCTCCTCCATTTTGTTGGCCATGAAGAACTGGCTCAAATGGCTCACAAAGTCTGCCCAATCTTCTCCTTCCACAAATTGCTCCAAAAATCCAATTGTGCTCATTTTTGCATGCAAAGGTTCTTGTATCCTCGTCGCCAAATGTTGTGTATGCAATAACTGTTAAACTGAATACTGCTTAATTCCAAGAGGTATAGCCTTGGTTCTGCTTTATTAACGCCCAAAGTGACTAATATACAAAATGGCTGGCCTTTTATACTTGGGCTGCACACACGTGCGTGCAGCCCAATGGCCTCCAACAGTGACGCTATCGAGTGGCTAGTGATCCCAAAAGTACATACATGACAGTAAGGAGCATAGAAAGGCAAAATAAAAGGCCATTTGGCTCCTGTGTCTGCAGAAGCAAGTCCAACTGCTTAGGGAGCAGGTTGGTAGGCTTAAGGCAGAGCTCAAGGAGTCCAAGGAGCAGTCAGCTGCAAGGGCCATGGTAGGAACGAGGCTTTTAGATGAGTTGTGCGAAGAAAAGCAGGAGAGGCACACTCAGGAGGAAACCTCCCGTAACAAAAGAGAGTACCTGCAGTGTCAGGTAACAGAGGCCAAGCTCAATGAGCAGGTCACACGGGGGGAGACCGCTCATCTAGCGGGTAAAGTAAACCGGCTGGAGGGGCAACTGAAGGATATTAAGGCAGTGTATATGGTAGGCACCAGTAAGGGTTTTGAGAGTGGGAATCACGGGCCCTGCCAAGAGAAAATCCAAAGCTTGATCCACGCTCGATCAAGGCCAAAGGAACGGTCTGCCTAATGGCCTCAGGGGGAGCCCGAGTGGACTGGGAAGAGGAAGGGGAAGGTAGCGAGGATTGGGAGCAGGGTAGAGATGTCCGACCACTGCTTGAAGTGCCAAAGGGACCCATACATCCCATATGGCCATATGGAAATACGGTGCGCCCGTAGACGGCCAAGGTTAGGGGGGCGCTGCAAAGTGATTTTGTGGTCCCAATCACAATCCCACAGCTGCAAAATATGATTTCAGGGGTGCCCAAGCTTACCAACGAAGGAGACCCATCGGTCCACTTCACGGAGGTGGAACAGGTGGGGGGATTAATGGGGGTAACGAAGCAGAGGTTCACAAGCTGCTATTATTTTCCCTGGAGGGGAAGATGTATCAGGCCCTATCTGCTGAAAGCAAGAGAGGGCACGGAACCATAGAAGGCTTAAAGGAGGAAATCCTAAGAGCCATGGGTTACCCCCAAGGTAGTCCATTCTCCAGGGTAGAGAGGACGCTGCAACTGGCTGAGGAAGCACCTCAAGCTTTATGGATTGCTGGACCGAGCACAGTTGCAGGGGGAGCCAAGGAACCATTGGCTCAGGACCCTAGTGTCAAAGAGTTTGCTCCGGTAAATTCCGAGAACTGGTTTGACCCTGAGAATCTCCAGAACACAGAGGCCAATGTGCTCCGTTAAATGAGTTTGGCATTTAAGGCCGGCGTGGAGGAGGAGGTCAAACCAGTTAAAGGGAAGGTTCACGAGTTAAAGGCCAGTGAGGTTAGTAAAAGGGAATGGCACCAGGAAAGGGGTTAGCGCAGGGATGGCTAGGACATGTTTCAGCTGTGGGAAGACAAGATACTGGAGGAAAGACTGCCCGGCCCTGAGTAAGGGGCAAGGCAAAGGGAACCCTCCAGTGCCTAAGACAAAACCTGTCGAGGCGAAGGGACCAACCCCGGAACAATTTGATGTTCTGGTGACCGCCCTTTGGGCAGCTTTTGTGCCGGAGCAGGGAAGGGTAGATGCTACAATGAGCAGGGAAATCCCGATCGCTAATCCCACCACCCTGACTAGCACGCACCCAGCCTGAGTACCTGTGTTTGCTCACGTACGATGAGTGGAGTAAACCATGGTGAGGATGGGGGTGGAGAAGGTAGAGAGGAAGTACTTGTTGGATACCAGAGCTTCCAGCACAGTGATTCATGCAAATAATCCGACTACCTCACTTTTGTCCAGCAAGTTTCCACACAGTCTGGTGGGGTTCACAGGGAACGAACAGGCGAGGTCAATCTCCAGGCCGCTAGCCATCGATTTAGGATCACTCCACGCAAAATGGAAGTGCGTCCAGCTGAAATGGGAGCAGCCGGGGTCAAGAGTCCTTGGGGCCGACTTTGTGTTAGCTCACAGAATCATAGTAAATTTGAGAAATCACTGCCTTTGGGGAGCAGTGGGTTCCGATAAGGAGGAAGAAGTTGTAGTGATCCCAAGGAAGAAGGAGGTTAAAGGCACAGTGTGTACAATGAAGCTGAAGGGTAGTTGTGACCTAGAGCAGTAGGTCAATAATACCCCAGCCGAGTACCAGGCTTACGTGCGGGACAATCTCGCCTCGTTCACCACACACAAACACGACTGTGGTAGGGTGACAGGCGTAGAAGTCAGGGTACAAGGAGACCCTATGTTCCGACCGCAGAAACAGTATAATTTCCCCAGGGAGGCAAAGGCCAACTTAGAGACGGCATTAGGATCCCTGGTAGCCCAGCAGATGTTGAGGCCCATAGCCACACACATGAACTCGCCACTTTGGCCAGTTCGGAAACAGGACCAGCCGTGGAGGGCCACCATGGACTATCGGGTGCTCAACAAGAACACCCCAGCCTGCGCGCCCACTGTCGCGGCTGTAGCTGATCTGATAGGGAGTATTCCAGCATCCGCGACCACATTCATGGTGCTGGATATATCGAACGGGTTCTGGTTAATTCCTCTCAAAAAAGAGGACCAGTGCAAGTTCACATTCACATTTAAAGGGCAGCAGTATACCTGAACGTGCCTTCCCCGGGGTTTCCACAACAGCCCCTCCATTTTTCACCAGTGTATGATCCAACAGTTTAAAGGGTTTCAGCAGGCCCCAGCAGTTGGTGCAGTATGTAGATGACCTGCTTTTGTTCTCCGACGAGGGGGAGGAGCATGGTCCGCTGCTGGCCAAGCTGCTGGAGCTGTTGAAGGACACCGGGTTCAAGGTCAATCCCAGTAAAGCTCAGATCGGTGAGAGAGAGGTCAAATTCCTCGGGCTGACCGTGTGGGCTGGGAAAGGGCTATAGATGAGGCCAAACGGAAGGCAGTACAGAAGTTACCAGCCCCCACGACCGTGACGGGGGTGAGATCCTTCCTGGGGCTCACGGGTTACTGCGGGGATTTTATTTAGGATTACCTCACGCCACAGCAGCCCCTCTGCTTCGGCTCCTCCGCAAGGGAGTGGGATGGGAGTGGGATGGGGACTGCCCGGCAGCGTTTAATCACCTCAAGGGTGACCTGCAGTCGGCACCTGCATTCGGGGCGATTAATGGTGGGGAGGACTTCTTTTTAGAAGTAGCAGCCAGCGGGGACAGTTTGAGCGTGGTACTGCTCCAGGAGCGGCACAGCAAACTGAGGCCCGTGGTGTACTCATCAAGAGTCCTCACGGATGTGGAACGGGGTTACTCTAATTGCGAGAGGCATCTCGCTGCCACGCATTGGGCTGTGAAGCGCTCACAACTCTTCACGGGATCATTCCAGATCATTCTACTAACCCACCATACCCCCACTCAGATGTTATTAGATGAGAGGATAAAGGACAGCATGGTGAGCAGAGCTCGCATTGCTCGCTGGACTTTATTGCTCTCATCTGAGAGTGCAAGGCCTGTGTGAGCCCAAGCTGGCAGCTAACATGGTCTATGCAGGGGCGGCCCATAAATGTCCGGTAGAGGGAGTATGAGACGTAGACAGAGGATTTCGGGCCAGGTTACACCCCACGGGTCCGAAATATGTCGACGGATCCAGTTTGGTGGTAGCAGGGGAGCGTTTCACTGGATGTGGGATTTATGACCTGATGGCAGGCATTGCAAGGGCTATCAAACTACCGAGCATCCTGAGCGCTCAGCACGCCAAACTGTCAGCAGTGGTGTACATCATGACCCATGCCGACGAGTTCCTGACCCCATACACCATCTGCTCGGATTCCATGCTTACATGCAATTCATGTACCGAATATTTGGCCATCTGGTCTCATCGCGGTTTCACATCCGCAGATGTGAAGCCCTTAGCAACCAAACCATTGTTACAAAGGATCTTAGAGGCCATGGGAACCCAGGGAAGCCATTACACACTGATAGTAAAGGCTCATTCCAAGACAGAGCCCAGAGGGGAAGGCAACCAAAAGGCAATGAGTTCGCCAAGGAGGGAGCCAAAACAGGAGAGTTTTGGGACCCAAATGGGTCCAGCCCAATAGCAGCGATCCGGGACAAAGGAGGGACACAAGGGAGTGTAGGGGTAGCATTGGCCCCAGACTTGAGGAAAGTACAGGCACAGGATCCCGTCCTCAAGGTTGTCCTGGAGCAGCTGGCTAGCAGAGAAAAGGTAGAAGGCCCGTTCGAGGCAGCGGGCATTACTTTAAAGGAGGGAATGCTTTTCAGGGGAGATCAGTGGGTGGTTCCAGAACAGCACCAGAGGGAATTCCTCCAGATAGCCCACAGGGACCCAGGAGCGGGACACTCAGGGCCAGAGATTACCTGGCAGCGGGTAGAACAGGCAGGGTGGTGGTTGCAACTGAGGGAGGATGTCTGCGATTTTTGCACAGACTGTCTGGTGTGCACAGCAAACAACCCCGATCCCCAGAAAAGAAAAGTTCCCATGGGACATACAAGAAGGGTAGAGGGACCATGGCAGTCGGCACAGGTCGATTACATCGGGCCATTGCCTATCGCAAAGGAGGGTTACAAGTACTGTTTGGTCCTAGTGGACGTTTTCTCCAAGTAAGGTTGAAGCCTTCCCTTGCCAATCAGCCACAGCATTGGCGATGGCAAGAATCTTGGTGAGGGAAGTGTTCTCTAGGTGGGAACTGCCGCAAATCGTGGAGTCCGATCAGGGGATCCATTTCACAGGGCAGGTCATGCAGGTGCTAGGGATAAATGGGAAAAGGCATGTGGCTCACAACCCACAGTCATCGGGGGTTGTGGAGTGGCTTAATCGGGCCATCAAAGGTTGCAGAAGGAAACAGGACAGTCCCCGAAAAAGTGGGTTGAGGTCCTGCCGTTTGTCCTGATGGGGGTCTGAGCCAGCCTCTCCAGAAGCACAGGGTATTCCCCGCATGAGCCCATGACTGGTAAGGTCATGTGCACGGCCACCCATCTTCTGTCACCGGTTCTCACAGTGGGGCAGATGAGAGAGGTAAATCGGGACAAGTTTGTCAAAAATCTGTTCAAGCATTTGAAACAGATTCATTGGCAAGCTGCCAGCAACTGGGGAAGCAGCACGGAGCAATTGGTTGCTGCTCAAGCCCCGGAGAACCCACGAGTGGAAGGTAAGGGATCAGGTCATGGTCCACAATTACGTTCGGGTGGGCATGTTTGAGCCTTTGTACATGGGACCCTACAGCATCGTAGATAAGGCCAGTCCCGTAGTGTACGCGGTTAAGCTTCCAAAGCGTACAAAATGGTTCCATGTGAACCAGTGCAAGTTTAACCCGGGGGAAAGAGCGAGAAACAGAAAGAAGCACCAAGGCGCTGTAAACAGCATGGTGGACGCGGGTCTTCTTCCCATAGTTTGGGACAGTGAGGAGCACGTGGTGGTGGTGGTTAGGAGGAGTAGCAGGATCCCACAACCAATTCTCTATCTATGCTAATATATTACCCCCAACCCCGTGAACTGTTATCTTGTGTGTTATATATGTATACTTGCAGTTACTCTGTACAGCCACCAGAGGGCTCATTCTCCGGAATCCCAAGGGATCCCATAATCCCTTGGGAGCACAGGTATTTAAGGAGGCCTCACAGGTTGGAGAGGCATTCTGGAGACCTACAAATAAAAGACTAAGGTCTCACGTTACTTTGAGCTCACAGTGTTCAGTCAGACTCTTTCTCCATACACAACAACTGGCGACGAGATACAAATAGTGAACACAAAGATGCAGAGAACAGTGGGCATCCTGGAGAAATTTTCGGAGGGAGATGATTGGGAATCTTTTGTGGAGCGACTCGACCAATACTTCGTAGCCAACGAGCTAGATGGAGAAGAGAGCACCGCCAAATGCAGAGCGATCCTCCTCACCGTCTGTGGGGCACCAATGTATGGCCTCATGAAGAATCTGCTCATGCCAGCGAAACCCACGGAGAAATCGTACGACGATTTGTGCACCCTGGTCCGAGAGCATTTGAACCTGAAGGAAAGCGTTCTGATGGCGAGATACCGATTCTACACCTACAAAAGGTCGGAAGGTCAGGAAGTGGTGAGTTATGTCGCCGAGCTGAGATGCCTTACGGAACATTGCGAATTTGAAGGACATTTGGAGCACATGCTCAGAGACTTTTTCGTACTTGGCATTGGCCATGAAACCATACTTCGCAAGCTTTTGACTGTAAAGACCCCAACCTTGAGTAAGGCCATAGCGATAGCCCAGGCGTTCATTGCCACCAGTGACAATACCAAGCAAATCTCTCAACACACAAGTGCTGTGAACAAAGTGATGTTGTTTTCGAATCATAACGGACAGGGCAGGTCATATATACCTGCAGCTACAAGTCCACAGACAGTAACATCTTGTTAGCGCTGCAGAGGTAATCATCGTTTCCATTCATGCCGCTTCAAAGGATACGTTTGCAAGGGCTGTGGAACAATGGGACACCTCCAACAAATGTGCAGGCGAGCTGCTAATCCTGTTAAACCTGCAAACCACCACGTTGCAGAGGAGGACAGATCCATGGAGGATCACTACGAACCAGAGCCTCAGAGAGAGGAGGCAGAGGTACATGGGGTGCACACATTCATCATGAATTGTCCTCCGATAATGCTGAATGTTGAACTAAATGGACTCCCGGTGTCAATGGAACTGGACACAGGCACGAGCCAGTCCATCCTGGGCAAAAAGACTTTCGAAAGATTGTGGTGCAACAAAGCCTCAAGACCAGTCTTAAATCCAGTTCGCACGAGACTAAGAACTTACACCAAAGAACTGATTCCTGTAATCGGCAGTGCTAGCGTAAAGGTCTCCTATGATGGAGCGGTGCTCAAGCTACCACTCTGGGTGGTACCGGGCGATGATCCCACGTTGCTCGGCAGGAGCTGGCTGGGAAAGATACGCTGGAACTGGGACGACGTCCAAGCGCTATCGCCCGCTGACGAAACTTCGTGTGCCCAGGTCTTAAACAAATTTCCTTCACTGTTCGAACCAGGCATTGGGAAATTCCAAGGAGCAAAAGTGCAGATCCTCCTAATTCCGGGGGCATGACCCATCTATCACAAGGCGAGTGCAGTACCATACATGATGAGAGAAAGGGTAGAGATCGAGCTAGACCAGCTGCAATGAGATGGCATCATTTCACTGATCGAGTTCAATGAGTGGGTCAGTCCTATTGTCCCAGTCCTCAAGGGAGACGGCACTGTCAGAATCTGTGGCGATTACAAAGTAACTATCAATCATTTCTCCCTGCAGGACCAATACTCATTCAAAAGCCGACGACCTCTTTGCAACGCTGGCGGGAGGAAAGACAGTCACGAAGCTGGATCTGACTTCAGCCTACATGACGCAGGAAGTGGAGGAATCATCAAAGGCCCTCACCTGCATCAACATGCACAAAGGTCTTTTTGTTTATAACAGACGCCCGTTTGGAATCCAATCAGCGGCGGCGATATTCCAGAGAAACATGGAAAGTTTACTAAAGTTGGTCACGCAGACCGTGGTCTTCCTGGATGACATCTTGGTCACAGGTTGGAACACAGTCGAGCACCTGCAGAACCTGGAGGAGGTTCTGAGTCGACTCAACCGCGTAGGGCTCAGGTTAAAACGCTCAAAGTGCATTTTCCTGGCGCCTGAAGTGGAGTTCCTGGGAAGGAATTCACAGACTACTCTGAGCAACCCACCTTGGACCCGAGCTTTTTTGATCCCCCAACATACACACCAGTGGCAACCGACACCACAGTTGACCACGAAGCAGAACCCATCATCCACAGCAGCCCTGCAGGGCCCAACAAATGATTCAACAACACCAGCTTTCACACCGAGATGATCAACCAGGGCAAGAAGGGCCCCAGATCGACTCACATTGTAAATAGTTACACTAGTGACTTTGTGGGGGGGGAATGTTGTTATATATGTGGACTTATATTTACTCTGTACAGCCACCAGAGGACTCATTCCCGGAGTCCCAAGGGATCCCATAATCTCTTGGGAGCACAGGTATTTAAGAAGGCTTCAAAGGTTGAAGAGGCACTCTGGTGACCTGCAATAAAAGACTAAGGTCACACTTTAATTTGAGCTCAGTGTTCAATCTGACTCTTTCTCCATACACAACATTGTGCATTTTTTGTGGCACCTTGTCAAATGCCTTCTGAAGGTCCAAATACACCACATCCACTGGTTCCCCTTTATCTATCCTGTACGTTACATCCTCAAAGAATTCCAACAAATTTGTCAAACATGACTTCCCCTTCATAAATCCATGCTGACTCTGCCTGACCGAATTTTGCTTTTCCAAATGATCTGCTACTGCTTCTTTAATAATGGACTCCAACAACGAGTGGAGGGTAGCCAATGTAAACCCACTTTTAAAAAAAGGAGGGAGAGAAAACAGGGAATTATAGACCGGTCAGCCTGACCTCAGTAGTGGGTAAAATGATGGAATCAATTACTAAGGATGTCATAGCAGCGCATTTGGAAAGAGGTGACATGATAGGTCCAAGTCAGCATGGATTTGTGAAAGGGAAATCATGCTTGACAAATCTTCTGGAATTTTTTGAGGATGTTTCCAGTAGAGTGGACAAGGGAAAACCAGTTGATGTGGTATATTTGGACTTTCAGAAGGCTTTCGACAAGGTCCCACACAAGAGATTCATGTGCAAAGTTAAAGCACATGGGATTGGAGGTAGTGTGCTGACATGGATTGAGAACTCGTTGTCAGACAGGAAGCAAAGAGTAGGAGTAAATGGGTACTTTTCAGAATGGCAGGCAGTGACTAGTGGGGTACCGCAAGGTTCTGTGTTGGGGCCCCAGCTGTTTACACTGTACATTAATGATTTAGACGAGGGGATTAAATGTAGTATCTCCAAATTTGCGGATGACACTAAGTTGGGTGGCAGTGTGAGCTGTGAGGAGGATGCTATGAGGCTGCAGAGTGACTTGGATAGGTTAGGTGAGTGGGCAAATGCATGGCAGATGAAGTATAATGTGGATAAATGTGAGGTTATCCATTTTGGTGGTAAAAACAGAGAGACAGACAATTATCTGAATGGTGACAGATTAGGAAAAGGGGAGGTGCAACGAGACCTGGGTGTCATGGTACATCAGTCATTGAAGGTTGGCATGCAGGTACAGCAGGCGGTTAAGAAAGCAAATGGCATGTTGGCCTTCATAGCGAGGGGATTTGAGTACAGGGGCAGGGAGGTGTTGCTACAGTTGTACAGGGCCTTGGTGAGGCCACACCTGGAGTATTGTGTACAGTTTTGGTCTCCTAACCTGAGGAAGGACATTCTTCCTATTGAGGAAGTGCAGCGAAGGTTCACCAGACTGATTCCTGGGATGGCAGGACTGACATATCAAGAAAGACTGGATCAACTGGGTTTGTATTCACTGGAGTTCAGAAGAATGAGAGGGGACCTCATAGAAACGTTTAAAATTCTGACGGGTTTAGACAGGTTAGATGCAGGAAGAATGTTCCCAATGTTGGGGAAGTCCAGAATCAGGGGTCACAGTCTAAGGATAAGGGGTAAGCCATTTAGGAACGAGATGAGGAGAAACTTCTTCACCCAGAGAGTGGTGAACCTGTGGAATTCTCTACCACAGAAAGTTGTTGAGGCCAATTCACTAAATATATTCAAAAAGGAGTTAGATGAAGTCCTTACTACTAGGGGGATCAAGGGGTATGGCGAGAAAGCAGGAATTGTGTACTGAAGTTGCATGTTCAGCCATGAACTCATTGAATGGCGGTGCAGGCTCGAAGGGACGAATGGCCTACTCCTGCACCTATTTTCTATGTTTCTATGTTTCTATTTTCCCAACTACAGATGTTAGGTTAACTGGTCTATAGTTTCCTGCTTTTTGTCTGTCTCCTTTTTTAAATAGTGGTGTTACATTTGCAGTTTTCCAATCTGCTGGGACCTCCCCAGAATCCAGGGAATTTTGGTAAATTACAACCAATGCATCCACAATCCCTGCCGCTACTTCTCATAAGACCCTAGGATGCAAGCCATCAGGTCCAGGGGATTTATCTGCCTTTAGTCCCATTATCTTAAGTACCACCTCCTTAGTGATTATGATTGTGTTAAGTTCCTCGCCCCCCCCTAAAGCCCCTAGACTATCCATTGTCGGAATATTGTTAGCGTCCTCTACCGTAACGACTGATACAAAATATTTGTTCAGAGTTACTGCCATCTACATGTTCCCCACTACTAATTCTGCAGGCTCGTCCTCCGAGGGACCAACATTTACTTTAGCCACCTTTTTCCTTTTTATATACCTATAGAAACTCTTGCTATCTGTTTTTATATTTTACACTAGTTTACTTTCATAGTCTATCTTCCCTTTCTCAATCATTTTTTATTCGTTCTTTGCTGGCTTTTAAAAGCTTCCCAGTCTTCTGTCCTCCCACTAGTTTTGGCCACTTTGCTCTTGTTTTTAATTGAATACCGTCCTTTATTTCTTTAGTTAGCCACGGATGGCTATCTTTTCTCTTACACCCTTTCCTCCTCGCTGGAATATATTTTTGTTGAGAGTTGTGAAATATCTCCTTAAATGTACACCACTGTTCATCAACCATCCTACACTTTAATCTATTTTCCCAATCCACTTTACCCAACTCTGCCCACATACCTTCATAATCTCCTTTATTTAAGCTTAGTATGCTGGTTAGAGATCCAATTTTCTCACCCTCCATCTGAATTTGAAATTCAATCATGCTATGATCACTCAGTTCGAGGTGGGTATGATTTGGTGGCCATGACAGAAACATGGTTGCAGGGTGGCCAAGACTGGGAATTAAACATACAGGGGTATCTGACGATTCGGAAAGATAGACAAGAAGGGAAAGGAGGTGGGGTAGCTCTGTTAATAAAGGATGATATCAGGGCATTTGTGAGAGACGATATTGGCTCAAATGAACAAAATGTTGAATCATTGTGGGTGGAGATTAGAGATAGTAAGGGGAAAAAGTCGCTGGTGGGCATAGTTTATAGGCCCCCAAATAATAACTTCACGGTGGGGCGGGCAATAATCAAGGGAATTATGGAGGCATGTGAAAAAGGAACGGCAGTAGTCATGGGGGATTTTAACCTACATATCGATTGGTCAAATCAAATCGCATGGGGTAGCCTGGAGGAGGAATTCATAGAATGCATACGGGATTGTTCCTTAGAACAGTATGGAACAGAACCTACAAGGGAGCAAGCTATCTTAGATCTGGTCCAGTGTAATGAGACAGGAAAAATAAACGATCTCCTCGTAAAAGATCCTCTCGGAATGAGTGATCACAGTATGGTTGAATTTGTAATACAGATTGAGGGTGAGGAAGTTATGTCAGAAACGAGCATACTATGCTTAAACAAAGGGGACGACAGTGGGATGAGGGCAGAGTTGGCTAAAGTAGACTGGAAACACAGACTAAACGGTGGCACAATTGAGGAACAGTGGAGGACTTTTAAGGAGCACTTTCATAGAGCGCAACAAAAATATATTCCAGTGAAAAAGAAGGGTGGTAAGAGAAGGGATAACCAGCCGTGGATTACCAAGGAAATAAAGGAGAGTATCAAATCAAAGACCAATGCGTATAAGGTGGCCAAGGTTAGTGGGAAAATAGAAGATTGGGAAAATTTTAAACAACACCAAAGAATAACCAAAAAAGCAATAAAGAAAGGAAAGATAGATTACAAAAGTAAACTTGCGCAAAACATAAAAACAGATAGTAAAAGCTTTTACAGATATATAAAACGGAAAAGAGTGACTAAAGTAAATGTTGGTCCCTTAGACGATGAGAAGGGGGATTTAATAATGGGTAATGTGGAAATTACTGAGACCTTAAGCAATTATTTTGCTTCGGTCTTCACAGTGGAAGACACAAAAACCATGCCAAAAATTGCTGGTCACAGGAATGTGGGAAGGGAGGACCTTGAGACAATCACTATCACTAGGGGGATAGTGCTGGACAGGCTAATGGGACTCAAGTTGGACAAGTCCTGATGAAATGCATCCCAGGGTATTAAAAGAGATGGCGGAAGTTATAGCAGATGCATTCGTTATAATCTACCAAAATTCTCTGGACTCTGGGGAGGTACCAGCGGATTGGAAAGCAGCTAATGTAACGCCTCTGTTTAAAAAACGGGGCAGACAAAAGGCAGGTAACTATAGGCCAGTTAGTTTAACATCTGTAGTGGGGAAAATGCTTGAAACTATCATTCAGGAAGAAATAGCAGGACATCTAGATAGGAATAGTGCAATCAAGCAGACGCAACATGGATTCATGAAGGGGAAATCATGTTTAACTAATTTACTGGAATTCTTTGAGGATATAACGAGCATGGTGGATAGAGATGTACCAATGGATGTGGTGTATTTAGATTTCCAAAAGGCATTCGATAAGGTGCCACACAAAAGGTTACTGCAGAAGATAGAGGTATGTGGCGTCAGAGGAAATGTATTAGCATGGATAGAGAATTGGCTGGCGAACAGAAAGCAGAGAGTCGGGATAAATGGATCCTTTTCGGGTTGGAAATCGGTAATTAGTAGTGTGCCACAGGGATCGGTGCTGGGACCACAACTGTTTACAATATGCATAGATGACCTGGAAGAGGGGACAGAATGTAGTGTAACAAAATTTGCAGATGACACAAAGATTCGTGGGAAAGCGGGTTGTGTAGAGGACACAGAGAGGCTGCAAAGAGATTTGGATAGGTTAAGTGAATGGGCTAAGTTTTGGCAGATGGAATACAATGTCGGAAAGTGTGAGGTCATCCACCTTGGGGAAAAAAAACAGTAAAAGGGAATATTATTTGAATGGGGAGAAATTACAACATGCTGCGGTGCAGAGGGGCCTGGGGGTCCTTGTGCATGAATCCCAAAAAGTTAGTTTGCAGGTGCAGCAGGTAATCAGGAAAGCGAATGGAATGTTGGGCTTCATTGCGAGAGGGATGGAGTACAAAAGCAGGGAGGTCCTGCTGCAACTATACAGGGTATTGGTGAGGCCGCACCTGGAGTACTGCGTGCAGTTTTGGTCACCTTACTTCAGGAAGGATATACTGGCTTTGGAGGGGGTACAATGACGATTCACCAGGCTGATTCCGGAGATGAGGGGGTTACCTTATGTTGATAGATTGAGTAGACTGGGTCTTTACTCGTTGGAGTTCAGAAGGATGAGGGGTGATCTTATAGAAACATTTAAAATAATGAAAGGGATAGACAAGATAGAGGCGGCGAGCTTGTTTCCACTGGTCGGGGAGAGTAGAACTAGGGGGCACAGCCTCAAAATACAGGGGAGCCAATTTAAAACCGAGTTGAGAAGGAATTTCTTCTCCCAGAGGGTTGTGAATCTGTGGAATTCTCTGCCCAAGGAAGCAGTTGAGGCTAGCTCATTGAATGTATTCAAGTCACAGATAGATAGATTTTTAACCAATAAAGGAATTAAGGGTTACGGGGAGCGGGCGGGTAAGTGGAGCTGAGTCCATGGCCAGATCAGCCATGATCTTATTGAATGGCGGAGCAGGCTCAAGGGGCTAGATGGCCTACTCCTGTTCCTAATTCTTATGTTCTTATGTTATGATACTTTACGAGGAGATAGTTTATTAATCGTGTCTCATTACACAGGATCAGATCTAAGATAGCCTGCCCCCGGTTGGTTCCATCACATACAGCTCAAGGAACCCATCCCTTACACACTCTATGAACTTCGCCTCGAGGCTACCCTGACTAATTTGATTTGTCCAATCAATATGGAGGTTAAAATCACCCAGGATTATTGCTGTTCCCTTTTTACAAGCCCCCACTATCTCCTGGTTTATGCTCCGACCAACAGAGTTGCTACTGTTAGGGGGCCTATAGACTACGGCCACCAGTGATTTGTTTCCACTTAATGGGCCCAAGTTTCCACACGATAAAAAACGGGCGCCCCTCCGAGCTGGGCGCCCGTTTTTCGCGCCTAAAACGGCACCTAAAAAAAAAAACCCGCGATTCTGGAGCGTTCTGCAGCTCCTTGTCTGTCTGGCGCGGCGCCCAGGGGGGCGGAGCCTACACTCGCGCCGATTTTGTAAGTGGGAGGGGGCGGGTACTATTTAAATTAGTTTTTTTCCTGCCGGCAACGCTGCGCATGTGCGTTGGAGCGTTCGCGCATGCTCAGTGTGAAAAAAACCTTGGCACTCGGTCATTTTTGTAGTTCTTTGTAGCTGTTTAATTTTTGAACAATTTTTTAATAAAAGCACATTGCCATCAGCACATCAGCACTTGCAGCCTTCTCACTGTCTCCTTTCCCGCCCCCCCCCCCCGCAGGAAGAACGGGCGCCTCCTCTCCCCTCCCCCCCCGCGGGAAAGAACGGGCGCCTCCTCTCCCCTCCCCTCCCCCGCGGGCAGAATGGGCGCCTGTCCCCCCACCCCGTGGGAAAGAACGGGCACCTCCTCTCCCCTCCCCACCCCCGCGGGAAAGAAGGGGCACCTCCTCTCCCCTCCCCCCCCCCCGCGGGAAGAACGGGTGCCTCAGGCTGACTGCAGAATTCTCCGTGCCTGAAGCACTTTCACACAGGTAGGAAGATGGTTTATTTAATCTTTTCTTTGCTTATAAATATTTATTCAGGTTGGATTTATTTGTATAATATTTGTAGAAGTATAAATAAGGATTTATTGTAGAATTTAATGAGTTCCCTTCCCCCCGCTCCCCCCCCCCACCTCGATCTGGACGCCTAATTTGTAACCTGCGCCTGATTTTTTAATGTGTAGAACAGGTTTTTTCAGTTCTACAAAAATCTTCACGCTCCATTCTACTTTAGTTTGGAGTACGTTTTCACTGTGGAAACTTTGAAATCAGGCATCAGTGGCCGGACACGACTCCTTTTGAAGAAAAAATTCTGTTCCAAAGTAGAACTGTTCTACCTGACTAGAACTGCAGAAAAAAAAAATGTGGAGAATTGCGATTTCTAAGATAGTCTGTTCTCCACCAGTTGCTCCTAAAAATCAGGCGCAAATCATGTGGAAACTTGGGCCCATTGTTCCTTATCTCCACCCAAACTGTTTCAACACCCTTATAATTTGAGCCAATATCATTTCTTACTATTGCAGTGATTCCATCCTTTATCAATAGAGCTACCCCACCTCCTGTTCGTTTCGGTCTGTCCTTCCGGATTGTCAAGTACCCCTGAATATTTAATTCCCAGTCCTGGTCACCTTGCAACCACGTCTCTGTAATCGCTATCAGATCATACCCATTTGTCTCAATTTGTGCCATGAACTCATCTATTTTGTTACAAATGCTACGTGCATTTAGACAACCTGCCTTTTAGTTTAGTTTTTTACTCTTTTTTCCTGCTTGTTTCCTCTCTCCTTCAAACTCACTTTCTTTAATTTTGCTTTCTAATTCCAGCTTTGCTCCCCTCCCTACTGAATCTAGTTTCAGGTTCCCATCCCCCTACCCAACAGCACTAGCAAACCGCCCCCCCCCCCCCCACCCCCTGTGAGGATATTGGTCCCGGCTCTGTTGAGGTGCAACCCGTCCGGCTTGTACAGGTCCCACCTTCCCCAGAAGCGGTCCCAATGCCTGAGAAAACTAAAGCCCTCCCGCCTGCACCATCTCTCCAGCCACATATTCATCTGCTCTATCCTTCTATTTCTGTACTCACTAGCTCGTAATCCGGAGATTACTGCCTTTGAGGTCTTGTTTTTTAATCTCTCGCCTAGCTCCCTAAACTCTGCCTGCAGGACCTCATCCCTCTTTCTACCTATGTCATTGGTCTTGATATGGACCATGAGCTCTGGCTGTTCACCCTCTCCCCCAGAATGCCCTGCAGCCGCTCAGTGACATCCTTGACCCTGGCACCAGGGAGGCAACATACCATCATGGAGTCATATCTGCGGCCGCAGAAACGCCTGTCTGCTCCCCTGACTATTGAATCCCCTACCACTATAGTTCTTCCATTCTTCTTCCTCCTCCCCCTGTGCAGCTGAGCCACCCGTGGTGCTGTTGACTTGGCTCTGGTTGCACTCCCCAGAGCTACCATCATCCCCACCGGTACTCAGAACAGAGTACTGGTTGGAGAGCAAGATGGACTCCGTGGACTCCTGCACTACCTGCCTAGTCCTCCTCTTCTGTTTGGCTGTCACCCAATCTCCATTTCCCTGCACACTCTTAAGCTGTGGGGTGACCACCTCTAGAAACGTGCTATCCACGTCGCTCTCAGACTCACAGATGCACCGCAGTGACTCCAGCTGCTGCTCAAGCTCTAAAACACGGAGTTCGAGTTGGTGCAGCTGGAGACACCTCCTGCACACAGGGTCGTCCCAGCTGCGCGAAGCACATGCCACAGGATGTGCAATCCACGGGACTGAGCTGCCCTGCCATCCCTCTATCGAGTAGAACTAAACTCTAAACCTGAGCATAACACACCCAGCCGCTACTCAGCAAACAGCCGATTTAATTAACTGGCTCTCCTTAGATAATAAAGATCACTCCCGGGACAGGTACAGCTCTCGGCGGCAGTCGGGAGCAGCGTCGAGGAGGTGCGTGGAGCGGCCTATAAAAGGCACAGCAGGGAGTCCGGGGCCCAGCGTCGGGAGCAGCGTCGAGGAGGTGCGTGGAGCGGCCTATAAAAGGCACAGCAGGGTGTCCGGGGCCCAGCGTCAGCGGCAGTCGGGAGCAGCGTCGAGGAGGTGCGTGGAGAGGCCTATAAAGGCACAGCAGGGAGTCCGGGGCCCAGCGTCGAGGAGGTGCGTGGAGAGGCCTATAAAGGCGGGACTTGTGCAGCTACAGGGAGAAGGCAAAAAAGAAGTAGAAAGAAATCAAAAGGTGACATCACAGCCAAGAGGGTAAGTGATTGGCTGGTGATTGGTGAGTAGTTTTTCTTTTTTCTCTTCTATCTCAGTGAGTAACTTTTAACATTGTTGTTGCCAATTTAAGTGTATCTAAGGGTTAAGTCATGGCAGGAGAGCTCGGTCGGGTGTTATGCTCCTCCTGTACCATGTGGGAACTCAGGGACACTTCCGGTGTCCCTGACGATTACGTGTGCGGGAAGTGTATCCGCCTCCAGCTCCTGACAGACCGCGTTGCGGAGTTGGAGCTGAGGGTGGATTCACTCTGGAGCATCCACGATGCTGAGAATGACGTGAGTATCACGTGTAGCGAGTTGGTCGTACCACAGGGAAAGGGTCCACAGCCAGATAGGGAATGGAAGACCAACAGGAAGAGCAGTGCAAGGAAGGTAGTGCAGGAGTCCCCTATGGTCATCCCCCTGCAAAACAGATACACTGCTTTGGGTACTGTTGAGGGGATGACTCATCAGGGGAGGGCAGCAGCAGCCAAGTTCATGGCACCGTGGCTGGCTCTGCTGCACAGGAGGGCAGGAAAAAGAGTGGGAGAGCAATAGTGATTGGGGATTCAATGGTGAGGGGAATAGATAGGCGTTTCTGTGGCCGCAACCGAGACTCCAGGATGGTATGTTGCCTCCCTGGTGCAAGGGTCAAGGATGTCTCGGAGCGGGTGCAGGACATTCTAAAAAGGGAGGGAGAACAGCCAGTTGTCGTGGTGCACATTGGTACCAACGACATAGGTAAAAAGAGGGATGAGGTCCTACGAAACGAATTTAAGGAGCTAGGAGCTAAATTAAAAAGTAGGACCTCAAAAGTAGTAATCTCGGGATTGCTACCAGTGCCACGTGATAGTCAGAGTAGGAATTGCAGGATAGCGCAGATGAATACGTGGCTTGAGCAGTGGTGCAACAGGGAGGGATTCAAATTCCTGGGGCATTGGAACCGGTTCTGGGGGAGGTGGGACCAGTACAAACCGGACGGTCTGCACCTGGGCAGGACCGGAACCAATGTCCTAGGGGGAGTGTTTGCTAGTGCTGTTGGGGAGGATTTAAACTAATATGGCAGGGGGATGGGAACCAATGCAGGGAGACAGAGGGAAACAAAAAGGAGGCAAAAGCAAAAGACAGAAAGGAGATGAGGAAAAGTGGAGGGCAGAGAAACCCAAGGCAAAGAACAAAAAGGGCCACTGTACAGCAAAATTCTAAAAGGACAAAGGGTGTTAAAAGAACAAGCCTGAAGGCTTTGTGTCTTAATGCAAGGAGTATCCGCAATAAAGTGGATGAATTAACTGTGCAAATAGATGTTAACAAATATGATGTGATTGGGATTACGGAGACGTGGCTCCAGGATGATCAGGGCTGGGAACTCAACATCCAGGGGTATTCAACATTCAGGAAAGATAGAATAAAAGGAAAAGGAGGTGGGGTAGCATTGCTGGTTAAGGAGCAAATTAAGGCAATAGTTCGGAAGGGCATTAGCTTGGATGATGTGGAATCTATATGGGTAGAGCTGCAGAATACCAAAGGACAAAAAACGTTAGTGGGAGTTGTGTACAGACCTCCAAACAGTAGTAGTGATGTTGGGGAGGGCATCAAACATGAAATTAGGGGTGCGTGCAATAAAGGTGCAGCAGTTATAATGGGTGACTTTAATATGCACATAGATTGGGTTAACCAAACTGGAAGCAATACGGTAGAGGAGGATTTCCTGGAGTGCATAAGGGATGGTTTTTTAGACCAATATGTCGAGGAACCAACTAGGGGGGAGGCCATCTTAGACTGGGTGTTGTGTAATGAGAGAGGATTAATTAGCAATCTCGTTGTGCGAGGCCCCTTGGGGAAGAGTGACCATAATATGGTGGAATTCTGCATTAGGATGGAGAATGAAACAGTTAATTCAGAGACCATGGTCCAGAACTTAAAGAAGGGTAACTTTGAAGGTATGAGGCGTGAATTGGCTAGGATAGATTGGCGAATGATACTGAAGGGGTTGACTGTGGATGGGCAATGGCAGACATTTAGAGACCGCATGGATGAACTACAACAATTGTACATTCCTGTCTGTCGTAAAAATCAAAAAGGGAAGGTGGCTCAACCGTGGCTATCAAGGGAAATCAGGGATAGCATTAAAGCCAAGGAAGTGGCATACAAATTGGCCAGAAATAGCAGAGAACCCGGGGACTGGGAGAAATTTAGAACTCAGCAGAGGAGGACAAAGGGTTTGATTAGGGCAGGGAAAATGGAGTACGAGAAGAAGCTTGCAGGGAACATTAAGACGGATTGCAAAAGTTTCTATAGATATGTAAAGAGAAAAAGGTTAGTAAAGACAAACGTAGGTCCCCTGCAGTCAGAATCAGGGGAAGTCATAACGGGGAACAAAGAAATGGCGGACCAATTGAACAGTACTTTGGTTCGGTATTCACTGAGGAGGACACAAACAACCTTCCGGATATAAAAGGGGTCGGAGGGTCTAGTAAGGAGGAGGAACTGAGGGAAATCCTTATTAGTCGGGAAATTGTGTTGGGGAAATTGATGGGATTGAAGGCCGATAAATCCCCAGGGCCTGATGGACTGCATCCCAGAGTACTTAAGGAGGTGGCCTTGGAAATAGTGGATGCATTGACAGTCATTTTCCAACATTCCATTGATTCTGGATCAGTTCCTATGGAGTGGAGGGTAGCCAATGTAACCCCACTTTTTAAAAAAGGAGGGAGAGAGAAAACAGGGAATTACAGACCGGTCAGCCTGACATCGGTAGTGGGTAAAATGATGGAATCAATTATTAAGGATGTCATCGCAGTGCATTTGGAAAGAGGTAATATGATAGGTCCAAGTCAGCATGGATTTGTGAAAGGGAAATCATGCTTGACAAATCTTCTGGAATTTTTTGAGGATGTTTCCAGTAGAGTGGACAAGGGAGAACCAGTTGATGTGGTATATTTGGACTTTCAGAAGGCTTTCGACAAGGTCCCACACAAGAGATTAATGTGCAAAGTTAAAGCACATGGGATTGGGGGTAGTGTGCTGACATGGATTGAGAACTGGTTGTCAGACAGGAAGCAAAGAGTAGGAGTAAATGGGGACTTTTCAGAATGGCAGGCAGTGACTAGTGGGGTACCGCAAGGTTCTGTGCTGGGGCCCCAGCTGTTTACACTGTACATTAATGATTTAGACGAGGGGATTAAATGTAGTATCTCCAAATTTGCGGATGACACTAAGTTGGGTGGCAGTGTGAGCTGCAAGGAGGATTCTATGAGGCTGCAGAGCGACTTGGATAGGTTAGGTGAGTGGGCAAATGCATGGCAGATGAAGTATAATGTGGATAAATGTGAGGTTATCCACTTTGGTGGTAAAAACAGAGAGACAGACTATTATCTGAATGGTGACAGATTAGGAAAAGGGCAGGTGCAAAGAGACCTGGGTGTCATGGTACATCAGTCATTGAAGGTTGGCATGCAGGTACAGCAGGCGGTTAAGAAAGCAAATGGCATGTTGGCCTTCATAGCGAGGGGATTTGAGTACAAGGGCAGGGAGGTGTTGCTACAATTGTACAGGGCCTTGGTGAGGCCACACCTGGAGTATTGTGTACAGTTTTGGTCTCCTAACCTGAGGAAGGACATTCTTGCTATTGAGGGAGTGCAGCGAAGGTTCACCAGACTGATTCCCGGGATGGCGGGACTGACCTATCAAGAAAGACTGGATCAACTGGGCTTGTATTCACTGGAGTTCAGAAGAATGAGAGGGGACCTCATAGAAACGTTTAAAATTCTGACGGGGTTAGACAGGTTAGATGCAGGAAGAATGTTCCCAATGTTGGGGAAGTCCAGAACCAGGGGACACAGTCTAAGGATAAGGGGGAAGCCATTTAGGACCGAGATGAGGAGGAATTTCTTCACCCAGAGAGTGGTGAACCTGTGGAATTCTCTACCACAGAAAGTTGTTGAGGCCAATTCACTAAATATATTCAACAAGGAGTTAGATGAAGTCCTTACTACTCGGGAAATCAAGGGGTATGGTGAGAAAGCAGGAATGGGGTACTGAAGTTGCATGTTCAGCCATGAACTCATTGAATGGCGGTGCAGGCTAGAAGGGCCGAATGGCCTACTCCTGCACCTATTTTCTATGTTTCTATGTTTCTATACATTTCTGGCAGATGCTACTTACAACAATTCCAAAGGTTTTCTACTGAAAAGAAAAGAAAAATACTCACCAATCCACCAGCCAATCACTTACCCACTTAGCTGTGATGTCACACTTCGATTTTGATTTTGTTTTTTACTTTTTGTCCCTGCACCAGCTGGCTCCTCCGACTCTCAGACCCCTTTAATGGGCCTCTTGATCCTCCCTCTCCTGCGCCTTTAATTTCTGCTTATTTAATTTCTGTAATAGTTTCAAAGATTTCTGTCATAGGACAACCATTTTGTGCTTATAAAGAGTTCTATGTAATGCTGCTGCCTGCTGTTTTTTGTAAATACTCATTAAAATGGATGAGCAGCAAAGTGGCTCCTGAAGTGGAGACAATTTGGAAACCCTCCTATTTATCTGAATTGGGTTTATTCAAATTAGTCCGATTAGGCATATCTGACACACAGGGGTCTGTATAGTCATCATCATCATCATCATAGACAGTCCCTCGGAATTGAGGAAGACTTGCTTCCACTCCTAAAGTGAGTCCTTTGGTGGCTGGACAGTCCAACATGAGAGCCACAGACCCTGTCACAGGTGGGACAGATATTCGTCGGGGGAAGGAGCCGGTGGCACTGATTTACCACACGCTCCTTCCGCTGCCTGTGCTTGACCTCTTCACACTCGCAGCGTTGAGATTCGAAGAGCTGAACGCCCTCCCGGATGCACTTTCTCCACCTAGCGCGGTCTTCGGCCAGGATCTCCCAGGCGTCAGTGGTGATGTCGCACTTCACCAGGGAGGTTTTGAGGGTGTCCTTGTAATGTTTCCGCTGTCCACCTTTGGCTTGTTTGCCATGAAGGAGCTCCGCATAGAGCATTTGCTAGGGAGTCTTGTGTCTGGCAGCGAAGCTGACCGAGTGTGGTCAGTGCTACAATGCTGGGGATGTTAGCCTGGGCGACGACACTGATGTTGGTGCGCCTGTCCTCCCAGGGGATTTGCAGGATCTTGCAGGATCTATATAGTATGGTAGAGGACACTAACAATATTTCAAGGGTGGATAGTCTAGGGGCTATAACGGGGGAGGAACTTAAAAATATTACAATCACTAAGGAGGTGATGCTCAGTAAAATAATGGGACTAAAGGCAGATAAATCCCCTGGACCTGATGGATTGCATCCTAGAGTTTTAAGAGAAGTAGCGGCAGGGATTGTGGATGCATTGGTTGTAATTTACCAAAATTCCCTGGATTCTGGGGAGGTCCCAGCAAATTGGAAAACTGCAAATGTAACGCTCCTATTTAAAAACAGACAAAAAGCAGGAAGCTATAGACCAGTTAACCTAACGTCTGTAGTTGGAAAAATGTTGGAGTCCATTATTAAAGAAGCAGTGGCAGGAGATTTGGAAAAGCAAAATTCCATCAGGAAGAGTCAGCATGGATTTATGAAGGGGAAGTCATGTTTGACAAATTTGCTGGAATTCTTTGAGGATGTAATGAACAGGGTGGATAAAGGGGAACCAGTGGATGTGGTGTATTTGGACTTCCAGAAGGCATTTGACAAGGTGCCACATAAAAGGTTGCTGCAGAAGATAAAAGTTCACGGGGTTGGGGGTAATATATTAGCATGGATAGAGGATTGGCTAACAAACAGAAAACAGAGAGTCGGGATAAATGGTTCATTCTCGGGTTGGCAATCAGTAACTAGTGGGGTGCCCCAGGGATCAGTGCTGGGACCCCAACTATTTACAATCAATATTAACGACATGGAAGAAAGGACCGAGTGTAATGTAGGCAAGTTTGCTGACGATACAAAAGATAGGAGGAAAAGCAATGTGTGAGGAGGACACACAAAATCTGCAAAAAGACATAGACAGACTAAATGAGTGGGCAAAAATTTGGCAGATGTAGTATAATGTTGGAAAGTGTGAGAAAAAAATCAAAGAGCAAGTTATTATTTAAATGGAGAAATTATTGCAAAATGCTGCAGTACAGCGGGACCTGGGGGTACTTGTGCATGAAACACAAGGTTAGTATGCAGGTACAGCAAGTGATCAGGAAGGCCAATGGAATCTTGGCCTTTATTGCAAAAGGGATGGAGTATAAAAGCAGGGAAGTCTTGCTACAGTTATACAAGGTATTGGTGAGGCCACACCTGGAATACTGCGTGCAGTTTTGGTTTCCATATTTACGAAAGGATATACTTGCTTTGGAGGCAGTTCAGAGAAGGTTCACTAGATTGATTCCGGATATGAGGGGGTTGACTTATGAGGAAAGGTTGAGTAGGTTGGGCTTCTACTCATTGGAATTCAGATGATTGAGAGGTGATCTTATCATTTCGGATTATGAGGGGGCTTGACAAGGTGGATGCAGAGAAAATGTTTCCACTGATGGGGGAGATTAGAACTAGGGGGCATAATCTTTGAAAAAGGGGCCGCCCATTTAAAACTGAGATGAGGAGGAATTTCTTCTCTCAGTGGGTTGTAAATCTGTGGAATTCGCTGCCTAAGAGAGCTGTGGAAGCTGGGACATTGAATAAATTGAAGACAGAGATAGCAGTTTCTTAACCGATAAGGGAATAAGAGGTTATGGGGAGCGGGCAGGGAAGTGGACCTGAGTCCATGATCGGATCAGCCATGATTGTATTAAATAGCAGAGCAGACTCGAGGGACCGTGTGGCCTATTCCTGCTCCTATTTCTTATGTTCTTATGTTCTCTCCATAGGTCTGTGTCCTTTCCGACTCTGATGTTAAATCGCCAAGGAAAATCAACTTGTCGCCATTGGATGAAGTTATTTTGCAGCAGATAGTGTATCTGCTATCTGCACCTGCACATCCCTGCAACAATGATGGCGGCAGCCCAAACACCAGGCATCTCCAATCCAGTGACATCGGGTGGCGAGTGGTAAGAAAATCGGTAAAAACTGCAGCACCAGGGGCTGCGAAGATCAGCGGACGACGAATGGCGAGACTTGACAGCATCGCATAATGCCCATCCTTCAGGTCTGTGCTTGGAGGAGGTGCAGGAGTGGCAGTACAGCAGCCATCATCAGATGAGGTGGGGATCAAGGGGAAGCAGTAGCAGAAGGGATATCTCAACGCCTTAAGGTCATGGCCAGCAGCGAGGTCGGGACAGGTGACCAGAGTGAGATAACATAAGAACATAAGAATATAAGAATTAGGAACAGGAGTAGGCCATCTAGCCCCTCGAGCCTGCTCCGCCATTCAACAAGATCATGGCTGATCTGGCCATGGACTCAGCTCCACTCACCCGCCCGCTCCCCATAGCCCTTAATTCCTTTATTGGTTAAAAATCTATCTATCTGTGACTTGAATACATTCAATGAGCTAGCCTCAACTGCTTCCTTGGGCAGAGAATTCCACAGATTCACAACCCTCTGGGAGAAGAAATTCCTTCTCAACTCGGTTTTAAATTGGCTCCCCTGTATTTTGAGGCTGTGCCCCCTAGTTCTAATCTCCCCGACCAGTGGAAACAACCTCTCTGCCTCTATCTTGTCTATCCCTTTCATTATTTTAAATGTTTCTATAAGATCACCCCTCATCCTTCTGAACTCCAATGAGTAAAGACCCAGTCTACTCAATCTATCATCATAAGGTAACCCCCTCATCTCCGGAATCAGCCTAGTGAATCGTCTCTGTAGCCCCTCCAAAGCTAGTATATCCTTCCTTAAGTAAGGTGACCAAAACTGCAGGCAGTACTCCAGGGGCGGCCTCACCAATACCCTGTACAGTTGCAGCAGGACCTCCCTGCTTTTGTACTCCATCCCTCTCGCAATGAAGGCCAACATTCCATTCGCCTTCCTGATTACCTGCTGCACCTGCAAACTAACTTTTTGGGATTCATGTACAAGGACCCCCAGGTCCCTCTGCACCGCAGCATGTTGTAATTTCTCCCCATTCAAATAATATTCCATTTTACTGTTTTTTTTCCCAAGGTGGATGACCTCACATTTTCCGACATTGTATTCCATCTGCCAAACCTTAGCCCATTCGCTTAACCTATCGAAATCTCTTTGCAGCCTCTCTGTGTTCACTACACAACCCGCTTTCCCACTAATCTTTGTGTCATCTGCAAATTTTGTTACACTACACTCTGTCCCCTCTTCCAGGTCATCTATGTATATTGTAAATAGTTGTGGTCCCAGCACCAATCCCTGTGGCACACCACTAACCACTGATTTCCAACCCGAAAAGGACCCATTTATCCCGACTCTCTGCTTTCTGTTAGCCAGCCAATTCTCTATCCATGCTAATACATTTCCTCTGACTCCGTGTACCTTTATTGGGGCAGGTGGCCAGCAGTGAGGTCAGGACAGGGGACCAGCAGCGAGGTCGGGTACACGGGGCTAGAATATGCACGGCCATTAGCAAGGACCCAGCGGCCAAAGCGTGAGTGGCTGGAAAGAGAACGGGAAAAATGCAGCAGAGCCTGTGAATGGTGAGCAGCGAGCTGGAGTCGTGGGGCCCGGAGTACAGTGGCTGTATCTTATGGTCAAACCAACAAGCTGCTCCAAGATTAATGTGCTCACCCACACCACGATCCCTGAAAACCAGGGAGAGATGACCTGAGGGAGGGAGAGAGTCAGTGGGAACATGTGTGTGTGTCTACTAGACCCATGTCTGGTCTCCAATCATTTTGGGTCCCCTTGCCATTGGACCAAGACCTTGCTCTGTCAAGCCCGTGTGGTAGCTGGTGTGCAACAGCCACCCCACGTTAAAAGAATTCATGCACAGGCCTCTTCCATCCTTTAAAATGAAGTTCGGGACCTGGAACGTCAGAACAACCCCAACAGTGACAGACCAGAAAGCCGAACTGCCGAACTCAGACGGTCCGACATAGTCATTGCAGCCCGAAACGAGACCCGGTGGGCAGGGGAAGGCCAGCTCAAAGAGTGGAATGGCCGCCAATTTTTCACGTAATGGCTGCCATTATCAAAATTCCACTCCTGCGGTATCCCGGTGGTGACCCACTCCCCACTACTGCTCCGCTGCTGCCGATCCATCCTAAGTGCGTCATCAGAGCACACTGCTGATGTTCTCCCCCCAATCGCGGAATTCCGCAGAGAAAATCTTCCTCCCACCGGGCAGTGACCAAAGCTACTTTTTTGAGACGGTCCAGTAAGACTGAGGCCTTCTGAAATGGCGGTGTGGCTCCCATTAAATGGGAGGAGGCACTGCCGCTGCCGCCATGTTTTTTTTTGTCAGCCAACTGCCATGTCGGGCCGATAATTATGTCCCCCGGATTTGGCCGGGCCGCCAACAGGTAGCCTGACACCTCGTCTTGGGTGACAGGCTGCTGGCCCAGCCCAAATCCTCCCTGGTGGCCCAGTGGACTGAACTTTAAAAATCGCGGAGGCTCTCCTCTTTGGGGAGAGCCGTGGTGATGCGGCATTGTGATGATGTCATCAGCGTTACGCTCTGCTCGCCCCCCCCCCATCTTCCACCCCTCAAGCATGCTCACTTCCTTACTACCGCCCCCATTGTGAACGACTCTCCGTCCGCTGAAATAAAAAAGCCAAAGAGTGGAATTTCGCTCAAGAGGCCACCTGATTTGGCGGTGAAAACAACAGAAATGGGGTGCGCACCCCGTTTCCAGTGGGGGGGGGGCAATTTTGGCCTCTAAAGCTCTTAATTACCAGACTTAACCATCTGTGGTGAGTTTATTAAGCAAGTAATGTGCAAATCCAGCAAGTTCCTCAAAATAACGGGGAGACTAAGGGTAAGATGTTGTTTGTGAACAGCAAATGGAGGAGCAGCGTCAATCGACCAGGAAGTTCTGGAAATTTGCAACTCATGCCATATCTCTTAATCACCCGGATCTGCTGGCTAATTTGCACATTAATAACAACGTGCGTCATAAACATGGTTGGTTGCTCGTGCCCCCACCCAACCTCTGTTAAAACCGAAAGTGTGTGGGTTGGAGATGGGTTTAGGTCAGGTTTGAGAATTTTAAATTGTTTACCTACCAACCTGTCCCCAATCCATCTGTAATTGGGGTTTAAAATTCCAACGTCTTGTGCAGAAGACGACTGTCGGAGTGGCTGTCAACTATGAAGCGAGCACCAGGTGGCGATCTTGAGTTACAGTAACAATGTGCAGCATTGCAAGAAATTAAATTACGCAGATTCCAACATCTATCTGTTTACACCTAATCACAGAAAATTAGAATTAGCCCAGTAATGTCTATGAGCTGCCACAATATGCACAGCAGCTGCTCAAATTCTCTTTATTACCAAATCATAATAATTGGGGCATTAATCCCTTCACTGACCAGTTCTGAGTCAGGAGTGGCTTTAATTGCAGATCTAAATTCTGGTTTTTACTCACATGTCTTTCAGTTTTCCTTTTTTCTATTTAACACTGGGAATTATTTATTTCATTATCAACATTGAGCTAAGTGCTGGAAAATATGTCACTTTCTCATTTTTAATGAATGCCAAATTCGTGTCCATTTTGTGGTATGAACCTATTCACATTATAAATTGGGTTAACTTATCCAAACTCCTTTCACATAATGGCCCTGAAATTCTGACGTTCCTGGGTCTGTACAAACGGGAAGGCATCGGAAAAGCTGGTTTTCGGTGTGCAATGCGCATGTGCTGAAAACGGCTTTTCCGATCTGTCAAGTTTCTGGCTTGACAGATCATCCACAGATCGAGAGCAAGGACACTTGTCAGTGCAAATTGCTGATATTTACGCATACAAATGTCCTCAAAAATCTAGGCGCATAGCCCAATTTTACAGGTGCAAGTGTTTTAAAAAACACAAAAGCATATAAAAATAAAGCTATGAAAACATATTTTATCATTAAAAACCCTCCCCACAACAGTAAGTTTATTTTGAAAAACGTTAAAAAAAAATCAGGAACATATATATTTTTTTAAGACATTAATAACTTTAATATAAATGAATGTAGTGTATATTTTCAATTTTTTATTAGTGTTTGGGTGCTTGGGGTTGTTTCTCAATCAATGTAATAGGAGTTTAGGACCTTACTATGATACTTTACCTGATTGGTTGCCCAAAGCCATGTGACTCCAGCTCCAGGCCTGCGCACGTCCCGATGTGCACGCGCTGCGAATCGCAGTCGGGAGAGGCCTCAGCATTGGAAAGTAGAACGTGGGCAGCAGCTTAAGGTAGGTGCGTACTTTTTCTCCAAAATGCCCGCAGAAAGTACAAAACGGAATTTCAGGACTAATACCTTCATTGGAAAGTTTTCATTACTCAATGTTAGCCCAGCTTTGAGATGAAAAGCCAATGTCCGCTGCCCAGTGCCACACATGTTGGTCCCAGTTTTATCCCTGTCCGCCATCGACAGCTGGGTGGAATCCGAGTTACAATCGGGGCTATTAATTCAATAATTCTACAGTGTAAACACATAGCACAGTCGACACAGAAAGGCTAAGTCACATGGTTTTATGCATGAGATTAAATCTCCCCCTTGCCTATATCTCCATCTGCAGTGCAACACTGTGAAAAGCCAATGTTAAATCTATAAAAAGGATTCACTCTCTGAATATACTGTAAATGCATTTCCTAGTTCTAAAGTTGATTTGCTATATCACATTTTATTTGGAATGTGAGGTGTTTCCAAGCTTTCCATGTTTATAGGTTAAGATGAAAGCTCTAACACACAATTTATTTATGTGTTCATCCACTTTATTGGTCTGGTGTTTACCAAACATAGAGCAAAAAGCTCATGGAGCCACCGGTTCCATCCCTCTCCTTGGCCACCAAACCATTGCACCCTTGATGTCCAATTTGACCCCAAGATGAGCTTTCGACCCCATATCCGCACCATCACTAAGACCGCCTATTTCCACCTCCGTAACATCGGCCGTCCCAGCCCGCCTCAGCTCATCCGCTGCTGAAACCCTCATCCCTGCCTTTGCTACCTCTAGGCTCTCCTGGCCGACCCCCCATTTTCCACCCTCCATAAATTTGAGCTCATCCAAAACTCTGCTGCACATATCCTAACTTGTGCCAAGTCTCGCCCACCCATCACACTGAGCTTGCTTACGTACATTGGGTCCTGGTCCGGCAATACCACGAATTTAGAATTCTCATCCCTGTTTTCAAATCCCTCCATGGCCTTGCCCCTCCATATTTCTGTACCCTCCTCCAGCCTTACAACCCTCCGAGATCTCTGCGCTCCTCCAATTCTGGCCTCTTGCACATCACTGATTTTAATCTCTCCACCATTGGTGGCCGTGCCTTCAGCTGCCTAGGTCCTAAGCTCTGGAATTCCCTTCCCAAACCTCTCTATCTCTCTCTCCTTCTTTCAGACGGTCCTTAAAACCCACCTCTTTGACCAAGCTTTTGGTCACCTGTCCTAATATCTCTTTATGTGGCTCACTGTCAATTTTTGTTTGACAATGCTCCTGTGAAGGTCCTTGTTATGTCTCCACTAAAGCAATGTGGCTGAGCACTGTAGACGTGAGTAAGTGTGACCTTAGTCTCTTTATTCTAACTCCAGAGTACTGATACAGCATGGGAGGCCTGTTTATATACAATGCTCCCAAGGGATGCTGGGATCCCTTGGGACTCCAGCAGATATGCCCTTTGGTGGCGGTAGAATGCTGGTTACATTGTGTTACATACATAACATAACTCCACCCCAAGTCAATAGTACACTTATTTACAGGGTGAGACGATCTGGGGCTTTCCGCTCCCTAGTCGATCGTCTCGGTACAAACACAGGTGCAGGTGAGTTGGTTGGGCCTTCGCTGGCCTTGCTGAGCTGCTGGGAATGATGAGTTCAGCTTCGTGGTCAACCGTAATGTCAGTTGCCACTTGTGTGTGTGTCGGAGGGTCGAAGTTGGTGGTGTCCTCTTCAGGTTGCTCGTGGCTGTCTGTGAATCGCAGTTTGGTTTGGTCCAAATGCTTTCTGCAAGTTAGTCCATTTGCGAGTTTGATCTGAAACACCCAACTCCCTTCTTTGGCTATGACAATGCCAGCAAGCCATTTTGGACTATGTCCACAGTTGACTTCAATAACACGTGACACATTTGCGCGATCATGGTACATGCTTTGTTGATGCCGCCTGCCCTCGACATGATCATGGAGATCAGGGTGGACTAGAGAGAGCCTTGTTTTGAGCACCCTTTTCATGAGCAGTTCGGCTGGGGGAACCCCGGTGAGCGAGTGGGGTCTAGTGCGGTAGCTGAGCAGGACTCGGGATAGGCGGGTCTGCAGGGAGCCTTCCGTCACGCATTTCAAGCTTTGCTTGATGATTTGAACTGCCCATTCTGCCTGGCCATTGGATGCGGGCTTGAACGGGGCAAATGTGACGTGTTTGATCCCATTGTGGGTCATGAATTCCTTGAATTCAGCGCTGGTGAAACATGGCCCGTTGTCGCTGACAAGGACATCAGGCAGGCCGGCTTGGCAAACATGGCTCGTAGGTTTTCGATGGTGGCAGTGGACATGCTTACAGACATTATTACATACTTGATCCATTTTGAATAAGCATCCACAACAACCAAGAATATTTTGCCTAGAAATGGGCCAGCGAAGTCAACGGTTTGGAGGGCCATGACCACAAACTTAGCGGTGCCTTCCTGGGTGCATTGCTCAGTTGAGAGCAAGTGTTGCATTGGTGCATGCAAGACTCCAAGTCTGAGTCTATGCCAGGCCACCATACATGGGATCTGGCTATAGCTTTCATCATTACTATGCCTGGATGGGTACTGTGTAGGTCGCATATGAACATTTCCCTGCCTTTCTTGGGCAAAACCATGCAATTACCCCACAAAAGACAGTCTGCCTGTATGGATATTTCGTCTTTACACCGCTGGAATGGATTGATCTCTTCATGCATCTCTGCTGGGATGCTGGACCCACTCCCATGGAGGACACAGTTTTTTACAAGGGACAGTAAAGGATCCTGGTTGGTCCAGGTCCTGATCTGATGGGCCGTAACGGGTGACTTTTCGTTTACAAATGCATCCATCACCAAGAGCAAGTCTACAGGCTGTGCCATTTCCACCCCGGTGGTGGGCAATGGTAGCAGACTGAGGGCGTCAGCGCAGTTCTCTGTGCCTGGCCTGTGGCGGATTACATAGTTATCTGCAGACAGCATGAGCGCCCATCTTTGGATGCGAGCAGAGGCATTGGTATTAATACCTTTGCTCTCTGAGTTTAGCGATATGATCGGCTTATGGTCAGTTTCTAACTCGAACTTAAGATACTGATGCATTATTTTTTCCCCATAAATGCATGCCAGAGCTTCTTTTTCGCTCAAGCTGTAGGCCCTTTCGGCCTTGGACAAACTCCTGGATGCATAAACAACCGGTTGCAATGTTCCCGATTCAGTTGCTTATTGTAACACACACCCGACCCTGTACGAAGATGCATCGCAAGCTAGCACTAAATGTTTACAAGGATCATACAGAACAAGCAGTTTGTTGGAACATAACAGATTTCGGGCTTTCTCAAAAGCTGTCTCTTGTGATTTCCCCCATACCCAGTCATCTCCCTTGTGTAGCAACACGTGTAGAGGTTCTAGCAAGGTGCTTAACCCGGGTAGGAAATTACCAAAATAATTGTGTCCCAGGAACGACCGCAGCTCCGTCACGTTCTGTGGTCTCGGCATGTTCTTGATTTCCTCCGTCTTGGCATCGGTGGGTCTGATGCCGTCTGCCACGATTCTTCTCCCTAAAGACTCGAGCTCTGGCGGCACGAAAACACACTTCGAGCATTTCAACCTGAGTCCCACATGATCTAGCTGACTTAGAACCTCTTCCAGATTGTACAAGTGTTCGATGGTGTCCCGACCTGTGATCAATATGTCATCCTGGAAAACCACGGTGCGTGGAACCGACTTAAGCAGACTCTCCATGTTCCTTTGAAAAATAGCCGCGGCCGATCGAATCCCAAACGGGCATCTATTGTAGATGCACATTGCTTTGTGCGTGTTGATACAGGTGAGGCCTTTCGAAGATTCCGCCAGCTCTTGCATCATGTAGGCCGAGGTCAGTTCCAACTTGGTGAACATCTTTCCTCCTGCTTGCATCGCAAATAGGTCATCTGCCTTGGGTAGTGGGTACTGGTCCTGCAGCAAAAAATGGTTAATCGTTACTTTATAGTCCCCACAAATTGTGACCATGCCATCGCCCTTGAGAACCAGAACAATTGGACTGGTCCACTCATTGAACTCCACTGGCGTCATGATGCTCTCTCGTTGCAGCCTGTCCAGCTCGATCTCCACTTTCCCTCGCATCATGTATGGCACCGCCTGAGCCTTGTGTTGTATGGGTCATGTACCGTGAATCAAGTGGATCTGCACCTTCGCCCCCAAGAAACTTCAGATGCCTGGCTCAAACAATGACGGAAACTTGCTCAGAACCTGGGCATATGAGGCGTCATCGACAGATGAAAGCGCTCGGATGTCATCCAAGTTCCAGCGGATTTTTCCCAGCCAGCTTCTGCAGAACAGTGTGGGGTCATCTCCTGGTACAATCCATAGTAGTGGTTCGTGCACTGCTCCATCATAGGAGACTTTTACTGCTGCGCTGCCAATTACAGGGATCAGCTCTTTAGTGTAAGTTCTCAGCTTGGTATGAATAGGGCTCAGCTTGGGCCTGTGTGCCTTGTTGCACCACAATCTCTCGAAGGCCTTTTTGCTCATGATGGACTGACTCGCACCCGTGTCCAATTCCATGGATACTGGAATTCCGTTCAGTTCAACTTTTAATATGATTGGTGGACATTTCGTGGTGAAGTTGGGTACCCCGTACACTTCTGTCTCCTCGGTTTGAGTCTCTAGTTCAGGTCTTCCTCTGCAACGTGGTGGTTTGTAGGGTTTGCAGCTCTGGCAGATCCGATAAGGTCATTCCAGCCGTTGTGTCTCAGGTTGCCCTCACGCACCTCGTTGGTCGCCGAAGAAAGCATCTCGGCTATTTCGGCCCATATCCTCTGGTAGACCTTTGGGGTGGGCTTCCCACGCCCACCCTGTGTCAATTGACCCAGCATGACTCCACCTCCTGCAGGGGAGAGGCATTTGCCTCATCGGAGAATTTCCTCGCTGGTTTGCGTCCTCCCAATTGTTCCTTTCCCACCTCACTGCTTTCGCCAGCGTCCTCAGACTCCAGAGCGTGCTGTGTGGCCTCCTCCATCCCTTCCATTTTAAATATTTTTTTTCGACAGAAACTCGGTGGCAACAACGTTCTTGGTGCTCAACTGTCTTTTTGCTGCTGGTAAATCTCCCTCCTGCCTTCCAAAACAGCCAAACAACCACACAACACACCCACACATGCTTTCAGTTCCTCTCTGCTCCCTCTCTCTCTCCTGTTCTGCGCATGTACTGATGACACCTGACCTCCTGAAATGTGGGAAAAGACCGTTGCCATCCCATTGCTATGGATGGTGACACTTTACGGCAGAAGGTCCAAAAAATTTAACGCTAGCACCCATTTCAGGTCGCTCGCAGTAATGCCCATTTTATAAAATGGAAAGTTGGGGTTTTGAAAATGGGTGATAATCCGGCGATCACAAAACCCATATTTACCGCCAACACTGGAAATAACATCTATTTTTGGGTGAGTAGTGTAGGGAAGGCAGAGTGATGGGGATGTGATGAGTGCCACAGCAGGATGAGGTTGAGTGTGGCTTTGCAGTAACGTTTCGTGATCTACTGAGATCATTGAAAGGTTTGCGCCACTGCAGCCTGGTCCTCCTGACGACATCCCTGCTTGTGCCCTCCTGTACAATGTGCAACCAGGCTGCGTTGGTGTCCTGGGGAGGTCTCTTCCGCCCATGGGAAGGGAAGAGAACCTCCCTGCATCCTGCATAAGCATCTGGAGGGAATCATGGGAGAGCCTGGGTGCAGCTGTGCACCTTTTTTCAGTGCTTGTCACTGTTTGCACTTTCAGTTCTGCACGAGGGGATTCCTGTACAGGCTGCTCTTGCACACTTTCCAACTTGCCATCCTCGTCTGCCATCCGGACTTGCCATGGCGCACCATCTTGCCATCTGGAGGAGGCAGTGGTCCCCAATGGAGTGCTGTCTACATGGGAGTCCTCCCTCTATTTATTGGGGACTTGGCCTGGAGGGTGTTGCACGAAGCAGTCCCGTGCAATAAGTTTTTAAGTCAGTTCAAGGACTCCCAGGCCGCCTGCAATTTCTGCGGCCGAGATGAGTCCGTGTTCCACATGTTTATTGAGTGTGCGAGGTTGCAGCCCCTCTTCCAATATCTGAAGGGGCTGCTCCTCAAATTCTGGTTGCACTTCAGTCCCACACTCCTGATCTTTGGGCACCCTGTGCAGAGAGGAACTGGTAGGTCAGAAGGCCTCTTCGTAGGACTGCTCCTGGGCACAGCCAAGGGAGCCATCAGCCGGTCCAGGCAGCAGGCGGCCGAGGGGGTCGTTCATCCCGATTGCCTGCCTCTCTTCCACAGTTACATCCGAGCCAGGATGTCCCTGGAGATGGAGCACGTGGTGTCCACCGGTACGCTCGCGGCCTTCTGCAAGAGGTGGACACCAGAGGTACTGGAGTGCATCATCACCCCCCGGCAACCAAATTTTAATTTGATCATTAAAGTTTAAAGTTTAATTTGTCTATGTTTGTCGGTTTTAGTGCCCGCGCCCCCCCACCCCTTTTTTTAGCCAGGGGGCACTCGTATAATTTGTGTTTTTAGTGCCCTCAAACAAATAAATAAATAAATAAACAAGGGGGCACTTGTTTGAAAGTGTTTGGAATGTGTCCCTCCTTTAACCAGGGAGCACTTGATTAAAGTGCACAAATAAAATAGTTGTCAGTGTTTGCAGCACCTCAATGCTGTAGAACACTGACAGCACAACTGTAAAAATGAACGTGGACATGGTCCTTTAAGGAAACTGGCTGATGACCCGCTTTCTTTTAATTGGCCGGAAAATGCGCTGGGTGGGCTTAACAAGCCCAATCAGGGCATGGAGACAGGAGCAGGGTTTGGACCCATCCCTGACGTCGCCCGCCTCACTCCCGACCCAGTAGGCAAAATCGCAGCCCTTGTGTGGACCCAGCACCTGCTTCATACCTCATATTTACCCAGCAACTTTCCACATAAGTCAAGAGACTTCAGTTCCTGCAATTTATCCAGTACCTCTGCCTCACTGACCAATGACTGATATCAAATTAGTAATAATTTAATTTTCATTGGGCATATAATTATCTGGTAAAATAAATATTGCCTCGAATTTCCATGCGAGCTCTCCCAATCTTCGGCCCTGAGTTCGGTAAAATTCCTAGAGATATGGCCCAGACTTTGTGCTCCCAATGAAAGCTTATGTTCGGCGTACGCCGTTGTTAGCCTTCTGAAAGACCCCGCAGGTTCCAGGTGTCCGCATGTGCTGCATAAACGTAAAAACCCAAAACTTGCAATCTGCCAAAGTTTGCCTCGACAGATCTACCGAACCGAATGAGAAATGACTTTCACTGGCACAGAGGTGGGCAAATGCCCATGAAACTCTTACACCTGGTAAAAGCAGGTGTAGGGCCTGCTTTCACCAGCGTAAGGATTAATATAAATCTTTAATTAAAAATAAAAAAATTAAAAATGATGCACAAACATTTAAAATTACTTTATGCAAATTTTTATTTTACTTCATGTATTGAAGGGACTTTTAATTCAATTTGAAAATTAGAACATTTATTTTTATTAGCGTTGTCTAAATTCTTTAATTATTTGGTGATTCCATTGCCCTTTATTAGGGGATTCCGTTCGGAAAAGACTGCAATGGAATCCTCCTTTGTGATTGGAGAACCAGGCCCATGTGATCCTAGGAACGCTTACAAACCGCCTACGTCCCTGGGATCCGTGGGCCTTTACACAGGCGAATGCCTGTAGGCCCAGGACTTGAACTCTCCGTAGCTGTAGAGCCATCTGGTAAGTTCGGAAATGTTTCGTGGGTCGGAGGCATAGCCCGGAGGTACCTCTCCGACCGCAAATTCAGAACCAATGCGTAAACGCCCATTTATGTTATTTCTCTGGGGTTTTCACTGGACTTCTATAAAATTTGAAGCAGTAAATCAGGAGAGAACTGGTGAAAATTCCTGGTGCATAGTTTTAAAAGTGTTGCTTTTTCCTCAACTGAGCTATCTTTCAGCAGTTAGTGCTTTTAATTGATCCTCCTTGAAATTTCCTTCTTTAAAGACAATAGGAGGTGAGTTTCCACTGAGTTTCTGTCGATCATCGATGCTGCCACGATTTTACACTAAATTACGGAGGACGATCACAAGAATTTCAGTGGAAATTCAGCCCAATATATTTTTGTCTTTGTCAGATGTTATTACATTTATATTGGTGTAGAAATTCCGCTTTCTCCTTCCCACAGGCATTCGACTAGATTTTAGGACCGAGATGAGGAGGAATTTCTTCACCCAGAGAGTGGTGAACCTGTGGAATTCTCTACCACAGAAAGTTGTTGAGGCCAATTCACTAAATATATTCAAAAAGGAGTTAGATGAAGTCCTTACTACTAGGGAAATCAAGGGGTATGGTGAGAAAGCAGGAATAGGGTACTGAAGTTGCATGTTCAGCCATGAACTCATTGAATGGCGGTGCAGGCTAGAAGGGCCGAATGGCCTACTCCTGCACCTATTTTCTATGTTTCTATGTTTCTAGAGAAAAAATACACACCTATCACTCGACTTTCCAATCCACAGGCCTCCTCTCACTGTGCGTCGCAGCGCATGCATGTCGGGACGTGCGCAGGCCTGGAGCTGGAGTCACATGGCTCTGGGCAGCCAATCAGGTATAGTATATTCTCATTCATAGTAATAGGAGTTTCATAAGTCCGAAACTCCTATTACTATGAATGAGAAACATCCCAAACGCGCAAAACAGTAAAAAAATAGAAAATAAACTATATATTTAAGATTCATTTAAATTAAAGTTATTAATGTCTTATAAAAAATATATATTTTCCCGATTTTTAAAATTTTTTTAACAATAAATATGTTTTCATAACTATTTTTATTATGTTTGTGTATTTTAAAACACTTGCGCCTGTAAAAGTAGGCTATGCATTTGCTTTTTCAGGTGCAAGACTTTTGAGGACATTTGCTGGGCAAGATATGCGTAAATATCGCAAACTTGCACGTACAAATGTCATCGCTCCCGATCTGTCTACGATCTGTCAACTCCAGCTTGTCAGATCGGAAAAGCCGATTTTCAACGCATGCGCATTGCGCGCTTAAAGCCGGCTTTTCTGATGCCTTCCCGAGTCCGTAGAAACTTCGTACGGGCCCAGGCTCATCGGAATTTCTACCCCATTGTGATCACTTGTCGACAAAGATTTCACTACTTCTAAATACCTGTTAACTTGGGTCTTCCCTGGGTTATCAATTCAGCTTCTCTCATTTCCAAATTATCCCAAATATATAAAGCTACATCTTCTCACCTATCACTTTTTCCTTTCTGGCATCCGACATCCCATAATATTGAATTTATTCCTGACTCCTGGTTCGAGTCATGTCTTCATACTCCCAGTAATACCATAATTTTCTGCCACTGATCTGCTCCTATCTCAAGATCTTATCCAGAATGTTTGAAACATTCCAGTATTGACATTTTATTGCATTATACAATCTTACTTCCTCAGTTTTCATTTGATTTGTCCAGACTAGGTTTCTGTTTTATGTTCTTCTCTCAGTCTTCTTGTCTGCCCACAAAGTTCTGCTTATCTTACGTTAACATCTTAAACCATGTCCCATTCATTTAGTTTAAATTAATAATACTTCCTTCCTCTATAGTAATTATAAAGAAAGAGCTTGTATTTATGGCGCTCAACTCATATCCTGAGGATATTGCCAAGTGCTTCACAGCCAATCAATTACAATCAAAGGTTATGTTATGTAGGCAAACGCAGCAGCCAATTTATGCACTTCAAGGTCCCGCCAGCCAAGTTGTTTTGGTGGTATTAGTTGAGGAATAAATGTTGGCCAAGACATTGGGAGAACTCCCCTGCTCTTCTTCAAATAGTGCTGTTAGATCTATTATATCAAGTTGGACAGGTAGACTGTAATACTGACAATGCAACACTTCCTCAGTACTGAAGTACACCAACACCTTGGCTGTCCATGCCTGCAACCATCGCACCAACACATCTACGCTGCGAATATGCAGTCGCCAGAGAATACAACTGTTACACCCGCAAAGACATGCTGATCTAGGCCGACTTGAACAACCTACCTACCATCTCAAATCTAAAAGGCCATTTTGGACCATCAGCGCAGCCCTTCAGCGATCTCCCCTCAGCCTTGATGAGCGATGGCAAAATGCTTGGAAGAACTGCGATATACAGAATCGATTCCTTTTGGTGGACCCCACAGTACAACCTGAAGAATGAAACCTTCCTCGCAAACAGTGGACAACCATCAACTGTCTCAGAACCGGTCATGGTAGATGCTGCCAGCTTCTCCATATATGGAAGATTAAAGCATCCCTGTCATGTGACTGTGGAGCTCCTAATCAGACCCTGGGCACATCATTGAGCACTGCTCTCAGAGGAAATTTACAGGCAGCCTACAAGATATCCACGCTGTTACACTGGAAGCTTTGGCCTGCATTTGAACACTTGATTTGCTTTGCTGCTACCATACGAAAGAAGAAGAGTACTGAAGTGTCAACCTAGATTATGTGCCTGAAGTTCTGGTGTAGGGCTTGAACCTACAATGCTTCTGACATAGAAGCAAAAGTGCTAACACTGAGCGAAGGCTGACATTTAAATAACCAGTGTCCCTCACTCTGCACTGCTTAGATGGACCCCATCTCTTCTGGACATTCAATTGGTGATAGTTTCAGTAAAATTATTACCATTGATCAGTGTCTTTAGTTTCTTATTATCTAGTCAATTGATGCAAAATCAACTTCGGACTATAGGGCAGAGATTTCGGTGGTGAAATTGGGGGGTTATGCCACGATTGCGGGCGGTAACCGAGGGGAGGTGGGACTTCCCGCGCCTGGCCCGGAAGTCCCGTCCCGACCGCGGAATTGCAATTACCGCTCCTCACAGGAAGTGGACGCAACATCGAGTGCTCCATTTCTCTTTGGGGGGAGGGGGTTCGGGGGCGCTACTCGGGTGGGGGGGGGTTCGGCAGCGCCAGGCAGCTTCTCCACATAGCGCTGACGTGTTTCAATGCCCCTCCCCTTCCGTTATAGGTGAGGGACACTGCGCACTCTGCACAGCCATTCCATGGCCTCCACTGGGCCACCAGGGCTGCGTGGTGCTGTGTCGCAGCCGGGCACCAAAACAGAGTGCCGGGTTGCACGATGGCGGCCTGGACCATGCGACATCGATGGAGCATGGGCCGACCGATGAGTCGGCCCAAGAAAAAGAATGGCGGCTTGCAGTGCAGCTCACCTGCCTTTTAACTTTCACCCCAGGAGCAGAGGTCGTAAACAGCAACAGCAGTAAAAATCCCTTACCCTGCAATAAACATTGATTTTGCCTTGGCCACAGTGAACGAGTGGGCTGGAAATAAGGGATATTGGACTATAAGAACATAAGAATTAGGGGCAGGAGGAAGCCATTCGGCCCCTCGAACCTGCTCCGCCATTCAGTGAGATCATGGCTGATATACTTCAAGTCCACTTTCCTCATATCCCTTGATTCCCTTAATATCCAAAAATCTATCGATCTCAGCCTTGAATATACCCATGGAGGCGCCATTGGGAGGCGCAGAACAGGGGAATTTCTGCCCCTTCAAGACTCCATTGTCTTTGTGACTCAGTAATGGAGACTTGCATTTGCTGCCCTTATATGCACATCTATAATCCATACCTGAGCATTCATTATTCTTATGGTTATTGGCTAAGAAAATGCCTTCCTTAGTGTAACATTTCAGGATACATTTTATACACCAGGAAGCTATATCTGCTCAATCCATCTGTCACACTCCTGCCACAATTCTGGCTAAAAGACCCAGAAATGGGCCAGGACATTCACAGGCAATGAAGTATTTTCTGAAATGTAGTCATTGTTGTAATCTAGGAAACGCGGCAGCCAATTTGCGCACAGCAAGTTCCCACAAACAGCAATGACCAGATAATCTGTTTTGGTCATGTTGATTGAGGAATAAATATTGGCCAGGGCATCCTGCTCTTCTTCCTAATAGTGCCATGAGATCTTTCAAATCCACCAGAGAGAGAGGTTTAACTTCTCATCCAAAAGACGGCACCTCCAACAGTGCAGCGCTCCCTCAGTACTGCACTGGAGTGTCAGCCGAGATTGATGTGCTCAATTCTCTGGAGTGGAACTTGAACCCATGGTCTGTCTGACTCAGAAGCAGGGAGTGGCACCCATTGAGCCATGCTGACACTGTACAGTGCTCGGAGTTCCTGCTGGGCCTTGTAAGCGGCAGAAACCTTTGTCTGACTTGCAGCTGGAGCCAAATCCGAAACTAAACTCTGAGTACTTATTTCTGTAACAGTGAGTGTTTTGCTGGTCATTCTGCACACATATGATGTAATTTTAACAATTGCAAGAAGCGTTTTCTTTCATTTTTGCTGAGGGCTGCTGGCCAGAAAGAAATGAATAACAACGAAGGCAGCTTCTTATTTTTACCATTGTGCATGGTGTAATTCCTATCAGGACTATTCATAAAATGACCATGGGTATTTTTTTAGTGGCATGGTGTCTTAGTCCCCATTTTCCAGGATGGTTGATGACAGCTTCTGTTTTGCACACTGATCTAATGACTATATTTCATTTTCTACATGGGACTGATATTTCTTGTCAAAGTCCAATGGCTCAGCATCCATGGAGTTTGGTTTTTCGGTGCTTTAATATTATTACTTGTCCAAATCGCTATTGGCCTAGTGAGAACATAAATTCAATTCTCCAGTGCTCTAGTGCATGTACAGGAGGGAAGGCAGAGAAAGGTAATTGCTTAGTCTCTCTATTCGCTTAAGGAGGATCTTCTTTCTTGAATACCTGTCTTGCTCTGTCAGAATTAAGAGTTGGATTAATTACACTATCTTTAGGAACCGAGTATCCTGCATGTAATAGTGAGAGTGCTCTGAAATGATGATGTAAAATGTAACATGAAAGGTCAGAGATACATGGGGCTGGATTTTAGGCTTTTCTGTTTTCGGGGTGAAAATGGAGGCGGGGCATGAAAGTTAGCGGCCGGGAATAGTCTGCGCTTTGGTAAGGAAGTTTCACCATCTGGGCCCTGCATCAGGGGGTACAGCGCAAAGGGAGGCATTGTACACTTTTCAAGGCGCAAAAATGGGAAACTCGCAAACTAAAGTGCCGGACTGTGAGTGCTCCGAGAGGCGTTGGGGGGGGTGGGGGAGGGGGAGGTAACCTTAAAAAAACCACAAAAACATTCCCAAATCATTGCCCATGCCATCACAGCACAAATCACAAAAAAAATTAAAAGAACAAGCATTCGCACTTACCTTTACAGCACTTTACCTTCATCACCGCCGCCGGTATGGTTGGAATGCTCTGGTTTCCCAGAGTTTCTCCTCATCTCAGTCCTAAATGGCTGAACCCTTATCCTGAGACTGTGCCCCCTTGTTCTAGACTTTTCAGCCAGGGGACACTGTCTCTCAGCATCTACAGTATCAAGCCCCATCAGAATTTTATGTTTTAATTAGATCATCTCTCATTTTTCTAAACTGCAGAGAGTATAGGCCTATTTTATTCAATCTCCTCACAGCACAAACCACTCAACCCAAATCCCTCCGAATGAATACCAACATTTACTAGTCGCTCACCTTTTAAAACATAATCTGTGTTTCTGGTAATTTCAAATTTCTCCACATTATATTCAATCTGCCATCTTATTGCCCAATCACTTAGCCTGTCTCTATCCCTTTGCAGCCTCTTTACATCCTCCTCACAGCTTACCAAGCTTTGTATCACCAGCAAATTTGGATACATTACACCTGATCCCGTCATCTGAGTCATTGATATAGATTGTGAATATCTGGGGCCCAAGCACTGATCCTTGTGGTACCCCACTAGTTACACCCAGCCAATCAGAAAATGACCCGTTTATTCCTACTCTCTGCTTTCAGTCCGTTAACCAATCCTCAATCCATGCTAGTATATTACCCCCAATCCCATGAGCTCTAATTTTATGTAACAACCTCTTGCCTGGCACCTTATCGAATGTCTTTTGAAAATCCAAATGTACTACATTTTACCGACTACTGATGTCAGGCTAACTGGTGTATAGTTTCCTGTTTTTCTCTTTCTCCTTCCTTGAAGAGTGGAGCTACATTTTCTGCTTTCCAAAGTGGATTGTTCTAGAATCTAAGGACAAGCTCCAGTAGCTAAAAGCAAGGCATGAGACAATGCCAATTGAGCCATTAAGTTCCCTGCTTCCATCTATTACGGACTCTCCTACATCTTTTTAATCTCCTCAAGAAAAGTTCTGTATTAAAACAAAATTCCTGATTCCCCCAAAATAATCAAACAAAACTCTGGAATATGCCCATATCTCCAATGTTTACTCTTGACTTGCGGTGCTCCATGCACCATTTCCCCACCGATAGCACAAACACCACTGTGTCCTGGCGAGTATTTGCTCACCTCAGCCTGAATCGCTCCTTAAACTCCAAGCCCATTCTCCATCAGATAGCTGTCCAGCTCCTTTTAAAAGCACGAATCATCTCAGCTTCTATCCCGAATGTCAAGGCAATTAGGGATGAGCAAAAAATGCTGGCCTTGTCAGTGATGCTCGCATCCCAGGAATGAATACAAAAAGCTTCAGCTGCCTTTGCTGGGAGTTCAGACATGGAAAAAACATTATTATAAAGAGCCTCATAATGAATGTGGGATAGATTTTTGAGGTTTTTTTGTTGTTTGTGGAGTGCAGCGGCAGGTCAGAGTGCAAAGGTAAGAGTTTGGTAAGTGGGAGAACCTTAAGGGTTAATCCCTTTTAAACCATTTCAAGGTTGGTGTAAATTACTAGTGACAATCTCTAGTAGCTTCTAAAGGTAAAATAAGATTACAAGTTTAAGTAAAACTGCAATATTAAACAGATAGAATTCTTGTAGGTTTAAGCAGAGACAAACAAGCAAGCTAGCTTAGTTAATTGGGCAGCTAGTAAGAACTGGTTCCCTAAACAGGCCAGTGGTGAGTCAGCTAGGAACAGTATAAAAAGAGGGGGCTTGGTGCAGACTTGCTTGGAGTGCAGCGGCAGGTCAGAGTGCAAAGTTAAGAGTTTGGTAAGTGGGAGAGTTCGGGGAAGTGGGACCAGGAGGTGTTGCTTTGTCTTGTTTTCCCCACCAGTGCTGACTCCCTGACCTGGGAGGAAAAGAAAACGAAGTGTGACATCACAGCAAGAGGATCGGGGATGTCGGAGCGGCCTATAAAGACCAGCTGGTGCAGCTGCAGCAGGAAGAGAAGGCAAAAAAGTAGAAATAAATCGAAAGGTGACATCAAAGCCAAGGGGGTAAGTGATTGGCTGGTGATTGGTGAGTAGATTTTTCTTTTCCATTTCTTTATCAGTAAGTAATCTTTAGCATTATTGTTGCAAAATTAAGTTAATCTAGGGGTTAAGTCATGGCAGGACAGCTCAGACAGATGTTATGCTCCTCCTGTACTATGTGGGAAGTCAGGGATACTGGAAGTATCCCTGAAGATTACATATGCGGGAAGTGTATCCGGCTGCAGCTCCTGACAGACCACATTGCGGCACTGGAGCTGTGGATGGATTCACTCTGGAGCATCCACGATGCTGAAAATGACATGAATAGCACGTTTAGTGAGTTGGTCTTATCACAGGTAAAGGTTACACAGCCAGATAGGGGATGGGTGACCAACAGGAAGAGCAGTGGAAGGAAGATAGTATAGGGGTCCCCTGCGGTCATCCCCCTGCAAAACAGATACACCGCTTTGAGTATTGTTGAGGGGGATGACTCATCAGGGGAGGGCAGCAGCCAAGTCTATGGGTGGCCCTGCTGCACAGGAGGGCAGGAAAAAGAGTGGGAGAGCTATAGTGATAGGGGATTCTATTGTAAGGGGAATAGATAGATGTTTCTGCGGTTGCAACCAAGACTCCAGGATGGTATGTTGCCTCCCTGGTGCAAGGGTCAAGGATGTCTCGGAGCGGGTGTAGGACATTTTGAAGGGGAAGGGTAAACAGCCAGTTATGGTGCACATAGGTACCAACGATATAGGAAAGAAACGGAATGAGTTCCTACAAGACGAATTTAGGGAACTAGGAGCTAAATTAAAAAGTAGGACCTCAAAAATAGTAATCTCAAGATTGCTACCAGTGCCACATGCTAGTCAGAGTAGGAATTACAGGATAGCTCAGATGAATACGTGGCTTGAGGAGGTGCAGAAGGGAGGGATTCAAATTCCTGGGACATTAGAACCAGTTCTGGGGGAGGTGGGACCAGTACAAACCGAATGGTCTGCACCTGGACAGGACCAGAACCAATGCCCTCGGGGGAGTGTTTGCTAGTGCTATTGGGGAGAGGTTAAACTAATATGGCAGGGGGATGGGAACCTATCCAGGGAGACAGAGGGAAGTCAAATGGGAGCAGAAGCTAAAGATAGAAAGAAGAAAAGTAAAAGTGGAGGGCAGAGAAAGCCAAGGCAAAAAGCAAAAAGGGGGCCACATTACAGCAAAATCCTAAAGGGGCAAAGGGCGTTAAAAAGACAAGCCTGAAGGCTCTGTGCCTCAATGCGAGGAGTATTCGGAATAAGGTGGATGAATTAACTGCGCAGATCGTAGTTAACGGAGATGATGTAATTGGCAGCACGGAGACATGGCTCCAGGGTGACCAAGGCTGGGAACTCAACATCCAGGGGTATTCAACATTTAGGAATGCTGGTTAAAGAGGAAATTAATGCAATAGTAAGGAAGGACATTAGCTTGGATGATGTGGAATCTGTATGGGTGGAGCTACGGAATATCAAAGGGCAGAAAACGCTAGTGGGAGTTGTGTACAGACCACCAAACAGTAGTAGTAAGGATGGGGACAGCATCAAACAAGAAATTAGGGATGCGTGCAATAAAGGTACAGCAGTTATCATGGGCGACTTTAATCTACATATTGACTGGGCTAACCAAACTGATAGCAATGCGGTGGAGGAGGATTTCATGGAGTGTACTAGGGATGCATTTCTAGACCAATATGTCGAGGAACCAACTAGAGGACTGGCCATCCTACACTGGGCGATGTGTAATGAGAAAGGACTAATTAACAATCTTGTTGTGCGAGGCCCCTTGGGGAAGAGTGACCATATTATGGTAGAATTCTTTATTAAGATGGAGAGTGACACAGTTAATTCAGAGACTAAGGTCCTGAACTTGGGGAAAAAGAAAAGGAAGCAATGCAGGAAAGTAATTGTGGTAAGGATAACCAGATTATGTCAGGAAGGGAGAGAGCATACAAACAAAAGAGTGCACTAGCAAATAGGGTCGAGGTAAGAAAAAATAGCGATAAGACAAATAGGTCTATAGTACAAAATAATGTTAAGATGTATAATAATGTTAAAAAGACAAATTTAAAAGCATTGTATCTGAATGCACGAAGCATCTGCAATAAGGTAGACGAATTAACAATGCAAATAGATGTAAACGGATACAATATAGTTGCAATTCCGGAGACATATTTGCAGGGTGACCAGAGTTGGGAACTGAATATCCAAGGATATTTGATATTTAGGAAGGACAGGCAAAAAGAAAGAGAGGGTGGTACGGCATTCTTAGTAAAGGATGAAATCAGAGCAATAGTGAGAAAGGATAATGGCTCAGAAAATCAAGATGTAGAATCTGTCTGGGTGGAGCTAAGGGGCACCAAGGGGCAGAAAACATTGGTGGGAATTGTCTATAGACAGTAGTGGTTATGTAGGGTATGGCATCAAACAGGAAATTAAAGATGCATGAAGCGAGGATACTGCTATGTATGCAACACTATGTAACCAGCATTCTACCGCCACCAGAGGGCGTATCTGTTGGCGTCCCAAGGGATCCCAGCATCCCTTGGGAGCCCTGTATATAAGCAGGCCTCCCATGCTGTACCTGCACTCTGGAGTTAGAATAAAGCGACTAAGGTCACAACTTACTCATGTGTACAGTACTCAGTTACATTGCTTTATTCGAGACATAACAGGTACTACAGTAATCGTAGGTGCCTTTAATCTACATATAGACTGGCCAAACCAAATTAGTAATCATACTGTGGCAGATGAATTCCTGGAGTGTGTACAAGATGTTTTTTTAGACCAGTATGTTAAGGAGCCTACTAGGAAACTGGCTATCCTAGATTGGGTATTGTGTAATGAGAAGGGGTTAATTAACAGTCTTGTTATGTGGGGTCCTTTAGGATCCCACGTGATTGAATTTCTTATTAAGATGGAAAGTGAAGTAGTCCAATCCGAAACTAGGGTCCTAAATCTAAACAAAGGAAACTATGAAGGTATGAGGAATTAATTGGCTATGATTGATTGGGAAGACTCATTAAAAGGCATGATGGTGGATAGACAATGGCTAATATTTAAGGAACGAATGCACGAATTGCAATAGTTATACACTCCTTTCTAGCGCAAAAACACAAAAGGATTAATGGCCCAACCAGGGCTAACAAAAGAAATTAAGGATAGAATTAGATCCAAAGAGGAGTTATACAAAGTTGCCAGAAAAAGTAGCAAGCCTGAGGATTGGGAGCAGTTTAGAATTCAACAAAAAAGGACCAAGAGATTGATTAAGAGGAGAAAAATAGAGTATGAGAGTAAACTTCCAAGGAACATAAAAACCGACTGCAAAAGTTTCTACAAGTACGTAAAAAGAAAAAGATTAGTGAAGACAAATCTTGTTCCTTTATAGACAGAAACGGGAGAATTTATAATAGGGAACAAGGAAATGACAGAACAATTAAATAAATACTTTGGTTCTGTCTTCACGGAAGAGGACACAAATAACATCTCAGAAATGCTAATGAACCAAGGGTCTAGTGAGCAAGAGGAATTAAAGGAAATGTTAATTAGTAAGAAAATAGTGCTGGAGAAACTAATGGGACTGAAAGCAGATAAATCCCCAGGGCCTGATAATCTGCATCCCAGAGTACTAAAAGTGGTAGCCATGGAAATAGTAGATGCATTGGTTGTCATCTTCCAAAATTCTGTAGATTATGAAACAGTTCCTGCAGATTGGAGGGTGGCAAATGTAACTCCGCTATTTAAAAAAGGAGGGAGCGAGAAAACGGGGAACTACAGACCAGTTAGCCTGACATCAGTAATAGGGAAAATGCTGGAATCTATTATAAAGGATGTGGTAATGGCACACTTAGATAATATCAACAGGATTAAACAAAGTCAACATGGATTTATGAAAGGAAAATCATGTTTGACAAACCTACTGGAGTTTTTTGAGGATGTAACTGATAGAATAGATAAGAGAGAACCAGTGGATGCAATGTATTTAGATTTTCAGAAAGCCTTTGATAAAGTCCCACATAAGAGGTTAGTGTGCAAAATTAAAGCACATAGAATTGGGGTAATGTATTGGCATGGATTGAAAATTGGTTAACTGACAGGAAACAGAGAGTAGGAATAAACAAGTCTTTTTTGAGGTGGCAGGCAGTGACTAGTGGGGTACTACAGGGATCAGTGCTCGGGCCCGAGCTATTCACAATATATATAAATGATTTGGATGAGGGAACCAAATGTAATATTTCCAAGTTTGCTGATGAGACAAAACTAGGTGGGATTGTGAGTTGTGAGGAGGATGCAATGACGCTGCAAGGCGATTTAGATAGATTGAGTGAGTGGACAAACACATGCCAGATGCAGTATAACATGCATAAATATGAAATTATCCACTTTGGTAGGAAAAACATAAGGACAAAGTATTATTTAAATGGTGATGGCTTGGGAAGCGTCGATGTACAGAGGGACCTGGGTGTCCTCGTACACCAATCATATGGGCCCAAGTTTCCCCAGGAGTTGCTCCGTTTTTTTTGGAGCAACTAGATTTTTTTGGAGTAACTTAAAAATCGCAATTCGCCCCATTTAAGTTGCTCCAGTGTAAGTGAATTAGTTAGGTTTTTTTTTAGTTCAGTTTTTTTTTCAAAACGGGGCGTTACCAGCACTTACACCTGTTTTGGCAATTTAAGCAAGTTTAGCCAGCTAAAACTTACTCCAAACTAACTTCGGCCAGAGTAAGTGGCCACTTTTGTACATTCTGAAAAACCCTACAGTGAATTAAGATATTAGCGCAGGTAGCCAGAGATCGGGGCAGGGGAGGGAAATGAGAGCACTAAATACCTTCTCAACAACATTCATTAAACATAAGAACCATCAATAATAATTAAAAAGTAAATAAATAAAAAATAAAAAATAAAACTCAAGTCCTACCTTCATACTAGGCCGGGGAAGTCAGCGGGTCAGGAGGCCACTCGGCTGGGTATAGGGGCGGGAGAACTCACCGACAGGCAGGCAGGAGAACTCACAGATAGAGTTAAGGGTGCAGGTGGATGGCGCTCGGCGCGGAGTATAGTAACTGTGAGCCGTGGAATGTGAAGTAGTGAGTGCGACAGTCTGGCTCTCTGCCAGTCTAGTGACCGACAGTCTGCCCCGGCACCGGCCTCGGCCCCGGTGGGTGTACGTGCAAATGGCAGGCAGACGGATGTCAACAGCAGCTCTGGGCAAAGCTCAGGCGATCCCACCCATTTCCAGCCTAGCCGACTGAAAGCTCCTCTGTCGCATTCGCGCAGACATCAAGACCGAGACTGGCAAGCTGGGCTGCCCTGCCCAGGGACCCGATGAGCAGCACTACATTATTTGTAGAGGATGTTGAAATCAATGGCTTCTGAGCCAATTACTTACGTTGCTTACAAGAAAAGGGCCAGTCAGCTTCAAAACAAGTAGGGAAGGAATCCTGAGCTAGAAGTCCTACCTTCATCTGACCACTTGGTCAGGGATAGAGTCAGCGAGCATCGGGTCCCTCTCAGGCTGCAGGACGTGCTGGGGGCGAGGAGTTATTGCACATGCGCGCACACTCTAGCACGCATGTGCAGAGGTCCCGACACTGTTTTCAGCGCCGGGACCTGGCTCCACCCCCCACTGGATATGGTGTGCCACACCGAGGCCGAAGATGTCCTGAGGAGCGGGGAGAATTGCAAGGTAACTTTTCGGCGCCCTTTTTACTCTAGAAAGTCGGCGCACCACATGGAGGTGTGCTGTTTTTACAGGGTGGGGGGGAAACTTGGGCCCATTGAAAGTAAACATGCAGGTGCAGCAAGCAGTTAGGAAGGCAAATGGTTTGTTGGCCTTCATTGCAAGAGGATTTGAGTACAGGAGCAAGGATGTCTGACTACAGTTATACAGGGCCTTGGTGAGACTGCACCTGGAGTATTGTGTGCAGTTTTGGTCTCCTTACCTAAGAAAGGATATACTTGGCATGGAGGGAGTGCAGTAAAGGTTCACCAGACAGATTCCTGGGATGGCAGGACTGTCATATGAGGAGGGATTGGGTCGACTAGGCCTGTATTCACTAGAGTTTAGAAGAATGAGAGGGGATCTGATTGAAACGTATAAAATTCTGACTGGGTTGGATAGACTGGATGTGGGGAGGATGTTTCCCCTGGCTGGGAAGTCTAGAACAAGGGGTCACAGTCTCAGGATACGGGGTAGGAAATTTAGGACCGAGATGAGGAGAAATGTTTTCACTCAGAGAGTGGTGAACCTGTGGAATTCTCTACAACAGAAGGCTTTGGAGGCCAAGTCACTGAATATAAGAGGGAGATAGATAGATTTCTAGAAACAAAAGGCACCAAGGGGTATGGGGAAAAAGCAGGAATATGGTGTTGAGATAGAGGATCAGCCATGATCATATTGAATGGCGGTGCAGATTCAAAGGGCCAAATGGCCGACTACTGCTCCTATTTTTCTATGTTTCTCTGTTTCTTTGTCCGTGCCACAAACTGCGTTCCCTAGCCACCAACTTCACCCTCTCCTTAGCATCTATCTGAGGCTGAACCAAACTGATTGCAACCTAGGTGTCATATTTGACCCTGAAATGAGCTTCCGGCCAGATATCCACGGCATAACTAAAACCGTCGATTTCCACCTCCGTAACATTGCCCATTTCCACCCCTGCCTCTGCTCATCTGTTGCTGAAACCCTTATCCATGCCTTTATTACCTCTAGACTTGACTACAATGCACTCCTGGCTGGCCTCTCACATTCTACCCTACGTAAATTTGAGGTCATCCAAAACTTGGCAGTCCGTGTCCTAACTCGCACCACATCACCCCTATGCTTGCTGACTTACATTCCTCGATTTCAAAATTCTCATCCTTGTTTATAAATCCCTCCATGACCTCACCACTCCATCTCTGTAATCTCCTTTCAGCCTCACAACCCCCTGAGATGTCTGAGCTCCTCAAATTCTGCCCTCTTGAGCATCCCTGATTATAACTGCTCAGCCATTGGTGGCCGTGCCTTCTGTTGCCTCGGAACTCCCTCACTAAACCTCTCCACCTTTCTACCTCTCTTTCCTCCTTTAAGATGCTCCTACCTCTTTTCTGCCGCAATTACTTATGTGGCTCGGTGTCAAATTTATTTATTTTGTCTTAAAATGCTCCTGTGAACCTTGGGACGTTTTACTACATTAAAGGTGCGATATAAATACAAGTTGTTGTTATGCTACATGTTACTACTTGTTTCCTTGGTCAACTTTAGTTGAATCAGCACTCACAGTATGAAAATGGGAGGTTTCCACCGCAGTCGATGCTGTCTTTTTTATTCTAGGCATCCAAATGAATCGTTCATACTTTGCTTTGTTGAAATGTACAGATGTAACATTTTGCTGAGTGCATGCACTGCTGCTAACTTCCTGCTGGTGACGCTGCTGATCTGTAAAAGATGTCTTGTACACAGCAGAGCCGCTCACAGCTCCACAATGGTACAGCAGCCGTAATGTGCAAGTAAATGTAGGGAATCCTCTTAGATACAAAGAGTTATGGCCAAAGCCACTGCTTTGCAATTTTCATGGAAATATGGGTGTAGTCAAGAAATACCATCTCCAAAACACCAAAATAATCCCAGAAAATCCTGCAATCCTATGTAATAAAAATGAAATTTGACTTATTCAGTCACTGTAAACCAGTGTCCCTAGTTATTACGTTTAATTGTGTGTAAATGCATGTATATATATATATAAATTTCATACAGTCACATTTAAAGCCTGCACTTTAGAAACAAATATATGAGAGAAAAATGATTGAGGATTGGATGTATCCATATTTATTCACACAAAGGATTTTGGAGAGTTTTTAAAAAGCTTCCTGCATTGGGCTGCTTCACAATTGCACTCTGAACTGGATTCTTCACAGTGCACTTTTCATGTTAGTTTGCACTTAGATGATGAAACATTATATACCAAATGTGATTGGTGAGACAATGTTTCCATTGTGTTACCAGCTGTGTCATTGTGCACTCTTCCATACAGAGGCAAGGTAAGGCAGCTTACAAAGCCTGTAATCATAGTGACCTTGCCCAATTATATATTCTAATTTTTTATAACATGTTATTTCTCATACGTCCGTTTTATGTCTAGCCAGGAACACTGTGTAGTGCTTCACTTAAAAGACATGGGGATTGACCAGCTGCGCTGATCTTCTGCAATAATCCTCATGAATAATCAACATAGGAACAGGAGTCGGCCATTCAACCCCTCGAGCCTGTTCTGCCATTCAATGAGATCATGGCAGATTTGTGACCGAACTCTATATACCTACCTTTGGGCCATATTCCTTAATACCTTTGGTGAACAAAAAGCTATCAAACTCCGATTTAAAATTAACAATTGACTCAGCATCGACTGCCATTTGCAGAAGAGAGTTCCAAACTTCTACCATCCTTTATGTGTAGTAATGTTTCATAACTTCACTCCTGAAAGGCCTGGCTCTAATTTTTAGACTATGTCCCCTAGTTCTAAACTCCCCAATGAGCAGAAATAGTTTCTTTCTAACTACCCTAGAGCAAGTTATTATTTAAATAGAGAAAGATTGCAAAATGCTGCAGTACAGCGGGACCTGGGGGTACTTGTGCATGAAACACAAAAGGATAGTATGCAAGTACAGCAAGTGATCAGGAAGGCCAATGGAATCTTGATCTTTGTTGCAAAGGTGATGCATTATAAAAGCAGGGAAGTCTTGCTACAGCTATACAGGGTATTGGTGAGGCCATACCTGGAATACTGCGTACAGTTTTGGTTTACATATTTATGAGGCAATTCAGAGAAGGTTCACTAGATTGATTCCAGAGATGAGGAAAGGTTGAGTAGGTTGGGCCTCCACTCATCGGTATTCAGAAGAATGGGAGATGATCTTATCGAAACGTATAAGATCATGAGGGGTCTTGACAAGGTGGATGCAGAGAGGATGTTTCCACTGATAGGGGAGACTAGAAACTTAGATTAGGAGAAATTTCTTCTGAGGGTTGTAAATCTGTGGAATTCACTGCCTCAGAGAGCTATGGAAGCTGGAACATTGAATAAATTTAAGACAGAAATAGACAGTTTCTTAAACGATGGGATAAGGGTTATGGGGTGCAGGCAGTGGAGTGGAGCTGAGTCCATGATCAAATCAGCCATGATCTTATTGAATGGTGGAGCAGGCTCGAGGGGTCGTATGGCCGACTCCTGTTCCTATTTCTTATAGAAACATAGAAACATAGAAAATAGGTGCAGGAGTAGGCCATTCGGTCCTTCGAGCCTGCACCGCCCTTCAATAAGATCATAGAAACATAGAAACATAGAAAATAGGTGCAGGAGTAGGCCATTCGGCCCTTCGAGCCTGCACTGCCATTCAATGAGTTCATGGATGATCATTCCTTTAGTACCCCTTTCCTGCTTTCTCTCCATACCCCTTGATCCCCTTAACCTTAAGGGCCATATCTAACTCCTTCTTGATATATCCAATGAACTGGCATCAACAACTCTCTGCAGCAGGGAATTCCACAGGTCACAACTCTCTGAGTGAAGAATTTTCTCCTCAGCTCAGTCCTAAATGGCCTACCCCTTATCCTAAGACTATGTCCCCTGGTTCTGGACTTCCCCCAACATCGAGAACATTCTTCCCGCATCTAACCTGTCCAGTCCCGTCAGAATCTTATATGTTTTTATGAGATCCCCTCTCATCCTTCTAAACACCAATGAATAAAGGCCCAGTTGATCCAGTCTCTCCTCATATGACAGCCCAGCCATCCCTGGAATCAGTCTGGTGAACCTTTGCTGCACTTCCTCAATAGCAAGAATGTCCTTCCTCAGACTAGGAGACCAAAACTGAACACAATATTCCAGGTGAGGCCTCACTAAGGCCCTGTACAACTGCAGTAAGACCTCCCTGCTCCTATATTCAAATCCCCTAGCTATGAAGGCCAACATACCATTTGCCTTCTTTACCGCCTGCTGTACCTGCGTGCCCACTTTCAGTGACTGATGAACCATGACACGCAGGTCTTGTTGCACCTCCCCTTTTTCTAGTCTGCCACCATTCAGATAATATTCTGCCTTCGTTTTTTTTTAGCCCCCAAAATGGATAACCTCACATTTATCCACATTATACTGCATCTGCCATGTATTTGCCTACTCACCTAATCTGTCCAATTCACCCTGTGGCCTCTTAACGTCCTCCTCACAGCTCACACCACCACCCAATTTAGTGTCATCTGCAAACTTGGAGATATTACACTCTATTCCTTCATCCAAATCGTTAATGTATATTGCAAAGAGCTGGGGTCCCAGCACTGAGCCCTGCGGCACCCCACTCGTAACTGCCTGACATTCTGAAAAGGACCCGTTTATCCCGAAACTCTGCTTCCTGTCTGCCAACAGTTCTCTATCCATGTCAGTACATTACCCCCAATACCATGTGCTTTGATTTTGTACACCAATCTCTTGTGCGGGACCTTGTCAAAAGCCTTTTGAAAGTCCAAATACACCACATCCACTGGTTCTCCCTTGTCCACTTTACCAGTTACATCCTCAAAAAATTCCAGAAGATTTGTCAAACATGATTTCCCTTTCATAAATTCATGCTGACTTGGTCCGATCCTGTCACTGCTTTCCAAATGGGCTGCTATTTCATCCTTAATGATTGATTCCAACATTTTCCCCATTACTGATGGCAGGCTAACCTATCTATAATGACCCGGATTCTCTCTCCCTCCTTTTTTAAAAAGTGGCATTACATTAGCTACCCTCCAGTCCATAGGAACTGATCCAGAGTTGATAGATTGTTGGAAAATGATCACCAATGCATCCACTATTTCTAGGGCCACTTCCTTAAGTACTCTGGGATGCAGGCTATCAGGACCCAGGGATTTATCGGCCTTTAATCCCATCAATTTCCCTAACACAATTCCCCGCCTAATAAGGATATCTTTCAGTTCCTCATTCTCACGAGACCCACTGTCCCCTAGTACATTCGGAAGGTTATTAGTATCTTCCTTCGTGAAGACAGAACCGAAGTATTAGTTCAATTGGTCTGCCATTTCTTTGTTCCCCATTATAAATTCACCTGAAATTGACTGCAAGGGACCTACGTTTGTCTTTACTAATCTTTTTCTCTTCACATATTTATAGAAGCTTTTGCAATCAGTTTTTTTGGGCCCAAGTTTCGAGCCACGCCTAGAACGGCGCAGTCCCGACCTGGACGCCCGTTTTTCACGCCACAAAGTGCGCCTAAAAAACCCTCCAGATTCTCCACCTCCCTGCAGGTCCACTGGCCCTCGGCGCAGCGCAGCACGAGCTGTAGGGGGCGGAGCTAGGTCCCTGCGCTGAAAACAGTGCCGGGACCTCTGCACATGCGCGCTACAGTGGGTGCGCAAGTGCAGCAGCTCCAGGCGCCCGAAACTGTGTGGGAGGGGCCCGAAGCACGCAGCCCCTAGCCCTGGCCGAATGGCCTCACTGGGGCTGCGTGAATAAGGCTCCTCCCACGGCCAGCTCCTGCTTCCTCCCAACCCAACTCGACTCCCGCTTCCCGCCCCCCGCCTCCAGACCCGACCCGACCCGACTCCTGCTTCCCCCCCACCCCCCCCCCCATTCCCCCCCCCAGACCGGGCCCGACACCGACCCGACTCCCGCTTCCCCCGCCCCCCCGCTCCCCGCCTCCGGACCCGACCCAACCCGACTCCCGCTTCCCCCCCGGACCGGACCCGACTCCCGCTTCTCCCCCCACCCCCGCCTCCGGACCCGACCCGACACCCGCCTCCCCCCACCGGCCCCCGGATCGGACCGGACCCGACTCCCCCGCCCCCGGACCCGAACCAACCCGACTCCCACTTCCACCCCCCCACCCCCCGCCTCCGGACCCAACCTGACTCCCGCTTCCCCCCCCCCCGCCCCCGGACCGGACACGACCTGACTCCCGCTTCCCCCCCCCATCCCCGCCCGGACTGGATCCGACCTGACCTCCCTCCCCCTGACCCGACCTCCCTCTCCCTCCCTCCCCCCGACCCGCGCTCCCCCCAACCCGACCCAACGCCACCTACCTGTATAGGCCCTGCCCGAAGTCTCGGGCCCGGCCCGTTCAGCCTCCCTCCCCCTTCTCCTTTCCCCCCCATCTCCTTTCCCCCCCCATCTCCTTTCCCCCCCATCTCCTTTCCCCCCCATCTCCTTTCCCCCCATCTCCTTTCCCCCCTCCATCTCCTTCCCCCCCCATCTCCTATCCACCCCCCCATCTCCTATCCTCCCCCCCATCTCCTATCCTCCCCCCCATCTCCTATCCTCCCCCCCATCTCCTATCCTCCCCCCCATCTCCTATCCTCCCCCCCATCTCCTATCCTCCCCCCCATCTCCTCTCCTCCCCCCCATCTCCTCTCCTCCCCCCCATCTCCTCTCCTCCCCCCCATCTCCTATCCTCCCCCCCATCTCCTATCCTCCCCCCCATCTCCTATCCTCCCCCCCATCTCCTATCCTCCCCCCCATCTCCTGTCCTCCCCACCATCTCCTGTCCTCCCCCCCATCTCCTGTCCTCCCCCCCATCTCCTATCCTCCCCCCATCTCCTATCCTCCCCCCATCTCCTATCCTCCCCCCCATCTCCTATCCTCCCCCCCATCTCCTATCCTCCCCCCCATCTCCTATCCTCCCCCCCATCTCCTATCCTCCCCCCCATCTCCTATCCTCCCCCCCATCTCCTATCCTCCCCCCCATCTCCTATCCTCCCCCCCATCTCCTATCCTCCCCCCCATCTCCTATCCTCCCCCCCATCTCCTATCCTCCCCCCCATCTCCTATCCTCCCCCCCATCTCCTATCCTCCCCCCCATCTCCTATCCTCCCCCCCATCTCCTATCCTCCCCCCCATCTCCTATCCTCCCCCCGATCTCCTATCCTCCCCCCCATCTCCTATCCTCCCCCCTCCCCCATCCCTCCCCTTCTCCCCCTTCTCCCCCATCCCTCCCCCTTCTCCCCCATCCCTCCCCCTTCTCCCCTTCCCTCCCTCTGCTCCCCTCCTCTCTCCCTCTACCCCCCTCCTCCCCCTCCTCTCTCTGTCAGAAACACAGACACTGACAGACAGAGAATGAGAGACACACACACACAGACAGACAGAGAGATAGAGACACTGACAAAGACACACTGGGGGGGCGCATCCCAGCACGCTGTTGGAGGGCTCCCGGTGCTGCAGTCGGTAAGTAGAAAATGTTTTATTTATTAATTAAAAAAAAAATATTTCTTAATTTTTTTTGATTGATTTATTGGTTGATTTATTGATGTATTTATCATTATTATTGATGATGGCTCTTTATTTGTAAAACTGAAGTGTTTAATGTTTGTAAACTTCCCTTTAAATCACCGCCCCCCCCCCCCCATTCCCTACGCCTGATTTGTAACCTACGCCTGATTTTCTAAAGTGTAGACAAGGTTTTTTCGAGCGTACAAAAATCTTCACTTACTCCATTCTAAGTTAGTTTGGAGTAAGTTTTCACTGACGAAACTTTGAAAACAGGCGTAAGTGGCCGGACACGCCCCCTTTTGAAAAAAAAATTCTGTTCCAAAGTGAAACTGTTCTAACTGACTAGAACTGGAGCAAACTAAATGACAAGAATTCCGATTTCTAAGATACTCCGTTCTACACCAGTTGCTCCTAAAAATCAGGAGCAAATCATGTGGAAACTTGGGGCCTATGTTCCCTGCAAGCTTCCTCTTGTACTCTATTTTCCCCTTCTTAATTAAATCCTTTGTCCTCCTCTGTTGAATTCTAAATTTCTTCCACTCCTCAGATTTGTTGCTTTTTCTAGCCAATTTATATGCCTCTTCCTTGGTGCTCGTTGACTTACATTGGCTCCCGGTCTGGCAACGCCTCGATTTAAAAATTGTTATCTTTATGTTTAAATTCCTCCATGGCCTCACCCCTCACTATCTCTGAAACCTCCTCCAACCCTAGAATTTTCAAAGATCTCTGCGCTCTTCCAATCCTGGCCTATTGTGCATCCTCAATTTTAATCGCTCCACCATTGATGGCCATGCCTTCAGATGCCAAGGACCTTTGGAATTCACTCCCTAAACACCTCCACCTCTCTTTCCTCCTTTAAGTTGCTCCTTAAAAGCTACCTCTTTGACCAAGATTTAGGTCACCTGTCCTAACACTAGGCATCAAATTTTGTCTGATAACGCTCCTGTGAAGTATCTTGGAGTGTTTTTATTATGCTAAAGGCACCATATAAATACATTTTGTTCTTGTCATTGTTGGTTCTTTTGCCAATTATCTTAAATCTGTGTCCTTTGGTTACTGACCCTCTTGCCAGTGAAAACAGTTTCTCCTTATTCACATTATCAAAACCCCTTATAATTTTGAACAGCTACATTAAATCTCCCCTTAACCTTTTCTGCACTAAAGAAAACAATCCCAGCTTCTCCAGTCTCTCCACATCACTGAAGTCCCACATCCCTGGTATCATTTTGGTAAATTTCTTCTGAACCCTCTCCAAGGCCAAACACTTCTACCTAGGATTCATGCAGAAGTAAGCATTTACGATTCCTAGTACTTAGCCTATATTAATGTTCCTATTCAAAACAAATGTAATTTCCTTGTAACACCTACTTCCCATCCTTTCAGTTTCCATGGACCCTGCAGTTGCACAGTCACACTGTGCTGCTCTGACAGTGCTCCAGCAGACCATTGTAAAATCAAAGTGAGCCGTGGCAATGCCGGTATCAGCCATTCCTCTTCAGTTTTTGGTATCATATCACATAACTCATTCATCACATGTGGCAGGTTTCAGACATTTTAGCAGTCAGCAAGACAACAGTAACTCAACAACTCACAGACAAGAGATTTAAACACCACTAGTAACTGTATGGGAATCCCATGTTTTAGCTGTGAATTGGCAAGAATGGAGTTCTGTGTAATACGTCTGCTGACTAGTTTAGTGTTAAAATGGTGTCTGCTATACTGATGTGACATTGTAATACCTTTTGTTTATTCCAGACCCTGATCACAGTTTACTGTATTGCTTCACTTACATCCACATGGATATTACATATAAAGCTCAGTCCCCACCCCCAAGGCCATTATGTAAAGCTCCAGAATGTTATTAAATCCTTACAACTCACACATACAATTCTGACCAGTTATATTCCACAGTGACACATCTGTGATCCCACTAGCAAATGACACTGTTACGTTCCATGGAGAAATATCGGGAAGACCAAAGCCATTGTCTTCGGTCCACGCCACAAACTCTGTTGCCTCGCCACCAACTCCATCCCTCTCCCTGGCAACTGTCTGAGACTGAACCACACTGTTCACAACCTTGCTGTCCTATTGATCATGAGATGAGCTTCCGACCAAATACCGCTCCATCACTAAAACCGCCCATTTCCATCTCTGCAATTTTGCCCGTCTCTGCCTTTGCCTCAGCTCATCTGCTGCTGAAACCCTTATCCATGCCTTTCTTACATCTAGACTTGACTATTCCAATGCACTCCTGGCTGACCTCCCACGTTATACATAAACTTGAGGTGACCAAAACCCGGCTGCCCGTGTCCTAACTCGCACCAAGTCCCGGTCACCCATCACCACTGTGCTCGCTGACCTACATTGGCTCCCAGTTAAGCAACATCTCAATTTTAAAATTCTCATCCTTGTTTTCAAATCCCTCCATGGCCTCGTTCCTCCCTATCTCTGTAATCTCCTTCAGCCCTACAAGCCTCCGGGATATCTGCGCTCCTCTAATTCTGCCCTCTTGAGTATCCCTGATTATAATCGCTCAACCATTGGTGGCCGTGCTTCTGTTGACTAGGCCCCAAGCTCTGGAACTCCCTGCCGAAACCTCTTCACCTCCCTACCTCTCTTTCCACATTTTAGATGCTCCTTTAAACCTACCTCTTTGACCAAGCTTTTGGTCACCTGCCCCAACATCTTCTTCTCAGGCTTGGTGTCAAATTTTGTTTTGATAACACTCCTTTGAAGTGGTTTGGGATGTTTTATTATGTTAAAGGTGCTATTTAACTGTAACTTGTTACTGTTCTTGTTATATACAGTAGTCAAGGCAGGAGTAACCCAGCGAGTCGGAGCGGCGGCAGATCGGAGGAGCCAGCTGGTGCAGAGGCAGAAGGTAAAACAAAGAAGTAGAAAGAAATAGAAGGGTGACGTCACAGCCAAGCGGGTAAGTGATTGGCTGGTGGATTGGTGAGTATTTAATCTTTTTCTTTTTCTTTTTATTTCCTTATCAGTAGGTAACCTTTGACATTGTTGATAAATTAAGTTAATTTAAGGGTTAAGTCATGGCAGGAGAGCCTAGACCCATGTCATGCTCCTCCTGTGCTATGTGGGCAGTCAGGGATGCTATGTGTGCAGGAAGTGCATCCAGCTGCAGCTCCTGACAGACCACATTGCGGCACTGGAGCTGCACATGGATACACTCTGGAGCATCTGCGATGCTGAGGATGTCGTGAATAGCATGTTTAGTGAGTTGGTCACACTGCAGGTAAAGGTTACTCAGGCAGAACAGCGGAAGGAAGGTAGTGCAGGAGTCCCCTGTGGTCATCCCCCTCCAAAACAGATATACCATTTTGGGTACTATTGGGGGGGATCACTCATCAGGGGAGGGCAGTAGCAGCCAAGTTCATGGCACCATGGGTGGCTCTGCTGCACAGGAGGGCAGAAAAAGAGTGGGAGAGCTATAATGGTAGGGGATTCTATTGTAAGGGGAATAGATAGGCATTTCTGCAACCGCAATTGAGACTCCAGGATGGTATGTTGCCTCCCTGGTGCTAGGGTCAAGGATGTCTCTGAGCGTCTGCAGGGTATTTTGGAGGGAGAGGGAGAACAGCCAGTTGTCGTGGTGCATATAGGTACCAACGATATAGGTAAAAAAGAAGATGAGGTCCTACAAGCTGAATTTAGGGAGCTAGGAGTTAAATTAAAAAGTAGGACCTCAAAGGTAGTAATCTCAGGATTGCTACCAGTGCCACGTGCTAGTCAGAGTAGAGGGAGCAGGAGAGTTAAGATCAGTTAAGGCTTGAGGAATGGTGCAAGAGGGAGGGATTCAAATTCCTGGGATATTGGAACCGGTTCTGAGGAGGTGGCACTGAACAAATCGGATGGTCTGCAACTAGGCAGAACTGGAACCAATGTCCTGGGGGGAGTGTTTGCTAGTGCTGTTGGGGAGGGTTTAAACTAATACAGCAGGGGAATGGGAATCTATGCAGGGAGACAGATGGAACTAAAATGGGGGCAGAAGTAAAAGGTAGAAAGGAGATAAGGAAAGATGGAGAGCGGAGAAATCAAAGGCAAAAATCTTAAAAGGCCACATTGCATCATAATTCTAAAAAGACAAAGAGTGTTAAAAAAACAAGCCTGAAGGCTCTATGTCTCAATGAGAGGAGCATTCATAATAAGGTGGATGAATTAACTGCGCAGATAGCTGTTAACGGATATGATGTAATTGGGATTACGGAGACATGGCTCCAGGGTGACCAAGGCTGGGAACTCAACATCCAGGGGTATACAACATTCAGGAAGGATAGACAGAAAGGAAAAGGAGGTGGGGTAGCGTTGCTGGTTAAAGAGGAGATTAACGCAATAGTAAGGAAGGACATTAGCTTGGATGATGTGGAATCTGTATGGGTAGAGCTCTGGAACACCAAAGGGCAGAAAACGCTAGTGGGAGTTGTGTACCGACCACCAAACAGTGGTAGTGAGGTTCGGGATGGCATCCAACAGGAAATTAGGGATGCATGCAATAAAGGTACAGCAGTTATCATGGGTGACTTTAATCTACATATAAATTGGGCTAACCAAACTGGTAGCAATACGGTGGAGGAGGATTTCCTGGAGTGTATAAGGGATGGTTTTCGAGACCAAAGTGTCAAGGAACCAACTAGAGAGCAGGCTATCCTAGACTGGGTCTTGTGCAATGAGAGAGGATTAATTGGCAATCTTGTCGTGCGAGGCCCCTTGGGGAAGAGTGACCATAATAAAGTAGAATTCTTCATTAACACAGTTAATTCAGAGACTAGGGTCCTGAATTTAAAGAAAGGTAACTTTGATGGTATGAGATGTGAATTGGCTAGGATAGACTGGCAAATAATACTAAAAGGCCTGACAGTGGATAGGCAATGGCAGACATTTAAAGATCACATGGATGAACTTCAACAATTGTACATCCCTGTCTGGCATAAAAATAAAACGGGGAAGGTGGCTCAACCGTGGCTAACAAGGGAAATTAGGGATAATGTTAAATCCAAGGATGAGGCATATAAATTGTCTAGAAAAAGCAACAAACCTGAGGACTGGGAGAAATTTAGAATTCAGCAGAGGAGGACAAAGGGTTTAATTAGGAGGGGGGAAATAGAGTACGAGGGTAAGCTTGCAGCGAACATAAAAACTGACTGCAAAAGCTTCTATAGATATGTGAAGAGAAAAAGATTAGTGAAGACTAATGTAGATCCCTTGCAGTCAGAATCAGGTGAATTTATAATGGGGAACTAAGAAATGACAGACCAATTGAACAAATACTTTGGTTCTGTCTTCACTGAGGAAGACACAAATAACCTTCCGGAAATACTCGGGGACCGAGAGTCTAGTGAGAAGGAAGAACTGAAGGATATCCTTATAAAGCAGGAAATTGTGTTAGAGAAATTGATGGGATTGAAAGCCGATAAATCCCCTGGGACTGATAGTCTGCATCCCAGAGTATTTAAAGAAGTGGCCCTAGAAATTGTGTATGCATTGGTGATTATTTTTCAGCATTCTATCGACTCTGGATTAGTTCCTATGGATTGGAGGGTAGCTAATGTAACCCCACTTTTTAAAAAAGGAGGGAGAGAGAAAATAGGGAATTATAGACCAGTTAGCCTGACATCGGTAGTGGGGAAATGTTGGAATCAATTATTAAAGACATAATAGCAGCGCATTTGGAAAGCAGTGATAGGATCGGTCCAAGTCAGCATGGATTTATGAAAGGGAAATCATGCTTGACAAATCTTCTGGAATTTTTTGAGGATGTAACGAGCAGAGTGGACAAGGGAGAACCAGTGGATGTGGTGTATGTGCACTCTCAAAAAGCTTTTGACAAGGTCCCACACAAGAGATTAGTGTGCAAGATTAAAGCACATGGTATTGGGGGTAATGTATTGACGTGAATAGAGAACTGGTTAGCAGACAGGAAGCAAAGAGTAGGAATAAATGGGTCCTTTTCAGAATGGCAGGCAGTGACTAGTGGGATACCGCAAGGTTCAGTGCTGGGACCCCAGCTATTTACAATACACATTAATAATTTGGACGAAGGAATAGAGTGTAATATCTCCAAGTTTGCAGATGACACTAAGCTGGGTGGCAGTGTGAGCTGTGAGGAGAATGCTAAGAGGCTACAGGGTGACTTGGACAGGTTAGGTGAGTGGGCAAACACATGGCAGATGCAGTATAATGTAGATAAATGTGAGGTTATCCACTTTGGTGGCAAAAACAGGGAGGCAGAATATTATCTGAATGGTGATAGATTAGGAAAAGGGGAGATGCAATGAAACCTGGGAGTCATGGTACATCAGTCATTGAAAGTTGGTATGCAGGTACAGCAGGTGGTGAAGAAGGCAAATGGCATGTTGGCCTTCATAGCGAGAGGATTTGAGTTTCGGAGCAGGGAGGTCTTACTGCAGTTGTACAGGGCCTTGATGAGGCCACATCTTGAATATTGTGTACAGTTTTGGTCTCCTAATCTGAGGAAGGACACTCTTGCTATTGAGGGAGTGCAGCGAAGGTTCACCAGACTGATTCCCAGGATGGCAGGACTGACATATGAAGAAAGACTGGATCGACTAGGCTTATATTCAATTGAATTTAGAAGAATGAGAGAGGATCCCATGGAAACATATACAATTCTGATGGGATTGGACAGGTTAGATGCAGGAAGAATGTTCCAGAACCAGGGGTCAAGTTGAAGGATAAGGGGTAAGCCATCTAGGATCGCGATGAGGAGAAACTTCTTCACTCAGAGAATTGTGAACCTGTGGAATTCTCAACCACAGAAGGTTGTTGAGGCCAATTCGTTACATATATTCAAAAGGGAGTTAGTTGTGGCCCTTATGGCTAAAGGGATCAAAGGGTATGGAGAGAAAGCAGGAATGGGGTACTGAAGTTGCATGATCAGCCTTGATCATATTGAATTGGTGATGCAGGCTCGAAGGGCCGAATGGCCTACTCCTGCACCTATTTTCTATGTTTCTATGTCTATGTTTCTGATTTACCATATGTTAGCAAGCCTGTGATAGAGGCACTTTACTAAGTGATTCAGGATGAGTGGAGAAACTGAGGCTAATTTTCAGTTACTACTGTTTGGGCAGTTTCAGTCCTGATGATCAATGGCCCAATAGCAAAACTATGTATAATTTACCTCAAACTTGGCACTTTCAGTCAGAGGGACCACAGAAAGTGGAAAATATGCACTGGTGCAGTAAAAAAAAGACTAATTTATATGGCGCCTTTCACGACCACCGGACATCACAAAGTGCTTTACAGCCAATGAAGTACTTTTGGGGTGTGGTCACTATTGTAGGGATGCTCTTCTGAGGTTGGTAGATGGAGCACCTTGTTGAAGTAAAATAGAGGGAGCGCTATTCTTCTTTGACCATAGTAGATTTAGGATCACTTGGTGCTAACACTAGATAACAAAAGTGGAGGAAATGTTGCATTCCTCAGCGCTTTGATGAGCATAAAAATTGGCCAAAAAAACTGAACAATAATATTCACATGTAGTACTGGAGTGTTCAAGGTAGGCCATCTGATTGGAGGGTAAGACCGATTTGTCAAGCCTTACATTTTAGTGGATTGTGCTCATGGGGTACGGTACAGTCCAGGTTATGTTACTGGACTATAATCCAGTTCTGACAAAAGGTCATTGACCTGAAACATTATGGGCTCAATTTTCGCCACCAATGGGCATCGTTTTTTTGGCATCCACTGATTTTTTTTGAGCAATCTTGATTTTGCAACTTTCCTCAAAGTTTGTACGCCGGCAGCAACTGTCAACGCCGGATTTTTTGTACAGCAGATTTTTTTGGCGGAGGTCTGGGTGAAAACTGATTTCCCTGCCATTTTTGACCGTTTAAGTGATTTTCCCAACACCGATTTTTTTTTTAAGGACAGCACAGAGTGGCCCTAAGTACCGATCAGAAAAACCCTACATTAAGTTAAGGAAATTGGCGCTCAGGTCTGTATCGGAGCTGTTTCTTTGTGGTTTAGTCTTGTTCATAAAGATAGTTTATAATGATCATGTTTAAGTATGTTCCTTCTATTTCTTTACATTAAAGATTACATGTACTGGTGTTTGGCCCCCGCTCCCGCTGCAATTCCGGACTGATTGACCCCCCCTCTGCAACCCTGGGCAGGTACCGTAGCGCGAAAATGAAATCATACTTTGGCAAAAATTCTAACTTTTTTTTCGGTACAATCTGGCACAAAGAAATCGGCCGTTAATCCTCGCGGGCGCCAAAAATCGTCAAAGATGAAAATTGAGCCCTAACTCTGTTTCTCTCTCCACAGCTGCCTGACCTGCTGAGTATTTCTAACATTTCCTGTTTTATTTCAGATTTCCAGCATCCGCAGTATTTTGGTTTTGTAGTTATCCAGGGGCCTGGACTAATGATACTTAAACATGAGTTCAAATCCCACCACGGCAACTGGGGGAATGTGAATTCAGTTAATTAAATCCGGATTGTTTTAAATCCCCCATTACAGTGTACTGACATATATGTCCCACTTACTCAATCATAGAATTTAAAGACAATAGCCAAACTTTTCCTTTGGTGATAAGACTGCCATGAAGTTTTTGAGAGATTATTCTTGCTTACTCACTGCAGGCAAAACACATTTCCTGCAACTATTTGCATAGGGGCTGGGGGATTTAAACCAGTCCACTAGAGTATAGAGCTGGACATATCGGTCTTCATCATCATCATAGGCAGTCCCGCGAATCGAGAATGACTTGCTTCCATGTCAAGAAGTTCACAGGTGTTTCAATGAAGGACCGAAAATTCCAGGTCCCGTACTAAATCTTAAAGGGTGGAAGATGCCTGTGTGTGGATTTTTTAATGTGTGGTGGCCATTGCACACCAGCCACCACATGGGCTTGACAGAGCTAGGTCTTGGTCCAGTGGCAAGGATTGACCAAGGCGACTGGATACCAGCTCTGCTGCACGGACCTAGTACGCACACATATCGCAGTGTGGGCTGGTCTGTCCTGCCTCGAACACATGCCTTTCCTGGGCCCCAGTCACATCCCTCTACAATCTCTCGTCACTACTTCACCCCATCGGAAAGCCGGGGAGCGGAAGGAGCAGCATAGCGGCCTGGCCCAGCAGGCTGAGCCGCCACTGGCCTGCGAGCACCATCGGTCTTACCCTCCAATCGGCTAGCTTATCTTGAACACTCTACGACACTATCTATCAGTTGTTGCCGGGTAGATGCTGCAAGGTATGCAAATATGATTGGTGACATCTTATTAGGTGAGACCAGACCCTGACATGCCTTCTTTCATGAAGTACCACTGAAAGCATGGTAGATGGGAAAATGGCTGTTTCTGGTAAAAGCGAGGCCGCTGGTCCTATTGAACTCCTCAATAACTGCTGGGGCTGCCGGATGGTGAGTGGTGCCGGCTTGATCGGGGCAGGTGGCTACACGTTCGCCGCCGCCCACCGGATGTTGCAACGAGGGACCCTGCCCGGCCTGGGCACCATGGCCCAGATTGTCTTCGTCCTGGGTTTGGCATCCCAGGTTTGGAAATCTCACCCAAAGTAGTAAGAATTGCGCAGAATCTGCACCTGCCTTAAACACCATCTACACGATGCAGGGAAGGAAAGAGCAATCCTGTCAGTGAGTGCTCATCGAAACTTTCGAACTTCTGTCCGTACTGTGACGGGGGAGAAAGCTGCGAAGAATTGTGTTTGAAGGGAAACCAAAGTAAATCTTTCATGCTGTGGAAGGAATTTATTCTAACCCAATTTATAAATGGAAGTCTGAGATGGCCTGATAATGCGGGAATGAATGTTTGTCCACCGAATTAACATTAACTTTTATTGTGCACGTGTGTTTAATCAATGTATCTGTAAAGGTTTATCAAATCTTCAACATCACTGCAAAAATTTAAATGTCACAGTGAATCACAAGAAAAAAAGAAAGAATGGTAGACTACCGCAATTGGCTGCTTTTGGAGAACCATTCAGCCTAACAGTTATTCAGACCTTCATGCATATCTATACCATCATTATTACTGTCACAATTTACTCTTAAAGTTGGAGCCTCTGATGCACTAATCACATGCCATGGCAGCGTCTGTTCACTCTGTCTGTGCAGGTGCTGGCCGGGAGGCACAGAGCAGACTGACCTGCAAGGTATCCTTTTGGTGATCCCCTCTTTCCAAGCACATAGAAAGATAGAAAACATAGAAAATAGGTGCAGGAGTAGGCCATTCAGCCCTTCGGCCCTGCAGCACCATTCAATAAGATCATGGCTGATCATGCAACTTCAGTACCCCATTCTTGCTTTCTCGCCATACTCCTTGATCCCTTTAGCCGTAAGGGCCACATCTAACTTCCTTTTGAATATATCTAATGAACTGGCCTCAGCAACTTTCCGTGGTAGCGAATTCCACAGGTTCACAATTCCCTGAGTGAAGAAGTTTCTCCTTATCTCGGTCCTAAATGGCTTACCCATTATCCTTAGACTATAACCCCTGGTTCTGGACTTCCCTAATATCAGGAACATTCTTCCTGCATCTAACCTGTCCAATCCCGTCAGAATTTTATTTGTTTCTGAGATCCCCTCTCATTCTTCTAAATTCCAGTGAATATAAGCCTAGTCGATCCAGTCTTTCTTCATATGTCAGTCCTGCCATCCCGGGAATCAGTCTGGTGAACCTTCGCTGCACTCCCTCAATAGCAAGAATGTCCTTCCTCAGATTAGGAGACCAAAACTGTACACAATATTCAAGGTGCGACCTCACCAAGGCCCTGTACAACTGCAGTAAGATCTCCCTGCTCCTATACGCAAATCCCCTAGCTATGAAGGCCAACATGCCATTTGCCTTCTTCACCGCCTGCTGTACCTGCATGCCAACTTTCAATGACTGATGTACCATGACACCCAGGCCTCGTTGCACCTCCCCTTTCCCTAATCTGTCACCATTCAGATAATATTCTGCCTTCCTGTTTTTGCCACCAAAGTGGATAATCTCACATAACTGCACCTCAGATAGGGAGATGCCCACTAGGGAAACCGATTCATGGTAGTTTTAGTGCTCGGGCAAAAGAAAAAATGGAAATATATTGGTATAAAGATTAATGAGAATTGATGTGCCTGGGAAAAAATTAAAACAAATGTCTTCAAAACTATTCAATCAATCTTCTTTCTACCCTTTAAAATTACTTCCAGGTACAGCGCAGCATCGAGCAACCCTCAGTGTCCTTTGAAAATAGTGAAGAGCATGCATGGAGACCACAAAAGATGTAAGAGGAGTTATAAAGGCATTCCTGCATCATTTGTCTGTTTTAAATGAGAGCTTCCTCGAATCGCCCACCCTCCTCCTTACCTGGCCTGCCAGAAAGGCATTTCATGTGTAAAAGGCACGGAAACCTGACATGATGTGTCTCTGCCCTTTCTTTGCTCTATAATGCCTTGTGGACTGGCTAACACTGGTTATTGTAGATAGGAAAATCACCTTGTGATGAAGCATTGTGTCCAATTCTGGGCACCACATTTTAGGAAGGATGACAAAGTCTTGCAATGGTATCACTTTTAACTTGTCACTCACATTTATTAATCAGAAGAACTGTGTGAGAATCTGAAAACTGCAAGAATCAGTCCATATTTTCGATTTGAAACCTGTCATTCCAATGCAGGCAGGTACAGCATGGCTTATCAAGGTATCTAAATCTAGTTGATGCACCCTCAATCATGCCTGAATGGATTGAATTTGTTTTCCAGTTGAGAATTAAAAGATGTTCTTAGCAAACATCTTGGCAGCCAAAAGATCTATTTTTAAGATGTTGGGTTAGCATTTGTGTGCAGGTTTTGAAATTTACACTTACAGTGATCCTCCTGTGGGAGCTCAATCATAGGATCAAGGGTTACCCAAGTCAGACCGACACAATTTGTAAACCCAATGATTTTCAGAGATCATACAATTGCATGCACTACCTTTGAAAATAGAACTAGGAACAAGGTGGCACACTGTCCTTTGACTTCTGGGTTCCATGTAAAAATTCAGGTTAGACTGATGGGAATGAGGAGCCTTCTACCTGCTGGGTTTTAGAGTCTTAAGTGAAATGAATGTGGGCAACTCAACCCACTTCCAAAGAACAAACCTGTCCCTGATTTACCCTAAATTTGAGCCAGATAGATTGAATAATGCCTGATGTAAGAAATTGAGATGGTCCTCCCAGTGTAAAGTGGCCTTGATTTACTGAGTATAATGTATTTCCAGACACTGACCATTGGATCATGCCGTCAAGGTACAGAACACAGGTTCACACTTATTACTCTACACAGTGTAAGGAGCAGTCTGTCAGGTCAATGCCTAGCACAGGAGAACTGCTTCCACAGAGAGGCAGGAACAATCGGAGTGTGAAAGAAAGAAAAATTAACATGTAAAAAGCATCTTATTGCATCATCAAAACATCTCAGAGCTTCACATATTGAGTTATTTTTGGAATGTACCAATTTTTGTTATGTAAACAAATATAGAAGCCATGTTGTATAAGAACTCAAATGAGAATGTTAATGCCAATACATTGATGGAAGTTATGAAGTGTACTAAACCTTTATAAAGCATTAGTTAGGCCCCAGATGAAGCATTGTGTCCAATTCTGGGCACCACATTTTAGGAAGGATGACAAAGTCTTGCAGAGGAGATTTAATAGAATGGTCCGCTGTATCAGGGATGAAGGACTTCAGTTATGTGGAATGTAAAATTATAGTTGTTGTCCTACGTCTACATCAACTATATGAAGTAATAGTAGTTATATGGAAAGACTAGAATGGCTGGGATTGTACTCCTTAGAGCAGAGAAGATTAAGAGTGTTCAAAATCATGAACGGTTTTGATAGAGTAAATAAAGAGAAATGGTTTCCACTGGCAGGAGGGTTGGTAACCAGAGGATACAGATTGAAGGTAATTAGCAAAAGAACCAGAGAAAAAATAATTAACACAGTGTGTGGTTAGGATCTGGAACGCACTGCCTGAAAGGACGGTGGAAGCAGATTCAATAGTAACTTTCAAAAGGAAATTGGATAAATACTCGAAAGGGAAAGAATTGCAGGGCTGTGGGGAAAGAGCGGGGGAATGGGACTAAATTAATCGTCCTTTTTAGAATGGCAGGCAGTGACTAGTGGTGTACCGCAAGGTTCAGTGCTGGGACCCCAGCTATTTGCAATATATATTAATGATTTAGATGAAGGAATTGAATGTAATATCTCCAAGTTTGCAGATGACACTAAGCTGGGTGGCAGTGTGAGCTGTGAGGAGGATGCTAAGAGGCTGCAGGGTGACTTGGACAGGTTAGGTGAGTGGGCAACTGCATGGCAGATGCAGTATAATGTGGATAAATGTGAGGATATCCACTTTGGTGGCAAAAACAGGAAGGCAGGTTATTATCTGAATGGTGACAGATTAGTAAAAGGGGAGGTGCAACGAGACCTGGGTGTCATGGTGCATCAGTCATTGAAAGTAGGCATGCAGGTACAGCAGGCAGTAAAGAAAGCAAATGGCATGCTGGCCTTCCTAGCGAGAGAATTTGAATATAGGAGCAGGGAGGTCTTGCTGCAGTTGTACAGGGCCTTGGTGAGACCACACCTTGAGTATTGTGTGCAGTTTTGGTCTCCTAATCTGAGGAAGGACATTCTTGCTATTGAGGGAGTGCAGCGAAGATTCACCAGACTGATTCCCGGGATGGCAGGACTGACTTATGAAGAAAGACTGGATCGACTAGGCTTATATTCAATTGAATTTAGAAGAATGAGAGGGGATCTCATAGAAGCATATAAAATTCTGACGGGACTGCACAGGTTAGATGCAGGAAGAATGTTCCCGATGTTGGGGAAGTCCAGAACCAGGGGTCATGGTCTGAGGATAAGGGGTAAGCCATATAGGATCGAGATGAGGAGAAACTTTTTCACCCAGAGAATTGTGAACCTGTGGAATTCCCTACCACAGAAAGTTGTTGAGTCCAGTTTGTTGGATATATTCAAAAGGGAGTTAGATATGGCTCTTACGGATAAAGAGATCAGGGGGGTATGGAGAGAAGGCAGGAGTAGGGTACTGAAGTTGCATGATCAGTCATGATCATATTGAATAGTGGTGCCGAATGGCCTGCTCCTGCACCTACTTTCTATGTTTCTATGTTTCTTTCCGAGAGCCAGTGCAGACATGATGGGTAGAATGGCCTCCTCCTGTGCTGCATGATTGTATGATTGAATGCGAGAAATAAAGAACTCCCAGCTCTACTTCCTACTATTTTTGAACAGAGTAATGAGATCGTCAACTTTCATTTAAATAGGCAGATGGGCCTCAGTTTAATGTGCTTTCCACAGGGTGGCATCTTTGATGACACAGCATTCCCTCAGTTCCTCACTGGAGTGCCGGCCTAGATTATGGGTTTAAGTCCCGGTGTGGGGCTTGAATCCACAACTTCCTGACCCAAGGGGTGAGACTGCTACTAAATGAGCTGAGCCGAGCTGAGCTGACACTGGTAGTTGTAGAGTCGCGCCTTCAGTGTGCCGGAAGCAGCCTGCATCCTGCCTCCTTATCTCGGGAGCAGTGAATGGCATCAGGGATTGAAAAAGAAAAAAAAACTTTTTCTTCAAAAAAAAAAGGTGGGAGTATGTTATTAAAAACTTTTTAAAATGGATCATGACAGACACACAATTTTTGGTAAGTTAAGTCTTTTAATCCTTAACTTAAACGAATGGCTTCATGGACATTGCAGCTTTTAAATCAAAGTTTATCATTTTGCACCATAAAGCCAGTCCCTTACAGGGATTACATTCCATACATGATCCCTTCAGCTCGGTAACCCTTTCCTTGCTTAAAGCTTCCCACTGGTGTAAATAATGTCTTATTGGAAAAAAAAAGCTTCCTGTGAGTCCAAAGAATTAAGGTAGTTATTGTTAGTACTCTTTTAAAATCCATTTTGGATCACTTTGTTTTTAAGTTATTCTAGTAGCAATGAATGAGCACTATGAATGTTGTCATACCAAGAATCATTTGGCAATGCAGATTGATCTGCTAGTGCTCACAGTAAGTGCACACAAGGACTGACAGCAGGGAAGCTGTGCCCCTAAGCAGCATAGATCATAAACAGGGCCAGCTTCTGAGCACCCCGATTCTCTCACTTGCTCACACTGAGTGGTGCTCGCCACTCGGGGAACGCAATCATTGTATCATTTTTCATTGTTCCAGCATTCCCTATTCCACTTTTCCTACAATATAAATGGGAATCTTTTTTCATTGGGAGGAGGGGTAAGGAGGCTCCTTCATGTGGTTGCTACAAGTTAGCAATCCTGTAAAAAAGACAGAACATTTCTTATGCTAATTATTTTTTAAATCAAAATTATAGAAGAACTCTAAGAATAGATTTACAACTTGGCTCCAGTGATCAGGGAAAATCTACTTGCTATGCGTATGATGTCAGTATCACTGTGACCAGAGCAAATGGTTCCTTGAGATGTGTACTTATAGATTGCTTTCTATCAAATGTATTCTTACTTATTTTCCATTGCTGCTTGTGATTTCAAAACTCCAGCTCTAGTGGGGTGATGAGAGACGCAGTGGTAAGTTTTACAATGATTCTCGCATGAATAAAGTTCCTTTTTTGTGGCCAGAGAGCTCGTTTCTCATTTCTCCAAGGGGTTTCTTAATTGCTCCCTGAATGGTGTAGCTGATAATGGGTCAGAACCCCAGTATATCTAATCCCTCACTCAATCACCTCCTCCAGGCTTCATAGGTTGTCACCTGGTTATGATCAAACCACCCAGGCAGACAAGCTGATTCCTCCCACCACTTTGCAGTAATTGAATGTTTGCCTGAGTGTTTAACTACTAAGATACATACTTTTCAGGGTGCAATCCGTTTCACTGGAGTGTAGCACATTTCTAGTGGAAATTTCACTTTGCCTCCCACTGCAAGTTATTTAAAATATTAATTCATTCATAGGATGTGGGCGTTGGTGGCATAGCCAGCATTTACTGAACATGCCTAATTGCCCTTGAGAAGGTGGTGGTGAGCCGTCTTATACAACTGAGTGGCTTCCTAGGCCATTTCAGAGGGCAGTTATGAGTAAACCACATTTCTGTGGGTCTGAAGTCACATATAGGCCAGACCAGGTGAGGTCAGCAGATTCCTTCCCTAAAGGACAGAAATTAACCAGATGGGTATTTACAGCAATCCAGTAGTTTTATGGTCACCATTACTGATACTAGGATTTTATTCCAGATTTTTTTAATGAACTGAATTTAAATTCCCCAGCTGCTATCATGGGATTGGAACTCATGTCTCTGCATCACCACTATGCTGCACTGAATGTTTCATATTGTCTCCATCAAGTTACACCCTCCCCTATAAAGCTGTTTTCTAACAATGGTTTCAGATTTCAATCCTGATGCTTCTGTATAAACATTGTTATGTATGCAATACTTGCCACCAGAGGGCACAACTGTTAGAGTCCTAATGGTCACCTGCACACACATGCAGGGCCAGTAAAAAAGGTTGGCTGCCATGTTGTTTAGGCATTCTGGAGTTGCAATAAAGAAAACTAAGGTCACATTAAGTTTAGTTCACAGTACTCAGCCTCATGGAGTTCTTGTATACATAATAATTGGTGATGAGTAACAGAATACGAACCTTCACACAACCATGGCTGCCGTTGGAATATTAGCGAGATTTGTAGAGGGTGATAATCGGGAAGCCTTCGTCGAGCGTCTCGACCAGTACTTTGTGGCCAACGAGCTGGAAGGAGACACTAATGCGGTCAAGCGCAGGACGGTTCTCCTCACCGTCTGTGGGCCTAAAATATACGGCCTCATCATGAATTTGCTCGCACCGACAAAACCAACAGAGAAGGAATATACTGAGTTGTGCACGCTGGTTCAGGACCAGCTCAAGCTAAAGGAGAGTATCCTCATGGCCAGGTATCGTTTTTACACGCCCCATCACTCCGGGGGTCAGGATGTGGCAGATTATGTCGCCGACCTGAGACGCCTCGCGGGACCTTGCAATTTTAGAGCTGCGTTGGGGGAAATGCTGCGAGACTTTTTCTTGCTGGGCATCAACCACGAGGTCATTCTTCGAAAGCTGGTGGCTGCCGAAACCCTAGACCTGAGCAGGGCCATCGCGATCGCCCAGGTGTGCATGGCCACGGACGATAACACTAAACAGATATCTTCTCAACATCGAAGCTCACCGGCAAGTACTGTGCATAAAATGGCATCGCTAGCTGGCCGAACTACATATGGCAAGGCCTATATATCTGCGGCTGCAAGACCTGTGATGACTCAGAGTCCGCCATCGGGGGTGAATGTGAATCCATTAGCACCGAGTTGGTGCTGCGAGGGTAATCATCCGGCTCATCAATGTCGATTCAAGCACTATGTGTGCAAAGGCTGCGCAACAATGGGGCATCTTCAGCAAATGTGCAAACGTGTTGCGACACACCACATGGCAGAGGATAATTGATCCGGCGCAGATTACACAGCACAGGCAACTCAACCCGAGGAGGAAGTGTATGGGGTACATACCTTCACCATCAAGAACCCTCTTATAGTGCTGAAAGTCAAATTAAATGGAGTTCCAGTATCCATGGAGTTGGACACGGGTGCGAGTCAGTCAATAATGAGCCAGAAGGCTTTCGAGAAACTGTGGGGCAATAAGGCACAAAGGTCAAAACTGAGCCCGATTAATGCAAAGCTGCGTACCTACACCAAAGAGCTCATATCAGTCATTGGAAGTGCGGCAGTGAAGGGATCGTATGATGGAGCTGTGCATGACCTATCATTGTGGATTGTTCCAGGCAATGGCCCAACACTGTTCGGCAGAAGCTGGCTAGAAAAGATTAGATGGAATTGGAACAACATCAGAGCACTATCTTCAGTGGATGACGCTGCGTGTGCTCAAGTGCAGAGCAAGTTTCCCTCGCTATTCGAACCAGGCATCGGCAACTTCACAGGCGACAAGGTACAGATCCATCTAGGCCCCGATGCATGGCCCATCCATCACAAGGCTCGGGCGGTTCTGTACGTGATGAGGGAGAAAGTCAAGATCGATCTGGACAGACTCCAAGGCGAAGGAATCATATCACCAGTCGAGTTCAACGAGTGGGCCAGTCCTATTGTTCCGGTGTTGAAAAGCGATGGCACCGTCAGAATTAGCGGATACTACAAGGTAACAATTAACCGAGTCTCACTACAGGACCAGTACCTGTTGCCCAAGGCAGATGACTTGATCGCAACGTTAGCGGGGGGAAGTCGTTCACCAAGTTGGACCTAACCTCCGCCTACATGACAGGAGCTGGCTGAACTTTCGAAAAGACTGACGTCCATCAACACACACAAAGGGCTGTTTATATACCACAGGTGCCCTTTCGGGATTCACTCGGCTGCAGCCATTTTCCAGTGAAACATGGAGAGTTTGCTGAAATCTGTTCTGCGCACCGTTGTGTTTCAAGATGACATCCTGATCACCGGTCGTGACACCATCGAACACCTACACAACTTGGAAGAGGTTCTAAGTCTCTAGACAGAGTGGGATTCAGGCTGAAACGCTCCATGTGTTTTCCTGGCACCAGAGGTCGAATTTTTGGGGTGAAAGATTGCAGCAGATGGCATCAGGCCCACAGACTCAAAGACAGAGGCCATCAAGAATGCACCCAGACCACAGAATGTGATGGAGCTGCGTTCGTTCCTGGGACTCCTCAACTATTTTGGTAACTTTCTACCCGGGTTGAGCACGTTGTTAAAGCCTTTGCACATGTTGCTACATAGAAACATAGAAAATAGGTGCAGGAGTAGTCCATTCGGCCCTTCGAGCCTGCACCACCATTCAATAAGATCATGGTTGATCATTCACCTCAGTACCCCTTTCCTACTTAAGGGTGATGACTGGGCTTGGGGTAAATCTCAAGACACAGCCTTTGAGAAGGCCAGGAAACTGCTATGTTCAAATAAATTACTTGTACACAATGACCCATGTAAACGTTTAGTGCTAGCTTGTGATGCCTCATCGTATGGAGTCGGCTGTGTGTTACAGCAAGCCAATGTATCGGGCAACCTCCAACCGGTTGCATAAGCATCTAGAAGTCTGTCTAAGGCTGAGAGAGCCTATATATGGTCGAGAAAGAGGTGTTAGCATGTGTATATGGGGTTAAGAAAATGCACCAATACCTATTTGGACTTCGGTTTGAGCTTGAAATTGACCACAAGACGCTCATTTCACTGTTTTCAGAGAGCAAAGGTATAAACACCAATGCTTTGTCCCGCATCCAAAGATGGGCACGAACATTATCCGCTTATGACTACGTTATCCGCCACAGACCAGGCATTGAAAACTGTGCCGATGCTCTCAGCCGGCTACCATTACCCACCACTGGGATTGAAATGGTGCAGCCCACAGACCTGCTACTGGTCATGGATGCTTTTGAGAGCGAGGGGTCACCCGTCATGGCTGGACCAGCCAGGATCCTGTGCTATCATTAGTAAAGATTTGCGTCCTAAATGGGAACTGGTCGGTCGTTCCCAGGGAAATGCAAGATGAAATTAAGCCATTTCACCGACGCAAAGCTGAAATGTCCATCCAGTCGGATTGTCTCTTATGGGGTAATCGCATGGTTTTGCAAAAAAAAAGGCAGGGAAACGTTTATACGCGACCTACACAGTACCCACCCAGGCATTGTCATGATGAAGGCAATTGCCAAGTCGCATGTTTGGTGGCCCGGCATTGACTCGGACTTGGAATCATGTGTGCATCAGTTCAACACTTGCTCGCAACTGAGCAATGCACCAAGGGAGGCTCCATTGAGTCTGTGGTCATGGCCCTCCAAACCGTGGTCCAGGATCCACGTAGATTTTGCAAGCCCCTTTCAAGGAAAGATGTTTTTAGTAGTAGTGGACACTTACTCCAAATGGCTGGAATGCGTAATGATGTCATCCAGCACATCCACAGCCACCATTGAAAGCCTCCGGGTCATGTTCGCTGCCCATGGCTTGCACGACGTTCTTGTCAGCGACAACAGACCGTGTTTCACCAGCTCTGAATTCTACGAGTTTATGACCCACAATGGCATCAAGCATGTCAGGTCTGCTCCATTTAAGCCCGCGTCTAATGGACAAGCGGAGCGGGCAATCCAAACAATTAAGCAGAGCATGAAACATGTGACGAACGGCTCCCTGCAGATCCGCTTGTCTCGCATTCTGCTCAGTTATTGGACGCGACCCCACTCACTCACTGGGGTTCCCCCTGCAGAATTGTTAATGAAGAGAGCCCTCAAAACCAGGCTCTCCCGAGTCCACCCGGATCTTAATGATCATGTGGAAACCCGGTGACACCAGCAGAACATGTACCACGATCGTGCGGCTGTTTCATGTGACATTGATGTTAACGACCCTGTGTTTGTCCTGAATTACGGTCATAGTCCCAAGTGGGTTGCTGGCACTGTTTTGGCCAAGAAAGGGAATAGGGTGTTTATAATCAAACTGTTGAATGGCCAAATGTGCAGAAAGCCTTTAGATCAGACCAAATTACGATTTACTGACAACCAGGAACGACTTGAAGAGGACATCATCATGGACGATCCATCAACACACACCCAACCAGCAATCGACCTGGCTGTCAATCATGAGGATGAACCCACTGTTCCTGACAGTCCGGTCAGACCAGCCACGGTGCAGTGCAGCAATGGTCCGACCAACTCACACACGCCAGGGTTTGAACTTAGACTATCAACCAGGGAGCGAAGGGCTCCGGATCGCCTCAACTTATAAATAATTTGTACTGAAGATATTGGGGGGTGGAATGATGTTATATATGCAACTATTTAATACTTGCCACCAGAGGACGCGACTGTTGGAGTCAGAATGGTCACCTGTACATACGTGCAGGGCCAGTATAACAGGTTGGCTGCCATGTTGTTTAGGCTCTGGAGTTGTAATAGAGAAGACTAAGGTCACACTAAGTTTAGCTCACAGTATTCAGCTTTGTGGAGTTCTTGTATACATAATGCATTATGCTATGAATTCTTCATTACAACAACATCATCATCATACGCAGTTCTTCGTATCATAGAAACATAGAAACATAGAAAATAGGTGCAGGAATAGGCCATTCGGTCCTTCGAGCCTGCACCACCATTCAATAAAATCATGGCTGATCATTCCTTCTGTACCCCTTTCCTGCTTTCTCTCCATACCCTTTGATCCCTTTAGCCGTAAGGGCCATGTCTAACTCCCTCTTGAATATATCCAATGAACTGGCATCAACAACTCTCTGCGGCAGGGAATTCCACAGCTTAACAACTCTCTGAGTGAAGAGGTTTCTCCTCATCTCAGTCCTAAACGGCCGACCCTTATCCTAAGACTGTGTCCCCTGGTTCTGGACTTCCCCAACATCGGGAACATTCTTCCCGCATCTAGCCTGTCCAGTCCAGTCAGAATCTTATATGTTTCTATGAGATCCCCTCTCATCCTTCTAAACTCCAGTGAATAACGGCCCAGTGATCCAATCTCTCCTCATATGTCAGTCCAGCCATCCCTGGAATCAGTCTGGTGAACCTTCGCCACACTCCCTCAATAGCAAGAACGTCCTTCCTCAGATTAGGAGACCAAAACTGAACATAATATCCAAGGTGGGGCCTCACCTAGGCCCTGTACAACTGCAGCAAGACTTCCCTGTTCCTATACTCAAATCCCCTAGCTATGAAGGCCAACATACCATTTGCCTTCTTCACCACCTGCTGTAACTGCATGCCAACTTTCAATAACTGATGAACTATGACATCCAGGTCTCGCTACACCTCCCCTTTTCCTAATCTGCCACCATTCAGATAATATTCTGCTTTCGTGTTTTTGCCCCCAAAGTGGATAACCTCACATTTATCCACATTATGTTGCATCTGCCATGTATTTGCCCACTCGCCTAACCTGTCCAAGTCACCCTGCAGCCTCTTAGTGTCCTCCTCACAGCTCACACTGCCACCAAATTTAGTGGCATCTGCAAACTTGGAGATATTACACTCAATTCCCTCATCTAAATCATTAATATATATTGTAAATAGCTGGGGTCCCAGCACTGAGCCCTGTGGCACTCCACTAGTCACTGCCTGCCATTCTGAAAAGGACCCGTGAATCCCGACTCTCTGCTTCCTGTCTGCCAACCAGTTCTCTATCCACATCAGTACATTACCCCCAATACCATGTGCTTTGATTTTGCACACCAATCTCCTGTGTGGGACCTTGTCAAAAGCCTTTTGAAAGTCCAAATACACCACATCCACTGGTTCTCCCTTGTCCACTCTACTAGTTACATCCTCAAAAAATTCCAGAAGATTTGTCAAGCATGATTTCCCTTTCATAAATCCATGCTGACTTGGACCAATCCTATCACTGCTCTCCAAATGCGCTGCTATTTCATCCTTAATGATTGATTCCAACATTTTCCCCACTATCGATGTCAGGCTAACTGATCTATAATTACCCATTTTCTCTCTCCCTCCTTTTTTAAAAAGTGGTGTTACATTAGCAACCCTCCAGTCCATAGGAACTGATCCAGAGTCGATAGACTGTTAGAAAATTATCACCAAAGCATCCACTATTTCTAGGGCCACTTCCTTAAGTACTCTGGGATATAGACTATCAGGCCCTGGGGATTTATCCGCCTTCAATCCCATCAATTTTCCAAACACAATTTCCCGCCTAATAAGGATATCTTTCAGTTCCTCCTCGGTCCCCTATTATATCCGGAAGGTTATTTGTGTCTTCCTTTGTGAAGACAGAACCAAAGTATGTCTTCAATTGGTCTGCCATTTCTTTTTCCCCATTATAAATTCACCCAAATCCGACTGCAAGGGACCTATGTTTGTCTTCACTAATCTTTTTCTCTTCACATATCTATTGAAGCTTTTGCAGTCAGTTTTTATGTTTCCGGCAAGCTTCCTCTCGTACTCTATTTTCCCCCTCTTAATTAAACCCTTTGTCCTCCTCTGCTGAATTCTAAAGTTCCCCCAGTCCTCCGGTTTGCTGCTCTTTCTAGTTAAATTGTATGCCTCTTCCTTGGAATTAATACTATCCTTAATTTCCTTTCTTAGCCACAGTTGAGCCACCTTCCCCATTTTATTTTTACTCCAGACAGGGATGTACAACTGCTGAAGTTCGTCCATATGATCTTTAAAGGTTTGCCATTGCCTATCCACCGTCAACCCTTTAAGTATCATTTGCTAGTCTAATCTAGCCAATTCGCGTCTCATATCATCAAAGTTACCTTTCCTTAAGTTCAGGACCCTAGTTTCTGAATTAACTTTGTCACTCTCCAGCTTAATATGAAATTCTACCATATTATGGTCACTCTTCCCCAAGGGGCCTCGCACAACAAGATTGCTAATTAGTCCCTTCTCATTACACATCACCCAGTCCAGGATGGCCAGCTCTCTGGTTGGTTCCTTGACATATTGGTCTGGAAAATCATCCCTAATATACTCCAGGAAATCCTCCTCCACTGCACTGTTACCAGTTTGGTTAGCCCAATCAATATGTCGATTAAAGTCGCCCATGATTACTGCTGTACCTTTATTGCACACATCCATTATTTCTTGTTTGATGCTGTCCCCAACCTCACTACTACTGTTTGCTCATCTGTACATAACTCCCACTAGTGTTTTCTGCCCTTTGGTATTCCGTAGCTCCACCCATACCGCATCATCCAAGCTAATGTCCTTCCTTACAATTGCATTAATTTCCTCTTTAACCAGCAATGCCACCCTACCTCCTTTTCATTTCTGTCTGTCCTTCCTAAATGCTGAATACCCTTGTATGTTGAGTTCCCAGCCTTGGTTACCCTGGAGCCATGTCTCCGTGATGCCAATCACATCGTATCCGTTAACTGCTATCTGCGCAGTTAATTCATCCACCTTATTTCGAATACTCCTCACATTGAGGCACAGAGCCTTCAGGCTTGTCTTTTAAACAAACTTTAACCCTTTAGAATTTTGCTGTAAATTGGCCCTTTTTGTTTTTTGCCTTGGATTTCTCTGCCCTCCACTTTTACTATTCTCCTTTCTAGCTTTTGCTTCTGTCTCCATTTTATTTCCCTCTGTCTCCCTGCATAGGTTCCCATCCCCCTGCCATATTAGTTTAACTCCTCCCAACTGCACTAGCAAACACTCCCCCTAGGGCATTGGTTCCGGTCTTGCCCAGGTGCAGACCGTCTGGTTTGTACTGGTCCCACCTCCCCAGAACCGGTTCCAATGTCCCAGGAATTTGAATCCCTCCCTTCTGCACCACTCCCCAAGCCACGTATTCTTCTGAGCTATCCTGTGATTCCTACTCTGACTAGCATGTGGCACTGGTAGCAATCCTGAGATTACTACCTTTGAGGTCCTGCTTTTTAATTTAACTCCTAGCTCCCTAAATTCATCTCGTAGGACCTCATCCCGTTTTTTACCTATATCGTTGGTACCTATATGTACCTCGACAACTGGCTGTTCACCCTCCATTTTCAGAATGTCCTGCACCCGCTCCGAGACATCCTTGACCCTTGAACCAGGGAGGCAACATACCATCCTGGAGTCTCGGTTGCTGCCGCAGAAACGCCTATCTATTCCCCTTACAATTGAATCTCCTATCACTATAGCTCTCCCACTCTTTTTTCTGCCCTCCTGTGCAGCAGAGCCACCCATGGTGCCATGAATTTGGCTGCTGCTGCCCTCCCCTGATGAGTCATCCTCTGCAACAGTACTCAAAGCGGTGTATCTGTTTTGCAGGGGGATGACCGCAAGGGACCCCTGCATAACCTTCCTTGAACTGCTCTTCCTGTTGGTCTTCCATTCCCTATCTGGCTGTGTACCCTTCTCCTGCGATAAGACCAACTCACTTAACGTGCTAATCATGTCATTCTCAGCATCGTGGATGCTCCAGAGTGAATCCACCCGCAGCTCCAGGAGTTGCAGGCAGATGCACTTCACGCACACGTAGTTGTCAGGGACACCGGAGGCTTCCCACATAGTACAGGAGGAGCATAACACGTGTCCGAGCTGGCCTGCCATTGACTTAACCCTTAGATAAATTTAATCTGGCAACAACAAGGCTAAAGGTTATTTTATCGAGAATTACTTCCTTCCATGTCAAAAAGGGATGAGTTCACAGGTGTTTCAATGAAGGAACTAATAATCCAGATCCAGAACTACATCCTGAAGGGTGGAAGATGCATGTGCGTGGATGTTTTTAACATGTGGTGGCCGTTGCACACCAGCCACCACAAGGGCTTGACAGAGCTAAGTCTTGGTCCAGTGGCAAGGATTAACCAAGACGACTGGAGACCAGCTCTGCTGCATGGACCTAGTGCACACACTTATTGCAGTATGGGCTGGCCCATGCTGCCCCAGGGCCCTCGCCTCTTCTGGGCCCCATACTCATGTCTCTCCTGGGCCCCGATCACATCGCTGGACAATCACTTGCCGCACCTGTGTCCCAACCTCGCCACTCCTGCTGTAGCTGCCTATGCTCCAATCACTGACCTGGACCTTGGTGACGTCCAATCCAGTCACCCTCTTCACAGCCATCACTGTCCAGCACGCGCTGTGCCTTGAAGTGATATGCTCCTTTGAAACATTATAATAGTGACTACATTCCAAAAGTACTTCATTGGCTGTAAAGCGCTTTGAGGTGTTCGGTGATTGTGAAAGGCACTATATAAATGTAAGTTTTTCTTTCCTTTTCATTCTTCCCATCATCATTTGGTGATGAGCTTCAGGAAAAATATTGGGATAGAAATCGAGATCGCTAAAAGCCTGTCAGTACCACCACCATAGGCCGGAGTTAATGGCCGCCAAAATTGATGGCACTGGCAGGACTGAGATATTGGCACTGTTTGCTAATTAACATTAGCCAAGTGATAAATTCACCGTGCAAGGCTATTGTTTGGGCAGTAGTCCCGGCAGGAGGTGCCAATGTAGCATGGCCATAGCGTCATTGCAGCAAGAACAACTTACTCTGAAAGCAAGGTTGCCATTTCAGAAAGCATTTCAGTCTCTTAAAGGGGAACTGCCTTCAGAAATGAAAAAATAAAAATCATGTCAAAATAGGCACTTTTTAACCCTTACAGTTCAACTGCCTTCTGAAAAAAAATCTAAAATAATTCCCAAATGGGAAGCTTCAGCTTTGAAAGCTCAATTGCCTTCTGCATCTAAGTAAATGGGAAAAGTACTTCAGCGCTAGCACAATAGCTCAGAAAGCCATAAAAGATCACCCAGGGCCTCGCACACAGCACTCCAGCGTTGTGCAGGGGATCAACACTGCAAGAGATGCCCGCTATCCATAGGGGCCAGGAGACCTCCAGAAAGAAAGATGTGCGACCAGATCACCAAGGCCGTCACTGCCAGCAGTGTCATCCGCATCACCTGACTCCAGTGCCCAAAGAAGCTTCATGACCTCAGACCATTGGTCAAGGTCAGTGAATGCATCTTCAAAAGCTGTCTCTGACCAACTCCATCACTAGCCTCACATTGCTCAATGCACGACTCCCTCCCCAACCCACAATCATTCACTGACCAACAATCTGCACCAATCATGAGGCACACTTCCCATTCCTAGCTTCCCCTCACTCCCTTTGAGGAGACGATGCTGGCCATTCTTGGTAGGGGCATGGCTGAGCCGTTGGCCAGCGATGGGGCTGAAAGGTTACAAGATGCCGGTATCCTCATATGTTTCCTGCTTCTCCCATGCCTCTCTTGCTTTCACAACCTCCCCTCACCACAACTCAACCCTTGTGCCTTCTTCATTTCACACACCCAAGAAATGCAGCCTGCCCAGCCAATGGTAGATCAAGAAGAGGGAGAGGAGAGTGAGGAAGAAGAAACACCATCGGTCAATTTCCCATTCCCAGCCACCAGCTCCTAGAGGTTGTCCTGCAAGGCCATCTGCACTGCCTTCAGCAGCCTTCCACCAGCCATGCTGCAGCCACTGGGGTAGCACTGCATGACATCAGTAGATTAGGCAAAGCCACACGCAAGACAGTCACTAAGTTAATGCACAGGGGTGATGAGTTGATTTCTTGTTGTCATATTGGATGCATATATGGATAAAGTTGGATTGGAAAGTTTGCTTTGTGGTGGCTTTTATTTCAGCCAAGAGGACGCTGTAATGGTCAGTAACAGAGGGAAAGTAAGGTATGGGACTAATGTTGAAAGGTGAATTGGGATTGTGTTCACTGGTACTGCAGGTGGATGATTTCATCCCAGATATCCGGCCAGAAAGGAGCTGTCTGGGTTGCACCCTTCAGCTTCCTCGTTTTCTGCATCTTCCTCTTCTGCTTCCTCCTCTTCTGCATCTTCCACTTCCCTCTGCGAGCAAATGCTGGAAATCTGAAGTAAAAACAGAGAATGCTGGAAATACACAGCAGATCAGGAAGCATCTTGACCTGAGACGTGAACTCTGTTTCTCTCTCCACAGATGCTTCCTGACCAGTTGAGTATTTTCAGCATGTTCTGTCTTCTCAGAGGCCTTTACCATCCGAGGCCTCACAAGCATCCAGCAGCTTTAAAAACTTTTCACCAAGCCACTACTTCAATAAAATATAAAAATCCAGTCAAAAAGTCTAAATGCAAACTTACCTGAAAGATGCGCATGTCCCATTAAGAAGCGCTGGCAGAATCTCTGTCAGTCTTCTGTATGCTCACTTTTCAGAGTGAGCTTAGGACCCGGTGTTGAACTCAGCGCTAAGGTCGAAATTTGCAGGGCAAGGTGTTAAGTCGGCATTGCAGGCCAACTGACATCATGCTCTCTTCATTTGCATCTCCAGGGCCAGCGCTGCTATTTGCAGTACTATGGCCCTCACCAAAATGGCGGCCGCCGAGTCCCCGCCAGAGAAGGGCATTAGCGTGGCAACCGCCATTTTTTACCAGGATTGCAGCGGTAATTTGTAGCATTAGTAGCCCAATTTCTGGCTCATATAATTTCATGCGCACCAATGGAGTTATGCTCCTTAACCCTTGAGTAGGCAGGTTTCCAGTTCAATCCCTCATTTCCACCCACTCATTCACTGTGGCTAAATAAGGCAAAATCAATGTTTATTGCAGTAAGGGATTTTTATTTCTGTTGTGGAAATCATATTCCAAGTACTCTGAAAATGAACCTTGCATGCTTTACATTGATGGCCAGTATTGCACCATTCGCCCAGTTTGCCATTCTGTTTTATTTTCATATAATGGCTTACTGAAGCTTGCCATTGAAGTTCATTGCACTAATGGTGTGTGACATGCGTGTTTTATTCAGCCAAGGAAGGGTAAAACTAATAATGAGGCTAATCAAGGAAATCCAGGCTCACAAATTGTAAAATTACAAGCAACAACTTCGGCAAGGTCAGTGCCGCGATGAACTGAGTGATAACTCCATTCTGAGTAAGCACCACATGAAAGAAAGCCATAAATTAGACCAAACATCCAGGATCATTTTCCTTCTCAGTAATCAGCGGTCTTTATCATATCTGAATTGAAGCTGCTGAAGAGAATCAGGTGAGTGCTCTGTGATTCTGCAGAGAAAACCTGTATCAAAGCTGTAAGATATGATTCGACTGACATTTTCTAAAGAAAACTAAGGGAGTTAGAAGAAAAAAAGCATTCAAAAGGATGAGGACGACAAGCTCTAGATATTATCTGCAGTGCTTGCTTAAGCATCTCTGAAGAGGCTTATTACCAAGTAACATAAGAAAAAAAGTATGTTTGCGTATATAGGAGAAGAATGCGTGAGTGTGCATCTACCATAACACCCCTGTCATTTCAGGGTTGTCACTCAGTGTTCAGACCTTTACAGCAGAGAAGAGTTACATAAAATCAGGTGCTAAACTTTGACTTGTCACTCATCAATTCCAATTATATCATAAATGTCACAAAATACAACAGTGAATATCACTATTTTTAATTAAAGTATGTGTCTGTTGCTATACCACAACTATTTTGAAACTGAATGATATTTGCATTAACCGGAGATTTTATCTTAAGTTCTAATAATGGTATTAAATAAAAGTCGGCTGAGGTGATTATCTGGCAGAACCACTGCAGTAATATATTGAACTGTAGCTGACCTTAAAGGTACAATTACACTCTTTCTGAATAGAGCACTGGGATCTTTAATCTGCACCTGAACAGACTGATAGGCCTCAGCGAAAGGTATTTTTCTCGAGGCGGCATCTCTGACGATGCCACACATCCTCAGTGCTGGACTGGAGTGCGCACTTGAATTTCTGCATGAATTCTCCCGATAATTTGTGGATATTTCACTGTTACAATGGACAATCAGGAGAACCCAGCAGGAATTCAACCCCCCTTGTGCTTAAATCCTGGTGTGGGGCTTGAAACCACGGCTTCCTGACCCGAGGGGTGAGAGTGCTGGGCTATCACCGGTGTTTGTAGAGCAACAATTTACGGCAGGCTAGGAGCAGGCTGCTTCCTGTCTGTTTATCTAGGGAGCGGTGAATGGCATCAGAGTGTGCATGAGCCTGGTAGTGGGAGACACACTCGGAGAGTTCAGGAATGTGGATCTTAACGGCAGATTGACTGCCTGGCCGGCGGGTGGGAGCGAAAATTTGGGGACAGGAGGCTGCACTCGTGGGGACGGACCCCGGCAGTCAGTGGGAGGAGGGGTCGAGAGGGCGATCAGAGATCGGGATAATTCTGACACTGGGGCCTTGAGAGCAATTGGAGATCAGGGGTCTATCGGGGCTGGGGTCCTTCTGGTCCACAAGGAGTTCGAATCAAGGTGATTTTTATAGACTAGGGGCTGGATTTTCATTCTTCTGCCTCCCCTGTTAGCACCCCAGAGGGGCGGAATTGGCAGCAGTAAGCACTTCTGGGCGGGCGTCCAGCTTCTAATGCCCCGCCGGGACATTCGGTGCCGCCATCGACAGGGCATTACCGCCCTGAAGAGGCGAGCTGGTGTACAATGTCCCTGGTTGCGACACCGACTCAATATTTGGTTGGCGTCTGATCCATCGCACTGCCTGTGGAAGTTGGCATTCCAAGATGTACCTGCCGCAGTGATTTATGTTGTGGTGGTGTGAGTGATGTCATGTATCCTACATGGCTACTGTTGGTACTATCACAAGGTGTGCCACCAGAGGGCACAGCAGTGGGAGACTCGTAGGTTACCTGTACAGATGTGTCTGGCCTAGTATAAAAGGCAGGCCACCAGGTGTGATCCTCACTCTGGAGTTAATTAATAAAGGACTAAGGTCACTACAGTTCAAGTACAACACACTGCCTCATGGAGTCATTGTTAGAGCATCTAAGGACACAACAACTGGCGACGAGATTCCGAACTTTCATGTGGAAATGACTACCCTTGTTACGTTGCAGCAGTTCGCCATTGGTGATGATTGGGACGCCTTTGTGAACATTTTTTTTACAGCAAACGACCTGGCAGGAGATGACCCAGCCGCACTGGCTGATAAGCGCCGCGCTATCCTGCTAACCAGTTGTGGGCCCAACCTCTGTGGCCTCGTCAGGGACTTGCTGGCACCAGCGAAGACAATGACCAAGTCGTACAAGGAGCTCATAACCCTGATCCAGGAGCAACTCAAGACCAAGGAGAGCATCGTCACAGCCAGACACCGGTTCTATACCCACTGACGGCCCGAAGGCCAGGAAGTCGCGAAGTATGCCGTAGACTTCAGGAGGCTGGCGGCACCGTGCGAGTTTGGCACCCACCTCAACGAAGCGCTGCGGGACATTTTTGTCATTGGAATTGGCCTTGAGGGCCTTCTTCACAAACTACTGTTGGTGGATACCACAGTCACACTGCAGAAGGCCATCCCTGTGAGCCAGTCATTCATGACCTCGACCTGCGACCCTAACCCTCAGGAATCAAACCCGGCACGTACTGTGCACAGAGTGGCACCGTTGAGGAGCTGGACTGTAGAGCGCGAATCCTCTCAGGGACGAGAGAACAGGCCCCCGAGTCCCTTAACTCAGAGTCCGCCGAGGGGGGCTAATCGAGTAGCATCAGTGCCGTTTTAAAGACTATGTTTGCAAAGGCTGCAGCACAAAGGGCCACCCCCAGTGAATGCGTAAGAGAAATAGGACTCACTGTGTCAATGAGGAGACCACAGATGGACATGAATCCAGCGTGAATTATGAATCGATAGGCAGAGAGGCAGCCCAGTCCCACGGGGAGGTACATAGCATGTTTACCTGCACCACCGAGTGCTCCCCGCTGAAAATGGAAGTCGAGATAGAGGAAAGTCCAGTCTTCATGGAAGTGGACACGGGGGCGAGCCAGTCAGTGATGAATCAAGGAGCCTTTGAGAGGCTATGGGACAATCCGGCTGAATGACCTGAATTGACCCCGGTTCAGGCAAAGCTGCACACCTACACCAATGAAATCATTCCAGTCATTGGCAGTGTGAATGTAAAGGTACTCCATGATGGCACGGTGCACAAGTTACCTCTGTGGATTGTTGCAGGTGATGGACCAACGCTGCTCGGCAGAAGGTGGATGGAGAAGATCCATTGGAAGTGAGAAGACTTCACCCCTCCAGCGATTGAAGCCCTCTGCGCTCAGAGGCAAAGCAAGCCCTCAACCTGAGGGTGGACCCAGCACCAGAGAGCAGACCAGCACGGCACCTGAGACACAGACCGCGCAGCACAACTGCATGGAGATGATCCAGCTGAGACCACCCAAACGGACCTTCCAGGTTCCAGTGGCAGGTCTCCGGAGGGAAAAATCGGATCCAGCAGTGACTTTCCAACTGCGGAGGCAGAACCCGAGGAGAAGAGAATCGCCGCAGTTGACATTGTGGACGAAGAAAAGATGGCACCCAAACCACGAGGTGAGGCGCTGAAGACAAAGATGGCCGCGGCCAGACCACAAGGTGCAGCACGGATGGAGCAACACGTGGTACCAAATGGAGAAGCGGATTGGGGTAAAGAAAGCCAGGCTCTCTTAAAGGAGGCCTGCCACCCACTACAATTAAAGGGACAGTTCCACACACTTAAGCAATGTAACAAGAATTGTAAGTTAGAGACTAAAGGTGTAACGGATTATGTAAAGCGTGTAACTGACCATGTAAAATGTATAACTGTTAATCGGAATTGTATACATGCAACCGGCGAAGAAAAGTTGCGCGATTATGTACAATGTGTAATTGATGATTTGAACTGTGCATATGCAACCAGCCAGGAAACATCGCGTGATCGTGATCGGACCCCTAAAGTGTCCATCATAAGTAAGGAAAAGCTGTGCGATGCAGGATTCCCATTGCACGCAGCCAATACATCGGGTGCACACAGGTCCAGCAGGCTAACCAATGCTGCAGCTTGCGTCCCGGGGACCAGAGTCATGACCCATGAAATGTGGCCACAAGCAGCCAACACACACGAGCTGCGAGACAAGCAACCTCAGCAGGGCAATGGCAATGGTAGTGATACCATGCCCTGGGTCGGCTCCATCTCTCAGGCAACCGATGGCTCCAACAGCCACGAGCCTGAAGGAGCAGACTGCCCCAAGGCCATACACCTAGATGTAGAGTCACCCGCCACTGTTCGCCCAGAGGAAACAAGCACCAGCCAGGATTTCAAACCAAGCAACGCTCAGGCCAGCGAGTCAGCAGTTCCGTGTGCACTGCTAGACGACAGCTCCTCAGGGAGCAGCTGGGACCCAGGGCATAAAGGAAGGACGGAGGGGGGGGTCACAGACATCTGTGAACCTGCCTGACGCTAGGGACCACGGCAACAGTCCCGAGAGCAAGCTACGTGAGCCAACCGGCTCCTCACTGCCAGCACCGGGCACTGAGCCACCACCAGACTGCAGGGACACCACCCAGCAGCTCCGGAACTAGCTCGTCCTCACGCACCGGTCAACGCATCGACAAGGCATCTAACGCTCTTGTCGCACCACAGAACCACAAAAAAAACAACAAAACCCACTTACCTGAACTTGAATGTACATGAATATTAGGAGCCCCCACCACACCAATATGGGAAGGGGTGGGGAGAATAGAGTGGTCAGGAACACACACACACAAACAGCAACCACCAGCACGCTACTGCAACCACTACCCACCCAAGGATGAGCTGGCCTGCCAGAGGTCTACCAGACAAAACCCATATAGAGCTAAGCCCAGAGCACAGTTAATGCAGGGGCGATTTGCACTGAGGGTTCAGGGGGGAGTGATGTCATGTATCCTACATGGCTACTATTGGTACTATCACAAGGTGTGCTACCAGAGGGCACAGCAGTGGGAGACTCGTAGGTTAGCTGTACAGGTGTACCTAGCCTAGTATAAAAGGCAGGCCACCAGGTGTGATCCTCACTCTGGGGTTAACTAATAAAGGACTAAGGTCACTACAGTTCAAGTACAAGACACTGCCTCGTGGAGCCATTGTTAGAGCATCTAAGGACACTAACAAATAATGTATTGGGAATGTTTTTGGGTTCATTTTCAGATTTTTCTTTTCACGGAAGCCTCTTAGAGGACGCTCTGAGGCCAGCTGTTTAGCTCGGGATTTTCAATTGCTCAACCAGCCTAGCATCCTAAAAGAGGTGTGCACCCTTAGCAATCTGCCCCACACTCAGGGCCCAGCTGGTGAATTTTGCGGCTGGAGACGCAAATCATTTCCCGGCACAAAATATACCGCCCCGCCCGGGTTAATGCCAGAACAGAGGCACAACTGAATTTCTCCCCCCAGGGATTGAAATCCATGGCTTGCTTTAGCCCATTGGCTGCTCCTGCCATGACTCTGCTGCTGGGCTGCAGCCAGTGTGCGGCTCCTCCTAACTCCAGGTTAATATTATGTTCTGGCGCAGATAATGACATCGGGCTGTAGCCCCTACCTGCATTTAACGGGAGCCTCGCTGAAGGCATGATTCTCCATGGTAAACATCATACCATCCTGGACGGAGCTGGGAGATAGATGGAGCACTAGTCACCACAATCTTTCCAGTACAAAAAAACCCTTTGCTATTTGCCCTCTGCCTTTATCCATGTGGCTACATTCCCTTCAGTTCTAAGTGCCATGTATCTCTTACGTGATACCTTGTCAAATACTATTAGAAACTCCATATAAATGATGCCACCACACTACCTCTATCTATCCTCTGCTATTTCTTCAAAGATTTTGATAAGGTTGGTCAAGCCTTTCAGAAATCCATGCTTCCCATACACTAGATTCTTGGATGTAAACCAGTAGCTCCCATTGATTTGTTTGTCTGAAGTAAAAACTCAAATACTGTAAATCTGAAACAGAAAGAGAAGATGCTGGAAGCACTCAACAAGTCAGCCAGCACCTGTTTTCATGTTACAGGTTGAGACCTCTCTTTAGAATTAAAAAAATAAGAGGTTGTCAGGCATACTAATTCAATCAGAAAAAGGGGAGGGTGATGTGTGTATAATAATAAAACAAACAGAGAAATCATAAATGAAATGGTGTTATGGTGGCCTCAGTAAGATAAGATGATCTGTTGCATCATTCCGCTCATAATTCCTTTTTATGGTGTTTGTTTATTTTATATCTATATATAAATATATATATATATGTATGTATATGTATATGTATATGTATATATATTTTCTGATTGTATTAATGTGCTTTAATGAGCCCTAGTTTTCAGTTCTGAAGAACGGTCCGCTCCCAAAATGTAATATTCTTTGATCTCTCACAGATGCTGACTAACCCACTGGCCTAGAAATTGTGCCTCATTATGCCTGAAAAACGAAGGCCTAGAAATTTGTCTCGGGCGCTGGTGCGAAACAGGCGGTATGGGATCAGCCGGTGGCTTTACGCTCCGCCTGATCTTTAGTCCCATTGACTGCGGCAGAACTGAGTAACGGGCGCTGCGTATAATAGGCGGAACTGAGTAACGGGCGCTGCATATAACGGGCGGAACTGAGTAACGGGCGCTGCGTATAATAGGCGGAACTGAGTAACGGGCGCTGCATATAACGGGCGGAACTGAGTAACGGGCGCTGCGTATAATAGGCGGAACTGAGTAACGGGCGCTGCATATAACGGGCGGAACTGAGTAACGGACACTGTATAATAGGCGGAACTGAGTAATGGGCGTTGCATATAATGGGCAGATCTGAATAACGGGCCCTGCGTGTAATGGGCAGAACTGAATAATGGGTGCTGCATATAATGGGCGGAACTGAATATCGGGCGCTGCGTATAATGGGCGGCGATCCGATACCGCCGCCATCGCCTGAGACAGATTTCTGGGCTAAAGTCCCCAAAATGGCAGGCAGAAAGCGTGCCCATAGTTCTGGTGCCCTGGCCTCCACATTGTATAAGGACAAACAAGAGGCGGCCTTTATCCACACCTGAAGCAGGCATTAGCCCCATTTGAATATGGAAATAAGGAGCCTAAATCCTGCTTGAGGTCCTTGCTCCAACATTGGCAAGCTGCACTCAGGGACACCAAGTCTATGGAATGCCTGCCCGTCAAGAAAGTAAGAAGCTTACCTGAATGTGGGGCCAGAAGGAGCGCCTCCTGACCTTACATTAGAAGACACGATCACTACTCACGACATCCGAGTACGCCCACCTCCCCTCCAAGCATTTTGCCTTCGATCGGGAATTCCAGACCCCCCCGACCCCCGATTACGGAACCCCCGACCTACGCCCCTGACCAGATGCCCGGACCCACTTACCTGAGGGCAGTGGCCTTTTCCTTCACTCCTCCCCTCTCTTCATCGGCGGGCTGCAGCGCCATGCGGGCTCTGTGTCACTGAGGTCCGAGGCCCAATATTAGGGACGCCTCGGCCCTCACCATTCTGAGCGCCCAGAACCTACCTACGATAACAACAACTTACATTCATTATAGCACCTTTAATGTAGAGAATCATCCCAAGGGGCTTCACAGAAGGGTAAACAGACAACAATAGATGACATGCCAAAAAAGGAGATAAACGAGAGGTGAACAAAAGCCAAAAATGGGGGTTTCGAATGGAGGAGAATGGAAGCAATCACAAGGGTACAATGTTTGAGGTGGGGGCCAAAGACTTCCTAATCTACCAGGACTGAGTGTTGGACAAGCAGGCTGACAACACAGCAGCAGTGGAGGGGTCAAGAGAGGTGGTGGAGAAGAAGAGCTGAGTGTTGTCAGCATACCTGTGGAATCTGACTCATATACATGTCTGCAGATGATGTCACCATGGCGCAGCATGTGTATGAAGAAGAGGAGGGATTAAGGATAGATTCTTCGGCTACCTCACATGTAATGGTATCAGGGTGTGAGAAGAGAAGCCATTGTTGGAGATGCTCAGGCTGCACTTGGATAGGTGAGCGTAGAATGAAGTGAGTACCTTCCCACTGAGCTGGACAATGAAGGAGAGGCATTTAAAGAGGATGGTGTGGTTGACTGTGTCAAGGGCTGTGAAGAGGTGAACGACGGACACTGCACAGTCACAGAGGATGTCATTTGATTAGAGTTGCGGCAGCAGTTCAGAAACCTGATTGAGGAAATTCAAACTTTGTCATGGATTTGGAAGGTAACAACACATTCTAAGGGGGTGGAAATTCGGCTGCGGGCTAATTAGGGCGCTAATGGTGGCGAGACGGTAAATTTTGCAGCGGAAATGGTTTGTGCTGCAGCCGCAAAATTCATCAGCTGGGCTACTGTCGGCGGATACCACAGTCACACTGCAGAAGGCCATCTCTGTGAGCCAGTCATTCATGACCTCGACCTGTGGCTCTAGGCAGAAGACTCACCCTCAGGACTCAAACCCGGCAGGTACTGTGCACAAGGTGGTGCTGTTTAGGGGCTTGACTGTAGAGCGCGAACCCTCTCAGGGAAGAGAGAATAGGCCCCTGAGTCCCTTAACTCAGAGTCCGCCGAGGGGGGCTAATCGAGTAGCACCATGCTGGTATTGCGGAGGGAATCACAGGGCTCACCAGTGCCGCTTTAAAGACTATGTATGCAAAGACTGCAGCACAAAGGGCCACCTCCAGCGAATGTATAAGAGAAATATGACTCACTGTGTCGATGAGGAGTCTGCAGATGGCCATGAATCCAGCACGGATTATGAATCGATAGGTAGAGAGGCAGCCCAGGCCCATGGGGAGGTACATAGCATGTTTACCCGCACCACCGAGTGTTCCCTGCTGAAGATGGAAATCGAGATAGAGGTTGTTCCAGTCTTCATGGAAGTGGACACGGGGGTGAGCCAGTCAGTGGTGATTCAAGAAGCCTTTGAGAGGCTATGGGACAATCAAGTTGAACGACCCAAGTTGGTCCCGGTTCAGGCAAAGCTGCGCACCTACACCGATGAAATCATCCCAGTCATTGGTAGCGTGAATGTAAAGGTACTTCAAGATGGCGCGGTGCACAAGTTACCTCTGTGGATTATTGCAGGTGAGGGACCAACGCTGCTCGGCAGAAGGTGGATGGAGAAGATCCATTGGAAGTGGGAAGACTTCACCCCTCCAGTGATCGAAGTCGTCTGCACTCAGAGGCAAAGCAAGCCCTCACCTGAGGGTGGACCCAGCACCAGAGAGCAGACCAGCACAGCACCTGAGGCACAGACCGCTCAGCACAACTGCGTGGAGATGATCCTGCTGAGACCACCCGAATGCATCTTCCAGGCTCCAGTGGCAGGACTCCGGAGGAAGAAAATCGGATCCAGAGGCGACTTCCCAGCTTCGGACGCAGAACCCAGGGAGAAGAGGATCACCGCAGTCGACATCGTGGATGGTGAAAAGATGGCGCCCAAACCAGGTGAGGCACTGAAGACAAAGATGACCGTGGCCAGACCATGAGGTGCAGCACTGATGGAGCAACACATGGCACCAAACGGAGAAGTGGATTGGGGTAAAGAAAACAAGGCTCTCTTAAAGGAGGCCTGCAACCCACCACAATTAAAGCGACAGTTCCACACACTTAAGCAATGTGATAGTAATTGTAAGTCAGAGACAAAAGGTGTAATTGATCATGTAAAATGTGCAACTGATAATCTGAATTGTGTACCTGCAACCAGTGAGGAAAAGTCACGTGATTATGTAAAATGTGTAATTGATGATCTGAATTGTGCACATACAACCAGCGAGAAAAAGTTGCGCGATCACAATCGGATCCATAGTGTGTCCAGCATCAGTAATAAAAAGTTGTGCGATGCAGGGTTTCAACTGCATGCAGCCAATGCAGCGGGCAGACACCCATCGGGAGCACACAGGTCCAGCGAGCCAACCAATGCTGTAGCCTGCGCCCCAGGGACCAGTGTCATGCCCCATGGTATGTGGCCACAAGCAGCCGACACACACGAGCTGCAGAGCAAGCGACTTCAGCAGGGCAACGGCACCGGTATCGATACCCTGCCCCTGATCGGCTCCACCTCTCAGGCACCCGATGGCACCAACTTCCACAAGCCTGAAGGAGCAGACTGTACTAAGGCACAGTCCTCAGACCCCATTGCCACCAAGGCCATACCCGTAAACGAAGGGTCACCCGCCACAGTTCCACCAAAGGGAACCGGCACCAGCCAGGTCCCAAACCAAACAATGCCCAGGCCAGCGAGTCAGCAGTTCCCTGTGCACTGCTAGACGACAGACCCTCAGGAAGCAGCAGTGACCCAGGGCGCAAAGAATGGACAGGGAGGTCACAGGCATCTGTGAACCTGCCCAATGCTAGGGACCACGCAACAGCCCCGAGAGCAGGCAACTCAAGCCAACCGGGTTCCCACTGCCAGCACCGGGCACTGAGCCGCCACCAGACTGCAGGGACACAACGCAGCAGCTCCGGAAATAGTTTGTCCCCACGAACCGGTCACTGCATCAATAAGGCATCTAACGTACTTGCCTCACAACGGAACCACAAATGTAATGCAAAACCCATTTACCTGAACTTAGAAACATAGAAAATAGGTGCAGGAGTAGGCCATTCAGCCCTTCTAGCCTGCACCGCCATTCAATGAGTTCATGGCTGAACATGCAACTTCAGTACCCCATTCCTGTTTTCTCACCATACCCCTTGATCACCTTAGTAGTAAGGACGACATCTAACTCTTTTTTGAATATATTTAGTGAATTGGCCTCAACAACTTACTGTGGTAGAGAATTCCACAGGTTCACCACTCTCTGGGTGAAGAAGTTCCTCCTCATCTCGGTCCTAAATGGCTTACCTCTTATCCTTAGACTGTGACCCCGGGTTCTGGACTTCCCCAACATTGGGAACATTCTTCCTGCATCTAACCTGTCTAAACCCATCAGAATTTTAAACGTTTCTATGAGGTCCCCTCTCATTCTTCTGAACTCCAGTGAATACAAGCCCAGTTGATCCAGTCTTTCTTGATATGTCAGTCCCGCCATCCCGGGAATCAGTCTGGTGAACCTTCGCTGCACTCCCTTAGCAAGAATGTCCTTCCTCAGGTTAAGAGACCAAAACTGTACACAATACTCCAGGTGTGGCCTCACCAATGCCCTGTACAACTGTAGCAACACCTCCCTGCCCCTGTACTCAAATTCCCTCGCTTTGAAGGCCAACATGCCATTTGCTTTCTTAACCGCCTGCTGTACCTACATGCCAACCTTCAATGACTGATGTACCATGACACCCAGGTCTCGTTGCACCTCCCCTTTTCCTAATCTGTCACCATTCAGATAATAGTCTGTCTCTCTGTTTTTACCACCAAAGTGGATAACCTCAAAATGTATCCACATTATACTTCATCTGCCATGCATTTGCCCACTCACTTAACCTATCCAAGTCGCTCTGCAGCCTCATAGCATCCTCCTCGCAGCTCACACTGCCACCTTACTTAGTGTCATCTGCAAATTTGGAGATACTACATTTAATCCCCTCGTCTAAATCATTAATGTACAGTGTAAGCAGCTGGGGCCCCAGCACAGAACCTTGCGGTACCCCACTAGTCACCGCCTGCCATTCTGAAAAGTACCCATTTACTCCTACTCTTTGCTTCCTATCTGACAACCAGTTCTCAATCCATGTCAGCACACTACCCCCAATCCCATGTGCTTTAACTTTCCACATTAATCTTTTGTGTGGGACCTTGTCGAAAGCCTTCTGAAAGTCCAAATACACCACATCAACTGGTTCTCCCTTGTCCACTCAACTGGAAACATCCTCAAAAAATTCTAGAAGATTTGTCAAGCATGATTTCCCTTTCACAAATCCATGTTGACTTGGACCTATCATGTCATCTCTTTCCAAATGCGCTGCTATGACATCCTTAATAATTGATTCCTTCATCTTACCCACTACCGATGTCAGGCTGACCGGTCTATAATTCCCTGTTTTCTCTCTCCCTCCTTTTTTAAAAAGTGGGGTTACATTGGCTACCCTCCACTCGATAGGAACTGATCCAGAGTCAATGGAATGTTGGAAAATGACTGTCAATGCATCTGCTATTTCCAAACTTGAATGTACATGAATGCTAGGAGCCCCCGCCACAATCGATGTGGGGCGCAGGGTGGGGTGCGGAGAATGGAGTGGTCAGGGACACACACAAACAGCAACCACCAGCACTCTACTGCACCAACCACTCATCCAAGATTGAAATGACCTACCAAGGGTCAACCAGACAGAGCCCACATAGAGCTAAACCCAGAGCACAGTCAATGCAAAGGCGATTTGCACTAAAGGCTCAGGGGAGAGTGATGTCATGTATCCTACATGGCTACTGTTGGTACTATCACAAGGTGTGCCACCAGAGGTCACAGCAGTGGGAGACTCGTAGGGTACCTGTACAGGTGTGCCTGGCCTAGTGTAAAAGGCAGGCCACCAGGTGTGATCCTCACTCTGGAGTTAATGAATAAAGGACTAAGGTCACTATAGTTCAAGTACAACACATTGCCTCATAGAATCATTACTAGAGCATCTAAGGACACAACATAAAGGAGTGAAGGTTATGGGGAGCGGGCAGGAAAGTGGAGCTAAGCCCTACATCAGATCAGCCATGATCTTATCAAATGGCGGAGCAGGCTCGAGGGGCTCGATGTCCTGCTCCTGCTCCTATTTCTTATGTTCTTATCTTGTTAACTGGAGAGTAGCACAGAAGCTGCGTGCATAACATGACATCATTCGTAAATTATAATGAAATGACGTTACATTACTTTGAATTAACACTGCTTTACACATTACTCACGTGACGTAAGGGAGGGATCTGCAACACCAAGGGTGGTGGCCGAGCGACTGGGTCCCCACAAGTGCTGCCGAATGTTCCTCTAGGTCGGTGAGCAGCTGTAGCTGAGCAGGGCCTCCTCTGTGCGCCTCTGCTCCGATCGATTCTTAGCTATCTTCCTCTGCAAAAGTGACAAGGGCATGGCATAGGCTAATTGACTAGGTACTAGAAAGACATCAGGTTCCAACGTTATATGCTCATACGGTTTGTATCCACAATTGATGCATGGTTATAACATCTATGTTCAGATCAAATATTTCATAAGATCGTGTTTAGGAACAAATGTTTGACACAAAACATCTCAACTACAATCTCCATGAGGGCCCCCGGGGGTGGGGAATTGGGGAGGTAATCAGGACCGCTGGTGAGCTCAGCAATGACAGGAGCTAATGTCCGAAAGTGTCCCAGGGCAGACAATGAGCCAGAGCAGCTCTCCCCCAGTCCAGGCTGGTTTAATGTGTAAGTCCCAGCAGTCGGAGAGACTGACACAGTCTGGGCAAAGGTCACCGGATCCCTGATTGCTGAATCATGCCCCATCCACCAATGTAATCCAAAAGGACACGGTGACAAATTTAGATTTAAAAAGACTTAAAAAGAGCACATGTTCCAAGCCCTGCCCAGATCTTAACAGGGATTATATGCAAGAATAGCCAGCTTAATTTCAATCCGGGAGATTTACATATTATGTCGATCATTACAATTTAAAATATATTTAATACTTACTCTTGCCGAAGCAACCAGGCTGTTCCCGCGCTTGCGGCACTGGTCCGACCCCCTTGCCTTCTGGGACGCCGACAAGACCATGTCAGCGATCTCGCCCCAAACCTTATGGTTGGCCCAGGGTGGAGGTTTCCCACGCCCACCCCAGGTTAATTGGCCCCACCTTGAGTGCACCTCGTTGACCAGGGCCTCGTTCGCTTCATCTGAAAAGGGCTTTGCCCTCCTCCTCCCCTCCACATCGTGCACACTCTGATCTGACTCAATTTTAGACATTTTCTGTAATAGTTTGTTATAGTGTATATATTTCTCTTTCTCTCTCTCTCTCTCTCTTTCTTTCTTTCTTTCTCTCTCCTGTCTGACTCTCCTCTTCTCTCTCTCCCACCCTTTGCCTTCTGCACATGCCTGGATGACCCTTGACCTCCCGAATCGCGTGAAGCCTTCTTTGCAAAAAAAAAACGCATACGCAGAAAGGCCATTGCTAAGGACGCCTTGCCTTCCACATCTCTGGGGTCCATTTTGCATCGCTAAGGCCCAACCCACATCACTGAGCCAGCGCTGGGCTATCGCCGGAAAAAAATGCCGAAAGTTGCGATCCGAAAAATGGGCGATCTTCCAGCGATCCTAAGAGCTGAAACATCGCTAAGGCTGGAACATCGTCCATATTTTCGGCCCTAGCGATCGAAGTGAAATGTCATTTTTATCAGTGAGGTACATTAGCAGCTTACAGTACAGGAGGAGGCCATTCGGCTCTACGTGTCACTGTTGGCTACAGCAATCCAAAGCGAATCCCACTGCCCAGCTCTCTTCCTATCGTCCTGTATCTTTGTGTGCTTTATATGTTTATCTACCGTTCCCTTAAAAGATGCACTGGTTTCTGGCTCACGAGAACATTCCACATTCTAACAACTCTTCATGAAGAAATTTAGCCTAACCTCGCTCACAATTCTCTTTATGGTGAGTTTCAACTGACTCCACAACCACAGGAAATAGTCTTTCCCTATTCAACCTATCAAAGCTATCCATAATTTTTAAAAAGCTCTATTAAATCTCCTAACCTTCTTTGCTCCAGGGGAAATAGTCCCAGTATCTCAAGACTCACCTCTTAACTCTATTTTCCCAGCCCTGGTGTTTTCCTGGTGAATCTATACTGTACGCTCTCTATGGCTTTCATTTCCTTGTTTTAATAGGGCATCCAAAACTTCATACAGTCACTAATTGTGCCCTGGGAGGACAGGCACACCAACATCAGTGTCCTCAACCAAGCTAACATCCCCAGTATTGAAGCACTGACCACACTTGATCAGCTTCGCTGGGCAGGCCCCATAGTTCGCATGCCAGATACGAGACTCCCTAAGCAAATGCTTTATGTGGAGCTCCTTCATGGTAAACGAGCCAAAGGAGGATAGCAGAAACGTTATAAGGACACCCTTGAGGGTGTCTCCCTGGTAAAGTGCGACATCACCACTGACACCTGGGAGACCCTGGACGAAGACCGCCCGAGGTGGAGAAAGTACATCCGGGAGGGCATCGAGCTCTTCGAGTCTGAACGCAAAGAGCATGAAGAGGCCAAGCGCAGGCAGAGGAAGGAGCCCACGGCAAATCAGCCCTACTGACCCCTTCCCTTGACGAATGTCTGTCCCACCTGTAACAGGGTCTGTGGCTCTCGTATCAGACTGTTTAGCCATCAAAGAACTCACTTTGGGAGTGGAAGCAAGTCTTCCTCGATTCCGAGGGACTGCCTATGATGTGCCCTAAACAATGCCTTGTAAAAAAATAAATATATCTGTTTGCTGTTACACTCTATCCCCTATTTATAAAACTCAAAATGCTACCTGCATAGATGGTATTACCTATTTGGATCCACAGGCTTCTCAGTTTCTCCACATCCTTAAGTGCATTTCCATTGAGTACATTCTCCCATTCCTTATTTTCCCTCTAAAATGCATTACATCACAATTCTCCATATTACAACAGTGACTACTCTCCAAAAAGTAATTAATTGGCTATAAAGTTCTTTGAGACATCTGGTGGTCGTGAAAGGCGCTAGTTAAATGCAAGTCTTTCTTTTCTTTTAACTTGCATCTGCCACCTGATTACCTGTTCTGCTGACAATGGCCTTCTGAAATCTTTTACAGTGCTCCTCAGTGTTTTCCAAAAGCCTGACATTTGTGTCATCAGCAAATGTTGATATCATACTTCCTATGGCCATATCCTAATCATCTGTATATTATATCAAAAGTGAACCCAATTCTGATCCCTGGGGTACATCACTTCCAACTGTTCCCCCTTCCAAGCAACATCCTTTGTATTCCTGTCCATCAGCCAACTTTCTATCCATACTATAACACTTCCTATTAAACCATATGCCTGAAACCTAGTAACATTTTATTGAACGCCTTCTTAAAATCCATGTACACTTATATCTGCTTCATTCCCTTTATCTATACAGTCAGTAATTTCTTCAAGAATATCATGGCTCGCCCATAACAAATCCATGCTGATTAGCATTGATTATCCTGTGCATCGTCAAATGTTCACTAATTTGATCTCAAAATATGAATTCTAAGGGCTAGAATTTCAGTTGGAGGGCTTCCAAAGTGCTACTATCACCCAGGTGCTAAATTTAGCGCCAGAAGATTTTTACCGCCCGGCCCAGCAAAATTCAGTTTCAGCGCCCTGAGAGTGGAGTGGAGCACTAAGGGAAATGTTCCACACTTCTCTTAGGGCACTAGGCCGGGTGAACAAATGAATATCTGCGTTAAAGAGCTGGCTTCATAGTGCCCTAAGAGAGACTTCCCTCCAAAAAAAAATCAGAACAAAATTCACAGAAAACATTCCCTATACATTACTCAGCCCAAATATCAATCATACTTACCTAATACAATCATGCCTTCATTTAGCGGCCAGGGACAGCTCTGCACACCAGTCTTTCTCTATCGGGGTCACCACGGGGTGCTAAGAGTGGTGAGCAAACCAAAGTTTGCTTCCGTGTCGCTATCGGGGGCATTGCAAATCGGCACTACGCTCCCGGGCGACACTCCTCAGTGCTGCGGGTACCGGCACATGGAAGTTGCCAAGTGGCACTACTGTCGACGCTTTTGGGCGCTATCCAACCGAATTTTTCGCCCTAAGAGTTTGCCCATAACAGATGTTAAGTTAACTGGTTGATCGTTCTCTAAATTATCCTCTCTTCTTTCATTGCTTACATTGGCAACTCTACAGACCACCAACACAAATTTCATATCCAATGAGGATTGATAAATTGTGGTTCGGGTCCTAACAGCTCAACATCCTCGAGCACATGCCGCCTGGGCCTGCTGACTTATTCACTTCCTTTATTGCATTTTTTTCCCGAACCAATTACTTTTCTAAAAACTAATTTTTGTAGCTCTAGCAAATTTTCCACATTCTCCTTTAATCACCTCTATTTTCATAATGCACCCCATTATAATGTTGCCATTATTTCTAAACATTTCCCTGCTTCAAATACCTATCCCTCAACCAACGCCTAAAAACAGATGATCTTGTCATCATCACATTGTTGTTTGTGGGACTTTGCTGTGCGCAAATTGGCTGTCACAGTTCCTGTATTACAACAGTGAATGGACTCCAAAGCACCTCAATGGATGTAAACTCTTTGGGACATCCTGAGGTTATGAAAAGACTATATAAATGTAAGTCTTTCTTTCTAGATTACCTACTTGCTTGAAATGTATTACTTAGAACTAATATGGGGGAATTGTCCCATGAAGAGAGATTGAGTAAACTCTCTATATTGAGTAGACTCTATATTCTCTCGAGTTTAGAGAGGTGATCTCGTTGAAACATATTCTTACAGGGCTTCACAAGGTAGATGCAGGGAGGATGTTTCCTCTGGGAGTCTAGAATCAGGGGCTACAGTCTCAGAATAAGGGGTCGGCCATTTAGGACTGAGATGAGGAGACATTTCTTCAGTCAGAGAGTGGTGAATCTTTGGAATTCTCTACACCAGAAGGCTGAGTATAATCAAGACAGTGATCGATAGATTTTTGGATAGTGAGGGAATCGAGGGATATGGGGACAGTGCAGGAAAGTGGAGTGGAGGTAGAAGATCAGCCATGATCTTATTGAATGGCGGAGTAGGCTCGAGGGGCCGAATGGCCTACTCCTGATCCTATTTCATAAGTTATGTTCTTAAGTAAGGCTTCGTTCTTTATTGGAGTAACAACACATTGACTGTGGAAGCAGTCCTGGATACAATATAAAAATCTTTCCTTGAAAACCACAAACATTTTTCCTATCTGAATATATTTTTGGATAATTAAAAGTTATTACAATTACACTTCTTATAATGTGCCTTCCTAAAACTTACATCCTCAATTTATTTTCCATTCTTTCGTGGTCTATAAGATACTTTCAGTAATATTAATGATCTCCTGTGGTTTCTTAACTCAATCCAAAGGGATCCTGTATAGAACATTCTACTATTTAAATCAACCTCTTGACTATGAAATTGTCTTTAATTATTAACTGTATCCTCCTTCATTTCTTTCCTCTCTACCCCTTCAGGAATATTTAATTGCCAATCCTGGGCCAGCTACAACACGGCTCATTTACTACTCTTGTGTCATGATTTTAATCAATGACTCCAGTTCCCCAATTTTGTTTCTTATACTCTGTGCATTAATTTACATATATTTTCATTTGGATTAACTTGGTTTGGTAATTTTGTCTTGTTTTTCCTTTCTACTACTGATTTCATTTTTGCAAACCCATTTAACCTCTTTTAATCTTTCTATCTTCTTACTTTCCCTTCCAACCTGACTATTCTACTCTTTTTGTTTCTTCTTCCCCCATTATATTATTTTAAACCCTTCCCCATGTAATGTCTGTAAGCTTGTAATGTTGTAGCTCCACATTGTGGATGTGGATGTATTGTGTTACTGCAACTAAAGGTGAATAAATGAGTCAGCTGACCAGAAGCTCCCGGAACTTCTGAGATGCTGTCTAATATGTCCTTACTATACAGTACAAATGCATACGAGGCCCGTACTAGAGAGAAGGTCACTCTGTGACCAGTAACCTTTATTTGCCAGCACTGAAGTGATGAAGATGGGTAGAGCTTCCTCTTTTATACCTGAAGGTCCAGGTTAGGAGTGTCTCCCTCAAGTTCGCCACCTAGTGGTCAGTGTTCTCACGCTGTACAACTTAGGTTAGTTTATACATGGATTACAATGACAGTTGAATACATGACATCACCTCACCCCCTAAGTCTTATTGGAATCACAGGTTAAGTCTCTCTGGTGGGTTACGCTCCCTTGTAGAGCGCCTGAGTTGGGGCTCCGGTTGTTGGGCGCTGGCCTGAGTGTCTGCTGTTTGCGGTGCTTCAGGCCTGTCCGGACTGCCCACAGTGACTGGGCTTTCCTCCACTTGGTTCCGGTGTTCGGTCACCTGTGGTACAGAGAACGCTACATCGTGTTCTTCCTCTGTTTCTTCTATGGGGTTGCTGAACCTCCTTTTTGTTTGATCCACGTGTTTGCGGAAGATTTGTCCATTGGTAAGTTTAACGACCAGAATCCTATTCCCCTCTTTGGCAATCACAGTGCCTGCGAGCCATTTGGGCCCTGTAGCGTAGTTGAGGACAAAGACAGGGTCATTGACATCAATACATCGCGCCCTCGCATTCCCGTCATGGTAGTCACATTGTGACCAGCGCCTGCTCTCAACAATTTCTTTCATGGTGGGGTGTATGAGGGATAATCTGGTTTTGAGCACCCTTTTCATTAGCAGTTCTGCAGATGGAACCCCTGTGAGCGAGTGTTGTCGGGATCTACTGGTCAACAGGAGGCGTGATAAGCGGCTTTGTAGGGAACACCCTTGGATTCTGAGCATCCCCTGTTTGATTATCTGCTCTGCTCGTTCCCCCTGGCCGTTTGAGGCCTGCTTGAACGGTGCCGTTCTGACATGGTTGGTACCATTTCCTGCCATGAAGTCCTGGAACTCAATGCTTGTAAAGCACGTGCCATTGTTGCAGACTAAGATGTCCGGTAGACCATGGGCAGCGAACATTGCCGGTAGACATTCTACCGTGGCAGAGGATGTGCTTGAATTGAGAATGTCACACTCGATCCATTTGGAGTAGGCATCTACGACAACCAAAAACATTTCTCCCATGAAATGACCTGCGTAGTCCACATGGATGCGTGACATGGCTTGGCGGGCCAGGACCAGGGGCTAAGGGGGGCTTCCCTGGGCACATTGCCTAGCTGGGCACACGTGTTGCACCTGCGAACACAAAGTTCCAGGTCTGCATCTATCCCTGGCCACCAAACGTGTGACCTGGCAATTGCCTTCATCGTGACAATGCCCGGGTGCTCCTTGTGGAGTTCTCGGATGAACACCTCTCTGCCCATCTGGGGCATGACTACTCGGTTTCCCCATAGTAGGCAATCGGCCTGAATCGAGAGTTCATCCTTGCGCCTGTGAAATGGTTTAAATTCCTCAGGGCATGCCCCGTACGTGGCTGCCCAGTCCCCATTCAGGACACATTTCTTGACGAAAGAAAGTAGCGGGTCGCTATTAGTCCAGACTTTAATCTGACAGGCTGTCACTGGTGAGCCTTCGCTTTCGAAAACTTCAACAGCCATGAGCAGCTTAGCAGGATGCTCGGTTGCCCCTTCGGTGGTGGCTAGTGGGAGCCTGCTGAGTGCATCGGCGCAGTTTTCAGTGCCTGGTCTGTGCCGAATTGTATAGTCATAAGTGGCTAACGTGAGATGCCCACCTCTGGATGTGAGCCGCCGCATTTGCATTTATGGCCTTGTTGTCGGCCAAAAGGGACGTAAAGGGGTGTGTGATCTGTCTCCAGCTCAAATTTCCTGCCAAACAGGTACTGGTGCATTTTTTTTACTGTATATATACATGCGAGCGCCTCCTTTTCTACCATCCCGTAGCCCCTTTCTGCCTGGGACAGACTTCTGGAGGCATAAGCTACCGGCTGTAACTGACCATTGGCATTCACATGCTGCAACACACACCCGACCCTATAGGACGACGCATCGCACGTTAAAACAAGTTTCTTCCATGGGTCATATAGCGTTAACAGATTGTTGGAGCATAACAAATTGCGTGCTCTATCAAAAGCCCTTTCCTGGCTGTCCCCCAAGACCCATTCTCGACCTTTCGTAGGAGCACATGTAGCAGCTCTAACAGCGTGCTCAATTTGGGAAGAAAGTTACCAAAATAATTCAGGAGCACTAGGAACGAACGCAGCTCTGTCGTGTTATGGGGTCTGGGTGCTCTCTGGATCGCTTCCGTTTTGGACGCAATAGGTCTGATCCCGTCTGCTGCTACCCTCATCCCCAGGAATTCTACCTCTGGCTCCAGGAAGACGCACTTTGCCTTTTTCAGTCGGAGACCTACCCAATCCAGTCTGCGTAGCACCTCCTCCAGGTTGTGGAGGTGTTCTTCAGTATCGCAACCCGTGATGAGGATGTCATCTTGAAAAACCACCGTCCTTGGAATCGACTTGAGGAGACGTTCCATGTTTCGTTGAAAGATCACGACAGCCGAGCGAATCCCGAATAGACATCTGTTGTACTCAAACAACCCCTTGTGTGTCGTGATGGTGGTCAGCTTCTTCGACTCACTCGCCAGCTCCTGGGTCATGTCAGCTGAGGTCAGGTCCAATTTTGAAAAAGTTTGCCACCGGATAGCGTCGCAAAGAGGTCCTCCGCTCTCGGTAGCGGGTACTGGTCTTGGAGTGACACCCGATTGATGGTGGCCTTATAATCACCACATATTCTGGCCGACCCATCCGCCTTGAGCACCGGCACAATTGGGCTCGCCCAGTCACTGAATTCGACTGGCGAGATGATGCCTTCCCTCAGCAGGCGGTCCAATTCGCCTTCTATCTTTTTCCACATAACGTACGGCACCGCTCTGGCCTTGTGGTGTACTGGCCTGCCGTCTGGGTTTATGTGAATCACTACCTTGGTCCCCATGAAAGTTCCAATGCCGGGTTGAAATAGTGAGTCAAATTTGTCCAGGACCTGTGAGCATGATACTCGCTCCACAGAAGAAATTTAATTGACATCGCCCCATTTCCAGGTCATGCCAGCAAGCCAACTCCTCCCCAGTAGTGCGGGACCATCCCCCGGGACAATCCAGAGTGGCAACCTGTTCTCCAAATCTTTGTGGGTCACGACTACCATGGTGCTGCCTAGCACCGGAATGATCTCCTTTGTATATGTCTGCAGCTGTGCATCAATCAGCAATAATTTTGGCCTCCTGACCTTGGATGCCCACAACTTGTTGAACTGTTTGATACTCATCAGGGACTGGTTGGCCCCCGTGTCTAACTCCATTGATACTGGAATGCCATTGAGTAGCACTTTCATCATTATCGGTGGCATCTTGGTGTATGAACTGTATATGTGCTCCACATGAACTTGCTGAACTTCAGCTTCCAGCGATTTCCCCCAGTATCCATTTGGCCTCGTAGGGCTTACATCGGGCCCATCCTCCTCGTACATCAACCTGGTTGCAGGCTTCCTGCACATACGCGCCAAGTGACCGCTGACATTGCAATTTCTGCAGGCGTATTGCTGATATCTGCAAGCTCTGGCTGTGTGTTTGCCTCCACACCTCCAACATGAGCCATTGTTGGAAACAAAAGGTGCATTACCAGTCGATCGTCTCTGACTGTCTCTGTAACTGTCCTTAAACGCACCATTAACAGGTGTTGATGGCCCCATTACTGGCCGCATTGTCCCTTCCAATGGTATGAAATGCCGTTCAACTAGCCATTGTCTCTGTTGAATTCCCCCTTTGGGTTCGACTACATGCTCGGGCATGTCCGATTCCTTGTCTGCCTGGAGAACTGTGTGCCGCGTTAACAATGTTGACTCCCTGTCCATTTGCTGCATTTAAACCAAGATTTTTGTCAAACATCATTCTGGTCTCTTACTCCCCTGAGATAAATGTCTGGGCCATCAAAGCCACTGTTTCCAGGGTCAAGTCTTTGGTCTCAATCAGTTTCCTGAAAACCCCAGCGTGCCCGATGCCCTCAATAAAAAGTCTTGCAGCATCTCCGCTCTGCATGCATCTGGGAACTTACATCGGCTCACCAGTCGCCGGAGGTCTGCCACGAAGTCTGGAACGCTTTGCCCTTGTCGCTGCCGGTGTGTGTTGTCTCGCCATGTGCATGCTGCTCGCTGGTTTAAAGTGTTCCCCGATCAACTTACTGAGCTCTTCAAAAGTCTTGTCCGCAGGCTTCTCTGGCGCTAGAAGGTCCTTCATCAGGGAGTACGTCCTGGATCCATAAACCGTCAGGAGATGAGCCCTGCGTTTGTCGGCCGAATCCTGTCCAAGCCATTCCTTAGTGACAAAACTTTGCTGTTGTCTCTCAATAAAATTGTCCCAATCATCACCAACACAGTCCCTCTCGTCTGTGATGCTAGTGGCCATGCTCGTGTGGTTTAAATTCCAGTTTCTCGTGGCCAATAATATGTCCTTACTATGCAGTACAAATGCACACGAGGCCCATACTAGAAAGAAGGTCACTCTGTGACCAGTAACCTTTATTTGCCAGTACTGAAGTGATGAAGGTCGGTGGAGCTTCCCCTTTGATACCTGAAAGTCCAGGTTAGGAATGTCTCTCACAAGTTCACCACCTTGTGGTCAGTGTTCTCACAGTGTACAACTTAGTTCAGTTTATACATGGATTACAATAACAGTTGAATACATGACATTGTCTGCCATTATAGAATGCTGTGTGTGCTGTGCTCTGTGAATATATCACATTTGGCGATAAGGATGGGATTTTTCGGATGATATAAAGCTGAAATTTTGTTGGTGAAGGATTCAACCAGCCGACAGAGAGACTTTGGAAGCTTCTCTGTCTTTGGAAATAGCTCAAAATCTGAGGTAAAAAAAATGAGCACACTGTCTGCACTGCAGAGACAAAATGGCAGCACCCATAGCAGTAATGGGACACTTAGCTGAATATAAACATGACCAGGAAAGGTTAAAGGCGTATGTGGACTGGCTAGAAATGTATTTCACTGCAAATAATATAATCGAAGTTCCAGAGAATGCCGATCAGAACCGGGCTGTGTGGAACGTAAGAGAGCGATTTTCTTATCTGAAGCGGGTCCGGAATTGCATGAAATGCTGATAAATCTGCTTGTGCCTTGAAAAGGACACAACGATTAAAGAGATTTTAATGAAGCTGAAGCAGCACTACAAACCCAAACCATTAGAAATTGCTGAAAGCTATCGTTTTAGTATACGAAATCAAAACACTGATGAAAATATCAGTGAGTTCATTGTAGCAATAAAAAAGCTATCTATTCACTGTATTTTCGGAAACTTTCAAAACTGAGCATTGCGGGACTGTTTTATTTGTGGGATGAGAAATGATGCGATCAGAAGATAGTTATTGATGACGGATGACTTGACTTTTGAGATTGCTTGTCAGTCAGCGAGATTGATGGGCATGGCCGATCAATATTCCCGAGAATTTCATAATAATTATGGTGGTCAGTCAACTGAGATGAATCGCCTGCAGATTCAAAGTAAAGGCGGTGGGGGCCCAAAGTCTCAGAAACTTGAAATTCTACCAGAGCGTCGAAGTCGTGCTATCGGTGCCTGGGACAACACATTGCTCAAAGTTGTCCATATGTGAAGACAGAGTGTTTCTTCTGCAGAAAGACTGGGCATCTAGCGAAGGCATGCCGACTGAAGGGTAATCCAGCTTTCAAAGCTACGAGTCCAGTTTTCAAAACTATGAGTAGCAATCCCCAGAGACTACATAGCATGGAAGAACAACAGGACAAGGAGATGTTAGAGTTACATGTCATCAGGAGCACGAGGTTAACGGACAGCGATTCAAAAAGTATCAAAATCCACATAGAGGTTGCGGGATTCAAGATACCAATGGAATTCGACACGGGTGCATCCGTGAGTGTCGTACCAGAGTCGCTATACCTCGACAAATTGCGTGATTTCCCATTGGAGAAATCCAAGATGGAGCTGCGAGGCTACTCGGGAGAGAACATTTCTGTGGTAGGTCGTATCACTGTACCGGTGAAACATAAGGATCAATTTCAGAACTTGCCTCTAATAGTAGCGAAAGGAGACAAGCCTGCCTTACTAGGAAGAAATTGGTAGAGATCACTGAAGCTGGATTGGAGTGAGATTTTCTGTGTTGAAATGAGATTTGCATCAACGGATGATGTTATCACGACTTATCCGAAGGTGTTCTGCGAAACGGGCAGTCCGATCTAAGGCTTCAAGGCAAGTGTCAGGGTACAGAAGGACGCTAGATCGGTTTACTGCAAGCCACGTTCCATATCATATGCACTCAAGGAGAAAGTTGAGCAAGAACTCAAAAGACCAGATACTGAGAACATTATTTCGAAGATAGATCGATGTAATTGGGCTACACCCATTGTTGTTGTACCAAAGTCCGATGGTAAGGTAAGATTGTGTGGTGATTATAAAGTAACCTTAAACCAGGTTCTAGAGGGTAATGTCCCCAATACATTGCCAAATATAGAAGATTTGTTCACAACATTGACAAGTGGTCAGATCTTCTCAAAACTGGGTCTTATGAATGCCTACTTACAGCTTGAACTAGATGAGGAGTCCAAGGTATGTTTGACTATAAATACTCATCTAGGACTATATCAATTTAATAGGCTACTATTTGCAATGTCTTCCACCCCTGCCATATTCCAAGGGGCGAGGAACCAGATTTTGCAAGGTATTGAAGGGGTAGTATGTTATTTAGATGACATACTAATTCCAGCACCAAATAGGCAAATTCATAATAACATATTGAAGAAGTCCTCAAACGGCAAGAGAAGCACAGAGTACGAGTGTCTTCTCATAAGTGTGAGTTATTTCAAAACTCAGTGGAGTACTTAGGGTACAGAGTAGAAAAAGATGGTTTACATCCAACTATGGGAAAACTGGATGCAATTAGAAATGCACCCACTCTCAGAAATGTCACTGAACTTCGTTCATTCTTGGGTCTTTTGAACTATTATGGGAAGTTCCTACCAAATTTGGCTACAGTATTACATCCACTGAATGAACTATTGAAAAAACAGGTCCATTGGAAGTGGTCAAAAGAATGCGATACAGCATTCAAGGAGTGTAAAAGCAAATTGGTAGAGAGCACCAAGTTAGTTCACTATGATATATCTTAAGGAGATTAAGCTAGCATGTGATGCCTCTCTGTATGGAGTTGGGGCAGTAATCGCTCATGTATTACGTATGGGGAGGAGAGACCAATTGCTTTTGCTTCATGCACTCTCAGTGCCAGTGAGAGTAATGATACACAAACCGAAAGGGAAGCTTTGGCATTAATTTTTGGGGTCAAGAAGTTTCACAAATACTTGTATGGTCGTAAGTTTACCATCATTACGGACCATAAGCCCCTAACAGCAATCCTCCATCCAAAGTCCCCAGTTCCAACATTAGCTGCAGCCTGAATGCAGAGATGGGCTTTGATTTTGTCAGCATATGCATATGATATTGAATACAGGCAATCAGCTGATCACAGTAATGTGGATGCTATGTCGAGATTGCCTTCCCCATCACAAGTTACACCCGATAGGGAAGAAGTGTTCTATTTTCATACATTGATGAACTGCCAGTCACAGCTGAAGAGATTGGTAGAGCAAACAAACGTGACCCCGTGATGTCAAAGGTGTATGAGTATATTGCAGCTGGATGGTCAAACCAGGTAACAGACAAAGATACACATCCATTCTTCATTCGTAGGAATGAATTATCAGTCGATAAAGAATGTATCATGTGGGGTGCAAGAGTGGTCATACCAAATAAATTCAGGTCCAAATTATTAGGAGACTTTCATGACCAGCACCTGGGAATATGCTTGGGTTTTACACGCAGTTACTTATGGTGGCCAGGTATTGATAAAGATATAGAGTACATTGTAAGTCAGTGTACGACATGTCAATCGGTAAGCAAGCAACCACCATCAGTACCATTACAGCCATGGAAATGGCCTCGCAGGGTGTGGCAAAGGCTACATATTGATTTTGCTGAGCTAGAACGACAACAATTGTTCATTGGGATAGCCATTCGAAGTGGTTCGAGGTGTTCCCAATATGGAAAATAACAACAAGTAAAACATTAGACATTTTGCGAAGTTTATTTTCTTCATTTGGCCTCCCTGAAGAAATTGTTTTAATAATAGACCACAATTCCGTTCAGAAGAATTTGCACAGTCCACGAGCAAAAATGGTGTGAAATATACCAAGGTTCCACCGTACCATGCTGCTTCAAATGGTGCAGCAGAGCGCACTGTACAAATTGTAAAACGTGCCCTCATAAAACAAATGTTGGATCCAAATCCAAAGAAACGACAGTTGTTATTGGATCACAAATTGGCTAATTTTTTGATTACTCCTCACAAAACTACTGGTAGAACACCAGCAGAGTTGTTTCTCAAACGACAGCCACGAACGATATTCATATTGTTAAAACCAAATTTGGCACAGTGTGTAGAAGAGACACAATTAAAACAGAAAGAGAATCATGATAGAGGTAGAGTAAAAGAGAGAAGTGTGAAATTAAACCAGAAGGTGAGAGTGAAGAACCATCACCACAAATGGCTAAAGTGGTTACTAGGAAGAGTGGTGAAGATATGTGGTCCTCGCACATATTTGATAAAGATGTTTGATAATGGACAGGTTAGGTTTGTTCATATTGACCATATTTTACCTACAGACATGGAAGGAGTTAAAAGTGGGAATGATTCAATTATTTCTGACTCATCAGATAGTTTTGATACACCAGTAGCATATCCTACATCTCATGTACTGGAAACAAATCCAAGAGAAAATCAGAATTTAAGTCTGAGTCCGAGTCAGGAAAACAAAGAGTCTGAAGTTATAGTGATTTCAAATGAAAATCAAGGAAATCCCGTGGAGGAAAACGTTCCTCAGAATCAGCCTCAAATGAGTTTAGATTCAACACTATGTTTGAAAGGTTCTGTTCGAGAGTGAAGGTATCCTCTTCGAAACAGAAAACAAGTGGTTAAGTTAAATTTGTAAATATGGCAAAATAAGTCCATATCCTTTGTTATGTATAAACATGTAAGTCATGATTGATGTTTGATATAATAACTTCTTCATTAAGGAGGGAGAAGTGTAATGTTTGTAAGCTTGTAATGTTGTAGCTCCACACTGTGGATGTGGATGTATTGTGTTGCTGCAGCTAAAGGTGAATAAATGAGTCAGCTGACCAGAAGCTTCCGGAACTTCTGAGATGCTGTCTGCCATTATAGAAAGCTGTGTGTGTGCTCTGCGAATATATCACACTCCACAAATCTATTTAACCTTTTTGCCAGGAGAGTAGTCTCAGTTCTGTTCGGGTGTAGGCAGTTCCATTTTTACAAATCACTCCTGCCGAGAACTGCTTCAATTTGACCGGAATCTGAACCTTTCCCTTCCACACCTTTGGGGCAGAATTGGGCTTGATAGCACCCATCTTCTGGGTGCTATGAGGTCCCTTAACATTCCAAAATGGCTTCCGCATCATGCATGCACACTTCTGACACAAAGTGCGGCAGACACCATTTTGGTAAAGAGGTTAGCGCGCGTGCACCTAATATTCACCGGTAGAGCAGGCAGATCACGGCATGCTGATTGGACATCAGTGCTTCCATTTTGGAGCTCCATGCTCCTGTCTACGCCCTCTCTTAACCTCGCACTACTGAACAAGCATTCAACGGCATGATTATTTCCTCTGCCTGTTACTGCAATTCTGCACGTTTTGAGTGCTTTTCCATATTTGTTAAAAGTCTAACCGGCCGAAGGGACTCCGGGACGACCTGCCAAAGGGACCCGAGGACATGGAACCGGCTGAAGGGACTCCGAGGCCAGCGCTTAATCCACCAAAGGTACTCCAAGGCCGGCGCTGAACCGGCTGAAGGGACCAAGGCGTGGCGTCGTCTTACACCCCCAACCAATTTTTAATTAATATTTAAACTTTTAACCAACTTTTAAACTTATTAAACAATTTGGAAGAAATTTTAAAACTTACATTTTAGACTCTCAAACGAAAACTTTTAAATATCTATTATTAATCTACATCTTTGACTTTTAACAACTTTTAGAAACTTTTTAAATTGGGGAAACTTTTATAATCTATTATTGATTTACATCTTAGACTTTTAACGACTCTTAGAAATTTTAAAAACATTTTAACAACCCTTAGAAACTCTTGAAATAAATTGGGAATTGTAAAGCCCTGTCCCTGCAGTACAGATTCACACGAGGCACATACTGAAGTCAAGGTCACTCAGGACCTGCTCCTTTATTACACAGCTCTCGAATGCCACACTTGCCTGAGAACTGTCCTTATATACCTGTCTGGGACAGGTATCCAGTGTCTCCTGCAAGTGCACCCCTGGTGGTAAGGTAAGCTTGTGGTTACAGGTCATCTCTAGTTACAGTCATGTATAGCATGGTAAGATACAGTTATGTACAATAGTGTGAGATACATGACATCACCCTCCCCCAAGGTCTTATTGTCTTTATAGGTTCAGTCTCTCAGGTGGTCTGCGCTCTCGCGTGGAGCGTCTTAGTTGTGGTTCAGTTGTTTGCCTTGGTGCCTGTTTTTCTTTCGGTGTCATTGCTGGTATCTCACCTAAGCTGTCTGTTTCGTTCAGTATGATTGTTTGTGTCTCACCTGGGCTGTCTGTTGGGATTGCCCTTTCCTCAGATTGTTCCCTCTGTCCACCTGGTCTGTCCAGCAGGTGTGGTGTGAGTTCCACACTGTAGTCTGCCTCTGGTTCAGCAGTGTTGTTGGTAAATCTACTTTTGACTTGGTCTACATGCCTCCGGCAGGTTTGGCCATTGTCCATTTGTACCACCAGTAGCCTGTTTCCTTCCTTGCCTGTTACTGTCCCTGCAAGCCATTTGGGACCCCTGCCATAGTTTAGAACAAACACTTTGCCCCCTATCTCATTCCACCTCCCCCTCGAATTTCGGTCATGGTACTTGGTTAGCTTACAGCGCTTTGCCTCAACGATTTCATGCAGGTCTGGGAGGATTGATGAGAGCCTTGTCTTTAAGGTCCGTTTCATTAATAGTTGCGCGGGGGGAACTCCAGTCAATGAATGCAGATGAGATCTGTATGCCAGCAGCAGTTGCGACAGGCGACCCTGTAGCGTGGGACCTTGGATTTTGAGCATGCCTTGTTTAATGATCTGCACTGCTCTCTCCGCCTGGCCGTTGGAGGCCGGCTTGAACGGTGCCGTCTTAACGTGATTTATGCAGTGGTCACTTATAAAATCTTGGAATTCTGCGCTGGTGAAGCACGGACCATTATCACTGACCAATATGTCAGGAATGCCTTGCGTTGTGAACATGGTTCCAAGGCTGTCGATAGTGGTGGACGTGGTGCTCGAGTTTGAAATGGTGCATTCGATCCACTTAAAAAATGCATCGACGACTACGGAACATTTTGCCCATGAATGGGCACCCGCGACCACAGTTTGGTGGGCCAGGACCAGGGGCTCAGGGGGGCCTCCCTGGGGCCATTACTGAGTTGGGCACAAATGGTGCACCGTCAGACGCAGAGCTCCAAGTCCGCGACAATGCCAGGCCACCAGACGTGGGATTTGGCTATGGCCTTCATGAGAACGATCCCCAGGTGCTTGCGGTGGAGCTCCCGGACAAATGCCTTTCTGCCTCAGAGGTAGAACTACTCGGCTGCCCCACATCAGGCAGTCTGCTTGTAGTGACAGCTCATGCATTCGCCTATGGAAAGGTTTGATCTCCTCGGGGCAGGCATCGCGAGCCTCTGCCCAATCACCAGTTAAGACACATCTTTTTACTAAGGATAACGTGGGGTCGCTGGTTGTCCAGGCTCTGATTTGGCGAGCCGTCATGGGCGAACCTGTGGACTCAAAGGCATTGATTGCCATGACTATCTCACAGTCCTGTTCGTCAGACCCTTCTGTGGTCGCAGGGGTAGCCTGCTAAGCACGTTGGCACAGTTGTCTGTGCCTGGTCTGTGCCTTATGGTGTAATCGTAAGATGCCAGCATGAGTGCCCACCGTTGAATGCGCGCCGAGGCGTTGGCATTTATTGCCTTGCTCTCAGATAGTAGGGACGTGAGGGGCTTGTGATCGGTTTCTAATGCGAACTTGGCCCCGAAAAGGTTTTGGTGCATCTTTTTGACACCGTACACGCACGCAAGCGCATCCTTTTTCACCATTCTGTACCCGCGCTCCGCCCGCGAAAGTGACCTGGAGGCATAAGCTATGGGTTGTAATTTACCCGCACTATTGTCATGTTGTAAAACGCACCCGACCCCGTACGCTGACGCATCACATGTAAGAACTAGCTTTTTACCTGGATCAAAGAAAGCCAAAACACTGTTGGAACACAGAAGGTTGTGTGCCTTATTGAAGGCGTGTTCCTGGGCATCCCCCCCAAAACCAATCGCACCCCTTCCTGAGTAGCACGTGGAGAGGCTCCAGCAGCATGCTGAAGTTGTGCATAAAGTTCCCAAAGTAATTGAGTAGCCCGAGAAAGGCGCGCAGTTCTGAGACATTTCGGGGCCTGGGTGCCAGGCGAATTGCTTCGGTTTTGGACTCTGTTGGGCGGATTCCATCAGCGGCAATCCTTCTGCCCAAAAATTCAACCTCGGGCGCGAGAAACAGGCACTTGGATTTCTTAACTCTTAGGCCTACCCGATCCAACTGCTTTAGTACTTCCTCCAAATTGCGGAGATGGGAGTCGGTGTCCCTGCCCATGATAAGTATGTAGTCTTGAAATACAACCATCCCCGGGATGGACTTGAGCAGACTCTCCATGTTGCACTGGAATATGGCAGCTGCCGACCTGATGCCGAATGGGCATCGATTGTACATGAAAAGGCCTCGATGTGTGTTGATGGTGGTGAGTAGCTTGGACTCATCGGTCAATTCTTGCATCATATACGCAGATGTGAGATCTAGTTTTGAGAAAAGTTTTCCTCCAGCCAATGTGGCAAATAAATCCTCCGCTCTGGGCAGCGGATATTGGTCCTGTAGGGAGACTCTGTTTATGGTAGATTTGTAGTCCCCATAGATTCGTACAGATGCATCAGGCTTCATGACTGGGACGATGGGACTTGCCCAGTCACTAAATTCCATGGGTGAGATAATGCCTTCCCGCAGAAGCCTGTCCAGTTCATGTTCAATCTTTTCCTTCATCACATAGGGCACAGCTCTAGCCTTGTGATGGACCGGTCTAGCATCCTGTGTGATGTAGATTTTGACTTTAGCCCGTTTGAAGGTGCCCACACCTGGCTGAAAGAGATGTTCAAATTGACTTAGAACTGTTGAGCAGGAGGTCCGTTCCTCTGACGACATGGCGTGAACATCATCCCATTTCCAATTTAGTTTTGCCAGCCAGCTTCTCCCCAGCAGTGCTGGGAGATCTCCGGAGAAAATCCACAGGGGAAGTCGGTTCACTGTCCCTTTGTGTGTGACTGAGCGCATGGCGCTGTCGAGGACTAGGACAATTTCTTTGGTATAGGTCCTTAGTTTGGTGTCGACCCTTGTGAGTTTTGGTCTGTCTCTTTTGTGCGGCCACAGCTGTTCAAATTGTTGAGTGCTCATGAGAGATTGACTTGCTCCCTAATCCAGCTCCATGTTGACGGGTATCCCGTTGAGTAGGACCCTCATCATTATTGGAGGCGTCTTGTTGTAGGAGCAGTGGCCATTGATCATGTTGACCCGCTGTACATCGATGTCCCGGGTACTGTCCCCACCGTCTTCTGGTCCGCTTTCCGACCCTTCCGATTCGTATACCAGCCGAGCTGTCGTTTTTCTGCACATGTGGGCCAGATGCCCTGTATAGTCACAGTTTCTGCAAACAGCATGCTGAAATCGACACCCCCATGATGAGTGCCTTCACCCACATCTCCAGCACAGAGCGCTTCCATTGTTTCCAAAGGATGAGCTGCGTCTGGCTGATCTCTCTTGAGCTTCTCTCAGTTTGTAGTTGATTGCTCGCATTGTGGGTTGATGAGGTGTGAACGGCCGTTCATGTGGCCCTTGATGGTTTCTGGCGCCACTGCCTGCTGTTGAGGGCCTGCTCTCCTGCCTTTGTCTGTGTGTGGGGGTAGCAGCTTGTTTCACGCTGTGAACCCCTTGTTCCGATGTTTCGTTAGTTGTCGTACCCGCAGTGTAGATCAACCTTGTTTCTTCTTCTCCTGCCAGGAATGTCTGTGCAACCAGTGCTGCTGTCTCTAGGGTCAAGTTCTTGGTCTCTATGAGCTTTCGCAATATGCCTGCATGGCCTATTCCTTCAATTAAAAAGTCTCTCAGTACTTCTCTCCTTAGTTCATCGGAGAACTCACATAAGCTAGCCACCCTCCGAAGTTCCGCCACAAAGTCGGGTATGCTCTGGCCACACAGCACCTGTAGTTGTAGAACCTGTGTCTGGCCATGTGTAGGCTGCTCGTTGGCTTCAGGTGGTCTCTTGCCAGTGTGCTCAACTCTTCAAACGACTTGCTTGCTGGTTTCTCGGGTGCCAGCAGGTCCTTCATTAAGGCGAATGTTTTTGAGCCACAGCTGGTCAAGAGATGGGCTCTTCTCTTGTCTGCCTTATCGTCGCCCAACCAGTCTTTGGTTACAAAGCTTTGCTGGAGCCTTTCTATAAAGTCCTCCCAATTATCTCCAGCATTGTATTTTTCATCTGAGCCATTGATCGCCATTCTGTGAATTCTGTAATCCCGTAACTTGTCGCCACTGTAAAGCCCTGTCCCTGCAGTACAGATTCACACGAGGCACATACTGAAGTCAAGGTCACTCAGGACCTGCACCTTTATTACACAGCTCTCGAATGCCACACTTGCCTGAGACCTGTCCTTATATACCTGTCTGGGACAGGTATCCAGTGTCTCCTGCAAGTGCTCCCCTGGTGGTAAGGTAAGCTTGTTTATTTTACAGGTCATCTCTAGTTACAGTCATGTATAGCATGGTAAGATACAGTTATGTACAGTAGTGTGAGATACATGACAGGAATCTTTATCAACTTTTAACTTTTAAAATAACTTTGGAAGTCACCTTCCAAATGCCTGCCCCCAACCAAGCCTCGGGCCATCTACCATCAATGGCGCTACTCGGTGCCGAGCCTGCGGCCAACACTTCGCCGTAGGCAATTAGGCTTATCGAGCTGTGCCTGGTCTCCAGTTATCTTGGACCCCCCTGCCACTGGACCAAGACCTTGTTCAGCTAAGCCCGTGAGGTTGCTGGTGTGCAGTGGCCACCTCACATTAAAAGAACTCACGCACAGGCATCTTCCACTTCGTCAGTATGAAGTTCGGGACCTGAAACGTAAGGACTCTCATGGACAATCCCAACAGCAACAGGGCGGAACGCCGCACCGCTATAGTTGCCCGGGAACTCAGACGTTTTGACATTGACATTGCCGCCCTAAGCGAGACTCGGCGGGCAGGGGAAGGCCAGTTGAAGGAACATGGTAGGTTACACCTTCTTCTGGAAAGGGAAATCAGAGGCAGAACGCCACCTTCATGGAATCGGCTTTGCATACAAGAATGAGCTGGTCGACCACCTCAAAGACTCCCTCTGTGGGGTTAATGAATGCCTTATGACTTTCCGTATCACCCTATCTCAGAACCAATGTGCCACAATCATGTGCGTACGCCCCTACTCTCGATGCAATGGATGAGGCTAAAGAGGGATTTTATTCCAACCTTGAGACATCTTTGTCCCGCGTCCCCACGGGTGACAAATTGATCCTCCTGGCTGATTTTAATGCCAGGGTTGGCAAAGACACAGCCCTCTGGGGAGGTGTGATTGGCAGAGAGGGGGTAGGGAAAGCCAACTCCAGTGGTACCCTACTCTTGACAAAATGTCTAGAACATAAACTCCTCATCACCAACACCCTGTTCCACCAGAGGGACAAATACAAGGCATCGTGGCAACACCCTCACTCCAAACATTGTCATCTGCTTGACTATGTCATCGTCCGAGCCAGGGATCACCAGAATGTGTGCATCACCCGCACCATGACAGGAGCTGACGACTGCTGGATTGACCACCGCCTAATCCGATCCATCATCAACATTAACATAGCCCCAAAGCGGAGGGGACAGCAGAAGCAGTTTCGAAAAAAAGTTAATGCCGGGGCATTTAGAGACCCAGTTGAGAGCCCTATACAGCCAGCGCCTCAGAGCTAACCTGGCGTGCCTTGATGACCCTGAGATGCTAAATGCCCACAGCGCTTGGTCTGCCCTCCAGGTCTTTATAACCAGTGCCTGTGAAGAGACACCTGGTCACTCAACCAGAAAACACCAGGACTGGTTTGATGAGAATGATCAGGAGATCAAAGAACTAATAGATCACAAGCGCAAAGCATTTCTGAGCCTCAAGCAATGGCCCAATTCAAGAGCTGCAAAACAACATTACAGATGGCTCAAGGCTCAGGTCTAACAAAAAACTCGGGACCTAAAAAGAACAGGTGGTGGATGGAGAAAGCACAGGAGATATAACAACTGGTCGACAGCCACGATATGCAAGGATTCTTCACTGCAGTCAAGGCCACCTACGGTCCAAACTCCCAAGGTCCCACCCCACTCCTGGCCAAGATCGGGGAAGCACTCATCAAGGACATCGAGACTGTCAGGGCCCGATGGAAGGAACACTTTGAAGATCTCCTCAATCAAGACTCTGCCTTTGACTCGAGTGTTCCCGATTCCATCCGGCAGCATGTGACCCACCATTAACTCCGTGAAACTCCAACGTTGCACGAGGTAGGCAAAGCCATAAAACAGCTTAAGAATAACAAGACTACGGGTGCGGATGGAATCCCTGCTGAGGCGCTAAAATATGGCGGCGAGGCGCTGTTGGCGTGGATACATGACCTCATCTCTCTCATCTGGAGGGAGGAGAGCATGCCGGGAGATCTCAGAGATGTAGTGATTGTGACCATTTTTAAAAAGGGGACAAGTCCGACTGCGGCAACAACAGGGGAATCCTCCTGCTATCAGCCACTGGCTAAAGTTCTCCTCAATTGTCTGACCAAGGAGCTTCTCCCGGAATCACAATGCGGATTTTGTCCCCTACAGGGCACAACAGACATGATCTTTGCAGCGTGTCAGTTGCAGCAAAAATGCAGGCCCTTATACATGGCCTTTTTTGATCTTACAAAGGCCTTTGACACTGTCAACCATGAGGGCCTGTGGAGCGTCCTCCTCCATTTCGGATGCCCCCAAAAGTTGGTCAACATCCTTCGCCTGCTTCACGAAGACATGCAGGCCGTGATCCTTACCAACGGATCCATTACAGACCCAATTCACGTCCGGACCGGGGTCAAACAGGGCTGCGTTATCGCTCCAACCATTTTCTCAATCTTCCTCACCGTCATGCTCCACCTCACAATCAACAAGCTCCCCGCTGGAGTGGAACGAAACTACAGAACCAGTGGGAAGCTGTTTAATCTACGCTGCCTCCAGGCCAGGTCCAAGATCACCCCAACCTCTGTCGTTAAGCTGCAGTATGCGGACGACGCCTGCGTCTGTGCACATTCAGAGGCTGAACTCCAGGATATAGTCAATGTATTCACTGAGGCATATGAAAGCATGGGCCTTACGCTTAACATCCGTAAGACAAAGGTCCTCCACCAGCCTGCCATCGCCGCACAGCACTGCAGTCCAATCATCAAAATCCATGGCGCGGCCCTGGACAACGTGGACCATTTCCCATATCTCGGGAGCCTCTTATCAACAAAGGCAGACATTGATGCGGAGATTCAGCATCGCCTCCAGTGCACCAGCGCAGCCTTCGGCCGTCTGAGGAAAAGAGTGTTTGAAGACCAGGCCCTCAACTCTACCACCAAACTCATGGTCTACAGGGCTGTAGTAATACCTGCCCTCCTGTATGGATCTGAAGCATGGACGATGTAGAGAAGGCACCTCAAGTCGCTGGAGATATATCACCAACGATGTCTCCGCAAGATCCTTCAAATCCCCTGGGTGGACAGATGGACCAACATCAGTGTCCTCGACCAAGCTAACATCCCCAGTATTGAAGCACTGACCACACTTGATCAGCTTCACTGGGCAGGCCACATAGTACGCATGCCAGATACGAGACTCCCTAAGCAAATGCTTTATGTGGAGTTCCTTCATGGTAAATGAGCCAAAGGAGGACAGTGGAAACATTATAAGGACACCCTCAAAGCTTCGCTGGTAAAGTGCGACATCACCACTGACACCTGGGAGACCCTGGCTGCAGACCGCCCGAGGTGGAGAAAGTCCATCCGGGAAGCTCTTCGAATTTCAACGCAAAGAGCATGAAGAGGCCAAGCGCAGGCAGCGGAAGGAGCACGCGGCAAACCAGCCCCACTGACCCCTTCCCTTGACGAATGTCTGTCCCACCTGTAACAGGGTCTAAGGCTCTCGTATCGGACTGTACAGCCATCAAAGAACTCACTTTGGGAGTGGAAGCAAGTCCTCCTCGATTCTGAGGGACTACCTATGATGATAATGAAAAGTTTCAATAGTCTACAGAGCTGGTGCTGAAGTATTTTTTGATGAGTTAAAGGTTTGTGTGCAAACCAGTTGCTTCCAGACATGGGTGGCCTAGTAGGCACTGAGCATGACTGGGAGAATGAGCAGGGAGCACGCAGAGCAGGACAAGCTGCTCGAAGAAGGAGGAGGAGGAGAGGGAGAAGGGCTCTCAGCAGGAGGTCTTTAGGGAGAAGATCTGTCTTCCCAGAGGCCTTCCTTTACCATATGAAGCCTTGCAAGCGACGAGCTGCGCTCCCTCAAATCGTTGCACACTTTTAACAACTTTTAAAATCTATTGCACATATTACTTCAATAAAATAGTTTTAAAAATTCAAAAGTGTAAATGCAAATTTACCTGAAAGATGTGTAAATCCCTTCGAGAAGCATTGATAGTGTCTCTTCAGGACCCAGCCTAATGAAAAGCGAGAATATCCAAATTAGCTGTCATGGCATCAAGTGAGACATTGCATGCCGATTGATGTCACGATTTGCTGATTTAAATTTGAGAGGTGATAGTGCTATGGTCCTTACATAGAAACATAGAAACATAGAAAATAGGTGCAGGAGTAAGCCATTCGGCCCTTCGAGCCTGCACCGCCATTCAATGAGTTCATGGCTGGACATGCAACTTCAGTACCCCATCCCTGCTTTCTCGCCATACCCCTTGGTCCCCCTAGTAGTAAGGACTACATCTAACTCCTTTTTGAATACATTTAGTGAATTGGCCTCAACAACTTTCTGTGGTAGAGAATTCCACAGGTTCACCACTCTCTGGGTGAAGAAGTTTCTCCTCATCTCAGTCCTAAATGGCTTACCCCTTATTCTTAGACTGTGACCCCTGGTTCTGGACTTCCCCAACATTGGGAACATTCTTCCTGCATCTAACCTGTCTAAACCCGTCAGAATTTTAAACGTTTCTATGAGATACCCTCTGATTCTTCTGAACTCCAGTGAATACAAGCCCAGTTGATCCAGTCTTTCTCGATATGTCAGTCCTGCCATCCTGGGAATTTGGTGAACCTTCGCTGCACTACCTCAAAAGCAAGAATGTCCTTCCTTAGATTAGGAGACTAAAGCTGTACACAATATTCAAGGTGTGGCCTCACCAAAGTCCTGTACAACTGCAGTAAGACCTCCCTGCTCCTATACTCAAATCCCCTAGCTATGAAGGCCAACATACCACTTGCCTTCTTCACCACTTGCTGTACCTGCATGCCAACTTTCAATGACTGATGAACCATGACACCCAGGTCTTGTTGCATCTCCCCTTTTCCTAATCTGTCACCATTCAGATAATATTCTGCCTTCCTGTTTTTGCCACCAAAGTGGATAACCTCACATTTATCTACATTATACTGCATCTGCTATGCATTTGCCCACTCACCTCACCTGTCCAAGTCACCCTGCAGCCTCTTAGCATCCTCCTCACAGCTCACACTGCCACCCAGTTTAGTGTCATCTGCAAACTTTGAAATATTACATTCAATTCCTTCATCTAAATCATTAATGTATATTGGAAATAGCTGGGGTCCCAGCACTGAACCTTGCGGTACCCCACTAGTAACTGCCTGCCATTCTGAAAAGGACTCATTTATATCCACTCTTTGCTTTCTGTCTGCCAACCAGTTCTCTATCCACATCAATACATTACCTCCAATACCATGTGCTTTGATTTTGCACACTAATCTATTGTGTTGGACCTTGTCAAAAGCCTTTTGAAAGTCCAAATACACCACATTTACTGGTTCTCCCTTGTCTACTCTACTAATTACATCCTCAAAAAATTCTAGAGGATTTGTCAAGCATGATTTCCCCTTCATAAATCCATGCTGACTTGGACCGATCCTGTCACTGCTTTCCAAATGCGCTGCTATTACATCTTTAATAATTGATTCCAATATTTTCCCCACTACCGATGTGAGGCTAATTGGTCTATAATTCCCTGTTTTCTCTCTCCCTCCTTTTTTAAAAAGTGGAGTTACATTAGTTACCCTCCAATCCATAGGAACTGATCCAGAGTCGACAAAATGTTGGAAAATGACCACCAATGCATCCACTATTTCTTGGGCCACTTCCTTAAGTACTCTGGGATGCAGACTATCAGGCCCTGGGAATTTATCGGCCTTCAATCCCATCAATTTCCCTTACACAATTTCCTGACTAATAAGGATTTCCTTCAGTTCCTCCTTCTCGCTAGACCCTTGCTCCCCTAATATTTCCAAAAGGTTATTTGTGTCTTCCTTCGTGAAGACAGAACCAAAGTATTTGTTCAATTGGTCTGCCATTTCTTTGTTCCCCATTATAAATTCACCTGATTCTGACTGCAAGGGACCTACATTTGTCTTCACTAATCTTTTTCTCTTCACATATCTATGGTTTGGAGTGTGTGCAGCACAGAGTCACCAGAATGATGCTGACGTTTAAAGGGCTAAATTATGTAAACAAGTTGCATAAACTTGGTTTGTAATCTCTTGCGTTTAGAAAGTTAAGGTGTGTTCTAATTGAGATGTTCAAAATGATAAATTGATTTGATAGGTTAGACAAAAATAGCGGGCTAGAAATTCGGTATCGCCCGCTTTAAGGAGGTGACGGTGCCGGGGCGCTGCTTTGACATCAGGCGATGTCTACTGCCTTAAAGTGGGATATTCAGTTGTATCACCCCAAGAGGAGAGTGGAGCACTAAGAGAAAAGTTCCACACTCCTCTTCGGGCGCTAATGGAGCAAGAGCGCAGCGACTAAAAAAGAAAAAAAAATCCTGTTGAAAATTTAAATAAACCACATCCACACTTCCCCACTACTGCAACAAATAAATAAAAGTAGAATAAGAGGTGTTGCACACTTGGTGACATCACCGAGCGGGCAACAGCGAGCACAGCGCAAACTGTTACCGAAGTTCGCGGCAAGACGGGCGGGAGCTGCTTAGCTCACTGTTAATTCCCCTCTGTATGTGACAGAGTAACTCCCGGTGTTCTTCAAGCTTGAGTGAATATAGCTGGAGGCAGTTCTTTGTAACTATGTTTACCCTGGGTGCTTAAACCATCCAAGAACTCCCACATCCAGCAAAATTAGCACTACACTGGTCACAGCTCTCCTGCCACTGAACTTCATCTAACTTATGCCAGATAATATGTAAAAAAATAAATTACAATTAATGGGACTGAATTTGCGGCCCGTATGGGTGCGTACGAGGTGCGTACGCGACCGTAGGGGCTCCACAAGTTCTTGGTCTAGGCATGCACTGCACATGCACCTAAACCCAGAACTTGCGATCTGTAAAGAATACTCTTGACAGATCATATGAATCCGAAAGAAATGGTTCTCCGCAGGCAGAGAGTTGGGCAATCTGCCCAACTTCTGCCCAGCGAATGCCTTAAAATTCTTACACCTGGTAGAAGCAGGAGTAAGGCTTACTTTTACCAGTGTAAGAGTTTAAAAAATAGAAAAATAAAATGTTATCACCCGTTTATATACATTAAAGACCCTGCCCAATAAGGTAAGTTTATTCTTAGCCCCGTTAAAACATATAAATTCTTTTTCAAAAAAGTAAATTTTTATTTAAAATAGCTGATTAAATGGAATTTTAATTAATTTTAATTAATTCATTTTGAATATGTAATGTTTTAAAAAATTTATTTCAGGTGTTCGTGTCGGGTCGGGTGGGGGGAGGGAGGGAGAGGGAGGGAGAGGGAGGGAGAGGGAGGTCAGGTCGGGGAGAGGGAGGTCAGGTCGGAGCCAGTCCAGGGGCGGGATGGGGAGCGGGAGTCAGGTCGGGTCCAGTCGGGGCTGGGGGGGGTTGGGGGGGGGACCGGGAGTCGGGTCGTGTCAGGTCCGGGGGGGTGGGGGAGCGGGAGTCGGGTCGGGTCCGGGGGGGTGGGGGGGGGGAACCGGGAGTCAGGTCGGGTCCAGTCGGGGGGCGGGGGGAGCAGGAGCGGGAGTCGGGTCCGGTCCGGGGGCGGGAAGCGGGAAGCGGGAGTCGGGTCGGGTCGGGAGGAAGCAGGAGCTGGCCGTGGGAGGAGCCTTATTCACGCAACCCCAGTGAGGCCATTCGGCCAGGGCTAGGGGCTGCGTGCTTCGGGCCCCTCCCACACAGTTTCGGGCGCCTGGAGCTACTGCACTTGCGTGCCCACTGTAGCGCGCATGTGCAGAGGTCCCGGCACTGCTTTCAGCGCAGGGACCTGGCTCCGCCCCCTACAGCTCCTGCTGCGCTGCGCCGAGGGCCAGAGGACCTGCACGGAGGTGGAGGATACGGAGGGTTTTTTTAGGCGCACTTTGTGGCGCGAAAAACGGGCGTCCAGGTCGGGACTGCGACGTTCTAGGCGCGGCTCGAAACTTGGGCCCATAGTTCCGTACAAACGGAAACCCCAAAAGCATGAATGGATATTCCCTTCATTGATTGGTTGGACAAGCCCATGTGATCCCAGGGGTGCTTCTGAACCGCTTGTGTCCCTGGGATACGTGGGCCTTTACCCAGAGAGGCCCAGGAGTGCAAATCTATGAACCTCCCGACCGCCAGGTAAATTTGTCGAATTTTTTCAGGTCGGAGGTATCCGCCCACGGGATGCCTCCGACTGCAATTGTTCCCTCATTGTACACGGTATAAAAGTCCAGTCTGACTATATATAATCAGTATTGCGGGCCCATCTTGAGATGGAACCTGAACTTTACACAAACAAATTAGGGTTAATGTGAGGCAGAAGCAGGTAAGGATGGAATCTGTTTATCTTTCAGGCGGAGTTCATTTGTTTATATCAAAGATTCTGCAACTGTTGCAGGTGGGGATCATTGAGGGGGATGTCACATAATGGTATAATGTTATGGTCAATATCTGATCTTGTTCATCTACCTAAGCTGCAGTTTAAAGCTATTAAAATGGAAACTACACAAGTCTACCTTTTCACACCTACCAGTCTTTTAAGCAAAGTAATTTCATATAACATTTAGTTTATAGACCCATTAAAAAGACGGTCGCCTTTTTCCGCTGGTGCTATCTGTTTTTTAATTAAAGTTATTATATCAGGCATATTTAAGTTTATAAAAAGGTTGAGGTATATAAAAGAAAATGGTCTGTTCTTTTGATTGTCTGATAGGTAAACCTTATTAAACCAATAACCATTTCCTTTTAAAACAGATATCCATGGACTCCAATATATTAGTCTAAAATAGATCATCTTCATGCTGTACTGAGTGATGTTACAAGTCCTATAAATATGTTTTCATGGTGACACGAGCTCCCTTGTTACAAATACTGCCCATTCTGACATCACTGATGGTTTCAGCTGTTAGGCTTTGGATCGGCTTCAGAACGGAAAGCTCAGTTTTATAAACGCTAGTTCATGTAGATATGAATCAAATATCAGCTATAACAGAAGGAGTTGTCTTCAAAGTCCTCACTCATGCTCTGAATGTAAAATTTGGGTTGTGGTGCCCTTACGTTTTGGGTTGGTGGATGAAGATGAAACCCGGTCAATTTCTGGGCACACACAGACTAATCAGGTGTCAGAACTAAAATACGTTTGTACATGGATTTCTAGTGTAAGAACCATGTCTAGTGGGCTTGTGTGTGTACATGTTCCTGTGAGTACATAGTGGGACAGGAAAGGTAATAGTGAAGATCGATATTAAATAGCAGGTCACTGCTACTTGCAATAGGCTCAGTATCCCTGGCCAAGGGTTCCAGCTCATTGGCACCAATTTTGCCCATCACTGGGCGGCGTTTTTTTGGCGCCCAGTGAATTTTTTGGCACTGAAGCTGAGTCCAAAGATGCCCCAATGTCGGGGCACCGGCGTCAACTACCAGCAGCAGAATGTTTGGCGTCATACATTCTGCCGCTGGTGTACCTGTAAAAGAAGGTTCCGCGCCATTTCTTTACATAAGGCAAACTTTCCCCACCAACAAAATTTTTCAAACTGTGCACAGGACCTCGAAGCACCGTAAGAAAAACCCGTACCTGCAGTTTGAGAATCCGCGCTGGTCCGCTCCTTTCGCTGGCCGAAGGGACTCCCTGTATCTTACAAATAAACTTTAAGGTAATTTAAAAATCCAAATATTAACTATATGCAGGTATAAATTAAGAATAAATATAAACTTACCAATACTGATGCTCCTGCGATGAAAAAAGAATGATGGCAAAAACAGAACAATGTTTTACCTTTTCCCATCGATGTCCTCACTGCCCAAAATACCCCAAATAATTAAGGGATATCTTTTGAAACATCTAAAAATGAAGAATCAACATACCAATCGAAGTCTTCTTCTTCTGGCATCCAGTGCAGCCTTCTCTCCATTCTCCTGGATGTCGAATGCAGGCTCCCGGCCAAAGGTCCTTCACCCATGCGGCCTGCTGCTAGCCCAGGCCGAAGGTCTGCACACAAAAGACAGTGCAAGACACTCCAGACTCAAAGGAAAGCAGCAGTGATCTCTAATAAAGGTGGATCATTACATTGAAAAAAAATAATCCCACCACAAATCTTTTATGTTTTTACGGAGTATTGGAATGCCCCCCGTACCCCCAGGTGTAATCTGTTTCTTTTCCGGCACGGCGTATCTTGATGCTGGGCTACAACAGGAATAGAGCCAAAATGTGTCATAGTGGAATGCTCGCGATCCTCTTCATCGTCAACCTCAGGTTCAACCCTTGAATTTGGTGTCGAGCGGAAAGCACTCCTTGCATTAAGAACAGCCTGGCTGAGCCCCCTATTGCTGATACTACCTCATTCAACCGGCCCGAAAGTCTTTCAACCTGTAATGACAGTCCCCCCAACTCTGCCCTCACCCCACAAAGGCTTCCAGGAGCAATCGAGATTGTTGGATGTTCTCCCCGCTCATCCCCACAAGATGTTCTAAGTTCTCAGAGTCCAGTGTTTCTGGATCAGGTCTGGAGTTCACCCCCCTACGACGTCTCGTAGGTGTGGCTTGCTGTGACACACTTGTACCCGCAGCCTCAGACATCACACCTAGAAAAGGCCTCTCGCTTGATTCGCTCATGAAAGGGCTTGGAATCCTCGAGGGGTTCAGCACCTCCAAATCCAGGGTGACCAGCTCGTCGACTATGACTTCTTGCTGCCCATCATTCTCCTGAGTTGGAATATCTGGCGTGGCGTTTTCTTGAACATTCTCGCCTTCAGCTTCAGGTGCACCTTCGGTCTCCTCCTGATGCTCAATCACTGCGAAACAAAAGATAGATGCTTGGTTATCAGCATTGAGGAAGGAGAAGTGTAGGAAGCATACACAGTGTGTAACATTTAACCAACCCAGACTGTGCAGTTTGCAGGGCTTAACTCTAATGGAAAACTGGGCCCAGCTTCCGCATTAATTGTTGGTCTTCTCCTGTGACATTTAATCATTGACGCTATCCCCTGCTCCAGGGCTGTTAGCTGCAGCTTACTTGACGGACCTCCTCCAGTTTGTGACCGTTCACAGTTGATCTGTGACACCATCTTCTGCAAAGATGCAAATGGAACTTTTTAAGAGAGGGTCCTTCTGAACACACGCGCGCACATGAATCACATTTACAGATGTTATTGCAGTGCATTGATATACATATATATTTAAAATCCTAAATAAATGTAAGTTTAATGTATTACTCACAGTCACTGCTTGTTTGAGGTCCTGCCACTTCTTTTTCAGCTGCGTACCAGTTTTCGGGGTCATGGACATTCCATTAAACTTGACTGCAGCCTGGTCCCAAACTTTTGCGAGCGCAGACGGTTTAAGCTTATTTTTTCCAAAGCTCCCCTTGTTCTCAAGAACTCCCCATCTACTCTCGATTAAGTCTACCAGGCGCTCAATTTCATCCCCACGAAATCTTTTCATCCTTATGGTTCCCCCTTCTCCGTCCCTGGCCCTTTCGCCTTCTCTGCGCCCTTCCATTGCAGCCATCTCATGAATGAAGCTGTATTTCTGACCTGTGAATCCACCTCTGCCACCAATGGATTCGCAATGGTGATCCACAGTGTCCCCACATCTGTTTTTTTAATACTTTCTATTGCGCATGTGCAAATGGGTATTTTGTTTTCCTTGTGCGCGCACCGCGCATGTGCAGTGTGGGTTTACGGAAAAAGAAATTGTGCACATGCACAATGCGCATGCCCAGTCGGTTAAAAAAGATGGGGGGTTTTTTGAGTGCGATGCGCATGCGCGATTTGGTGCCCGTTTTTTTTTCAGCGCATGCGCTGTGCGGTTTCAATGCACATTGGAGGCTCCGCCATGCAGATTCGGATCAGGTAGCGCCGGCGGCAGAGAGTGCTCATGTGGTGAGAAAGCTCTGCATTTTTATTTTCAGTGCTGAGGGGCTGAAAAAAAACGGGCATCCAGGTAAGTGAATGCCATTTTTCTTCTTTAGGGAAACTTGGGCCCATTGTCACTATCCACTGATTCCTGCATAGCAATTTTCATGGACTTCAGCTCAGTGCAGTATTAGACTAAACTGTCATGCCCTTATCGGGTAACTTGCTTGCAAAAACTCACCTTGTAGGTTCACACATAAAGAATTCTGTGACAAAAGTGAAGCATTCTTCTCTGAGTTAGTTTATTGATTTTTCTTTACTGTTGACTGCAGTACACATGGTGAAATTTCAGTTTCTGCTGACTGTTTCATTGACATCCTTTGTGAAAGGAGATTGAGCTGAGTGGTTTCATTATCATGGCAATTGTAACTATTTCAACTAAAAGTGACATTGGTGTCTGCACAAACTCATAACATCATTATATTGCTTGTCATCAAAGAGGTTCTGCATTGATCATAATAAGTAAATACCAATTGCTTTTGGGTAACAATGTTATGGATTTTAATTGTTATTCAACACCATCATGCTGCATTCTGTATTTAAACCTCTACAGTCAGTGAGCCAGTAACTAGATGTGTGTATGCTGTGACACATATTTCATTTAAATTAAATCTTACAAAAGAATGGGTGAAGTTGTACCCAGGCAGCTTCATCAGATTGTGTGGCAGGGTTTATGATTTTTCTGTCAATAGCGTTCCCTTTATATAGGCTTGAGATTTCCAGGGCTTCCCTGACCTGAGAGCTAAGTGCCTGTGACTGCGATGGGTGCTTGCACCATATATCCATGTAAATGAGGTGGGAGGGGCTGTTCCCAACCACCCCCCACCCCGCCCCACACACCACCTCAATTTCCTGTACTGTTGCTAGTGGAGCCACCCGGATAAATCAGCCCTTGTACCCAGCCCTCATATACAAACACCATCAGGATATCTAAGATTTGGTATAGCCACTACCGGTGATAACAGGGATAATGCTTATCATCATAGAATCATAGAAAATTGCGACACAGAAGGAGGCTATTCAGCCCATTGTGTCTGTGCCGGTCGAAAAAGAGCTCTCCAGTCTAATCGTACTTTCCGGCTCTTGGTCCATAGCTCCATACTTCAAGTGCACATCCAAGTACCTTTTAAAAGGTGCTACCACCCTTTCAGGCAGTGAGTTTCAGAGCCTCACCATCCTCTGGGAGAAGAAATGTTTCCTTATCTCCCCTCTAATCTTCCTACCAGCTACTTTAAATCTATGCCTCCTGGTTATTGACCCCTCTGCTAAGGGAAATAGGTCCTTCCTATCCACTCCATCTAGGCCCCTCATAATTTTATACACCTCAATAAATCTCCCCTCAGCCTCCTTTGTTCCAAAGAAAACAAACCCAGCCTATCCAAGCTTTCCTTATAGCTAAAGTTTTCCAGTCCTGGCAACATCCTCAGAAATCTTCTCTGCACATTTTCTCGTGCAATCACATCCTTCCTGTAATGTGGTGACCAGTACTGCACGCAGTACTCAAGCTGTCGCCTAACTAATGTTGTATACAATTCTAGCATAACTTCCCTGTTCTTGTATTCTATGCCTCGGCTTATAAAGGAAAGCATTCCATATGACTTTTTAACTACCTTATCGACCTCTCCTGCAACTTTAAGGATCTGTGGACATATACTCCAAGGTCCCTCTGTTCCTCCACACCGCTCAGTATCCTCCCATTTATTGTATATTCCCTTGCCTTGTTGCTCCTCCCCAAATGCATTACCTCACACTTTTCCGAATTGAATTCCATTTGCGACTTTTATGCCCAACTGACCAGTTCACCGATATCTTCCTGCAATCTTGAGCTTTTCTTCTCACTGTCAATCACACGGCCAACTTTTGTATTATCTGCAAATTTCTTTATTATGCTCCCTACATTTAAGTCTAAATCATTAATATATACTATAAAAAGTAAGGAACTGAGTACTGAGCCCTGCGGAATCCCACTGGAAACAGCCTTCCAGTCACAAAAGTTCCCCTCAGCCATTACCTTTTGCTTCCTTCCACTGAGACAATTTTGGATCCAATTTGCCACTCTCCCTTGGATCCCATGGGATTTTACTTATTTGATCAGCCTACCAAGTGGGACCTTGTCAAAAGCCTTGCTAAAATCCATGTAAACTACATCAAATGCACTGCTCTCATTGACCCTCCTTGTTACCTCCTCAAAGAACTCAATCAAGTTAGTCAGACACGACCTTCCCTTATCAAATCCATGCTGACTGTCCTTGATTAATCTGTGCCTTTCTAAATGAAGATTTATACTGTCCCTCAGAATTGATTCCAATAATTTGCTGAGGTTAAACTAACTGGCCTGTAATGGCTCGGTTTATCTCTTCCTCCCTTTTTAAACAATGGTACAACCTGAGCAGTTCTCCAATCCCCTGGCACTATTCCTGTAGCCAAGGAGGATTGAAAAATGATGGTCAGAGCCTCCGCAATTTCCTCCCTTGCTTCTTTTAGTAGCCTCGGATATATTTCATCCGGTCCTGGTTATTTATCTACGTTCAAGGATGCTAAACCCCCTAAAACTTCCCCTCTTACTATGTTTACCCGTCAAATATTTCACTATCTTCCTCCTGAACTTCAACATCGGCATCGTCCCCCTCTTTTGTGAAGACAGCCGCACAGTATTCATTTCGTACCTTACCCACATCCTCCGCCTCCACACATAGATCACCATTTTGGTCCCCAATAGGCCTTACTCTTTCCTTCATTATCCTCTTGCTCTTTATACAATTGGAAATCATCTTTGGGTATTTTGTGATTCTACTTGCCAGTACTTTTTCATGCCCACTTTTTGCTTTCCTAATTTCCTTCTTAATTTCACCCCTGCACTTTCTGTACTCTTCTAGGGTTTCTGCAGTATTGAGCTCATGATAGCTGATATAGGCTTTCCTTTTTTACCTTATCTTACCCTGTGTGCACCTTGTCATCCAGGGGCCTCTACATTTGGCAGTTTTTTGTGCTAATATGTTTATCGTGAACTCCATATACCTCCCTCTTCAATGTCTCCCACTGCTCTGGCACTGATTTACCTTCGAGTAACTGTTTCCAGCTGAGTAAAATTGGCCTTCCCCCAATTTAGAACCCTTGCTCCTGTTTTTCTTTGTCCTTATCCATAATTATGCTAAAACTAACTGAATTATGATCACTACCACAAAAATGCTCTCCCACTGCTACTCGTTCCACCTGCCCAGCTTCATTCCCTAACACCACATCGAGAACCCGCCCCCCATCATCCCCACCCACCCCCGCATCTCCTGTTGGGCTTGCTATGTATTGGCCCAAAAAAAGTTCTCCAGAATGCAATTTAAGAATTCTGTGGCTTCTGTACCTTTTACACTGATAGTATCCCAATTACTATTAGGGTAATTGAGATCTACTATTACTGCCCGATTGTTTTTACACTTGTCAGAAATTTGCCTACAGATCTGCTCTTCTATCTCCCTTGGACTGTATGGGGGTCTATAGTACGCTCTTAGCAGTGTGGTTGCCTCTTTTTTGTTCTTCAATTCAACCCATTTGATGATCCTTCTAACATATCATCCATCCTCACAGCTGTAATTGTTTTATTAATCAATACTGTGACCCCCCCTCCTTTTTTATCCCCCTCTCTCTCCCGACTGAAAACCCTGTAACCAGGAATGTTGTGCTGCCATTCCTGCCCTTCTTTCAGCCATGTCTCAGTAATGGCTATAATATCATAATTGCACATGCCTATCTGTGCCCTTAGCTCATCTGCCTTTTGTCCTAGACTCCTTGCATTAAAGTACATACCATTTAGCATTCCTAAACTGCCTTGTTGTCCATTTTCTAGCCTTTGTTTCCTCTGCCTTCCAAACTCATTATTAATTTTCTGCCTTCCAATTTACAGCTGGAATTCTCTCCCCTCTGACATGCTCTCAGGTTCCCACCCCCCTGCCAAGCTAGTTTAAACCCTCACCAACAACACTAGCAACACCCCGCGCCCCCACCCCCCTCAAGGTTATTGGTCCCGGCTCTGTTGAGGTGCAACCCGTCCGGCTTGTACAGGTCCCAACTCCCCCAGAAGCGGTCCCAATGCCTCAGGAATCTAAAGCCCTCGCTCCTGCACCATATCTCCAGCCACACTTTCATCTGCTGTATTCTCCTATTCCTGTACTCACTAGCACATGGCACCGGGAGTAATCCAGAGATTACTACCTTTTGGGTCTTGCTTTTTAATCTCTTTCCTAGCTCTCTAAAATCTGCCAGTAGGACCTCATCTCTCTTTCTACCTATGTCATTGGTACCGATATGGACCACGACCATTGGCTGTTCACCCTACCCCTCAGAATGTCCTGCAGATGCTCAGTGACAATCTTGACCCTGGCACCAGGCAGGCAACATACCATCCTAGAGTCACGTCTGCAGCTGCTGAAATTCCTGTCTGCTCCCCTAACTATTGAATCCCCTACCACTGTGGCTCTTCCATTCTTCTTCCTCCTCCTCTGTGCAGCTGAGCCACCCGTGGTGCTGTGGACTTGGCTCTGGCTGCACTTCCCAGGGGAACCATCACCCTCATCAGTACTCAAAAGAGAATACCGGTTGGAGAGCGAGCTGGACTCAGGGAACTCCTGCACTACCTGCCTGGTCCTCCACTTTTGTCTGATGGTCACCCATTCTCTCTCTGCCTGACCACCTCTAAAAACATGCTAGCCATGAATTTCTCAGACTTGCGGATGCACAGCAGTGACTCCAGCCGCCACTCAAGCTCCGAAACATGGATCTTGAGCTGCCGTAGCTGGTGACACTTACTGCACACGTGGTCGTCCAGGCCATGAGAATTGTCCAGGACTTCTCACATGGCACAGGATGTGCATTTCATGGGATTGAGCTGCCTTGCCATGCCTCTATTTAATAGACTAAGAACTAACCTAGCAGAAATAAACTTAAAACTAAAATAAAACACGCACCAGCTACTCACTAATCAGCTCCTTCCCTTGTGCAGACGTCACTTTTTGTACTCCGATGTCACTCTTTCGAATTCGGCCTCTATTGAGTTGCTGCCGCTTTCACTCTGCTCCCGCTCAGATCTTGCCCAGATCCGCTATCTCCTCCGGTCTCAGGTCTGCACTCTGCTCTCATTTATCACCGCTGCCACTCTTGCTCTGCTCCCACTCAAATCTCGCCCAGGTTTCCTGCCTCCTTCTATATAATTTTCTTTTGCTCATATATATCCTCAGTTCTCTGAGTGGGAACAGGATTTTAAATCTCATTGTGTAACAGGCTGCACCAAGTCATCTGTTTGTGATTTTATTTGCTTACTACCTTTAAGACGTCCAATTTTTTTCCTTTACGACATCAGTAATGCTGTTTTCTATCACTTTATTTACTCCCTCACTTACGCTCACCATTTTCAAATCTTGTGCAATCAATAGGTTTAGGAGAATGAATGACTTGTATTTATAAAGCACCTTTCGTGACCACCATACATCTCAAAGTGCTTTACAGCCAATGAAGTACTTTTTTGGAGTGTAGTCACTGTTGTAATGTGGGAAACGCGGCAGCCAACTTCCACACAGTAATCTCCCATGCACGGCAATGTGATAATGACCAGAAATCTGTTTTTCTATTATGTTGATTGAGGAAAAAATATTGGCCAGGACACCAGGAATAACTCCCCTGCTCTTCTCCAAAATAGTGCCATGGGATCTTTTACGTCCACCTGAGAGAGCAGATGGGGCCTCGTCCAAAAGACGGCACCTCCGACAGTGCAGGACTCCCTCAGCACTGAACTGATCCGGGGATCGGAGAGGCCTACAAAAGGCCAGTGAGACCGGGAGCAGCGGGAGTTCGGCGAGAGGCGGGAGTTCCGGGGATCGGAGAGGCCTACAAAAGACCAGTGAGACCAGGAGAAGCGGGAGTTCGGCGAGAGGCGGGAGTTCCGGGGATCGGAGAGGCCTACAAAAGACCAGTGAGACCAGGAGCAGTGCAAGTTCGGCGAGAGGCGGGAGTTCCAGGGATCGGAGAGGCCTACAAAAGGCCAGTGAGACCAGGAGCAGTGCGAGTTCGGCGAGAGGCGGGAGTTCCGGGGATCGGAGAGGCCTACAAAAGGCCAGTGAGACCAGGAGCAGTGCGAGTTCAGCGAGAGGCAGGAGTTCTGGGGATCGGAGAGGCCTACAAAAGACCAGTGAGACCGGGAGCGCAGCGAGTCGGCGAGAGGTGGGAGTTCCGGGGATCGGAGAGGCCTACAAAAGGCCAGTGAGACCAGGAGCAGAGCGAGTTCGGCGAGAGGCGGGAGTTCCGGGGATCGGAGAGGCCTACAAAAGGCCAGTGAGACCAGGAGCAGTGCAAGTTCGGCGAGAGGCAGGAGTTCCGGGGATCGGAGAGGCCTACAAAAGGCCAGTGAGACCGGGAGCGCAGCGAGTCGGTGAGAGACGGGAGTTCCGGGGATTGGAGAGGCCTACAAAAGGCCAGTGAGACCAGGAGCAGCGCGAGTTCGGCGAGAGGCTTGTGCAGCTACAGGGGGAAGGCAAAAAAGAAGTAGAAAGAAACTAAAGGTGACGTCACAGCCAAGGGGGTAAGTGATTGGCTGGTGAGTGGTGAGTAGTTTTTCTTTTTTCTCTTCGATAACAGTGAGTAAACTTTAGCATTGTTGTTGCCAATTTAAGTGTATCTAACGGTTAAATCATGTTAGGAGAGCTCGGTCACGTGATATGCTCCTCCTGTACTATGTGGGAACTCAGGGACACTCCCGGTGTCCCTGACGGCTACGTGTGCGGGAAGTGTATCCGCCTCCAGCTCCTGATGGTCCGTGTTGCAGAATTGGAGCTGAGGATGGACTTTCTCTGGAGCATCCACGATGCTGAGAATGACGTGAGTAGCACGTGTAGCGAGTTGGTCTTACCGCAGGTGAAGGGTCCACAGCCAGATAGGGAATGGAAGACCAGCAGGAAGAGCAGTGCAAAGAAGTTAGTGCAGGGGACCCCTGCGGTCAGCCCCCTGCAAAACAGATACACTGCTTTGAGTACTGTTGAGGGGGATGACTCATCAGGGGAGGGCAGCAGCAGCCAAATTCATGGCACCATGGCTGGCTCTGCTGCACAGGAGGGCAGGAAAAAGAGTGGGAGAGCAATAGTGATAGGAGATTGAATTGTAAGGGGAATAGATAGGCGTTTCTGCGGCCGCAACCGAGACTCCAGGATGGTATGTTGCCTCCCTGGTGCAAGGGTCAAGGATGTCTCGGAGCGGGTGCAGGACATTCTAAAAAGGGAGGGTGAACAGCCAGTTGTCGTGGTGCACATTGGTACCAACGATATACCGTATATACTCGCGTATCATGCGACTTTTGAAGACCTAAATTGTAACCTAAATTTGGGGGGTCGCATGATACGCGAGATACAAAATTTGCGGGTGTGAAGTGCTGGCCAAGATTAGGCTGTTAGGCTGTTAAGCAGACCGTATCCACGCTGAATCTCGGCATGCTCCAACAATCCTCTATGTAAAGACATTTCTCTTGGTTTCTCCTCTCACTCTCCATGATGGTTGTAAATCGAATATCCCTGGTTGATATTAGTTCCTCGATACTCATGACCAAATCATTAGTTTATGTGGAAAACAAGCCAAGTTCCTGCAGCACATCACTAACTACATCCTCCCAATGCAAAAAAAAATCCATTTGACTCCTGCTGAAATTCTTCTCTTCAGGGGGAGAGAGAGTCACGGAGGTCGGGGGGGGAGAGAGTCGCGGAGGTCGGGGGGGGAGAGAGAGTCGCGGAGGTCGGGGGGGGAGAGAGAGTCGTGGAGGTCGGGGGGGGAGAGAGAGTCGCGGAGGTCAGGGGGGGAGAGAGAGTCGCGGAGGTCGGGGGGGGAGAGAGAGTCGCGGAGGTCGGGGGGGGAGAGAGAGTCGCGGAGGTCAGGGGGGAGAGAGAGTCGCGGAGGTCGGGGGGGGAGAGAGAGTCGCGGAGGTCGGGGGGGGAGAGAGAGTCGCGGAGGTCGGGGGGGGAGAGAGAGTCGCGGAGGTCAGGGGGGGAGAGAGAGTCACGGAGGTTGGGGGGGGAGAGAGAGTCGCGGAGGTCGGGGGGGAGAGAGAGTGGCGGAGGTCGGGGGGGGAGAATACGGAGAGAGAGCACGGAGAGAGAGTACGGGGAGAGAGAGTCGCGGAGGTCGGGGGGGAGAGAGTCGCGGAGGTCGGGGGGGAGAGAGAGTCGCGGAGGTCGGGGGGGAGAGAGAGTCGCGGAGGTCGGGGGGGGAGAATACGGAGAGAGAGCACGGAGAGAGAGTACGGGGAGAGAGAGTCGCGGAGGTCGGGGGGGGAGAGAGAGTCGCGGAGGTCGGGGGGGAGAGAGTCGCGGAGGTCGGGGGGGAGAGAGAGTCGCGGAGGTCGGGGGGGGGAGAGTCGCGGAGGTCGGGGGGGAGAGAGAGTCGCGGAGGTCGGGGGGGGAGAGAGAGTCGCGGAGGTCGGGGGGGAGAGAGAGTCGCGGAGGTCGGGGGGGAGAGTACGGAGAGAGAGCACGGAGAGAGAGTACGGAGAGAGAGCACGGAGAGAGAGCACGGAGAGAGCACTGAGAGAGAGCAGAATCCACTTGATGTTTCATGTTAAGGTCTGTATTCGATCTCAAAAAAGTGACTCGCATGATACATGAGATATATGATAAAATCATGTTTTGGGGACGAAAATTTAGGGGTCGCATGATACGCGAGATCGCAGGATACGCGAGTATATACGGTAGGTAAAAAAAGGGATGAGGTCCTACGAGACGAATTTAAGGAGCTGGGAGCTAAATTAAAACGTAGGACCGCAAAAGTAGTAATCTTGGGATTGCTACCAGTGCCACGTGCTAGTCAGAGTAGGAATCGCAGGATAGCTCAGATGAATACATGGTACCGTAGGGAGGGATTCAAATTCCTGGGGCATTGGAACCGGTTCTGGGGGAGGTGGGACCAGTGCAAACCGGACGGTCTGCACCTGGGCAGGACCAGAACCAATGTCCTAGGGGGAGTGTTTGCTAGTGCTGTTGGGAGGAGTTAAACTAATATGGCAGGGGGATGGGAACCAATGCAGGGAGACAGAGGGAAACAAATTGGAGTCAAAAGCAAAAGACAGAAAGGAGATGAGTAAAAGTGGAGGGCAGAGAAACCCAAGGCAAAAAACAAAAAGGGCCACTATACAGCAAAATTCTAAAGGGTCAAAGTGTAATAAAAAGGCAAGCATGAAAGCTTGGTGCCTCAATGCAAGGAGTATTCGGAACCCAGGAGAGGGCTCTGAGCTAGTTAGAGTGGGTGAGAGCTCAGATGAACAGGACCCCAAGAAAGAATGCAAAAGGCAGGAGGCAACAGAGCAGAGTAGCACTGGGGTAAGTGTAAACCACAAGGTGACAGGAAGGGACAATATGTATGAATATAAAGGGGCTGCAGGAGGGATCAAAACTAAAAATCTTGGTTTAAAAACTAGTATTAAAACACTCTACCTAAACGCATGCAGCATTCGAAATAAAGTAAATGAGTTGACGGCACAAATCATTACAAACGGGTATGATTTGGTGGCCATTGCAGAAACGTGGTTGCATGGTGGCCAAGACTGGGAATTAAACATACAGGGGTATCTGACAATTCGGAAAGATAGACAAGAAGGGAAAGGAGGTGGGGCAGCTCTGTTAATAAAGGAAGATATCAGGGCAGTTGTGAGAGACGATATTGGATCTAATGAACAAAATGTTGAATCATTGTGGGTGGAGATTAGAAATTGTAAGGGGAAAAAGTCACTGCTGGGCATAGTTTATAGGCCCCCAAATAATACCTTCATGGTGGGGCGGCCAATAATCAAGGGAATAATGGAGGCATGTGAAAAAGGAACGGCAGTAATCATGGGGGATTTTAACCTACATATCGATTGGTCAAATCAAATCGCACGGGGTAGCCTTGAGGAGGAATTCATAGAATGCATATGGGATTGTTTCTTAGAACAGTATGTTACAGAACCTACAAGGGAGCAAGCGATCTTAGATCTGGTCCTGTGTAATGAGACAGGAATAATAAGTGATCTCCTAGTAAAAGATCCTCTCGGAATGAGTGATCACAATATGGTTGAATTTGTAATACAGATTGAGGGTGAGGAAGTAGTGTCTCAAATGAGCTTACTATGCTTAAACAAAGGGGACTACAGTGGGATGAGGGCAGAGTTGGCTAAAGTAGACTGGAAACACAGACTAAACGGTGGCACAATTGAGGAACAGTGGAGGACTTTTAAGGAGCTCTTTCATAGTGCTCAACAAAAATATATTCCAGTGAAAAAGAAGGGCGGTAAGAGAAGGGATAACCAACCGTGGATAACCAAGGAAATAAAGGAGAGTATCAAATTAAAAACCAATGTGTTTAAGGTGCCCAAGGTGAGTGGGAAACTAGAAGATTGGGAAAATTTTAAACGACAGCAAAGAATGACTAAGAAAGCAATAAAGAAAGGAAAGATAGATTATGAAAGTAAACTTGCGCAAAACATAAAAACAGATAGTAAAAGCTTTTACCGATATATAAAATGGAAAAGAGTGACTAAAGTAAATGTCGGTCCCTTAGAAGATGAGAAGGGGGATTTAATAATGGGATATGTGGAAATGGCTGAGACCTTAAACAATTATTTTGCTTCGATCTTCACAGTGGAAGACACAAAAATCATGCCAAAAATTGCTGGTCACGGGAATGTGGGAAGGGAGGACCTTGAGACAATCACTATCTCAAGGAAGTAGTGCTGGACAGGCTAATGGGACGCAAGGTAGACAAGTCCCTTAGTCCTGATGAAATACATCCCAGGGTATTAAAAGAGATGGCGGAAGTTATAGCAGATGCATTCGTTACAATCTACCAAAATTCTCTGGACTCTGGGGAGGTAACAGCAGATTGGAAAGCAGCTAATGTAACGCCTCTGTTTAAAAAAAAGGGGTAGACAAAAGGCAGGTAACTATAGGCTGGTTAGTTTAACATCTGTAGTGGGGAAAATGCTTGAAGCTATCATTAAGGGAGAAATAGCGGGACATCTAAATAGGAATAGTGCAATCAAGCAGATGCAACATGGATTCATAAAGGGGAAATCATGTTTAACTAATTTACTGGAATTCTTTGAGGATATAACGAACATGGTGGATAGAGGTGTACCGATGGATGTGGTGTATTTAGATTTCCAAAAGGCATTCGATAAGGTGCCACACAAAAGGTTACTGCAGAAGATAAAGGTACGCGGAGTCAGAGGAAATGTATTAGCATGGATAGAGAATTGGCTGGCTAACAGAAAGCAGAGAGTCGGTATAAAAGGGTCCTTTTCGGGTTGGAAATCGATGGTTAGTGGTGTGCCACAGGGATCGGTGCTGGGACCACAACTGTTTACAATATACATAGATGACCTGGAAGAGGGGACAGAGTGTAGTGTAACAAAATTTGTAGATGACACAAAGATTAGTAGGAAAGCGGGTTGTGTAGCGGACACAGAGAGGCTGCAAAGAGATTTAGATAGGTTAAGCGAATGGGCTGAGGTTTGGCAGATGGAATACAATGTCGGAAAATGTGAGGTCATCCACCTTGGGAAAAAAAACAGTAAAAGGGAATATTATTTGAATGGAGAGAAATTACAACATCCTGCGGTGCAGAGGAACCTGGGGGTCCTTGTGCATGAATCCCAAAAAGTTAGTTTGCAGGTGCAGCAGGTAATCAGGAAGGCGAATGGAATGTTGGCCTTCATTGCGAGAGGGATGGAGTACAAAAGCAGGGAGGTCTTTCTGCAACTGTACAGGGTATTGGTGAGGCCGCACCTGGAGTACTGCGTGCAGTTTTGGTCACCTTACTTAAGGAAGGATATACTAGCTTTGGAGGGGGTACAGAGATGATTCACTTGGTTGATTCCGGAGATGAGGGGGTTACCTTATGATGATAGATTGAGTAGACTGGGTCTTTACTCGTTGGAGTTCAGAAGGATGAGGAGTGATCTTATAGAAACATTTAAAATAATGAAAGGGATAGACAAGATAGAGGCAGAGAGGTTGTTTCCACTGGTCGGGGAGACTAGAACTCGGGGGCACAGCCTCAAAATACGGGGGAGCCAATTTAAAACCGAGTTGAGAAGGAATTTCTTCTCCCAGAGGGTTGTGAATCTGTGGAATTCTCTGCCCAAGGAAGCAGTTGAGGCTAGCTCATTGAATGTATTCAAGTCACAGATAGATTTTTAACCAATAAGGGAATTAAGGGTTACGGGGAGTGGACGGGTAAGTGGAGCTGAGTCCACGACCATGATCTTGTTGAATGGCGGAGCAGGCTCGAGGGGCTAGATGGCCTACTCCTGAACCTAATTCTTATGTTCTTATGTTCTAACTGGAAGTGTCAGCCGAGATCTTTTTTAATACGAGCTCAAGTCACTCCAATGGGACTTGAACTTACAACCTTCTGACTCACAGGTGAGTGTGCTACCCACTGAACCACAACTGATGCCTGGCATTGTCCTTTAGAACATATACTTCACAAATTGGGCCTCTCCTTTCTGCTTTTATACCTCCTATGGAAGGAGCACTGACAGAACTCTGTCCGAATCATATGGAAACAGTTTCACTGAGTGAAGTGCGAAAATAAGTCACACTGGACAGATAATCAGACATGGATAAAGGATTCAATGTGAACGTGTAAAACAGAGGGTAGCAACAGCTTCTACACAGCTGAAGCAGCAGGACAGCTGTGAGTTAGCGGTGGTAGAGGAGGGGCAGGAGTTCGAGGTGCATGGAGAGGCCTATAAAGGCCCAGCGGCAGCGGGAGGCATCGCCCAGCGACAGCGGGAGGCGTCAGCAGAGGAGGGGCAGGAGTTCGAGGTGCATGGTGAGGTCTATAAAGGCCCAGTGGCAGCGGGAGGCATCGCCCAGCGACAGCGGGAGGCGTCAGCAGAGGAGGGGCAGGAGTTCGAGGTGCATGGTGAGGTCTATAAAGGCCCAGCCGGTGAAGCTGCAGTGGGGAGAGAAGGCAAAAAAGAAGTAGTAAGAAATTGAAAGGTGACGTCACAGCCAAGGGGGTAAGTGATTGGCTGGTGATTGATAAGTAGATTTTCTTTTTTCTCTTCTATATCAGTGAGCAACTTTTAGCATTGTTGTTGCCAATTTAAGTTAATCTTAGGGTTAAGTCATGGCAGGAGAGCTCGTACACGTGTTATGCTCCTCCTGTGCGATGTGGGAAGTCAGGGATGCTTCCGGTGTCCCTGATGATTATGTGTGCGGGAAGTGCATCTGCCTCCAGCTCCTGGCGGACCGCACTGCAGCACAGGAGCTGCGGGTGGATTGACTCTGGAGCATCCACGATGCTGAGAATGACGTGAATAGCACATTTAGCAAGTTGGTCTCACCGCAGGTAAAGGGTGACCAACAGGAAGAGCAGTGCAAGAAATGTAGTGTAGGGGTCCCCTGCGGTCATCCCCCTGCAAAACAGATACATTGCTTTGGGTATTGTTGAGGGGGATGACTCATCAGGGGGGTGCAGCAGCAGCCAAGTTCATGACACCGTGGGTGGCTCTGCTGCACAGGAGAGCAGGAAAAAGAGTGGTAGAGCTACAGTGACAGGGGATTCGATTGAAAGGGGAATAGATTGGCATTTCTGCGGCTGCAACCGAGACTCCAGGATGGTATGTTGCCTCCCAGGTGCAAGGGTCAAGAATGTCTCGGAGCGGGTGCAGGACATTCTGAAAAGGGAGGGTGAACAGCCAGTTGTCGTGGTGCACATAGGTACCAACGATATAGGTAAAAAACGGGATGAGGTCCTACGAGACGAATGTAGGGAGCTAGGAGCTAAATTAAAAAGTAGGACCTCAAAAGTAGTAATCTCAGGATTGCTACCAGTGCTAGTCAGAGTAGGAATCGCAGGATAGCCCAGATGAATACGAAGCTTGAGGAGTGGTGCAAAAGGAAAGGATTCAAATTCCTGGGACATTGGAACCGGTTCTGGGGGAGGTGGAACGTGTACAAACAGGACGGTCTGCACCTAGGCAGGACCGGAACCAATGTCCTCGGGGGAGTGTTTGCTAGTGCTGTTGGGGAGGAGTTAAACTAACATGGCAGGGGGATGGGAACCTATGCAGGGAGACAGAGGGTAATAAAATGGAGGCAGAAGCAAAAGATAGAAAGAAGAATAATAAAAGTGGAGGGCAGAGAAACCCAAGGCAAAAAACAAAAAGGGCCACATTGCAGCAAAATTCTAAAGGGACAAAGTGTGTTAAAAAGACAAGCCTGAAGGCTCTGTGCCTCAATGCGAGGAGTATTCTTAATAAGGTGGACGAATTAACTGCGCAGACAGCAGTTAACGGATATGATGTAATTGACATCACGGAGATATGGCTCCAGGGTGACCAAGGCTGGGAACTCAACATCCAGGGCTATTCAGCATTTAGGAAGGATAGGCAGAGAGGAAAAGGAGGCGGGGTGGCGTTGCTGGTTAAAAAGGAAATTAAGGCAATAGTAAGGAGGGACATTAGTCTGGACGATGTAGAATCGGTATGGGTGGAGCTGTGGAATACCAAAGGGCAGAAAATGCTCGTGGGAGTTGTGTACAGACCACCAAACAGTAGTTGTGAGGTTGGGTACAGCATCAAACAAGAAATAAGGGATGTGTGCAATAAAGGTACAGCAGTTATGATGGGCGACTTTAATCTACATATTTATTGGACTAACTACACTGGTAGCAATGCGGTGGAGGAGGATTTACTGGAATGTATTAGGGATGGTTTTCGAGACCAATATGTCGAGGAACCAACCAGAGAGCTGGCCATCCTAGACTGGGTGATGTGTAATGAGAAGGGAGTAATTGGCAATCTTGTTGTGCGAGGCCCCTTGGGGAAGAGTGACCATAGTATGGTAGAATCCTTTATTTAGATGGAGAGTGACACAGTTAATTTGGAAACTAGGGTCCTGAACTTAAGGAAAGGTAACTTCATTGGTATGAGGCGTGAATTGGCTAGAATAGACTGGCAAAGGATGCTTAAAGGGTTGACGGTGGATAAGCAATGGCAAACATTTACAGATCACATGGATGAACTTCAGCAATTGTACATCCCTGTCCACAATAAAAATAAAACGGGTAAGGTGGCTCAACCATGGCTAACAAGGGAAATTAAGGATAGTGTTAAAACCAAGGAAGAGGCATATAAATTGGCTAGAAAAAGTAACAAACCTGAGGACTGGGAGAAATTTGGAATTCAACAGAGGAAGACTAGGGGTTTAATTAAGAGGGGGAAAATAGAGTACGAGAGGAAGCTTGCAGGGAACATAAAAACTGACTGCAAAAGCTTCTATAAATATGTGAAGAGAAAAAGATTCGTGAAGACAAATGTAGGTCCCTTGCAGTCGAATTCAGGCGAATTTATAATGGGGAACAAAGAAATGGCAGACCAATTGAACTTCGGTTCTGTCTTCACGAAGGAAGACACAAATAACCTTCCGAATGTACTAGGGGACAGTGGTTTAGTGAGAAGGAGGAACTGAAGGATATCCTGATTAGGCGGGAAATTGTGTTAGGGAAATTGATGGGATTGAAAGCCGATAAATCCCCGGGGCCTGATAGTCTGCATCCCAGACCTGTTTATTTTCACTCTTTGCTTCCTGTCTGCCAACCAGTTCTCTATTCACGTCAATACTTTACCCCCAATACCATGTGTCTTAATTTTGCACACTAATCTTGTGTGTGGGACCTTGTCAAAAGCCTTTTGAAAGTCCAAATACACCACATCTACTGTTTCTCCCTTATCCACTCTACTAGTTACATCCTCAAAACACTCTCAAACATTTGTCAAGCATGATTTCCTTTTCATAAATCCATGCTGACTTGGACCGATCCTGTCACTGCTTTCCAAATGCACTGCTATTGCAACTTTAATAATTGACCCCAACATTTTCCCCACCACCGATGTCAGACTGACCGATGTAGAATTCCCTGTTTTCTCTCTCCCTCCTTTTTTAAAAAGTGGGGTTACATTAGCTACCCTCCAATCCATAGGAACTGATCCAGAGTCCATGGAATGTTGGAAAATGACCACCAATGCATCTACTATTTCTACGACCACTTCCTTAAGTATTCTGGGATGCAGACTCTCAGGCCCTGGGGATTTATCGGCCTTCAGTCCCTTCAATTTCCCTAACACCATTTCCTGACTAATAAGGATTTCCCTCAGTTCCCCCTTCTCGCGAGACCCTTGTCCCCTAGTATTTTCGGGACGTTATTCGTGTCTTCCTTAGTGAAGACAGAACCAAAGTATTTGTTCAATTGGTCTGCCATTTCCTTGTTCCCCATTATGAATTCACCTGATTCTGACTGCAAGGGACCAACATTAGTCTTCACTAATCTGTTTCTCTTTACATATCTATAGAAGCTTTTGCAGTCAGTTTTTATGTTCCCTGCAAACTTACTCTCATACTCTATTTTCCCCCTCCTAATTAAACCCTTAATCCTTCTCTGCTGAATTCTAAATTTCTCCCTGTCCTCAGGTTTGCTGCTTTTTCTGGCCAATTTATATGCCTCTTCCTTAGATTTAATATTTGCCCTAATTTCCCTTGTTAGACACGGTTGAGCCACCTTCCCTTTTTTATTTTTACGCCACACAGGGATGTATAATTGTTGTAGTTCATCCATGTGATCTTTAAATGTCTGCCATCGTCTATCCACCATCAACCCTTTAAGTATCATTCGTCAGTCTATCCTAGCCAATTCAACTACGTACTGGTGATTGTACAATTAATATTGGTGATAGGCTGGCTGATTGCAACATGCAGGGCTTGCGCAATGCAAAAGAACCAGTTGAGAGCTAAAGCACTAGTGAAGGAACATCATAAATTTTTAGAGGATGACGGGGTTATCTAACACCGAGGTAGTGGGCCTCCCAAACCTTTCAGCTGATCACCGATGCGGGGGTGGCAGACCCAAGGCAGTTAGGTAGCATAGTTGCTCAACCTGGGTAGGATAGCCAAGATCACCAAAAGGTGGGACTGAAGTGGGACAGTAAGTCACACTGGACATATAATCAGACATGGATAAAGGGTTAAATGTGAATGTGCAAAAGACAGGTTAGCAACAGCTTCTACACAGCTGAAGCAGCAGGACAGCCGTGAGTTATCGCCGGGTTGCAGTGGCAAAATAGACACCACTTGCCTGAAATAACAGGATGGGTGAGGGACTGGGGCTAGAACCTCTACTTTTTTTGCATGTTTAATGCCCACTTATCGCCCATTTTACCGCTGAAATAACATATAATGCACATATATCGCCCATTTTGGCACAAAATGGAAACTGGTGGGCATTTTTCGGAAACTTATCGCCGAGTGTTACTTTTCCCATGTGCTTAACACCGAGAAAAAATAATATTACACTCCCACTTTTTTTGGGCGGAATAAGCAGAATGGGCGGATTCAACGCCCATAATATCGCCCGGCACTTTCTGCACAGATTTAACGCCGAGATTCAATATTAACACCCGCCCACTTTTTTTTGTCGTAAAGAGCATATTTACCGAAACTAGCGGCCATGAGATCGCCCAGCGTCAATTTCACCACCTCACACATATATCGCCCACAATATCACTCGCCCAAAAAAACGCCCACAAAAAATGGAACTAACGGAAACTAATCACAGCGTTATGGACGCCATGTTCTAGATCACATGTCACATCCTTTAAAAGGCTGCTGTGCTTCAACCTCAGCAGAGTTCGGATGTACTCTGCAGGTCGTTGAAGTTGATGTGAACATCTGTAAAAATATCTTGACCATACTGTGGCCGATTGGAATTGAAGAGGTGTCTTCGTCAGGACATTCATTGTTTGTGCACAATCGGTGGAACACAGAGAGCTACTGCAATGGGGCCTGTCCTTTCTCACCCTCTCTTGGTGACCAAATATATGCAGCAGACTCGATATCGCCAAAGGAATGCTCCACTGCATTATGTGCCCAATGTAAGACATGAAAGACAGATGAGGAGGACCAGACGTTACACCCCCACCGCAAGTACAAGGAGAAGCATTCTTACCTCGACTTGCCCGACACCATTTGCCTTCGGAGACTGCGCTTCCACAAAGAGGTTATCACTTCTGCACCCTGCCAGTACCATCAGTACGGCATTGTCTGTCGAGGTCAAAGTCACCGCGGCACTGTCGTTCTACACCTCGGGTTCTGTTCAGGCCTCAGCTGCCGATATTTGCAGACTTTCTCAGCATGCCACACATTGCTGCATTAGATAGGCCATTGAAGCCCTGTACGCATGCAGGAGGGACTTGATCAGCTTCCCTATGACCAGGGAGGCACAGAGTGAGATTGCTCTAGGATTCTCCAGAATTGCAAACTTCAACAAGGTGCAGGGAGCAATAGACTGTACGTATATTGCGATGCGGGCAACTTTTCAGGATGTTGAGGTTTTCAGGAACTGCAAGGAATTCCATTCCCTGAATGTCCAACTGGTTGTTGACCACCAGCAAATTATACTGGCAGTAAATGCTGAATTTCCGGGCAGCATCCATGATGCTCACATCCTGCGTGAGAGCACTGTATCTGACATGTTTAATAATCAGCCACAAGGTCAATGCTGGATGCTTGGTGACAAAGGATATGGCCTTGCCACCTGGCTGATGACACCCCTGCGTGACACCCACACCGAAGCCAAGAGGCGATACAACGAGAGCCACAGAGCAACTCGCAATATCGTGGAGAAAACCATTGGAGTGCTGAAGCAGCGCTTTCGATGCCTGCACCACTCAGGAGGCGAGCTCCAATACCACCCTGAGCAGGTAGTTCAATTCGTGGTGGTCTGCTCCATGCTGCACAACTTGGCTATCAGGAGGGGACAAGAATTGCCTGATGAGTCTGACAGTCCACCTCAGCAGAGAGAGGAAGAGGAGGACGAGGAGGCGGACACTGACATTGGCCCAGACAATCAGACGGATGCTGAATCCATGCCCCTGCCCCCCTGTAGACCACATGAAAGGGCCCGTGGTGGCATGATAGCTGAAAGAGCCTTACGTCAGGAGCTCATCAATGATCGCTTTGCCTGAAAGAACATTGGTGTCATTTGCAAGGCTGTCACACTGTTGGATGCGCAAGTCATACATCAATGGTGGGCATCACCTTGGTGACAGTTAAAGTTTGACTTGATTGAAGTTAAGTGTGATTATACCCTTTGATGTCAAGGAATCACCAGCGTGTAATGGTGCAGCTATCTGAGCCAATGTGCTGCAAGATTTTGTTAAATAAAAAACATTTAAACCGAACATTCATCTGAAATCATCAGTATTTCTGTACAAACCAACCCTTTCCTGCCTCCCCCCCACCTCCCCCACCAGCCCCCCCACCTCTACCCCTTCCCCTTTCCCTCCTGACTCCAAGCCACTTGGCCGAGGAGGTCCTCAGGCAATGCTTCATTGGGGGGGCGGGGGTGACGGCCGAAATGCTGCTTGGATGGATACGGGAGAGGACGGTCCCAAGGTGGGAACGTGCTCCGAGCCAGAAGCAAGATTTTGCTGCTGCCTCTCGTGTGGTTGGCAATAGGGGTGCATCACCTTGGGGTGCAGTGCGGCGCTCCAGGACCACTGGGAGCCCTCTGCCACCAGTGTTCCTGGCTACCAGCTCCAGGGTCTCCTCCATCCCTTCCATGTTATATCTTATTTGTTGGACAAAAACTCGGTGCCAACTATGTCCCTGGTGCTTAGTGGACTTTTTGCTGCTGCTGAATCTCCACTGTGCCTCCCACAACAGCCGGACAAGCACACACCACAGCCACACACGCTTTCAGTGCCTCTGAGCTCCCTCTCTCTCTGTCTCCACTTCTGCGCATGTCATGATGACCCTTGACCTCCTGAATCATGGGAATCGAGCATTGCCATGCCATTGCTAAGGACGGCCACACTTTAAGGCAGAAGGTCAAAAAATTTAACGCTACCGCCCATTTGATATCGCTCGCGGTAACGGCCATTTTCAAAAATGGAAACTAGGTGTTTTGAGAGTGGGCGAGAAGCCGGCGATATGAAAACCCCCTTTTAATGCCCACGCCGGAAATAATGCCCATTTTTGGGCAATAAACACAAAAGTGGAGGTTCTAGCCCCTGGTCTTAGAAAAGCAAAGGTCACATAACGAAGCACAATTAAGATGTGACAGCCCATCTGGTATAACTCATAGCAAGGCGCAAGGGAGGTTCGATAACATTCCAATGTGTTTTATCACTCACAAGGGACACAGTGAGGGTTGTGGGAAAGTATTGGGCAGTATCATACCTTTGCTTTGAGTGACAAGGGTTTTGACTATTCAAATCAATGTATGTTTCATGCATTGAATGTCCGGCCATTATAGGCCGAGTAACTGTATAAAAACCCTATGGGCTCGACCTTCCACTTCACATTGCCCATATATCACCTATATATCACCCAAAATGGCCAGCTATCGCTCATTTTGAGCAAAAACTGGAAACTCAGACTGGAACATCGCCGGAAAATTTAGCCCCCAAGTATTGGCTTACATCGCCGAGCTGGTCGCTGAGGTGATCGCCCGCACATCGCCGAGTGGAACTTTCGGCACATCGCTGGCACATTGTCGGGCTGATCGCTCGCCGAGACCATTGCTGCAGAATAGTTGCTTTTTCCGGGCCTTCCTCACCAAACTGGGCACTACGGACACCATTTTGAATTTTGGAGGAAGGGAGGAGCGGGCTAAAAAACTCAAGCTTATATATTGTGAGTTATTTAAGGGTCTCTTACAGATAGATCCACTCACATTTATACGTACATTTAATTATAATAATATTAGCTTAGATTTGGCATTTTTTTACTAAAAAGTGCATTTATAGCAAGTGAAATAATTATTGAGAGTGATGGGGCCTATGCTTTCTTTGCCATTACTCGTAACTGCTCACACATTGGTTTCTGAAAGGATCAATCGAAGAGGTGGCAGAGTAATGTGGAGACAGAGGAGACAGAGGAGACAGAGGAGGCGAGTGTACAGCCAACGAAGGTACAAGGAAAAGCAATCTTACCTCAACTTGTCTGAAAACGCGTGTCTTAGGAGGCTGCACTTCTGGAAGGAGATCATCGATAAGATTTGCCAGCTCATCAAGGGGGATCTGCAGCCTTCCAGCACCATCAGAACTGCACTGCCCGTTGAGGTAAAGGTTACTACGGCACTATCCTGCTACGCATCTGGATCCTTGCAGGCTTCAGTTGGCGACATATGTGGTATCTCTCAGCACGCCACACACTGCTGCATTCGACAGGTGACTGAAACCCTTTACGCTCGCAAGATGGACTTTATAAACTTCCCTATGACCAGGGAGGCACAGACCAAGAGAGCTTTGGGTTTCTCGAGAATAGCAAACTTTCCCAAGGTGCAGGGAGCAATAGACTGCACGCACATCGCCCTGAAAGCCCCTTTATAGAACGTGGAGGTGTTTCGTAACAGAAAGAGATTCCACTCCCTGAATGTGCAACTTGTTGTCGACCACAACCAAATTATTATGACAGGAAATGCTACATTTCCTGGCAGCAAGCACGATGCGCACATCCTGCGTGAGAGAGCTATCCCTGACCTGTTTGTCAATCAGCCAGAAGGTCACGGTTGGATGCTGGGCGATAAAGGATATGGCCTCGCCAGCTGGCTGATGACCTCACTGCATAATCCCGTTATTGAAGCTGAGAAACATTATAACGAAAGCCACATAGCTACACGCAACATAATCGAAAAGACAATTGGAGTCCTAAAGTAGTGCTTCAGATGCCTGGACCAATCTGGTGGCAGCCTACAGTACCACCCTGACCAGGTCGCTGAGTTTATTGTGGTTTGTTGCATGTTGCATAACCTAGGTATAAGGCGAGGATAAGTAATGCCAGATGGGGCTGCAGGTCCACCTCCAGAAGGAGGGGAGATGGAAGAGCCAGATGGCGAGGAGCAAGAGGAGGAGGAGGAGGCTGGTGAGGACCTCGGGGAGGACAATCAGCCTGGCGATGAAGCCATGGCCCCACCAATGCACCCCCCACACCCCCCTAGAAGACCAGTACCCCGTGGGAATTACACGACTGCAAAGCTGTTGCATCAGCAGCTCATAAATGAATGCTTTGCATGAACTTACATTGGGAACAGTCACATTTACAGTTATAGTTATGGTTAAACAAAAGTTGCATTTGCGTTGCGTTACATTGAGTTAAGTTTTAGCCTTACCTGCACTGGCTTGGCCCGTCCATTGTACAACATTTGCATTAATGCTTAACTTAACTAAACTTATGTTATTATAAGACAACAATTATTATTGCAAACAAAGAATTTTAAAAAAATCAACGCCCCACACCCATCCACCCCCCCACAACTATGAACGCACATTAGCAGTAACAATTTAACACTTTAATATTAACACTAAAAAATTTAACAGTAATGGAATAAACTAACGTTGCAAAAAAAAACCCTCCCTACCTGCGGCCATGTTTCCCTCCAGGTCTTGTACCCCACTGTGTCTTAGCACCACCCGTCCATTTTGGTCCCTGGAAAACGAGACGACGCTGGCGTGCAACGGGCGACGGAAAGACTTCCTGTCGTGGTGGGGGTATTGAAGTGGAAGACGAAGCTAGCGTTTCATCTTCCGAGTCAGGAGGAAGTGTATCCTCCGTACTCGCTCGAGTGCTCGGGGTTATACTCCGACCCAACGCGACACCTTGGGGTGCAGCGTCGTGTTCAGCCAGCAGCGCATGCCGAAGGGCATTTGTTGCGGCGGTCTGTTCACACATCCCTTCCAGGGTCTGCCATGCTACCTCCAGTAGCTCGACTTGTGCAGCAAACACCTGTGAAAAGTTACACGCGAACTGAGTGAAGCCCTGGAGAAGCTCATGACCTATCGCGACCATCTCCGAGCACAGGGAGATCAAGCCCTCCAAGTGATCGTCCGAGGGAGGCGATTGATGACCTCGCTGTCCCGGCTTCCGTGGGGTCGGCGTGCGCAATGTAATGCGTCTTGTCATTGCCGGCAGCACACCGCTTGGTCCCGGTGCCTCTTCACTCTAAAATGAGATGACCACAGGTTCATCCCCCTCAACAATTGTCTGCTGCTGCTGCTGGTGCTCCTCCTCCTCCTCCTCCTCCTCCTCCTCCTCGGGCTCAGTGATGATGATGGTGTTGCGCTCCTCCTCCTCCTCCTCCTCCTGTTCACCAGGTACTGGTTCAGGTGCTGGTTGCACCTCGACCATCGTCTCAGGATGACCTTAAAAGCACATTTAAGCTTATTACAGAGCTTATTAGAACTTAACGGTGCAGATTAACGAGAGACGTTACATATCAATACATTTCACTACCCCAGAAAGCTTTAGCGCCTGCATCCCCTGCTTCTCATGCACAAAGGCTGCATGCATGACATGACATCATTCGTATATTGCACATTGCATTATAATTACACTACATTAATTTTCAATACTGTTTGACACATTACTCACGAGACGCATAGCTCGGTTCCACCAGACCGCGGGTGGTGGTCGATCGGCTTTCATACTCCTCGAGGTCCGTCAAAGGTTGTAGCTGAGCAGAGCCCCCCCCCCACCCCCGGTGCATCTCTGCTCAGCGCGGTTGTTAGATATCTTCCTCTGCAAACGAGAAAAGAGCATAGTATAAGCTAATTAACTAGGTAGTATGTCCTATATGGAGTCACAACAGTTTAAAACATTACATGTTACAGCTTGACACATATATCTATCTCTATACTGCAGCAGCCAGAGAGACTTCCATCCCATCAAACACTCCCAGGGCAGGTACAACACGGGTTCAATACAGAGTAAAGCTCCCTCTACACTGTCCCATTAAACACTCCCAGGACAGCTACAGCATGGGGTTATTTACAGAGTAACGCTCCCTCTACATAGTCTCAGGTTCAGAGCCCTGTCCAGATCTTAACATGGAGTTTATGTAATACATGTATGAATAACAAACTTAAATTCAATCCAGAGATTCATTATTGTAATTACAATTTGCATCAGTACAATATAAAATGCAACTTACTCTTGCTGCAACTACCAAGCTGTTCCAATGTTTCCGGCACTGGTCCGACCCCCTCGCCTCATGGGAAGCCGAGGACACTAAGTCTGCGATCTCCGCCCAAAATCTTCCGATACACACGGGGTGGGGGTTTCCCGTGAGCACCCTGAGTCAATTGGCCCCACCGTGACTGCACCTCATCGACGAGGGCCTCATTGGCTTCGTCGCTGAAAGGTTTCACCCTCTTTCTCTCCCCCTCAGCATCATGATGCATTTCAGACATAATATAACCTTTAACTGTATATTATAAAGTATAAAGTACATTGCAAAGTCTGTCAACTATCTGTAAATCTCTGTAAACCTCTGTAAAACTCTCTTTCTCTTCTCTCCTCCAATTCACTGCCTTCTCGGTATCTCTCCTCTCTCGCTCTCTGTCTGTGCATGTGTGGATGATCCCTGACCTCCCAAATCGAGAGAAAACAAGTTACCAAGAAAAAAAAATCCCATGCGCAGAAGGCCGTTGCTAGGGAAGCTTTTGCCTTCCACATCGCTGGCCGTTCGCTGGGCGCACGTCACATCGCCGACCTTTCGCATTGCCCATTTCACATCGCTGGCCTATTGCCGAGTGGAAAATCGACATACAAAAAATGGGCGATGTTCCAGCAATCGGTAAGGCTGAGACGTCGAACATCGCTGGAACATCGCCCATTTTTTGGGCGATAGCCAGCAGAGTGAAAAGTCTAGCACACAGTGTTCATTTTTCATAGAGAAATAGGCAAGGAGAGTTTAGTAGGAACTGGCTTTGCGGCCTGTTTTCTCCCTTGTAAGTAAAATAAACTTACATGTGTTTGATTCCTAACAGACGGTGTTGAGATTAATTATTTAATCTCCACTTCACTGAGTTTTTCTGTAGCCATAGCTTTGAATCAGCAGTCCACTGACTCTTCTTGAAGTTGCGATCATTAATAATGTTTCTTGGGTGCCCAGAATTAACCTCTGCTTTCACTGGCATATCTTTAATCTGTCACACAGTTGTCACATCATTTCTTCTATAAAAAGAGAAATTTCTCTTCTCCTGAACTGCAGTTATGTCCTGTAAATGTTTCTGTAAACCAGGCAGAACAGGAGTTAGAATCAAAATGGTGCACTTACTGCCATTTCACTCCCACCCCCCACTCACTGTTTTCCTGGATGGTCGAGGTGCCCAATTTACTCATGAAGTCGGGGTCCTCTAGTCCTCACAGACACAAAGCCGTCAAGTTGCCTCTGGATGCTCATTTTGCTTGGCAGCTGGCTGGTAGGATGTTAATGGGACTCGGCTGTTAATATAACCCAGTGCAAATCCTGGAGATAAAAAGCCGAGTGCTCTCCTGTCCTGCTTGGCTCTTTCCATAGGGAAGTGCTGACTCTAGCTGAACAGCTGGCACTATCCAAGTGCTCAGTCATTCTGTCTCTGATGATAGATTTCAGTAACATCCCCACAACCGATATTAATCCGATTTCTTCCTCTCTCACTTCTTAAATAGTGGAGTGACATTTGCAATTTTCCATTTTAAAGATGCAATTCCTGAATCTAGAGAGCTTTGGAAAATTATGACGAACACAACTGTAATTTCATCACCTATTTCTTTTGATGCCCATTGATGGAAGCTATCAGGTCCTGGAGATTTTATTATCTTGCTCCATGATTATTGCATTACAATTTTTTATGCTTATATTAAATCCACAAATTCCTCCCCTTGAATGATTTTTTGGATCCCTTGCAGCGCTGGTATTTATCCTCTTCCTCCACTGTGAAAACAGATACCAAGTACTCATTTTACAAGGCTGCCATTTCTTTATTGTCCGCTGCAGTCTCGCCTGCATTGTCTTTAATGGGCCCACATTTCTTTTTACTAGTCTCATCTTTTCATATATTGATAACAAAGTTTGCCCTGAGCTTTGATACCCCTTGCAATTTTTTTTCAAATTCCCTTTTTGTACCTCTTACTACTCTTCTAATACTGCCCACTGTTAGCTGTAGGTTTACCCATCAACGCTTCAGCCCACTTTACTGTGGTCAATTCATTTCTCATCCTTTCCAAGTTTGCCTTACTTCAATTTAATACCTTGAATTATGACTCTCCCTTCTGCCTCACAAACAAACATCAAATTCCATCATATTATTGTTACTATTAGCAAGGTGCTCCCTTACCGTCAGATAGCTTACTAATTCAGGTTTGTTACTCATCATGAAATCCATTAAGGTTTGTTCCTTTGTCAGTTAAAATATCATGAACAGGTACAGAAAATAATCAAAAAGGCTAATGGAATGGTGGCCTTTCTATCTAGAGGACTAGAATACAAGGGGTAGAAGTTATGCTGCAGCTATAAAGCCCTGGTTCGACCACACTGGAGCACTGAGCAGTTCTGGGCACCACACCTTAGGAAGGATATATTGGAGGGAGTGCACCGTACGTTTACTAGAATGATACCCGCAATTCAAGGGTTAAGTTAGGAGGAGAGTTACATAATTTAGGGTTGTATTCCCTAGAATTTGGAATGTTAAAGGGTGATCTGATCGAAGTCTTCAAGATATTAAGGGAAACAGATGCTGGTTGGAGCGTCTATGGGCTGGATTTTCGGCTTTTGAGATTTTGAGGCGGCAATGTCGGCGGGGTGATCCTGATACCACCTGGAAAATGTTTGTGCTCTTGGTTGCAAAATTCGGCAAAAAAATGAGATTCCATGATCGGGGTGCAGTATCAGGCATTACACAAGGAAGTTTTTGTGTCCCAGCTGAAAATCGCAATGTTAAAAAAGTTCCACATTTCGCGCATGCCCAGACCTGTTTCAATTTTCCCGGGTGCAGGCGATACTTTAGGGCGCAGCGGTGCGTAGATGACCCAGCCCACTTCAGACACAGCAGTAGAGATAGCGCAGCAAGAGGGCAGTCAGTGGGCACGACAATTTTCTCCAGAGGCTGCTGAGGCCTTAGTGCAGGCCATTATGAGGAGGTGGTCTGCACTCCATCTGGTGGGTTGAAGGAGGCCATTGCCCAGCATCTTTAAAAGAATATGATGGGAGATCGCCCAGGAGGTGGCAGCAGCAGACACGGTGGCTGGAACTGCCACAAAATGCCGCAAGAAGTTCAACGACCTCACGAGTATTGTCAGGGTGAGTACCCTTCACATTTATGTAGGCCTGCCATGCTTCCAAGATCAATGTCTCACACAGTGTTTTTTGATGGAGCTGCCCCTTCTCAATGTGTTACAGTCCATGGTGTTGGTTGCTGAATCCAGCAGGAAACTGGAGGCTCACTTCTCCAGCCATTCCCTCTGCATTCAGGATGCACCTACCCTCTTGCACCCTAATCAATGTCAAGCCTCCTCACGCTCCACTCCCACTGCTGATATGCATTTCCAAACATCATCCTGAGCCGCTGTGCTACCTGCCCCTCACCTCCTCCCAGTCTTTGAAAAACCTCAGCCACTAGCCGCACAGCTTGAAGTGAAGACATTTTCACATCCACAAAGTGGCAGCTATTGAACTATGGAAGGCACATGTGACACAAGAGGAAGTGGACCCTTACTGAACCCTTATACTTGCTCTTATTGCAGGCCAAGCCCCCCACAACAGACTGGTGCAACGACGAACAGGAGGTAGACAGCCGCAGCTGCTGGAGCTCACCGAGGTGGAACAGCAAGTCTCAGCCCTCATGGGCATCCCAGTTCGCACAGTGGCCAGAGTAGTGAGGGTGTGTGAATGGAACACGTGATTGATGTAACTTCCTTGACCCCTAATATGAAGTGGCGTAGCCCCTTTACATATACATATCCAGTATCACCTTCCTGCTCACCCTACCCCCTCCCTTGCTGCTAACCACACGTCTGTTGTTTTGTGCTTATAGATGACCAGCCAGAAGCGCAGCAGCCTTTCCCTGAGCCGACATCTGGCCGTGGGGGAGATGATGAGGGAGGGGATGATAGTCTGCTGCTTGAACCTCACAACCCAACAGTCGCACCGTCTGCCGACACTACATCAGGGGACGAAGGCGATTTCCTGGAGTTTGGGGACTCTGAGGTTCCTGGCCCCAGTGGCCTACAGCAGCGCCCAGCAAGGGGAAGCTCAGAGGCCGGCTCCCCCGAGGGTGAGTCGGCACAGTAGTCCTGCTTAGAGACAGGTATATGTTGACCTGGACCTTTTATGTGGCACCTTGTCAATGCCTTCTGGAAGTCCAAATACATCACATCCACTGGTTCCCCTTGATCCACCCTGTTTGTTACATCCTCAAAGAATTCCTGCAAATTTGTCAAACTTGACTTCCTCTTCATAAATCCATGCTGACTCTGCCTGACCGAATTTTGCTTTTCCAAATGTCCTGCTACTGTTTCTTTAATAATGGACTCCAACATTTTCCCAACCACAGATGTTAGGCTAACTGGTCTATAGTTTCCTGCTTTTTGTCTGCCTCCTTTTTTAAATAGGGGCGTTGCATTTGCAGTTTTCCAATCTGCTGGGACCTCCCCAGAATCTAGGTAATTTTGGTAAATTACAACCAATGCATCCACTATCCCTGCCGCTACTTCTCTTAAGACCCTAGGATGCAAGCCATCAGGTCCGGGGGATTTATTCGCCTTTAGTCCCATTATCTTACTGAGTACCACCTCCTTAGTGATTGTGATTGTGTTAAGTTCCTCCCCCACTATAGCCTCTTGACTATTCACTGTTGGAATATTGTTAGTGTCCTCTACCGTAAAGACAGGTACAAAATATTTGTTCAGAGTTTCTGCCATCTCCATGTTCCCTATTACTAATTCCCCGGTCTCATCCTCTAAGGGACCAACATTTACTTCAATGGAATCTCTCAAATAAAACCGGTTGAACCAAAGTTTTCGTCTGAGTGATTACATGGTCACTATACAAAAGGGCGGGTGTCGATTCCTTATATCAGGAAGTCCACCTCGAGGAAGAGAAGTCTTCCTTACACCCCACCATTTGACGCTGCGAGCAGGGTGCAGACACCCAAACCGAGGATGTGGCAGCTGATATTGCAGTGAGAATGTTTTTTGTACCACCTGCAGAGCTGTAGCATTGACGGGGAAGGAGGTAACCTGTATAAAGAACTAAGAGGGGGTAATCTGTATAACTAAGTTATAGCAAACCATGGAAGGAGGAAAACCGAGGTACGATAGGTACATGCGCTGAAGCATGATGGGTGACACGGTAATAACGGGATAGAAGCCTGTATTGATCGTGTGCAGTGCAAACAAGAAGGAATACAACCTAAAGGGATGGTGGGTGCCCAGGAAGCTGAGGAAAAACTGGCAGTGAGATGGAATGAAGACCAAGGGGGGTCTCTGAGAAATGGACCAGAAGGGTCTTGAGTATAAATGCTAGCAGTAAAGAATGAGAAAATAAACACAAAAAAAACTTACAAGCTAGAACCGACACAGAAGCTTTTGTGCTGAGAAAGAGAAAAAAATGTTTAACGATGGCCTGGCTATTATTAAGTTAGGACTTAAAGGAGGGGGCGGGGGCACGATGAGTCTGTATGTTTGTTTTCGCTCCTTCATTTTTCAGACATGAAAGGCACAAAGGACGGGTTGTTTATCAAAAGAAAAAACATTCAACCTTGAAGCTACAATTGCTAAAAGGAAAATAAATTGAATGTTTAATTGGAGTAAAAAAATGTTGCGATTGTCTTATGTAGTTTAAATTAACAATGGAAAACGATGTAACTTACTGGATGCAATTATTTATTGGCTATGAAAAAGATATTGGTTCAATTGGATTATTGAGGGTAATTAACCAATGAAAACCAGACTTCCATTGTGGCCATGGTGAATTTCCAGTTCCTTTTCAAAGTATGAATATGAAACCTTCACCACATTGGAAAAGAGATAACATTTGTCGTTTGGTTGTTTGGAAAATGCTATTTTAAATTACGGGAAAGTTTCTAAATTTCGGGTTTGAAAACCTTTTTAAAATGGATATTCTGATATCGGGAAAGGTTTTAAAAAAAAAGAAGTACGCGAAGTCATGTAATGACGTAATGCCATCTTACAAACCTGCAAAGGAGTTAACCCTTTCCACTGATAGCTGTTTTATTTAGCTCACCAAACAACTTTAGCATTGCTGCATGGAATTTAAAAAAATTACTGGACATTATTAATTTGGGTTTCTTAATTGGAAGTGAATGTTTTCCCAGAAGGAAGCCAGAAGGAAAATAAAATTGAAACGGTTATAAAAAATCTTTAAAAAAATGTGTAATCATTGATATGGAAAGAGTGAAGTAACATATCTAGAATACATGATAACACAAGGGAAAAGACAAATGCCCAAGGACAGAAAGGAGGCTATTAGATCGGTACCAAAGCCAGGGACCATGAAAGGGGTCAAGCAAGTACAAGGTTATTCATAAGAACATAAGAATTAGGAACAGGAGTAGGCCATCTAGCCCCTCGAGCCTGCTCCGCCATTCAACAAGATCATGGCTGATCAGGCCGTGGACTCAGCTCCACTTATCCGCCCGCTTCCCAGAACCCTTAATTCCCTTAATGGTTAAAAATCTATCTATCTGTGATTTGAATACATTCAATGAGCTAGCCTCAACTGCTTCCTTGGGCAGAGAATTCCACAGATTCACAACCCTCTGGGAGAAGAAATTCCTTCTCAACTCGGTTTTAAATTGGCTCCCCCGTATTTTGAGGCTGTGCCCCCTAGTTCTAGTCTCCCCGACCAGTGGAAACAACCTCTCTGCCTCTATCTTGTCTATCCCTTTCATTATTTTAAATGTTTCTATAAGATCACCCCTCATCCTTCTGAACTCCAACGAGTAAAGACCCAGTCTACTCAACCTATCATCATAAGGTAACCCCCTCATCTCCGGAATCAGCCCAGTGAATCGTCTCTGTACCCCCTCCAAAGCTAGTATATCCTTCCTTAAGTAAGGTGACCAAAACTACACGCAGTACTCCAGGTGTGGTCTCACCAATACCCTGTACAGTTGCAGCAGGACCTCCCTGCTTTTGTACTCCATCCCTCTCGCAATGAAGGCCAACATTCCATTCGCTTTCCTGATTACCTGCTGCACCTGCAAACTAACATTTTTTGGGATTCATGCACAAGGACTCCAAAAGAGTTTCATGCACAAGGCCCCCCAGGTCACTCTGCACCGCAGCATGTTGTAATTTCTCCCCATTCAAATAATATTCCCTTTTACTGTTTTTTTTTCCAAGGTGGATGACCTCACATTTTCCGACATTGTATTCCATCTGCCAAACCTTAGCCCATTCGCTTAACCTATCTAAATCTCTCTGCAGCCTCTCTGTGTCCTCTACACAACCCGCTTTCCCACTAATCTTTGTGTCATCTGCAAATTTTGTTACACTACACTCTGTCCCCTCTTCCAGGTCATCTATGTATATTGTAAACAGTTGTGGTCCCAGCACCGATCCCTGTGGCATACCACTAACCACCGATTTCCAACCCGAAAAGGACCCATTTATCCCGACTCTCTGCTTTCTGTTAGCCAGCCAATTCTCTATCCATGCTAATATATTTCCTCTGACTCGGCGTACCTTTATCTTCTGCAGTAACCTTTTGTGTGGCACTTTATCGAATGCCTTTTGGAAATCTAAATACACCACATCCATCGGTACACCTCTATCCACCATGCTCGTTATATCTTCAAAGAATTCCAGTAAATTAGTTAAACATGATTTCCCCTTCATGAATCCATGTTGCGTCTGCTTGACTGCACTATTCCTATCTAGATGTCCCGCTATTTCTTCCTTAATTTTCCCCACTACAGATGTTAAACTAACCGGCCTATAGTTACCTGCCTTTTGTCTGCCCCCTTTTTTAAACAGAGGCGTTACATTAGCTGCTTTCTAATCCGATGGTACCTCCCCAGAGTCCAGACAATTTTGGTAGATTATAACGAATGCATCTGCTATAACTTCCGCTACTGCCAAAAATGTGATCCACGAATATGTCGAGATGGCCCAATCTGTACAGGACCCAGTCAAAGGGGGGAAAACCTCCCAAGATAAGAAAACGGCGTTTGTAAAGTGCTTCAGCCCTGGGATTAACTGACCAGAATAGGTCCTTCCACATCTATATGTACCACAGCAAAGCTTACATCCTACATACCCAGCATATTTTAGTAGAATTGCTTAACACAGGAAGGCTAAAAATGGTATCCAACGCGAGAAGGGCTAGGTGGGAAGCAAAGCTCTTACCCCCCCCCCAACAGGACGGTAAAAATTGTTAAGAAATTAGTGGACACCTCCCTCCTACCCCAAGAGTGTGCGATGGGCAGACGAGGCAGCCAAGGGGGTGGCGGAGATAGGTACACTGGCCGGGGAAGCCCAGGTTGGAGCATGTATAATCGGGCCTGAGGAAGGAAACATGCTTAATGTACAGGGAGAAGTCACTCCACAGGAAAAGTAGGGGTGGAAGTAGAGAGGAGCCCAACAAGGGACCAATGGGTTATGGAGGAAAGATGGGAATTTATACCACGAGTAGGTCCATACAGGTAGAACTAACATGTCCAGATGGTAGTGGTGGAAGAGAATAGAGAACCACTGTACAAGGAGCGTGACATGTGCACAATATAACCCAGGGGGGAAAATAAAGGTCAGAATGGGACATCAGCCCTCACCAAAAGAACCCTGGGAAAACCTACAGATAGATTTTACTGGACCCTTACCCAGCAACAAGGGGAAGACACACTGCCTAGTTGTAATAGATCAGTTTACGAAGTGGGTAGAAGCTTTCGCCACCAGAAATTATTCATCAGAAACCGTGGCCAGGATCCTAGCAGAGGAAATAATACCCTGATGGGGAATGCCACTACAGCTGGACTCAGATCAACGTACACACTTCACAGGGAAGGTGATGAAAAAAAGCCTGCGCTTTGCTAGGGATCAGGCTAGAACCTCCACTTTTGTGTTTATCGCCCAAAAATGGGCGCTATTTCTGGCATGGGCGTTAAAAAAGGGTTTTCAGATTGCCGGCTTCTCGCCCATTCTCAAAGCACCATTTTTAAAATGGGCGTTACCGCGAGCAATATGAAATGGGCGTTAGCGTTAAATTTTTTTGACCTTCTGCCTGTAAAGTGTGGTCGTCCGTAGCAATGGCATGGCAACGCTCGATTCCCGCAATTCAGGAGGTCAAGGGTCATCATGACATGCGCAGAAGAGGAGACAGAGAGAGGCACTGAAGACATGTGTGGGTGTGGTGTGACTGCTTTGGGAGGAAGGAGGGAGACTTTAGAGCTTCACAGCAAGTAGGCAAACAAAAATTAGTTGTTACCAGCCACATATTCGCCCGAATTTGGCCTATAATAGAGAGAGAGGAGGAGGCATCACAGCACGCTGAGGAGACTGACACTGGAGAGAGCAGTGAGGCGGGAGAGGAGCACATTGGAGGGCGCAAAAGAGCCAGGAGGTTCTCAGATGAGGCAAATGCCTCCCTCCTGCAGGTCGAATCACGATGGGGTGATTTGACACAGGGAGGGCATGGTAAGCCCACCCCAAAGAATATAGACCGAGATAGCAGAGGTGGTCTCGTCGGCGACCAACGAGGATCATGAGGGCAAACAATGCCGCAAACGATGGAACGACCTTATGGAATCTGCAAGAGTAAGTATTACATTGATTTACATGTACTTATGTATTTATATAATTTGATTTGTAACAGTCATGAGTGACTATCATCAGATATGAGGTCTTCAATTTTTACCGGGAATGTTTTACTCAAAGCCTGCGGTCATGGTAAACGTCTTCAGGTAAAGAAAGATAATTTTCAAAATAATCTTGATTGCATCTGACGGTTATGTGTTGTATCAGTCTCTGTGACAGTACCTAGTAATGATATCACGCAATGATCTCATGTCATTTTGTCCTGTCAGCTTTTACAGAAGAAGTATCGACGATGAGGTCTGTGCAGAGACAAACTGTTGGGGGGCCATCAGTCCCCAGTGACATCACTGAGATGGAGTAGCGGGTGCTCACACTCATGGGGAAGCACCCCAGGACAGGCACGGACACATCTGCAGACTCTGAAGTGATGCCACGTGAGAAAAGCTTACACCATTGCGTGATGTAAAGTCACTCATATCCAAACAATCATACATGATCGATGATCTCTAAAATTGTCATAGAAATAATGCTGGCCTAATGAAAATCATTGGAATGCAAATGTGCTGATGGTCATGAAATGTGATGTTTGCGATGATTTTGAGAGCGTGCATATGCTGTGTGTAGCGGTGTGACCCTGGCACCCCCTTCTCCTCTAATAACCTCATTTGTGTTTTGCAGCTCAACCAACAGCGCGTCCCAAGGCAAGACCACAGAGGCCTGAAGGTGGGGGCACGGGGCCCGACTCTCCGGACGATCCAATTCTCGCCCATCAATCTGCTGGGTCTGTACTCCACAGATGAGAGCGCAGACTTCGAGGAACCTGCATCGCCATGCTCCAGAAGCCATTCCACACCAAGGCCATCTAGTGGTCCTCCGGTCATTTCCGCCTCCACTCTGGAGGTACCGCCCCCAAGCACCTCACCACAGGGCACCCCATGTGTCCCCAGGATGGCGCCGACCCCGCGGAGGTCTCGTGGACGTGGCAGGTCTGTTCCATGAGCATCACATGACAGCAGAGAGATGGTACAGTTGTCCAGGAGGACCGTAGACATTGGTGACCAGCTCATAGAAGCATTAGGGGGCATATCCCGATAGCTGGCCACCATGACCGGTACATTCCGCGGATGACAGATGCCCTGGATGCGATAGCCAGGAACACTGCTGCCAGAGGCTTCCCAGTGGTCCCCGAGCGTGGCACTGCACCCCTAGGTTCCGCACCACCACTGCAAATGACAAATGAGAGCAACAACCAAGATCCTGCTTCTGCATCAGAGAATATTGCCCCTTCGGCATCCCCTGCTCTGTACCCGTGCAACCACTGCATCTGCCTTCATACCTCCTCAATAATGCACCGCCTGATGAGCTCCTTGGCCAGGCGCCGTGGAGCGAGGAGGGGAAGGGGTAGAAGTGGGGAGAAGGGGAAGGAAGGCGAAGTGCATGTCCACAGGTCATGGCTGTGTTATATCTCCGTCTGGGTGCATGCAATTTGTTGAGGAACAAACTCGACTGGAACAGTGAATTGAACACAATCAGCAAAGATGGAAGAAACAGAGGATACCCCAGGCAGGGCAGAATTTGAAAACTGAGAAAATGTGCAAGTGTATAGAAACATAGAAAATAGGTGCAGGAGTAGGCCATTCGGCCCTTCTAGCCTGCACCACCATTCAATGAGTTCATGGCTGAATATGCAACTTCAGTACCCCATTCCTGCTTTCTCGCCATACCCCTTGATCCCCCTAGTATTAAGGAATTCATCTAACTCCTTTTTGAATATAGTTAGTGAATTGGCCTCAACAACTTTCTGTGGTAGAGAATTCCACAAGTCACCACTCTCTGGGTGAAGAAGTTTCTCCTCATCTCGGTCCTAATTGGTTTACCCCTTATTCTTAGACTGTGACCCCTGGTTCTGGACTTCCCCAACATTGGGAACATTCTTCCTGCATCTAACCTGTCTAAACCCATCAGAATTTTAAACGTTTCTATGAGGTCCCCTCTCATTCTTCTGAACTCCAGTGAATACAAGCCCAGTTGATCCAGTCTTTCTTGATAGGTCAGTCCCGCCATCCCGGGAATCAGTCTGGTGAACCTTCGCTGCACTCCCTCAATAGCAAGAATGTCCTTCCTCAAGTTAGGAGACCAAAACTGTACACAATACTCCAGGTGTGGCCTCACCAAAGCCCTGTACAACTGTAGCAACACCTCCCTGCCCCTGTACTCAAATCCCCTCGCTATGAAGGCCAACATGCCATTTGCTTTCTTAACCGCCTGCTGTACCTGCATGCCAACCTTCAATGACTGATGTACCATGACACCCAGGTCTCGTTGCACCTCCCCTTTTCCTAATCTATCACCATTCAGATAATAGTCTGTCTCTCTGTTTTTACCACCAAAGTGGATAACCTCACATTTATCCACAATATACTTCATCTGCCATGCATTTGCCCACTCACCTAACCTATCCAAGTCATTCTGCAGCCTCATAGCATCCTCCTCGCAGCTCACACTGCCACCCAACTTAGTGTCATCCACAAATTTGGAGATACTACATTCAATCCACTCACCTAAATCATTAATGTACAGTGTAAACAGCTGGGGCCCCAGCACAGAACCTTGTGGTGCCCCACTAGTCACTGCCTGCCATTCTGAAAAGTACCCATTTACTCCTACTCTTTGCTTCCTGTCTGACAACCAGTTCTCAATCCATGTCAGCACACTAACCCCAATCCCATGTGCTTTAACTTTGCACATTAATCTCTTGTGTGGGACCTTGTCGAAAGCCTTCTGAAAGTCCAAATACACCATATCAACTGGTTCTCCCTTGTCCACTCTATTGGAAACATCCTCAAAAAATTCCAGAAGATTTGTCAAGCATGATTTCTCTTTCACAAATCCATGCTGACTTGGACCTATCATGTCACCTCTTTCCAAATGCGCTGCTATGACATCCTTAATAATTGATTCCATCATTTTACCCACGACCGATGTCAGGCTGACCGGTCTATAATTCCCTGTTTTCTCTCTCCCTCCTTTTTTAAAAGTGGGGTTACATTGGCTACCCTCCACTCGATAGGAACTGATCCAGAGTCAATGGAATGTTGGAAAATGACTGTCAATGCATCCGCTATTTCCAAGGCCACCTCCTTAAGTACTCTGGGATGCAGTCCATCAGGCCCCGGGGATTTATCTACCTTCAATCCCATCAATTTCCCCAACACAATTTCCCGACTAATAAGGATTTCCCTCAGTTCCTCCTCCTTACTAGACCCTCTGACCCCTTTTATATCCGGAAGGTTGTTTGTGTCCTCCTTAGTGAATATCGAACCAAAGTACTTGTTCAATTGGTCCCCCATTTCTTTGTTCCCCCTTATGACTTCCCCTGATTCTGACTGCAGGGGACCTACGTTTGTCTTTACTAGCCTTTTTCTCTTTACATATCTATAGAAACTTTTGCAATCCGTCTTAATGTTCCCTGCAAGCTTCTTCTCGTACTCCATTTTCCCTGCCCGAATCAAACCCTTTGTCCTCCTCTGCTGATTTCTAAATTTCTCCCAGTCCCCAGGTTTGCTGCTATTTCTGGCCAATTTGTATGCCACTTCCTTGGCTTTAATACTATCCCTGATTTCCCTTGATAGCCACGGTTGAGCCACCTTCCCTTTTTTATTTTTACGCCAGACAGGAATGTACAATTGTTTTTGTTCATCCATGCGGTCTCTAAATGTCTGCCATTGCCCATCCACAGTCAACCCCTTAAGTATCATTCGCCAATCTATCCTAGCCAATTCACACCTCATACCTTCAACGTTACCCTTCTTTAAGTTCTGCACCATGGTCTCTGAATTAACTGTTTCATTCTCCATCCTAATGCAGAATTCCACCATATTATGGTAACTCTTCCCCAAGGAGCCTCGCACAACGAGGTTGCTAATTAATCCTGTCTCATTACACAACACCCGGTCTAAGATGGCTTCCGCCCTAGTTGGTTCCTCAACATATGGTCTAGAAAACCATCCCTTATGCACTCCAGGAAATCCTCCTCCACCGTATTGCTTCCAGTTTGGTTAGCCCAATCTATGTGCATATTAAAGTCACCCATTATAACTGCTGCACCCTTATTGCATGCACCCCTAATTTCCTGTTTGACGCCCTCCCCAACATCACTACTACTGTTTGGAGGTCTGTACACAACTCCCACTAACGTTTTTTGCCCTTTGGTGTTCTGTAGCTCTACCCATATAGATTCCACATCATCCAAGCTAATGTCCTTCCTAACTATTGCATTAATCTCCTCTTTAACCAGCAATGCTACCCCACCTCCTTTTCCTTTTATTCTATCCATCCTGAATGTTGAATATCCCTGGATGTTGAGTTCCCAGCCTTGATCATCCTGGAGCCACGTCTCTGTAATCCCAATCACATCATATTTGTTAACATCTATCTGCACAGTTAATTCATCCACCTTATTACGGATACTCCTTGCATTAAGACACAAAGCCTTCAGGCTTGTTTTTTTAACACCCTTTGTCCTTTTAGAATTTTGCTGTACAGTGGCCCTTTTTGTTCTTTGCCTTGGGTTTCTCTACCCTCCACTTTTCCTCTTTTGCTTCAGTCTCCTTTTTGTTTCCCTCTGTCTCCCTGCATTGGTTCCCATCCCCCTGCCATAGTTTAACTCCTCCCCAACAGCACTAGCAAACACTCCCCCTAGGACAGTATAGTATCCGGATAGTATCACATGTACTGGTTGTGGTGCAAGGGAACCTATTGGTCATCTTGATAGTGTTAGTCTGTAAAAAGTGTAATCAACATGAGAGACAGGCCATAGCCCGAGCTATTGTTAAAAAGATTGAATAAAGGGAATATAGACAGTCTGGCAGAAAGGTCTTATCTAGTATAACCTTGATGTGAAAGCCAACAGGTGGGTCCTGCAGTTCGGGAAGTAGCGCTACCCAACCAAAAGGACAACCCTGGAGGCTCACCCATGAGGAATTCATTGGGAAATGGCCTATCTTGGGCATATAGCCAAGAGCCATTAGGGGGATTGTAAGGGGATAAAATATGATCATTAAAGTGAGAGACAGACAGACAGATGGTCATTAAAAAGTATACTGAAGGTAGTGAATTGATCTGACACATGGTCCAGATTGTATGTAAAACTCGCTTATGTATGTAAAGCACGCTTATAAACTTGCTTAAATGGGTTTTAAGAAGGGGAAGCTACGCAGCAAAGCTTGATGGTTAATGAACCATCCGTTGTATTAACCTTAGTACAGACTCATGGAAACTGTATTCAGTACAGAACAAGGGCAGTAAAATGTTTGGGAACATAGAATATAGCAGCATGGGAACAGGGTGGTATTGACTGGTAGTTTTGACTAGAGTTCTTGGGAGAGGGATAAGCAGGCACCACTCTAGAAAACAAAGTTAATCAACACATCATGAGGAACTGAGGCAAAGTTGACACCACTGAATAACACATTCCTGAAGGGTGACATGTGATGGGAGATGGACAGGTGGAGTAGAGCCACCCGGGGCCAGTCTGATGAGGGTCGACGAATCAATGTAACTTCGCTGATAGCAGTAGGCGAATTGGTGGCTTTGTAGGAGGGTCGCACACCTCAAAAAACTGTATAATTGTAATTGTAAAGCCTCTGATTGGAGAAGTCTTCATCGGAACCTTCCCTAGAATGATTGAATAAAAACTGGTTGAACCAAAGTTTTCATCTGAGTGATTCCGTGGTCGCTAAACAAAAGGGCGGGTGTCGATTCCTTATATCAGGGAGTCCACCTTGAGGAAGAGAATTCTTCCTTATACCCCAACAATACAGGCGGGTGTCGATTCCTTATATCAGGAAGTGCACCTCGAGGAAGAGAAGTCTTCCTTATACCCCAACAATTAGCAATCACGTTTAACAATCACATTACACATTACCAATTCATCCACCAGGCTCACAATCACTTGCCTCATTATGGATCCTCCGAACCCAAGGCACCTCCCATCCTGATCTTATCAGCTTGAAGGCCTCTAAGGTTGAAAAAAGCGATATCTGCACAATGTGCATACATTACACTGCTTCCCCCCCTTTTTTAAAAGCAAGATATTTGTACAATATTTCAAAAGATTATTTATCTTGATTACAATTTTTCAAATTCGACTGCTGAGCCTGAGTATCTTGTTGTAAGCTTTTAGCTTCCCCTTGCTCCAACCTCCATTTCTTTGCAGTTGGCTGGCTATGCCTATTTTCTCTATTCTTATTTGACTCCGAAGACCTTCTTGGGGAATTTCTGTTTTCAGGCATGCAGCCCTGGATCCTGACCTCTGTCTTCCTGTGTCCTCTTGAGTTTTCTTGGAACCCTTACTTCCGTCCTCATGTTGGCTTCCTTCCTGCGATCTTGAGATTCCCAGGTATCAATATCCTGTCTAGTTGGTTTGAATTTCCTCGTTGATTTTCTCAACTGAACCCCAACCCACCTCCCCCCATTCAGAAGATAGAGTCTCTGCGAGATTGTCCCAAACCCAGAGAACTGCCTTCAGTCGGCTACATCTAAGTTGGTGGGGATATGGACGTTGTGACCAGTGAAGTACTTACACCTGCCAACTCACACTGATCCTCGTCCAAGAGAGGCTCATAATTATCTACTCGTAGTACTGAAGGTGCATCACTCGTTAGCAACATTTGATCCACATGAACCTTCCTGATGTATTCACCAATTTTGGCCAAGTACTGCTTGGTGCTACATACCCGAATAATTGTACCAATGTCCCATTTGCATGGACTTGCCCATTTTGACGAACTGAGAACTCTGACCTGATCACCCTTCTGAAAGCACCGCTCTTCAGTACCGGAATGATAATGACGTTTCTGCACCGATTGTGTCTTCTCTACCTTATCAGTCAACTTTTGGTTACAATAAACTGAGACACGTCCTCAGCCAACGCTTCATCAATAATTCAGCAGGTACGTACCCTGTTGTAGAATGGGGCATGGTTCTGTATTTGTTAAGAAAATTCGCTAATCTGTGCTTTATGCTCACCGATGATCCAGCCTGTAGAACTTGTTTTCGCAAAGCCTCCTTGACAATCCTGACCTGCCTTTCAGCTGCACGATTTGGAGCAGGATGATATGGTGTTACCAATGTGTGTTTGATACCATTGTGACTAGCAAAATTCACAAATTGCATCGACTGAAATTGTGGCCCATTATCTGACACCATTTATTCAGGCAAGCCATGCATGCAAAAATGTCCCATAATTCAGCCAATATACGCTCTATAGTCAAAGATGACCACATATGCTGTACCTCCAGCCATTTTGAATGGCTATCGATTAGAACCAGAATATTATCACTGCCCCTCTTGCAAAAATCAATATGTATTCTTTGGAATGGTCTTGTTGGCCAAGTCCATGTTTGCAACAGAATTTTAGCTGGCATAGTCCTGCAGTCTTGACAGATAGAAGTATTGGTAAGTAAGTGCATTAAGTCTTTATCCAACCCAAGCCAATAAACAAAACTTTGGGCCACCGCTTTGATGTCTATGATGCCGGTATGCTCACTGTGAAGTTCTGTCAAGACTTTGGCCCAAAATGCACTGGGAATGACTACTTCCAGGCCCCATTTTAGACATCCCTGCTCACATATTAGTTCTTGCCGATGATGATAAAAGAGCTTTATCTCCTCATCTAAATGATCTTCAGACCACCCTCGCAGGGTGTGCTCATTGGCCCGCAGTAACGTAGCATCTTTCTGTGTGTGCTCTGCAATAACAGAGACGGTAACCGGAAAGTCTTCATCAACGATATCTAGAGTGAAGATTGACTGTTTATGGCCAATTTCAGAATCTTCATGAGGCATGAGGCAACCTTGAAAGGGCATCTGCCAATGCATTCTGCTTCGATGTGCGATATTCAATTTTGTAATCGTACTGAGAAAATAAAATAGCCAATCTTTGCATCCTGGAAGCCGCCATAGATGGAATTGCTGCATTTGGGACTAGGATAGCTAGTAATGTTTTGTGATCTGTTACTCGCATGAATTGGCATCCCAAGTGAAACTGGTGAAACTTTAATACCAAATATAGGGCCCAAAATTGATGGCCGCCGACATTCCTCTTGAAGTTGCGCCCAATGCCACTTTCCATTTGGTGTGGAGCAGGCGGGAGGGGAGAACCACCGGGAACCGCCCGCTGACGTCAGCGGTGCGGCCGAGTGGCGCAACTGACCTCCCGCCCGCCAAAATGCTATATTGATGCGGGCGGGAGTGGGGACCAGAACGGGGAAGGACTGCTGGGTGGAAGCTATTCTATCCCCAATGGTGAGTTTGAAGAGTGGAAAAATAAGTTTAGTAAACATTTTTTTAATGATTTCTTTACTTACCCTGAAAGTGTTCCAATGGTTTTTTTTTTGGTGATTTTCCTTTTCAGGTCTTTGACCCTGTGTGGGCCCTGCTCCATCCTTGGCAGCACTTGGGCAGTAAGCACATTTGCAGCCGAGATTGGGAGCTCCCACCGGCTGCTGCCCAGATTGGCAGCGTAAGTCCCTCTTTTGCCGCCCTTCGCCTTTTCAAGGACCTTTTTGATGAAAACCCTGTCCAAAGTACCGTGAGGTACCTCGGCAGCCATCGGCGATCCTTTGGGCGGCACTTGAGCGGGCAGGGGCCTTCAACAATTTCGGCCCCATAATTGACAAAGCCTCTTTCTCAATCTGGGCATAAGACAGCCAGTTTTTCCTGCCCATCTTTCATAATATGGCTGATCACTGCTCCAATAACATACCTAGACACATCACATGCTAGTCTTAGTTCACGAGTCAAATTATAATGGACAAGAAGAACTCTACTTCTCAAGCATCGTTTGCATGTGTTGTATGTTAGCATATTTCTCCAGCAGAGTATCCAGCTGAGACTTAACCATTTCTGTACTACAGATGCTGTACCAATCCAAACAAAGCACTCTTAGCCAATCTTTGCCCATAAGTGTCGGCTGATTGATGTATTTCACTACAATAATAAGTATGCTTGCTTGTTGCCACTGGTATTGTACTATACACTCCATTTGTCCAAGCATCTGCAGTTTTTTCCAGAAATATGTTTTCAGCTCTGTTGAGCTTGCTTTTAGTGGTATGCCCCTGAAATTCTTGTAATATACATCCTGGCTCATTATTGAGCAATCAGCTGCTGTATCTATTCTCATATTAATCCATCAATTATTAATCAGTACTAATGTTCTGAAATCCTGACATAACGAATGTACTACCTTGTCCTTCACTGCATTTACACCAAAAACGACATAGTTCGGATCAGTGTCCACCCAATGAAGTATTTGATTATCGTTGGGCCTGTCCTTGGATTTACATGTGGCTGCAATATTTCCCATAACTTGGCACCGGTGGCATCTTGCCGACTTGAACCAACAATGTTGTGCGGTATGGTTGCCATTACACCTATAACATCTATTCTTCTTGGTTTCATAACTCTCCCTCCAACTGGGGCACACACTCTTCTGCATTTCTACAGCCCAATGACTGTGAACTGCGACTACTGCTGGTAATGGGTGAAATTCCTCAATATTTTCTCTGCCATCCCCATAGGTGGCTATCTTGCAAACTTTCTCCAAAGAGAGACCTTCCATACCTAACAATTTTGATTGGATGCCTTCATCTGTTAGTCCACATACAAGTTTACCTTGAAAAGCCCTGCCTGGGAATCCTCTAAAATTGCAGTGTAGATATAATTTTCTTATGACGACAATGTATTCACTGATGTTTTCATCAGGTCTTTGGTTTCTCATTGTGAACTTACAGCTCTCCACTATTTCTAAATGCTGTGGATCAAAATGATTCTCCAATATCTGTAGTATGTCTGAGAATGAAGCATTCTTAACCTTGCTTGAGGTTAACATATTCACTAAGATACTATAATTCTCTGCACCAATCATGATTGACAGAATAGCTTTCATCTTCTTGTGCACTGCTTGATTGCTTAATTGTGAATCTGCCACACCTGCTGAGACGTCATTGATGTCATTAGTTCTAAAAAAACATTTGCAATCTTTCACTGTAGGATCTAAACGATTCCTTATTCCTGTCAAAGGCTCCCAAATTATTGACATAACTTGATGTCACATTCATATTGCCTTCTTAGCTTAATAGCCGTTAATCATTTTCAATAATCTTGAACTGCTTTTCAATGACTCTCAATGACTTTCCACAAGCTCTTTTTGTCAGTTCCACACTGTTCAGTATTCACAAAAAAAAATGGTACTGCCAGACTCCCATTCGGGAATCACGCTGCCAGTATATCTCCTTGCTGTGCTCCACTTCCATCTGCTTTCTCACAAAAGGAAATTCAACCAAAAATGTCTTAATGAAGAAACTCCCATCCTCGTCGTCATTTTGGAATGTATTTCCTTCATGGGTTCTTTGCTTAAGAATTCATCGCAACACATTGCTATTAAGAACTAGTTGGTTTATTAGCAAAGGTTTAACAATCACACTATACATTACCAATTCATCCACCAGGCTCACAACCACATGCCTCATCATGGATCCCCTGAAACCAACTGGTTGGGGTTTTATTGAGTCTTGTGCACATCAAATGACTGGCTAAGCCACTCCCAACTCAACAGGTCAACAACTATTTTTAAAGTACCTTTAAATCAAGTGACCCCTTTGTAAGGGCACAAAAATCCACAAATTAACCAACAAACATTAAAGGGAACCTTACAAATCGAATTAAATTAAAATTTTGTTCCCTGTTGAAATGATGCATTCCAGTCCCCCCGGTGCCCACCTCTCGCAGAAGGCCGCAAGCATACCCAGTGGACACCGCGTGCTCCATCTTCAGGGACACCCTGGCGCGAATGTAGCCGCAGAAGAGAGGCAGGCAGTTGGGCTCAATGACCCCCTCAACTGCCTGCTGCCTGGACGGTTAATGGCCACTTTGTCCAGGCCCAGGAGCAGTCCCACCTGAAGGCACTTTGACCTGCCCCGCTCCCCTCCACACAGGGTGCCCAAAGATCAGGAGAGTAGGACTGAAGTGCCATCAAATAATGGACATAAACATGGAAAATGGACTCCTGCAGACAGTACTACAACTATTTTATTGTATACCTTAGTCAAGTGCCCCCTGTCAAAGTAACCTCGTCATGAGAGGTCATGAGTTTGGGAGTTCCGAGATGTCGAGAGTTCGGCAGTTCCGAGAGGTCCAAGAGGTCGAGAGGTCGGGAGTTCTGGGGGAGTCTGAGTTCCGGGGGAATCCGAGTTCGGGAGGTCGGTGATTCAGGAGGCCGCGGAGGTCGGTGACTTTGGGAGGCCGCAGAGGCTGGCGAGTCGGTAGGCCCTGTGAGGTCAGTGAGTAGGTAGGCCCTGTGAGGTTGGTGAGTAGGTAGGCCCTGTAAGGTTGACGAGTAGGTAGGCCCTGAGGTTGGTGAGTAGGTAGGCCCTGTGAGGTCGGTGAGTAGGTAGGCCCTGAGAGGTCGGCGAGTCGGTCGGCTCTCTGAGGTCGGCGACTCGATAGGCCCTGAAGTTGGCGAGTAGGTAGGCCCTGTAAGGTTGACGAGTAGGTAGGCCCTGTGAGGTTGGCGAGTAGGTAGGCCCTGTGAGGTCGGCGAGTCGGTAGGCCCTGAGGTTGGTGAGTAGGTAGGCCCTATGAGGTCGGTGAGTAGGTAGGCCCTGTGAGGTTGACGAGTAGGTAGGCCCTGTGAGGTCGGTGAGTAGGTAGGCCCTGAGAGGTCGGCGAGTCGGTCGGCTCTCTGAGGTCGGCGACTCAATAGGCCCTGAAGTTGGCGAGTAGGTAGGCCCTGTGAGGTTGGCGAGTAGGTAAGCCCTGTGAGGTCAGCGAGTAGGTAGGCCCTGTGAGGTCGGCGAGTCGGTAGGCCCTGTGAGGTTAGTGAGTCGGGAGTTCGGAGGCCGTGAGTTCGGAGGCCTCGGAGGTCGGTGAGGTGAGTTGGTAAGTAGCTCTCTTTTCTCTATTTCTTTTTATGTAGATTTTAAATAGATAAGGCTAACTAAAGGGATAGCAGTGCAACTCAGTCCCGTGGAGTGCACATCCTGCAGCATGTGGGACATCCGGGACGCTTCGTGCAGCCTAGGCAACCATGTGGGCAGGAGGTGTCTCCAACTTCAACTGCTCAAGCTCCATGGTTTGGAGCTGGAGCAGCGGGTGGAGTCAATACGGTGCATCCACGAGGCTGAGAACTAGCACATCTCAGGAGGTGGTCAACCCGCAGCTTAAAGGCGTGCAGGTAGAGGGGAAGTGGATGACCACCAGACATAGTAAGTATGCTAGGCAGGTAGCGCAGGAGTCCCCCCATGAGTCCATCTCACTTTCAAACCGATATTCACTTCTGAGTATCGGTAAGAACGATGGTGCCTCTGGGGAGTGCAGCCAGAGCCAATTCCAAGGCACCACGGGTGGCTCAGCTGCACAGGGGGGAGGGACAAAGAACAAAAGAGCCCTAGTGATAGGGGATTCTATAGTTAGGGGAACAGACAGGCGTTTCTGCGGCTGTAGATGTGACTCCCGAAGGGTTTTGTGCCTCCTTGGTGCCAGGATCAAGGATGTCACAGAGCGGACGCAGGGCATCCTGGGGGAGGGGGGGGGTGGGAGGGTAAACAGCTGGAGGTCGTGGTCCATATCGGGACCAACGACATTGGTAAAATGAGGGATGAGGTCCTAGAGGAAGAATTCAGTGAGCTAGGAAGAAAATTGAAGCGTAGGACCTCAAAGGTAGTAATCTCCGGGTTACTATTGGTGCCACGTGCTAATGAGTATAAAAATAGAAGGATAGAGAGGATGAACACGTGGCTGAAAAGTTGGTGTAGGAGGGAGGGCTTTAAATTCTTGAGGCATTGGGACCGCTTCTGGGGGAGATGGGATCTGTACAAACCGCTTCTGGGGGAGATAGGATCTGTACAAACCGCTTCTGAGGGAGATGGGATCTGTACAAACCAGACGGGTTGCACCTCAACAGCGCCGGGACCAATATCCTCACGGGGAGTTTTGCTAGTGCTTTTGGAGAGAGTTTAAACTAGCTTCGCAGGGGGATGGGAACCTCAGAACAAATTCAAAAGAGAAGGAAGTAAAGCGGAAATTGGATAGCAAGAATCTAGTAAGTGAATCTGTAAGACAGAGGAAACAAGGATTCGTATGTAGTAAGCAAGGAGGTCTTCCTGTGCTGAATGGTATATATTTTAATGCAAGGATTATAGCAAATAAAGCGGATGAGCTAAGAGCACAGGTAGACACTTGGGAGTATGACATTATAGCCATTACAGAAACATGGCTGAAAGAGGAGCAGGTTTGGCAGATCAATATTGCTGGCTACAGGATTTTCAGACAAGATAGAGAGGGGGATAAAACGTGTGGGGGGTGGGATTGCGGAACTGATTAAAGAAACTATTACAGCAGTGAGGAGGGATGATATGTTAGAGGGATCATCAAATGAGGCCAGACTGGTCGAATTGAACAATAAAAAAGGGGCGATCACACTGCTGGGTGTGTATTATAGACCCCCAAACAGTGGGAGGGAGATAGAGGAGTAAATATGCAAGCAAATTGCTATGAAGTCTAAAAACCATAGGGCAGTAATAGTAGGGGATTTTAAATATCCAAATATTGATTGGGACAAATTTAGTGTGAAGCGTATAGAGGTGCGGAATTCTTGAAATACATTCAAGAGAACGTTTTTAGTCAGTATATCGCAAGCCCAACACGAGAGGGGATGATCTTGGATTTAGTTTTGGGGAATGAAGCTGGGCAGGTTGAAGGGGTATTAGTGGGAGAGCACTTGGGTGCCAGTGACCATAATTCAGTCAGATTCAAGTTGGTTATGGATAAGGACAAGGATAGACCTGGAATACAAGTTCCGAATTGGGGAAAAGCTAATTTTGCTAAGTTAAGGAGTGATTTGGCCATGGTGGACTGGAAACAGCTACTTGTGGGTAAATTAGTGTCGGAACAGTGGGAGACATTCAAGGAGGAGATCCGGAAGGCTCAGGCCAAACATGTGCCCTTAAAGAATAAAGCTGGGAAAAATAATTATAGAACCCCCTGGATGTCTAGGGACTTACAGGGGAGGATTAAGAAAAAAAGGGACGCTTATGTTATCTACCAACGGCTAAATACTTTAGAATCTTTAGAGGAATATAGAAAGTTAAGAGGCAAAATTAAAAAGGATATTAAGAATGCTAAGAGAAATTCTTGGCCAGTAAAATTAAGGAAAAACCTAAGATGTACTATAAATATATTAAGAATAAGACGGTAACTAAAGAAAGGGTAGGGCCTATTTGAGACCATGAGGATAATTTTTGTGTGGAGGCAGAAGATGTTGGTAGGGTTCTTAACGAATACTTTGCATCTGTTTTCACAAAGGAAAGGGGTAATGCAGATACTGCTATCGAGGAGGAGTGTGATATCCTGGATAAAATAAATATAGTGAGAGAGGAAATATTAAGGGGTTTAGCAGCTTTGAAAGTAGATAAGTTCCCAGGCCTGGATGAAATGCATCCCAGGCTGTTGAGCGAAGTAAAGGAGGAAATAGCAGAGGCCTTGACCATCATTTTCCAGTCCTATTTGGATCTGGGCATGGTGCCGGAGGATTGGAGTACTGCTAATGTAGTGCCCTTGTTGAAGAAGGGAGAAAGTGATAGACCGGGTAATTACAGGCCTGTCAGCCTAACCTCAGTGCTGGGAAAATTATTTGAAAAATCCTGAAAGACAGGATAAATCTGCATTTGGAAAGGCGAGGGTTAATTAGCGACAGTCAGCACTGATTTGGTAAGGGAAGATCGTGTTTGACTAAGCTGATTGAATTTTTTGAGGAGGTAACGAAGAGGGTCGATGAGGGTAGTGTGTACGATGTAGTATATATGGATTTTAGCAAGGCTTTTGATAAGGTCCCACATGGTAGACTGGTCATGAAGATTAAAACCCATCGGATACAGGGCAAAGTGGCAATTGGATCCTAAATTGGCTTGGAGGTAGGAAGCAAAGGGCAAAGATTCATGGATGTTTTTGTGACTGGAAGGATGTTTCCAGTGGGGTTCCACAGGACTCAGTATTGGGTCCCTTGCTTTTTGTGGTATATATCAATGATTTAGATTTGAATATAGGGAGTATGATTAAGAAGTTTGCAGACGACACTAAAATTGGCTGTGTGGTTAATAATGAAGAGGAAAGTCATGGATTGCAGGAGGATATCAATCGACTGGTCAGGTGGGCAGAGCAGTGGCAAATGGAACTTAATTCAGAGAAGTGTGAGGTGATGCACTTTGGAAGGGCTAATAAGGAAAGGGTATATACATTAAACGGTAGGCCATGTAATAGTGTAGATGAACAAAGGGACCTTGGAGTCCACAGATCCCTGAAAGTGGCAGATCAGGTGGATAAGATGGTTAAGAAGGCATACGGAATGCTTGCCTTTATTGGCCAAGGAATAGAATATAAGAGCAGGGAGGTAATGCTTAAATTATACTCTGGTTAGGCCACATCTGGACTACTGCGTGCAGTTCTGGTCACCGTATTATAGGCAAGACATGATTGCATTAGAAAGGGTGCAAAGGAGATTTACTAGGATGCTGCCTGGAATGGAGAATCTTAGTTATGAGGACAGATTGGATAGGCTGGGTTTGTTCTCATTCGAAGAGAGGAGGTTGAGAGGAGACTCATCGAGTTGTACAAAATATTGAGGGGCCTGGACATAGTTGATAGTAAGGGCCTATTTCCATTGGTGGAGGAGTCCATCGTGAGCGGACATAGGTTTAAGGTGGCTGGTGGAAGGTTTAGAGGGGATTTTACGGGGGGCTTCTTTACGCAGAGGGTTGCAGGGGTCTGGAACTCACTGCCTGGAAGAGTGGTGGATGCAGAAACGCTCACCACTTTTAAGAGATGGTTGGATGGGCACTTAAAGTACAGTAACCTGCAGGATTATGGACTTAGAGCTGGTAATTGGGATTAGACTGGATGACCTTTTGATGGACGGCGCAAATATAATGGTAAGTACTGCAGGGAATAGAATACGGCCAGGGTGATCTCCTGGACTAGTGTCGATCGCCTGGATGGGTCGGAGAGTTATTTTCCCACATTTATTCTCCCTAAATTGGCCTGGGTTTTTTCTGGTTTTTTGCCTCTCCCAGGAGATCACATGGCTCCGGTTGGGGTGGAGTGTAGATGTTTTCAGTAGAAGGGGTGTTGCAGTTGTGTGAGTCAGACTGGTTGGGCTGAGTGCTCTTTGCCTTTCCGTCATTGTTCATAGGTTTATATATAACCTTTAGGGCTGCCGACCAAGGGCTGTGCGGTTCTGTGTCGGCCGGAGTGGACACGATGGGCCGAAATGGCCTCCTTCTGCGCTGTAAATTTCTAAGTTTCTAGGATTAAATTGGGGGGGGGAGGCAGGGGGCACACTCCAAAAACGTTTCAAGTGCCCCTTTTTATTTTTGTTTTTTTTGTTTTTTGGGGTTTCTTTGAGGGCACCAAATGGAAATTATACAAGTGCCCCCTGGCTAAAAGCGGGGTGGTGCAGTAAAACCGACATACTTAAACAAATTAAACTTTTGGTTCAAATTGAAATTTGGTTGCCGGGTGTGATGATGCACTCCAGTCCCTCCGGCGCCCACCTCTCGCAGACGGCCGCGAGCGTACCGGTAGACACCGCCTGCTCCATCTCCAGGGACATCCTGGCTCGGATGTAACCGCGGAAAAGAGGCAGGCAGTCGGGCTGAATGACCCCTTCGACCGTCCGCTGCCGGGTCCGGCTGATGGCACCCTTGGCCATGCCCAGGAGCAATCCTATGAGGAGGCCTTCCGACCTACCCGCTCCCCTTCGCACAAGGTGCCCAAAGATCAGGAGTGTGGGACTGAAGTGCAGCCAAAAATTGAGGAGCAGCCCCTTCGAATAATGGAAGAGGGGCTGCAACCTTTCACAATATACATAAACATGGAACATGGACTCCTCCAGACCGCAGAAATTCAACAGCTCTAAAACTATTTTAGTTGTATCAGTAATCAAGTGCCCCCCTGATTAAAGGGGGGGGGACACATTCCAAAAACTTTTCACGTGCCCCCTTGTTTTTTTTTTTGTTTTTGGGGGCGGTTTTTGAGGGCACTATAAACACATATTATACAAGTGCCCCCTGGCTAAAAGGCGGTGGGGGGGTGGGGGGACACTAAAACTGACAACTTAAACTGTTATGTATGTAAACATTACCAATGTGTAAGACTTGCCACGAGGGGGCGCACCTGTGGGAGACCCAAGGGTCATCTGCTCAACCTGGGCAAGCAGGTATAAAAGGCAGTCTACTATGCTGCTTCCTCACTCTGATGTTACAGTAAAGAGACCAAGGTCACAACAGTTTGAGTTTAAGATATACAGTCTTGTGGAGTTATTCTAAACATAACAATTGGCGATGAATAACAGATCACAAACGTTCACACAGTTAAGGCTGCTATTGGTATTCTTGAGAGATTTGTTGAAGGTGATGATTGGGAAGCCTTCATTGAGCATCTTGACCAGTACTTGGTGGCCAACGAGCTGGAAAAGGCAGAAACCACGATCAAGCGCAGGGCGATTCTCCTCACTGTTTGCGAGTCCACGATATATGGCCTCATCAAAAATCTGCTAGCACCGACGAAACCAATGGACAAGACATATGAAGAATTGTGCACGCTGGTTTGGGAAAACCTCAAGCCGAAGGAGAGCATCTTGATGGCCTGGTATCGCTTTTATACGTATCATCGCTCCAAGGGCCAGGACGTGACGAGCTATGTCGCCGACCTAAGATGGCTTTCGGGACTGTGCGTATTTGCTGGATTTTTGGGGGAAGTGCTGCGGGACTTTTTCGTGCTTGGAATCAGACACGAGGTCATTCTTCGCAAACAGCTGTCTGCCGAATCCCTAGATCTGAGCAAGGCATAGCCCAGGCTTTCATATCCACGAACGAGAACACTAAACAGATATCATTGCAGCATCGGAACTCATCGGCAGGTACTGTGCATAAAATAACGCCTTCAGCAGGCAGAACTGCACATGGCAGGGACTACACGCCCGCAGCGGCCAGACCTAAGATGACTCTGAGTCCGCCGTGGGGCGTGAATGTGAATCCATTAGCACTGTGTTGTGGCTGCGGGGGTAATCATTGAGCCCATCAATGTCGATTCAAGCACTACGTGTGCAAGGATTGTGGAACAATGGGGCACCTCCAGCGAATGTGCAAAGTGGCTGCAACTCACCACATGGCAGAGTCGGCAGAAAATCTCCGATCCGATGCAGATCACGCTGAACGAGTAAGAGAGGCAACTCAACCCGAGGCTGAAGAGGAAGTGTACGGGGTACACACCTTCACCACCAAAAGCTCTCCGATAATGTTGAAAGTCAAATTAAATGGCATTCCAGTTTCCGTGGAATTGGACACGGGGGCGAGTCAGTCAATTATGAGCCAGAAGGCTCTTGAGAAACTGTGGGGCAACAAGGCACAATGGCCCAAACTAAGCCCGATTCACACCAAGCTGCGCACTTACACCAAAGAGCTCAAACCAGTCATTGGCAGTGCAGCAATGAAGGTATTGTACATGGAGCTATGCGTGATTTACCACTATGGATTGTACCAGGCGATAGCCCAACGCTGTTCGGCAGAAGCTGGCTATGAAAGATCTGATGGAACTGGGACGACATCAAAGCACTGTCTTCGGAGGATGACGCCTCGTGCGCCCAAGTGCTAAACAAATTCCCGTCGTTATTCGAGCCAGGCATCGGCAATGTCACAGGCACCAAAGTGCAGATCCATCTAGTCCCTGATGCACGACCCATTCATCACAAGGCACGAGCGGTTCTATACATGAGGCGAGAGAAAGTCGAGATCAAGCTGGACAGACTTCAGCGAGAGAGGATCATATCACCAGTCGAGTTCAATGAGTGGGCCAGTCCAATTGTTCCGGTGTTGAAGAGCGATGGGACGGTCAGAATCTGCGGGGACTATAAGGTAACAATCAACCGAGTCTTGTTACAGGATCAGTACCCACTACCCAAAGTGGATGACCTGTTTGCAACACTAGCAGGGGGGAAGTCGCTCACCAAGCTGGATCTCACCTCTGCTTACATGACACAGGAGCTGGCTGAACCTTCGAAAAAATTGACGTGCATCAGCATGCAAAAAGGACTGTTCATATTCCACAGATGCCACTTTGGGATTCGTTCGGCGGCAGCCATCTTCCAGAGGAACATGGAGAGTTTGCTGAAATCGGTTACGTGCACCGTTGTTTTCCAAGACGACATCTTGATCACTGGCCGCAACACCACCGAACACTTGCACAACCTGGAAGACGTTCTCAAGCGAGTGGACAGAGTGGGACTCGGGTTGAAACACTCCAAGTGTGTTTTCCTGGCACCAGAGGTTGAATTTTTGGGGAGAAAGATTGCGGCGGACGGCATCAGACCCACGGACTCCAAGACGGAGGCCATCAAGAATGCACCCAGACCACAGAATGTGACGGAGCTGCGTTCATTCCTGGGACCTATCAACTATTTTGATAACTTTCTACCGGGGTTGAGCACTTTGCTGGAACCACTGTATTTATTGTTACGCAAGGGTGACGACTAGGTTTGGGGTAAAGCTCAAGAGACAGCCTTTAACAAGACCAGAAACCTGCTATGTTCCAACAAGTTGCTTGTATTGTATGACCTGTGTAAACGTTTAGTACTAGCTTGTGATGCATCTTCGTACGGGGTCGGTTGTGAGTTATAGCAAGCCAATGGGTCAGGCAAACTGTAACCGGTTGCATATGCATCCAGAAGCTTATCTAAGGCTGAAAGAGCCTACAGTATGGTTGAGAAAGAAGCATTAGCATGCATATATGGGGTTAAGAAAATGCACCAATACCAATTTGGGCTCCGGTTCGAGCTCGAAACAGACCACAAGCCGCTCATTTCGTTGATCTCAGAAAGCAAAGGTATTAACACCAATGCTTCATCCTGCATCCAAAGATGGGCACTAAAGTTATCTGCATATGATTATTTAATCCGCCACAGACCAGGCACGGAGAACTGTGCGGATGCTGTAAGGGGTTCTCGGGAAGTGTTGTTGTGCCTTGGGTGTCTCTCTCTGGGCTTCTGCCCTCACAGCTTATGCCTGGCCTGTGAGGTACCCTGAGTGTTGCAAAAGCACCCCTGGAGAGACCGTGTCCACAGCTTATGAAGGGGGTTTTGAGACTCGTGCGTCCCCACAGCTTATGCCTAGCCTGTGAGGCACTTGTGAGTGTCAAACACTCCTAATCCTTTCTTCCCTAGCCTGTGACACACAGTTGAGCATTTTCGAGGCGCTCCTAGCTTCCCTTACACTGTTCTGACATAAGACTCACGATCAGGAGATGCAATACAATAGAACTGAGACAAGGTTATTCCAAGAGGAACTTAGGCTTCCAATTTATTTGACAAGGTGTATCTCAACAAACAGCAATACACCAACAAAACAATCCCCCTAAATCCCACTAAACGGACACAACAAAAATTGTTACACAAGTTTAGCAGTACAATGCCCAACCTCCCACCTTTCCTGGCCTAACTGAGTTGGGAGTTCTGGGGACCAGAGGTTATACTCACTACTGTGCCTTCTGCAGTCTGGTGGTTTGTTTCTTCTATCTTCGGTGTCTTCAGACACTGGTTTTCCATCAGTGTCGAGAGGCTTGCTGGTTGTTGGATCACGAGAGCAGGGAGCCACGCACACTGCGTCTGAAACCCCTTTTTATAGCCAGATTATCCAGTCCGCCTCTCGTGCTGAAATCGATCCTTCCCATTGGTGGACTTTGTGATTTTGAAAAATGCAGCAGTTTTAGATTATTGCGGGTTTTTTCCACTGATGTTAACCTACTCAAGGTTTGAGTAGGTGTTGATTGCGTTGGCCTCCTGTAGCCGTTGTGTAGGCCTTTGGGTTTGTTTTGGGTTCCCTAGTTATCTGAAGGTCTGCATAATTTCCCTCTAATTCAGTTTTCTCTAACCTACTCAAGGTTTGAATAGGGGTTAATTGGGTTGGCCTCCTGTAGCCATTGTGTAGGCCCTTTATTTGTTTTGGGTTCCCTAGTTTTCTGAAGGTATGCATAATTTCCCTCCATAGTGTAAGCATGGGGAAGTCAATAGCCCGATAATGGCGATGAGTCAGTCCCACAGTTTTCGAGCAAGTGCTCTCCCATTGGCTTGAAAGCCCCATGTTTCGGGCTGACTCTACCCCAACATTGGCCCTCCAGTGTCCTCCCCCGTCCAATCACTGCTCTGCCAAGGTCAAACCATCTCGGATTCAATTCACATTGCAGCACAGACAGATCCCACAGCTCTTTTCCTTTTGGGCAAAATGAGGGGGTTTTCATCCTCCCCTACAATGCCCTCAGTCGGCTACCATTGCCCACCACTGGGGTGGAAATGGCGCAACCCACAGACTTGCTCCTTGTAATGGATGCTTTTGAGAGCAAGGGGTCACCTGTCACGGCTTGCCAGATCAGGGCCTGGACTAGCCAGGACCCAGTGCTATCACTAGTAAAAAGCTGTGTCCTCAATGGGAGCTGGTCAGCGGTCCCAGGGGAAATGCAAGACGAAATTAAGCCGTTCCACCGACGCAAGAACGAAATGTCCATCCATTCGGACTGCCTCCTATGAGGGAATCGTGTAATTTTGCCAAAAAAAGGCAGCAATACGTTTATACGCGGCCTTCACTATACCCACCCAGGCAGAGTCAGGATGAAGGCTATCGCCAGGTCGCAAGTTTGGTGGCCCGGCATTGACTCGGAATTGGAGTTATCCATACACCAATGCAACACTTGCGCACAGTTAAGCAATGCACCAAGGGAGGCCCCACTGAGTCTGTGGTCATGGCCTTCCAAACCGTGGTCAAGGTCAACGTAGATTTCACTGGCCGCTTTCTAGGAAATATGTTCCTAGTAGCAGTGGATGCTTACTCTAAATGGATTGAATGTATAATAATGTTGTTCTGTATGTCCACTGCCACCATTGAAAGCCTCCAGGCCATGTTTGCCACCCATGGTTTGCCCGACGTCCTTGTTAGTGACAATGGACCATGCTTCACCAGCTCGGAATTCAATGAGTTCATGATCCACAATGTCATCAAGCATGTCAGGTCTGCGCCATTTAAGCCCGCATCCAAAGGTCAAGCGGAACGGGCAGTCCAAACCATCAAGCAGAGCTTGAAACGCATGACGGATGGTTCCCGGCTATCTCGGATTTTGCTCAGCAACAGCACGCGACCACACTCGCTTAGGGGGGTTCCCCCTGCAGAATTGTTAATGAAGAAAGCACTCAAAACCAGGCTCTCCTTAGTCCACCCGGATCTCAATGATCATGCAGAAACCCAGCGTCACCGGCATAACATGTACCATGATCGCACAGCTGTATCACTCGACATTGAAGTTAATGACCCAATGTTTGTTCTTAATTATGGTCATGGTCCCAAATGGGTTGTTGGCACTGTGTTAGCCAAGGAGGGGAGTAGAGTGTTTGTTGTCAAACTTTTGAACGGACAAACATGCAGAAAACACCTGGATAAGACCAAACTGCGGTTCACTGACATCCAAGAACAATTTGAAGAGAACATTACCATCATTGATCCACCCAAACACACCCAACCAGCAATTGACCTCGCGGTCAGCCACGAAGATGAACCCACCATGCACGACAGTCGATCAGACCAGCCACACCGCAGCACAGCAATGATCCGATCGACTCAACCATGCCAGGACTTCAACTCAGGCAATCAACCCGGGTACGTAGAGCCCCGGATCGCCTCAACTTGTAAATAACATGTCCATAAGAATTTGGGGGGGAATGATGTTATGTAGGTAAACATTACCAATGTATAAGACTTGCCACGAGGGAGCGCACCTGTGGGAGACCCAAGGGTCACCTGCACACCCTGGGCAAGCAGATATAAAAGGCAGACTACCATGCTGCCTCCTCACTCTGGAGTTATAATAAACAGACTAAGGTCACAAAAGTTTGAGCTTAAGATATACAGTCTTGTGAAGTTATTCTAAATATAACATAAACAAATTAAACTTTAGACACTAAAGCTTCAAATTAAAATTTGGTTGCCGGGGGTGATGATGCCCTCCAGTCCCTCCGACACCCACCTCTCTCGGAAGGCCACGAGCATACTGGTGGACACCGCGTGCTCCATCTCCAGGGGCACCTTGGCTTAGATGTAACCGCAGAAGAGAGGCAGGCAGTCGGGCTGAACGACCCCCTCGACCGCCCGCTGCCTGGACCGGCTGATGGGCCCCTTGGCCAAGCCCAGAAGCAGTCCTCCAAGGAGGCCTTCCCACTTGCCCGCACCCCTCCGCCCAGGGTGCCCAAAGATCAGGAGTGTGGGACTGAAGTGCAAACAGAATTTGAGGAGCAGCCCCTTCAAATAATGGAAGAGGGGCTGCAACCTCGCACACTGTACATAAACATGGAACATGGACTCCTGCAGACTGCAGAAATTCAACAGCACTACAATTATTTTAGTTGTATCAGTAATCAAGTGCCTCCCTGATTAAAGGGGGGGGGCATACTCCAAATGATTTTCAAGTGTCCCCATGTTTTTTTCATGTTTCTTTTTGAGGGCACTAGAAACACAAATTATACAAGTGCCCCCTGGCTAAAAGGCGGGGGGGCACTAAACCTGACAACATAAACTATTATGTATGTAAACATTACCAATGTAAGACTTGCCACAAGGGGGCACTCCTGTGGGAGACCCAAGGGTCACCTGCACAACCTGCGCAAGCAGGTATAAAAGGCAGATTACCATGCTGTCTCCTCACTCTGGAGTTACACTAAAGAGACCAAGGTCACAACAGTTTGAGCTTAGGATATACAGTCTTGTGGACTTATTCTAAACATAACAATTGGCGATGAATAACAGATCACAAACGTTCACACAGTTAAGGCTGCCATTGGTATTCTTGAGAGATTTGTTGAAGGTGATGATTGGGAAGCCTTCATTGAGCATCTTGACCAGTACTTGGTGGCCAACGAGCTGGAAAAGGCAGAAACCACGATCAAGCGCAGGGCGATTCTCCTCACTCTTTGCGGGTCCACGATATATGGCCTCATCAAAAATCTGCTAGCATCGACGAAACCAATGGACAAGACTTATGAAGAATTATGCACGCTGTCTGCTGAATCCCTAGATGTGCGGGAACAACTCAAGCCGAAGGAGACTATCTTGATGGCCAGGTATCGCTTTTATACGCACCACCGCTCCGAGAGCCAGGACGTGACGAGCTATGTCGCCGACCTAAGATGACTTACGGGACCGTGCATATTTGCTGGATTTTTGGGGAAAGTGTTGCGGGACTTTTTCGTGCTTGGAATCGGCCACGAGGTCATTCTTCGCAAACTGCTGTCTGCCAAATCCCTAAATCTAAGTAAGGCAATTACGATAGCCCAGGCTTTTATGTCCACAAACGATAACACTAAACACTCACCGGCAAGTACTGTGCATAAAATAACGCCTTCAGCAGGCAGAACTGCACATGGCAGGGACTACACACCCGCAGAGGCCAGACCTCGGATGACTCCAAGTCTGCCGTGGGGCGTGAATGCGAATCCATTAGCACTGTGTTGTCGCTGCAGGGGTAATCATTGAGCCCATCAATGTCGATTCAAGCACTACGTTTGCAAGGGTTGTGGAACAATAGGGCACCTCCAGCGAATGTGCAACTCACCACGTGGCAGAGTCGGCAGAAGATGACCGATCCGGCGTGGATCACGCTGAACGAGTAAGAGAGGCAACTTAACCCGAGGCTGAAGAGGAAGTGTACGGGGTACACACCTTCACCACCAAAAGCCCTCCGATAATGTTGAAAGTCAAATTAAACGGCATTCCAGTTTCCATGGAGTTGGACACGGGGGGGAGTCAGTCAATTATGAGCTAGAAGGCCCTTGAGGAACTGTGGGCAACAAGGCACAAAGGCCCAAACTAAGCCCGATTCACACCAAGCTGCTCACTTACACCAAAGAGCTCATACCAGCCATTGGCAGTGCGGCAGTGAAGGTATTGTATGATGGAGCTGTGCATGATTTACCACTATGGATTGTACCAGGCGATGGCCCAAAGCTGTTCGGCAGAAGCTGGCTAGGAAACTTTTGAACGGACAAACATGCAGAAAGCACCTGGATCAGACCAAACTGCGGTTCACTGACAACCAAGAACAGTTTGAAGAGGACCTTACCATCATTGATCCACCCGCACACACCCAACCAGAAATCGACCTCGCGGTCAGCCACGAGGATGAACCCACCATGACTGACAGTCCGATCAGACCAGTCACACCGCAGTGCAGCAATGATCTGACCGACCCACCCATGCCAAGACTTCAACTCAGGTGATCAACCCTGGAATGCAGAGCCCCGGATCGCCTCAACTTGTAAATAACATGTACATAAGAATTTTGGGGGGAATGATGTTAGGTTTGTAAACATTACCAATGTATAAGACTTGCCACCAGGGGGCGCACCTGTGGGAGACCCAATGGTCACCTGCACACCCTGGGCAAGCAGGTATAAAAGGCAGACTACCATACTGCCTCCTCACTGTGGAGTTACAATAAAGAGACCAAGATCACAACAGATTGAGTTTAAGATATGCAGTCTTGTGGAGTTAGTCTAAACATATTAAACTTTAGACACTAACGGTTCAAATTCAAATTTGGTTGCCAGGGGTGATGATGCATTCCAGTCCCTCCGACGCCCACATCTCTTGGAAGGCCACGAGCGTAAAGGTGGACACCGCGTGCTCCATCTCCAGAGGCATCCTGGCTCAGATGTAACCGCAGAAGAGAGGCAGGCAGTTGGGCTGAACGACCCCCTCGACTGCCCACTGCCTGGACCGGCTGATGGCCGCCTTGGCCATGCCCAGGAGCAGTCCTATGAGGAAGCCTTCCAACCTGCCTGCTCCCCTCCGCACAGGGTGCCCAAAGATCAGGAGTGTGGGACTGAAGTGCAACCAGAATTTGAGGAGCAGCCCCTTCAAATATTGGAAGAGGGGCTGCAACCTCACATACTGTACATAAACATGGAACACGGACTCCTACAGAAATTCAACATGCTCTTCAACTATTTTTGTAGAAAACAATAAATTACATGCCCCCTGATTAAAGGAGGGGGACACACCAAACAGTTTCAAACAAGTGCGCCCTTGTTTTTTTCTTGCGGGGGGAGGTTTTGACGGCACTGAAACACAAATTATACAAGTCCCCCCTGGCTAAAAGGGGCGGGGGGAAAACTAAAAAAAAACCCGGCACGATAAACAAATTAAACTTTAAACATATAAAATCAAATTAAAATTTGGTTGCCGGGGGTGATCATGCACTCCAGTCCCTCCGGCGCCCACCTCTCGCGGATGGCCGCGAGCGTACCGGTGGACGGCGCATGCTCCATCTCCAGGGACACCCTGTCTCAGATGTAACTGTGGAAGAAAGGCAGGCAGTCGGGCTGAACGACCGTCCGCTGCCTCGACCGGCTGATGGCCACCTTGGCGATGTCCAGGAGCTGTCCTATGAGGAGGCCTTCCGACCTGCCTGCTCCCTTCAGCACAAAGTGCCCAAAGATCAGGAGTGTGGGACTGAAGTGCAACCAAAAATTGAGGAGCAGCCCCTTCAAATAATGGAAGAGGGGCTGCAATCTCACACAATGTACATAAACATGGAACATGGACTCCTGCAGACCGCAGAAATTCAACAGCTCTACAACTATTTTAATTGTATCAGTAATCAATTGCCCCCCTGATTAAAGAGGGGGGGCACACTCCAAAAACTGTTCAAGTGCCCCCTTGTTTTTTTGGGGGGAGGGGTTTTGAGGCCACTAAAAACACAAATTATACAAGTGCTCCCTGGCTAAAAGGATGGGGGGGCACTAAAACCAACAACTTAAGCAAATTAAACTTTAGACATTAAGATTAACTTAAAATTTGGTTGCCCAGTGTGATGATGCACTCCTGTCCCTCCTGCGCCCACGTCTCGCGGACGGCCGCGAGCATACCGGTGGATACCACATGCTCCATCTCCAGGGACACCCTGGCTCGGATGTAACTGCGGAAGAGAGGCAGGCAGTCGGGCTGACCGACCCCCTCGATCGCCCATTGCCTGGACCGGGTGATGGCCGCCTCGGCTATGCCCAGGAGCAGTCCTACGAGGTGGCCCTCGGACCTGCCCGTTCCCCTCTGCACAGGGTGCCCAAAGATCAGGAGTGTGGGATTGAAGTGCAACCAGAATTTGAGGAGCAGCCCCTTCAAATATTGGAAGAGGGGCTGCAACCTCGCACATTATACATATACATGCAACACGGACTCCTGCAGAAATTCAACATGCTCTACAACTCTTTTTGTTGAGAACAAAAATAAACATCAAATCAAGAGTCCCCTGATTGACGGGGGAGACACTCCAAACACTTTTCAAGTGCCCTTTTTTTTTTAGGGCACTAAAAAAAACAAATTTTACAAGTGTCCCCTGGCTAAAAGACAGCAGGGCACTAAAAACCGGCACGTTATTTGGTTGCCGGGGCTGATGATGCACTCCAGTCCCTCCGGCGCCCACCTCTCATGGAAGGCCGCGAGCGTACCGGTGGACACCGCATGCTCCATCTCCAGGGACACCCCGACTCGGATGTAACCGCGGAAGAGAGGCAGGCAGTCGGGCTAAACGACCCCCGGCTGATGGCACCCTTGGCCGTGCCCAGGAGCAGTGCTACGAGGAGGCCCTCGGACCTGCCCGCTCCCCTCCGCACAGGGTGCCCAAAGATCAGGAGTGTGGGACTGAAGTGCAACCAGAATTTGAGGAGCAGCCCCTTCAAATATTGGAAGAGGGGCTGCAACCTCATACACTGTACATAAATATGGAACACGGACTCCTGCAGAAATTCAACATGCTCTACAAATATTTTTGTAGAAAACAATAAATTACATACCCCCTGATTAAAGGTCGTGGGGTTGCGGGACACTCCAAAGACTTTCAAACAAGTGCCCCCTTGTTTTTTTGGGGGGGAGGTGGTTGTTGAGCGCACTGAAAGACAAATTATACAAGTGCCCCCTTGCTAAAAGGGCGGGGGGGAAACTAAAAAAAACTGGCACAATAAACAAATTAAACTTTAAACATAAAAATCAAATTAAAATTTGGTTGCCTGGGGTGATGACGCACTCCAGACCCTCCGGCGCCCACCTCTCGCTGAAGGCCGCGAGCGTACACCCTGGCTTGGATGTAACCGCGGAAGAGAGGCAGGCAGTCGGGCTGAATAACCCCCTCGACCGCCCGCTGCCTGGACCGGCTGATAGCACCCTTGGCCGTGCCCAGGAGCAGTCCTACGAGGAGGCCCTCGGACCTACCCGCTCCCCTCCGCACAGGGTGCCCAAAGATCATGATATGTCCTTACTATACAGTACAAATGCACACGAGGCCCATACTTGAGAGACGGTCACTCTGTGACCAGTAACCTTTATTCCAGCACTGAAGGGATGAAGGTGGGTGGTGCTTTCCCTTTTATACCTGAAAGTCCAGGTTAGGAGTGTCTTCCACAAGTTCACCACCTAGTGGTCAGTCTTCTCACGGTGTACAACTTAGGTCAGTTTATACATGGATTACAATGACAGTTGAATACATGACATCACCTCCCCCGCAAAGTCTTATTGGGATCACAGGTTAAGTCTCTCTGGTGGTTTACGCTCCCTTGTAGAGCGCCTGAGTTGGGGCTCCGGTTGTTGGACGTTGGCCTGAGTGTCTGCTGTTTGCGGTGCCTCAGGCCTGTCTGGACTGCTCACAGTGACTGGGCTCTCCTCCCTTTGGTTCCGGTGTTCGGTCACCTGTGGTGGAGTGAACTCTACATCGTGTTCTTCCTCTGCTTCTTCTATGGTGTTGCTGGACCTCCTTTTTGTTTGATCCACATGTTTGCAGCAGATTTGTCCATTGGTAAGTTTAACTACCAGAATCCTATTCCCCTCTTTGGCAATCACAGTGCCTGCGAGCCATTTGAGCCCTGCAGCGTAATTGAGGACAAAGACAGGGTCATTGACATCAATACATCGCGCCCTCGCATTCCTGTCATGGTAGTCACATTGTGACCGGCGCCTGCTCTCGACAATTTCTTTCATGGTGGGATGTATGAGGGATAACTTGATTTTGAGCACCCTTTTCATTAGCAGCTCTGTGGGTGGAACTCCTGTGAGCGAGTGTAGTCAGGATCAATTGGACAACAGAAGGCGTGATAAACGGCTTTGTAGGGAACCCCCTTGGATTCTGAGCATCCCCTGTTTGATTATCTGCACTGCTCGTTCCCCCTGGCTGTTTGAGGCCGGCTTGAACGGTGCCGTTCTGACATGGTTGATCCCATTTCCTGCCATGAAGTCCTGGAACTCAATGCTTGTAAAGCACGGGCCATTGTCGCTGACCAAGACGTCCGGTAGACCATGGGCGGCGAACATTGCCGGTAGACATTCTACCGTGGCAGAGGATGTGCTTGAATTGAGAATGTCACACTTGATCCATTTGGAGTAGGTGTCTACTACAACCAAAAACGTTTTTCCCATGAAAGGACCTGCGTAGTCCACATGGATGCGTGACCATGGCTTGGTGGGCCAGGACCAGGGGCTAAGAGGGGCTTCCCTGGGCGCATTTCCCAGCTGGGCACACGTGTTGCACCTGCGAACACAAAGTTCCAGGTCTGCATCTATCCCTGGCCACCAAACGTGTAACCTGGCAATTGCCTTCATCATGACAATGCCCGGGTGCTCATTGTGGAGTTCTCGGATGAACGCCCATCTGAGGCATGACTACTCGGTTTCCCCATAGTAGCCAATCGGCCTGAATCGAGAGTTCATCCTTGCGCCTGTGAAATGGTTTAAATTCCTCAGGGCATGCTCCGTACGTGGCTGCCCATTCCCCATTCAGGACATATTTCTTGACTAAAGACAGTAGCGGGTCTCTATTAGTCCAGACTTTGATCTGATGGGCTGTCACGGGTGAGCCTTCGCTTTCGAAAACTTCAACAGCCATGACCATCTCAGCAGTATGCTCGGTTGCACCCTCGATGGTGGCTAGTGGGAGTCTGCTGAATGCATCGATGCAGTTTTCAGTGCCCAGTCTGTGCCGAATTGTATAGTCATAGGCGGCTAACGTGAGTGCCCACCTCTGTATGCGGGCCGACGCATTTGCATTTATGGCCTTGTTGTCGGCCAAAAGGGACGTCAAGGGTTTGTGATCTGTCTCCGGCTCAAATTTCCTGCCAAACAGATTGTTGGAGCATAACAAATTGTGTGCTCTATCAAAAGCCCTTTCCTGGCTGTCCCCCCCAGACCCATTCGCGACCTTTGCATCGGAGCACATGAAGCGGCTCTAACAGCGTGCTCAATTTGGGAAGAAAGTTCCCAAAATAGTTCAGGAGCCCCAGGAACAAACGCAGCTCCGTCGTGTTACGGGGTCTGGGTGCTCTCTGGATCGCTTCCGTTTTGGATGCAGTAGGTCTGATCCCGTCTGCTGCTACCCTCATCCCCAGGAATTCTACCTCTGGAGCTAGGAAGACCCACTTCGCCTTTTTCAGTCGCAGCCCTACCCAGTCCAGTCTGCGTAGCACCTCCTCCAGGTTGTGGAGGTGTTCTTCAGTATCGCAACCCGTGATGAGGATGTAGTCTTCAAAAACCACCGTCCTTGGAATCGACTTGAGGAGACTGTCCATGTTTCCTTGAAAGATCGCAGCGGCCGAGCGAATCCCGAACGGACATCTGTTGTACTCAAACAACCCCTTGTGTGTCGTGATGGTGGTCAGCTTCTTCAACTCACTCGCCAGCTCCTGGGTCATGTAAGCTGAGATCAGGTCCAATTTTGAAAAAGTTTGCCACCGAATAGCGTTGCAAAGAGGTCCTCCGCTCTCGGTAGCGGGTACTGGTCTTGGAGTGACACCCGATTGATAGTGGCCTTGTAATCACCACATTTCCTGACCGACCCATCCGCCTTGAGCACCGGCACAATCGGGCTTGCCCAGTCACTGAATTTGACTGGCGAGATGATGCCTTCCCTCAGCAGGCGGTCCAATTCGCCTTCTATCTTTTCCCGCATCACGTATGGCACCGCTCTGGCCTTGTGGTGTACTGGCCTGGCGTCCGGGTTTATGTGAATCACTACCTTGGTCCCCATGAAAGTTCCAATGCCGGGTTGAAATAGTGAGTCAAATTTGTCTAGGACCTGTGAGCATGATATTGGCTCCACAGAAGAAATTGCATTGACATCGCCCCATTTCCAGTTCATGACAGCAAGCCAATGCCTCCCCAGCAGTGCGGGACCATCCCCGGGATAATCCAGAGTGGCAACCTGTTCTCCGAATCTTTGTGGGTCACGACTACCGTGGCGCTGCCTAGCATCGGAATGATCCCTTTGCCTATGTCAGTATCCGTGCGTCAATCGGCAATCATTTTGGCCTCCTGGCCTTGGACGCCCAGAACTTGTCGATCTGTTTGACACTCATCAGGGACTGGCTGGCCCCCGTGTCTAGCTCCATTGATACTGGGATGCCATCGAGGAGCACTTTCATCATTATCGGTGGCATCCTGGTGTATGAACTGTATATGTGCTCCACATGAACTCGCTGAACTTCAGCTTCCAGCGATTTCCCCCAGTGTCCATTTGGCCTCGTAGGGCTTACATCGGGCCCGTCCTCCTCGTACATCAACCTGGCTGCAGGCTTCCTGCACATACGCGCCAAGTGACCGCTGACGTTGCAATTTCTGCAGGTATATTGCTGATACCTGCAAGTTCTGGCTGTGTGTTTGCCTCCACACCTCCAACATGAGCCATTGTTGGAAACAAAAGGTCCATTACCAGTCGATCGTCTCTGACTGTCTCTGTTACTGTCCTTAAACATACCATTGACAGGTGTTGATGGCCCCATTACTGGCCGCATTGTCCCTTGTGATGGCATGAATCGCCGTTCAGCTTGCCATTGTCTCTGTTGAATTCCCCCTTTGGGTTCGACTACATGCTTGGGCATAATCGATTGCCCTTGTCTGCCTGGAGAACTGTGTGCCGCGTTAACAATGTTGACTCCCTGTCCATTTGCTGCATTTAAACCAAGATTTTTGTCAAACATCATTCTGGTCTCTTCCTCCCCTGAGATAAATGTCTGGGCCATCAAAGCCGCCGTTTCCAGGGTCAAGTCTTTGGTCTCAATCAGTTTCCTGAAAACCCCAGCATATGCGATGCTGGAACACATAAATCTAGGCTGACACTCCAGTGCAGTGCTGAGGGAGCGCTGCATTGTCGGAGGTGCCGTCTTTTGGATGAGACGTGAAACCAAGGCCCCGTCTTGTCCGTCGGTTTCTTTGGCGCTAGAATGTCCTTCATCAGGGAGTACGTCCTGGATCCACAAACCGTCAGGAGATGAGCCCTGCGTTTGTCGGTCGAATCCTGTCCCAGCCATTACTTAGTGACGAAACTTTGCTGTAGTCTCTCAATAAAATGGTCCCAATCATCACCAACACAGTACCTCTCGTTTGTGCTGCTAGTTGCCATGCTCGCGTGGTTTAAATCTCTGTTTCTCGTCGCCAATGATATGTCCTTACTATACAGTACAAATGCACATGAGGCCCATACTTGAGAAAAGGTCACTCTGTGACCAATAACCTTTATTCCAGCACTGAAGTGATGAAGGTGGGTGGAGCTTCCCCTTTTATACCTGAAAGTCCAGGTTAGGAGTGTCTCCCACAAGTTCACCACTTAGTGGTCAGTGTTCTCACGGTGCACAACTAAGGTCAGTTTATACATGGATTACAATGACAGTTGAATACATGCTAGATCAGGAGTGTGGGATTGAAGTGCAACCAGAATTTGAGGAGCAGCCCCTTCAAATATTGGAAGAGGGGCTGTAACCTCACACACTGTACATAAACATGGAACACGGACTCCTGCAGAAATTCAACATGCTCTACAACTCTTTTAGAGGAGACAAATAAACATTAGGTCAAGTGACCCCCGATCTGGGGGACACTCCAAACATTTCGCAAGGCCCTTTTTTTTGTTGTTTTTTTTAAATATTTTTGTAGATTTTTTTGTTGTTTTTTTTTAGGCTCTAAAACCATAATTTACAAGTGCCCCCGATAAAAGGGGAGGGGGACACTAAAAAACCTGGCAATTAAAACAAATTAAACTTTAAAACATAAAATCAAATTAAAATTTGGTTGCCGGGGGTGATGATGCACTCCAGTCCCTCCGGCGCTCACCTCTCGCGGAAGGCCACGAGCGTACCGGTGGACACCGCGTGCTCCATCTCCAGAGACACCCTGGCCCGGATGTACACGTGGAAGAGAGGCAGGCAGTCAAGCTGAACGACCCCCTCGACCGCCCGCTGCCTGGACCGGCTGATGGCACCCTTGGCCGTGCCCAGGAGCAGTCCTACGAGGAGGCCCTCGGACCTACCCACTCCTCTCTGCACAGGGTGCCCAAAGATCAGGAGTGTGGGACTGAAGTGCAGCCAGAATTTGAGGAGCAGCCCCTTCAAATAGTGGAAGAGGGGCTGCAACCTCACACACTGTACATAAACATGGAACACGGACTCCTGCAGAAATTCAACATGCTCTACAAACCTGGGAGCATACTCAAAGGTGCATACATTACAGCCCCCTTCTAGAACCACTGCCGTCCATGTGGTGAAGCTGCTCCCACAGTTTTGACCAACTAAGAAGAAGATAACGAGGGAGAGAGTTCCAGGATTTTGACCCAGCGACGATAAAGAATTGGTGATATATTTCCAAGTCAGGATGTTGTGTAACTTGGAGGGCAACTTGCAGGTGATGGTGTTCCCATGCACATGCTGCCCTTGTCCTTCTAGACAGTAGAGATCGCGGGTTTGGGAGGTGCTGTTGAAGAATCCTTGGTGAGTTGCTGCAGTGCATCTTGTAGATGGTGCACACTGCCGCCACGGCGTGTGGGTGGTGGAGGGAGTGAATGTTTAAGGTGGTGGATGGGGTTCCAATGAAGCGGGCTGCTTTGTCCTGGATGGTTTCGACCTTCTTGAGTGTTGTTGGAGCTGCACTCATCCGGACAAGTGGAGATTATACTATTACACTCCTGAAGCTCCTTTGAAGGAGCAGCATGAGGCCCGACCCGGCATTCGGCAGGACCATCAGCAGGTCAGGGCCGTCAAGGTACAGCACCTGCTGGAGAGCAACGGCTGTGAAGAGGGTGACTGGATTGGATGTCACCATAATCCAGATCGGTGATTGGAGCATGGACAGGTACAGGAGGAGCGGTGAGGTCGGGTCGAAGGAGCGGCGAGAGATCATAGAACTACGTGATCAGGGCCCAGGAGAGGCATGAGCCCGCGGTCCAGAAGAGGCGAGGGCCCTGGGGCAGCATGGTCCAGCCCACACTGCAATATGTGTGCGCACTTGGTCCATGCAGCTGAGCTGGTCACCAGTCGTCTTGGTTAATCCTTGCCACTGGACCAAGACCAAGATCTGCCAAGCCCGTTTGGTGGCTGGTGTGCAACAGCCACCACACTTTAAAAAAAATCCACGCACAGGCACCTTTCACCCTTCAACATGAAGTTCGGCACCTGGAATATTAGGTCCTTCATGGAAACACCTGTGAACTCATCCCTTTTTAGCGTGGTAGCAAGTCATCCTCGATACAAGGGACCGCTTATGATAGAAACATAGAAACATAGAAAATAGGTGCAGGAGTATGTCATTCAGCCCTTCGAGCCTGCACCGCCATTCAATAAGATCATGGCTGATCATTGCCTCAGTACCCCTTTCCTGCTTTCTCTCCATACCCCTTGATCCCCTTAGCCGTAAGGGCCATATCTAACTCCCTCTTGAATATATCCAATGAATTGGCATCAACAACTCTCTGCGGCAGGGAATTCTATAGGTTAACAACTCTCTGAGTGAAGAAGTTGCTCCTCATCTCAGTCCTAATTGGCCTACCCCTTATCCTAAGACTGTGTCCCCTGGTTCTGGACTTCCCCAACATTGGGAACATTCTTCCCGCATCTAACCTGTCCAGTCCAGTCAGAATTTTATATGTTTCTATGAGATACCCTCTCATCCTTCTAAACTCCAGTGTATAAAAGGCCAATTGATCCAGTCTCTCCTCATATGTCAGTCCAGCTATCCCGGGAATCAGTCTGGTGAATCTTCGCTGCACTCCCTCAATAGCAAGAACTTTCTTCCTCAGACTAGGAGACCAAAACTGAACACAATATTCCAGGTGAGGCCTCACCAAGGCCCTGTACAACTGCAGTAAGAACTCTCTGCTCCTATTCTCAAATCCCCTAGCTATGAAGGCCAACATACCATTTGTCTTCTCCACTGCCTGCTGTACCTGCATGCCAACTTTCAATGACTGATGGACCATGACACCGAGGTCTCTTGGCACTTCCCCTTTTCCTAATCTGCCGCCATTCAGATAATATTCTGCCTTCGTGTTTTTGCTCTCAAAGTGGATAACCTCACATTTATCCACATTATACTGCATCTGCCATGCATTTGGCCACTCACCTAACCTGTCCAAGTCACCATGCAGCATCTTAGCATCCTCCTCACAGCTCATACCACCACCCAGTTTAGTGTCATTTGCAAACTTGGAGATATTGCACTCAATTCCTTCATCTAAATCATTAATGTATATTGTAAAGAGCTGGGATCCCAGCACTGAGCCCTGCGGCACTCCACTAGTCACTGCCTGCCATTCTGAAAAGGATCCGTTTATCCCGACTCTCTGCTTCCTGTCTGCCAACCAGTTCCCTATCCACATCAGTACATTATCCCCAATACCATGTGCTTTGATTTTGCACACCAATCACTTGTGTGGGACCTTGTTAAAAGCCTTTTGAAAGTCCAAACACTCCACATCTACTGGTTCTATCTTGTCCACTCTGCTTGTTACATCCTCAGAAAATTCCAGATGCTTTGTCAAGCATGATTTCCCTTTCATAAATCCATGCTGACTTGGACTGATCCTGTCACTGCTTTCCAAATGCGCTGCTATTTCATCCTTAATAATTGATTGCAACATTTTCCCCACTACTGATGTCAGGCTATCTGGTCTATATTTACACATTTTCTTTCTCCCTCCCTTTTTAAAAAGTGGTGTTACATTAGCTACCCTCCAGTCCATAGGAACTGATCCAGAGTCGATAGACTGTTGAAAAATGATCACCAATGCATCCACTATTTCTAGGGTCACTTCCTTAAGTACTCTGAGATGTGGACCATCAGGCCCCGGGGATTTATCGGCCTTCAATCCCATCAATTTCCCTAACACAATTTCCCGTCTAATAAGGATATCCTTCAGTTCCTCCTTCTCATGAGACCCTCGGTTACCTAGTACTTTCGGAAGGTTATTTGTGTCTTCCTTCGTGAAGACAGAACCAAAGTATTTGTTCAATTGGTCTGCCATTTCTTTGTTCTCCATTATAAATTCACCTGAATCCGACTGCAAGGGATCTACGTTTGTCTTCACTAATCTTTTTCTCTTCACATATCTATAGAAGCTTTTGCAGTCAGTTTTTATGTTCCCAGCAATCTTCCTCTCATACTCTATTTTCCCCCTCCTAATTAAACACTTTGTCCTCCTCTGCTGAATTCTAAATTTCTCCCAGTCCTCAGGTTTGCTGCTTTTTCTGGCCAATTTATATGCCTCTTCCTTGGATTTAATACGATCCTTAATTTCCCTTGTTAACCGCGGTTAAGCCACCTTCCCCGTTTTATTTTTACTCCAGACAGGGATGTACAATTGTTGAAGTTCATCCATGTGATCTTTAAATATTTGCCATTGCCTATTCACCGTCAACCCTTTAAGTATCATTCGCCAGTCTATTCTAGCCAATTCATTCATCATATCATCAAAGTTACCTTTCCTTAAGTTCAGGGCCCTAGTTTCTGAGTTAACTGTGTAACTCTCCATTTTAATAAAGAATTTTATCATAGTATGGTCATTCTTCCCCAAGGGGCCTCGCAGAACAAGATTGCTAATTAGTCCTTTCTCATTACACATCACCCAGTCTAGGATGGCCAGCTCTCTAGTTGGTTCCTCGACATATTGGTCTAGAAATCCATCCCTAATACACTCCAGGAAATCCTCCTCCACCACATTGCTACCAGTTTGGTTAGCCCAATCAATATGTAGCTTAAAGTCACCATGATAACTGTTGTACCTTTATTGCACGCATCCCTTATTTCTTGTTTGATGCTGTCCCCAACCTCACTGCTACTGTTTGGTGGTCTGTACACAACTCCCACTGGTGTTTTCTGCCCTTTGGTATTCCGTAGCTCCACCCATACCGATTCCACATCATCCAAGCTAATGTCCTTCCTTACTATTGCATTATTTTCCTCTTTAACTGGCAATGCCACCCCACCTCATTTTCCTTTCTGTCTACCCTTCCTAAATGTTGAATATCCCTGGTTGTTGAGTTCACAGCCTTGGGTCACCCTGGAGCCATGTCTCCGTGATGCCAATTACATCATAACCTTTAACTGCTATCTGCGCAGTTAATTCGTCCACCTTATTCCGAATGATGGTGATGACACTCCTGAATTGTGCATTGTAGATGATGGAAAAGGTTTGGGGAATCTGGTGGTGAGTCACTTGTAGCGACAGTATTTATGTGGCTGGTCCAGTTAAGTTTCTGGTAAATGGTGACCCCCAGTGATGGTGAGGGATTCGCCGATGGTAATGTTGTTGAATGTCAAGGGGCGGTGGTTGGACTCCCTCCTGTTGCAGATAGTCATTGCCTGGCACTTGTGTGGTGCAAATGTTACTTGCCACTTATGAGCCCAAGTCTGAACTTGTCTATGCATGTGGGCATGGACTGCTTCATTATCTGAGGAGTTGCGAATGGAATGGAACACTGGAATCATCAGCGAACATCCCTACTTCTGACCTTATGATGGAGGGAAGGTCATTGATGTTGCAGATGAAGATGATTGGGCCGAGGACACTGCCCTGAGGAACTCATGCAGTGATGTCCTGAGGTTGAGCTGATCGACCTCCAACAACCACAACAATCGTTCTCTAGGTATGACTCCAGCCAGTGGAGAGATTTTCCCCTAATTCTCATTAACTTAAATTTTACTAGGGCTCCTTGATGCCACACTTGGTCAAATGCTGCTTTGATGTCAAGGGCAGTCACTCTCACCTCATCTCTGGAATTCAGGTCTTTTGTCCATGTTTGACCCAAGGCTGAAATAAGGTCTGGAGCTGAGTGGTCCAGTCGGAACCCAAACTGAGCATCGATGAGCAGGTTATTGTTGAGTAAGCGCTGCTTGATAGCACTGTCAGCGAAATCTTCAATCACTTTGCTTATGATTGAGAATAGATCTATGGGGTAGTAATTGGCTGCATTGAATTCATCCTGCTTTTTGTGGACAGGACATACCTGGGCAGTTTTCCACATTGTCGGATAGATGCCAGTGTTGTAGCTGCACTGGAACAGCTTGGCTGGAGGTGCGGCTAGTTCTGGAACACTAATCTTCAGCACGACAGCTAGGATATTGCTAGGGACCATAGCCTTTGCTGTATCCTCGATTTTCAAATTCTCATACTTGTTTTCCAATCACTCCATGTCCTCGCCCCTCCCTATCTCTGTAATCGCCAACAGCCCCACAACTTGCCAACATATTTCCACTGCTCAAATTCTGGCCTCTTGAGCATTTCTGATTTCAATTGCTCAACCATTGGTAGCAGTGCCTTCAGCTACCAAGGCCCCAAGCTCTGGAATTCCCTCCCTCAACCACTCTGCCTCTCTACCTCTCCTTCCTCCTTTAAGACACACCTTAAAACCTACCTCATTGATCCAGCTAATATCTTTCCTAATATATCCTTGTGTGGCTTGGTGTCCAACTTTGTTTTATGATCCTCCTGTGAAGTGACTTGGGACATTTTGCTATTTTAAAGGTGCTATATAAATACAAGTTGTTGTTGTTGTCTGTCCTGCCGGTAGGACAGGACATACCCAGGGATGGTGATGGAGGAGTCTGGGACATTGGCTGAAAGGTATGATTCTGTCAGTATGACTGTCATGCTGTTGCTTGACTAGTCTGTGGGACAGCTCTCCCAATTTTGGCACAAGTCCCCAGATGTTAGTGAGGAGGACTTTGCAGGTTCCACTAGGCTGGGTGTGCCTTTGTCATGACCGATGCCTCAGTGGATGCCAGGTCGTCCGTCCGGATTTATTCTTTGTATACTTCTTTGTCGTGGTTTGATATAACTGAGTGGCTTCCTGGGCCATTTCCGAGGGTAATTAAGAGTTAACCACATTGCTGTCGGTCTGGAGTCACATATAGGCCAGACCGGGTAAGGCGGCAGATTTCCTTTCCCTGAAGGACATCAGTGAACCAGTTGGGTTTTTACGCCAATCTGGTAAATTCTTGGTCACCGTTACTGATACTCGTTTTTTTATTCCAGATTTATTGAATTAACTGAATTTTAAATTCCCCAGCTACGTGCCATGGTGGGATTTGAAGTCACGTCTCTTGTCTCCTATTAGTCCAGGCCATTGGAATTTCAGCCCCAGTATTTTTAGTCTTTGTTACAACTAGATTTAATATTTCTCAATTTTCTCCCCTCTTCACCCAACTCATGCAGCAATACTTTAAATGCTGACTATTCACCTACTACTCAATATATCAACCCCAACAGGTTACTTAACAATGGGAGGTATAGCAGTTGGGCTTGATCCTGGCCTCAATCAAAAGCCACAAACAAGCATTTTCCAGCAGGATTTAGTGAACAAGAGCAAGAACACAGATTGAGTGCTTGTCTCCTATTTGTCTAGATGGTGGGCAGGTGTTCAGACCAACTATAGCACCTGGACCCCTGCCCCAGCTGAGATAGCTGACACCACACAGGGCTGTGTGACTTAGCTCCACACTGGCTAATGCATTTGCCAGCAAAGGCACAGTGAGCCAGCAACACCTGTTTTAATCAGAGGCAAGGATAGGCAGGAAAGCCCCCTGCTACTGCACAGTTGGATGAATGGCCCACTTCCTGCAGTCTGTTATTTTATCTCCACGGCCAGTTTCAAATCCAACCCATTCTCTGTTGGATTCGATCTTCAGCTTAATGCCAAATGCTTCGGTTTGCACCAACTATGTTTTTGTATACCGTCTATGCCTCTTAAGTTGAATAAACCACTTAATACAAACCCCCAATTACATTTTGAAAATTCACAGTAAAATATTAATGAGAATTTTCTGTTGCAAAATGTCTTGCTTTTAATTATAATGTGAGAGTTATCAAATGGTCATCAGCATTGTCAGTCGACAATCAGCAGCACTCCTGTGACTGTCCTCCACACTAAGGGTAAATGCTTCCTTTTTTAATTAATTTGGACTTTGCTATAGTTTGGTAGATTGTAAAAGACACAAGTCAAGTGATAAAACATAGAAGTTGACTGTAATTTGAGCAGTAAACCTGATTAAATGTGTAATCTCGGCAATAATGCGTCCATCTCAGAGGGATTTACAGTAACAATGATTGTAGAAGAGAGTATTTTCAGGATTAGATGCTATCGTCCCGATGGTAGGCTAATGCAGTCTCTTTTAAACTTTAAATTAGATTGGGCTTCAAGCTGATATTAAATGAATTTACATGATTAGACTGACTTCTGGCACGGAGTGAAAATCTATAGTTTTACAATATTTCCTTGATAGGAATGAACAGAATATTTTCACAATTTTCAATTTCTCTTTGCGAATCTAGTGACTTAAATTGCATTAGCAGTGCAGTAATTGTGGGGTAAAATAGAACCTGTCACTTAACATTTACAATGCGTTGACATTTTAATTAAACAAATAATTTTTATGGGAAAGATGCTTTAAATAGCAAAATGGAAACTCTGAGAGCTGGAAATAGTTGGAAATACTCAGCAGCTTGATGAGCATCTCAAACAGAAAGGTCGGTTAATGTTGCAGCTGAAACCCTTCATTAGAAATGAAGAATTCCTTTGAGCAGAAAAGTAGGATACTGTGGATGCTGGAAATCTGGTAAAAACAGAAAACAGGTCAGGCAGCATCTGTGGAGAGAGAAACAGAGTTAACGTTTCAGGTCGGTGATCGACCTGAGCTTATCGACCTGAAACATTAATTCTGTTTCTCTCTCCAGGAGAGAGAGTGTTTCCAGCATTTTCCGTTATATTTAAATCCTTTGAGAAGTTTATTTCAAACTGTTCTGGCTGGGGGGTGGCATGGGCGGGGGGGAAACAAGGGGCAATTTTAACCTAACCCACTTGTCGGGAAATGTTCGGCATAATAAGAACATAAGAATTAGGAACAGGAGTAGGCCATTCGGCCCCTCGAGCCTGCTCCACCATTCATTAAGATCATGGCTGATCTGCTCCTGGCCTCAACTCCAGTGCAACGCTGGTTTTACACCCACCTGGTTGTACTCTCCATGGAAGTCAATGGAGAATAATATTGGGCAAGATGTAAAAGCGGTATTCCTCCCGATCCCGTGTGTTTCCCGATGGGCTGGTTAGGACACGCTCTTCGACTGGTGGCCCATCCACCTGAGGAGTATAGGCAGCACTCAGCAGCTCAGTGAGGTAGGCCCCATTTTACCTCAAGGGAAGAATTGACAACACGCCCAGCCCAGCTTACCCTCCAGGAAAAAGGATGAAAGTAATGCAGAGCCCTGGAGCAACACTAATAGGAACCCCAGCTATACTCCCTATAGTTCGCAACTGTGGAAGGGCAAGAGGCAGAAGGTCTGATATTTATTGCACAAGATCACTTTTCACGTTCTGTAAGAGGAGCTTGATGAATTGTAGCAGCGCTCTTGTATATGAGGGGAATTTGCAAGGTTTGTTTAAGATAGTACAGGTACAATATCTGAAATCCGACAACCTCAGGACTGAGACCATGCCGGTTTTCAGATTTTGCTGGATTTCGGACTTCGCTGTTGGCACTCCTCGCCACCCGCCGATTCCCGCCGCTCCTCCGCTCCTCGCCACCCACCGATTTTCACCGAGCGCGGCCCCCTAGCGCTGCATATTTTACCGGTTTCCTTGCCCCTTGCCGCCCGCTGTCGTCATCTTGGCCGCCTTAAAAATGTCCGGTTTTCGTACAATTCCGATTTTCGGACAGTCGGATTCAGGATGTTGTACCTGTAGTCTGAAAGATTCTCACTTCAGCTCAGATTATTCCTAAAGGTATAACTGAGGGTCGAGAGGGACAAGAATCAGAGGACACAGATTTAAGGTGATTGGCAAAAGAACCAAAGGTGACAGCAGGAAAAAAATGTTTACGCAGCGAATGGTTAAGATCTGGAATACACGGCCTGAAAGGGTGGTGGAGGCAGGCTCAATTTTATCTTTCAAAAGGGAATTGGATAAGTATCTGAAGGAAAACAATTTGCAGGGCTACGGTGAAAGGGTGGGGGAGTGGGACAAGCTGAGAGTCGGCACGGGTTCGACGGGCCGAATGGCCTTCTTCCGTGCTGTAGCCATTCTATCATTCTATGAGCAAATTGACATGGTATACCGAACAACTCTAAAACTAGGCATGGTGGGAAGAGACACACATTTCAGATATGGAAGAATGCACAGGACTAAAAGAAATGATGCAAAAAAATCAGACACATATTGAATAGATCTGACACCATTGAGACTTATTTTCATGTCCAATCCTATTAGCCAGAATGAAGAGATTGTTGTGCGGCCATTGCATTCCTTTGGAATGACAACAATTTCCTCAATCAAGACACATGTCACTCTTTACTGAATGTCCCTGAACGTAATTGACCCCACCAGTTAAAATCAGGCCAGTCACTTACCCACGCTGATCCCGCGGCCTTCCCGCCGAGTCCCCATCTTAACCTGTTCTTCTGAGATGGCAAGCAGGGCTTTTGCAGCAAAACAGTGGCGTCCGTCTTGAACTATGCAGATTGGATCTGATGATGTAATCGGGATCCAACCTGCAATATTAATCCGAGGCCTGAGCGGGGGAGCAGTGTCGGCTTTTTAAAAAATTCATTGTTGGCGTCACTGGCCAGGCCAGCATTTATTGCCCATCCCTACTCGCCTACTTGAACCGCTGCAGTCCATGAGGTGAAGGTACTCCCACAGTGCTGTTACAGAGAGAGTTCCTGGCTTTTAACCCAGCCATGATGAAGGAACGGCGATACATTTCCAAGTCAGGATGGTGTGTGACTTGGAGGGGAACTTGGAGGTGCTGGTGCTCCCATGCACCTGCTGCCCTTGTCCTCCTCAGTGGTAGAGGTCGTGGGTTTGGGAGGTGCTGCCGTGCATCTTGTGGATGGTACACACTGCAGCCACGGTGTGTAATGGCGGAGGGAATGAATGTTGAAGGTGGTGGATGGGTGCAAATCAAGTGGGCTGCTTTGTCCTGGATGGTGTCGAGCTTCTTGAGTGTTGTTGGAACTGCACTCATCCAGGCAAGTGGAGAGTATTCCATCACACTCCTGACTTCTCCCTTGCAGATGGTGGAAAGGCTTTGGAGAATCAGGAGGTAAGACACTTGTCATAGAGTAACCAGCCTCTGACTTGCTCTTGTAGCCACAGTATTAATGTGGCTGGTCCAGTTACGTTTCTAGTCAATGGTGACCCCCAGGATGTTGATAGCCGGGGATTCTGTGATGGTAATGCTGTTGAATGTCAAGGGGTGGTGGTTAGACCCTCTTTTGTTGAAGATAGTCATTGCCTGGCACTTGTGTGGTGTGAATATTACTTGCAACTTATCAGCCCAAGCCTGAATGTTGTCCTAGTCTTGCTGCATGCAGGCACAGATTGCTTCATATCTGAGGGGTTGCAAATAGAAATGAACACGATGTAATCATCATTGAAGATCCCCACTTCTGACCTTATGATGGAGGGAAGGTCATTGATGAAGCAGCTGAAGATGGTTGGGCCTGGGACACTGCCCTGAGGAACTCCTGCAGTGATGTCCTGGGACGGTGATGATTGTCCTCCAACCACCACAACCATCTTCCTTTGTGTTAGTGTGACTCAAGCTGGTAGCAAGTTATTCCCCGATCCCACTGATTTCAACTTTACTCGGGCTCCTTGATGTCAAATGATGCCTTGATGTCAAGGGCAATAACTCTCACTTCATCTCAAGATTTCAGTTCTTTTGTCCATGTCTGCAAGGCTGTAATGAGGTCAGCAGCCGAGTGGTCCTGGCAGAACCCAAACTGAGCATTAGTGAGCAAGTTATTGGTGAGTAAATGCTGCTTAATAGCATTATCAACAACAACTTCCATCTCTTTGCTGCTGATTGAGAGTAGACTGATGGAGGGAGGGGGGTAATTGGCCAGGTTGGATTTGTCCTGCTTTTTGTGGATCGGACATACCTCGGTAGTTTTCCACATTGCCGGATAGATGTTAGTGTTTTAGCTGTACTGGAACAGCCTGGCTAGAGACACGGCTAGTTTTGGAGCACAAGTCTTCAGCACGACCCAGTGCGCTCGGCTGTTTCTTGTTACCATGTGGAGTGAATCGGATTGGCTGAAGACAGGCTTCTGTGATGGTGGGAACCTCAGGAGGATGCTGATATTGATCATCCATTCAGCAGTTCTGGCTGAAGATGATTGCAAACACTTCAGCCTTGTCTTTTGCACACACGTGCTGGGCTCCGTCATCATTGAGGATGGGGCTATTCATGAAGCCTTCTCCTCCCATTAGTTGTTTAATTGCCCACCACCATTCATAACTGGATGTGGCAGGACTGCAGAGCTTTGATCTGATCCGTTGATTGTGAGATTGCTTAGCTCTGTCTATAGCATGCTTATTCTGCTGTTTAGCTTGCATGTAGTCCTGTGTTGCAGCTTCCCCAGGTTCTCACCTTATTTTTAGGTACACCTTGTTCTTCTGTATCCCCTGACTTGATGGTAATGGTAGAATGAGGGATATGCTGGGCCATGAGGTTACAGATTGTGATGGAATACAATGCTGCTGCTGTTAATGGCCCACAGTACCTCATGGATGCCTAGTTTTGAGCTGCTAGATCTGTTCTGAATCTGTCCCATTTAGATTCCGCTTCCCCGTTACGCAGACCTGCTGGAAGGTGGGACATGGGCTAGAAGAGACCCAGGCTGTAAAGTGTGAAAAACTTAACTTTAGATCTCCTTGTGGGACGGGAGGTACAGGAGTGCACCTTCAGGTCTCACAAGGAAGCATTGGATTTCCTGATTTCCTGTGCCAGAGCTCTCACCATCCCACCCCCCACCCAATTGCGGCTAAAGCCCACCCCCCACCAATCAAAGACAGAGCCCCCCGATTGCGGGCAGAATATCCCTCTCCCCGGTTGCCACTAGAGTCGCCACCACTGCTGGAGACCATTCCCTCGGGCACCCAGCTGTAGCGTCCTGTATTTCATCAGCCACATCGCTGTCAAAGCCCGGTTTGGACGGGCGGCAGAGAAAATGTATTCAAATTTGGTCCAGCCATTAAGATCAGCTGGGACTACATGACCTTGGACTCTTTGCATGGGCCGCTCACTTTGGGGCTTGCGTGCCCCATTCCCCTACCCCTTCCTCATTTAAAATCGGGGTCTTAGCATTTGGGGAGACTTCCTTAAAATAGTCTCCATGTTGTTGGCTATTGCATAGTATTGTCTCAGATTTAGCACTCATGTGAGAGATATCAGCCTTGAAAGCAAATCGCGGAGCACCTATTTTTTAGGCAAAAAACAGGTGCTGAAGGATCCAAATGGCCTGTGTGCTCATTGAGCACTGGCTAGCATTACATGCCCATCTGCTGGCATGAACCTGCAGGCAACGTTCCGAACACCCTGTCGAAGTGCAGTTGGTTCTGCGTGTGATGGTTCCAGGAGGATGACCTTCTGAGGCCTCTCCACGATACCAGCCCAATAGGTCAGCACTGCGTCGTGCCTGCAAGAACATGCACCCAAGATTCACGCAGCTACTGGCCATGCCTATCACCAGATCTGCAAGCTCTGTGCTGCATAGTAGCTGCAGATGTTCAGGCAGAACATGGCACATTTATGTAACTGACTCTCTGATAACGCATGAAATGTTAGGTATCACCCTGGCCTGCCTTCTTCCATGCAGTGCCACTGAAAGCATGATGTACCGTCACTCGTCTTCTTCCAGCATCACAATTACTCAGACATTCACCTATCTGAGCGGTGCCATCGGGTTTGCTTTCCTTGCTTACTGCAGACTAGAACTGTGGTAAATGATGAGCATAATATCTCTGCCCCCAAACTGGTTTCTAAATGAAGCTCGTGGTGCTTTAGGTGAATGCCCCTGAGAACATTTGTCCACTCCTAGAACTGTGTGTAATGGATCTCCACCTACTTATCTGATCAGATTAATGGCCATATATTGGATAAACCCAGTTAGATAACCTATGCTAACAGCTTTTCTTCAGGTTTCATGGAGGCCAGGCCAATACAGACAGCTGTAAATAGGCAAGTTGTTCAGAAAATAGGGCAACCAAAAGTCACAAATATATATATATATTTGTAAATATATAATAAAACCCAACATTTATCTGACCTATAGTACACAAATGAAAGCACATGAACAAACCTACTTTTCCTGGGCTTGATTTTCCCGTTATCTGCATGTTTTATTTTGCGTGCGCCGCTTTTTTGGTGTAAATTAAAATATCCAAGTTTCCCCAAAGTTTCTGCGCCAGTGTAACTCAGTTAATTACGGTTTTTTTAAGTTAGTATTTTTTTGGGTCATAGGGGGCACCAATTTTTTACATTTAAGCAAGTTTGGCCAACTTATATTTTTCCCAGTATGGCATATGTGACCACTCCCAAAAAATCTTCTGGGCACTTAAGAAAAAGCAGCGCACATTAAAAAATCGCACCGAAAGATGCCATTGTTTTTGAGTGACGTTTTGGAGGGAGTCAAGAAGACAAAGAATATGCATCATGAAGTTTCATTTTTTTCAAACTCAAAAGGGAGAAAATGGAAGTCTAATGCAATTATTTAATTTTTGATATTTTCCAAGTGCCACGCCACCACCGAACGGTCTCCCCACTGGGTTTAAGGGTCGCAGCGTTGGCCAGCAGAATCGCACCCTCGCCCGGACACAGAGGCTCGGGGCTTGGGGCCTGAGGGTGGGGGTGGGGGGAGGGAAGCCAAACTGAAAGCATGAGAAACCTTACACTATACAGCGGCTTCAAAAGAATCCCCAGAGTGTTGGTGGGGGGAGGGGCTGGAAGCCAAACCCCTGTGTCCAGGCAAGGGAACGATTCGGCCAGCCGACCCTCAAGCCCAGTGAGAAGACATTCGGTCAGTGGTGGGGTGGTACTTTGAAAAAAATCTAAAATTAAATAATTGCATTAGACTTCGTTGCCCCAAATATCTTTATTGAATGTCTAGCTTCCCATTCTAAGCAAGCCTATTGTGCATGCGCAGACCAGGGTGTGGTCCACACTAGGGTGTCGACCTTGGGGAGAGAAAGAGGAGAGTAGCTTTAAGTCCTTGACCTGCTGTTTTCAGCTTCTTGCAAAGCAACAATTTAATTATGGGGGCAATATTGACAGTGCCATACCTTGTGCAAGCCTTCTGCATGATGGTGCTGCGGAGGAGATGATTGATTCGACATCATTGCATGAGCAACCTCAGAGCACGTAGGGTTATGGGCAGAAGGCCTTACCCACATTGGGTATATCGAGACAGGCGTTCATACCTGCATCTGAGTGATGCAGACTGTGTGAGAAGGCTGCGTTTCCGCAAAGAAGTTGTAACCGAGATCTGTGAGTTAGTAAAAGCAGTTGAAGTGAAAGTTACCCATTTATCCAGGCCGCCCATTTAAAACTGAGATGAGGAGAAATTTCTTCTCTCAGAGGGTTGTAAATCTATGGAATTCTCTGCCCCAGAGATCTGTGAAGGCTGGGTCATTGAATATATTTAAGGCGGAGATAGACAGATTTTTGAGTGATAAGGGAGTAAAGGGTTATGGGGAGCGGGCAGGGAAGTGGAGCTGAGTCCATGATCAGATCAGCCATGATCTTATTGAAAGGCGGAGCAGGCTCGAGGGACCAAATTGCCTACTCTTGCTCCTATTTCTTATGTTCTTATGTTCTTACAGCTGTACTTTCACTTTAGACATCCGGATCATTCCAGGCCACAACTGGGGATGTGTGCGCCATTTCTCAACATGCAACACATATCTGCATTTGGCAGGTGACTGCTGCACTATATGCCCAGAGGAATGACTACACAAAATTCCCCATGACTGCCCAGGCAATGCATGACAGGGCTGTGGGCTTCTCCAGGATTGCTGACTTCCCAAAGGTACAGGGCTGCATTGATTGTACCCAAATCACCTTGCGAGCACCTTTCGAGGATTCCGAGATGTACAGGAACAGAAAAGGCTTCCACTCCGAGAATTTGCAGCTCGTGTGTGATGACATGCATAGCGTCATGTCAGTTGATGTGAAATACCCTAGGAGCACCCATGATGTGTTCATCCTATGCAAGAGTGCTATATCTGCCATGTTTCAGCAGCGGCCAGAGGGCAGAGCTAGATGTTGGGAGACAAAGGGTACGGCTTCGCCACCTGGATCATGACGCCCCTGCACGTAATCCAAACGGAAGCTGACCAGGAATACAACATGTTGCACATTGCGACATACAGCATCATAGAGAGGACCATTGTCTTCTTGAAATAGCGTTTCCGATGCCTGGACCATTGTGGAGGCTACTTGCAAAGCTCCCCTGAGATTGTCGGTCAGTTCACTGTTGTGTGCTGCATGCTGCATAACTTAGCCATCATGGGGCAGCTGCAGCTGGAAGTGGAAAACCCACCTGCGGTGAGAGTGGCTGATGATAATGATGAGGAAGATGCAGATGATAAGCAGGAGGAGGGGGAGGAGGACAAGGAAGCCATGCAACTAGCTGAACCCGGAGCACGATGGCGGAGGAGGGCAGGCCATCGTGCCCCTTTAACGATTGCTCGAGCCTTGCGCCAGCAGCTTATCCATGAACACTTTGCTGCCTGAAGGCTCAGTGGCAACTATTCCAAATGGACCATGTTTACTGTTTGAACCTGTTCCATAATGTTGTGTTGTCTTAATGGAACACATAATGGAAATGATTCTTCTTTAGTTCAAAAAGTTGTGTTAATAATGGAACAAATAATGGAAATGATTCAGTTATAAGTTAAAATATATTTTATTCAAAAGTTTATCACTTGTTTGTACTTAACTTAAATTTACTTTAATAAAAATATTCTTGTATCGAACTTTAAAGTTTTCAGTTGAGATCACTTACAAACTTTAAGATCACTTACAAACTCTAAGATCACTGAGAAATTCTAAGATCACTTACTAACTTTTAAACTTGTAAATTTACATAACTTACAAAAAACTTTTAATTTGAGAACAATTACAACAGTAACAATAATAATAACAACAACAACAATAACAGCAGCAAAGAAAGGCTGCATCCATCTCTCCTCAACCTTATTCTAAGACCGCCCGCCATGCTTGGTCTTGGTTAATCCACCACCCCTGCCCACAACCGGTGGCGCAGTGTTTCTCGTGTTGGTACCAAGCTTATTCTTTCTAACATCTCGGATAATGCACACCTGTTGAAGGCGGGGGTGGGGGGGAAGGTGGGGGGGCAGGCGGCAATGTGGAGGGCCTGGCTTGGGGCTCTTCAGAGGCTGGTCTGGGGATTGGAGTGGGAGTGGCAGTTGATTCTGTCAATGGCCGCGGGGTCTGGACGTGTTCCCTTATTGCAGCAGCTAACTCCGACATTCCCTCCTCACGTGCCCTGACACTGTTTCACCTACCTCCAACATTCCCTCCCTCATTTTCACCTGTGATATATTCACAGACACAACACACACAGCTCCTAACATGGCAGGCAGCTCTCTCGGTAGCCTCCAGAACAGCCTGGTTCTGTTTATTATTAACTCTGCAGTTGCAGTACACAATACGTCCACATCCACAGTGTGGAGCTACAAACATTACAAGCTTGTAGACATTAAATCGCCAACAGTATATCAGTTAGCTGTGACATTCCCTCCCTCATATGCACCGACAGTGTGTCAGCTGCCTGCGACATTCCCTCCCTCATGTGACTGGACATGTTTCCATTTCTCCTGAGAATGTTGTTCCTTCTCCCAAAAGTCCCAATATCTCATCACCCACCCTAGTGATGATGTCCAGGAGTGATCGCGTAAGGTCAATGCTCTCCGAACTCATTGCCATCATCTGAACCACATCTTTTAGATCCTTCACCTCAGGAGAGTGTTGTCAAGCTCTCCTTCCCCTCCTCACCCTGGGTCTGGCTCACTGCATTCTATTGGGACCCGCAACCTCGGACGGAGGGGCCCTGGGTGTGCCTCGCTGTACCCCACTGGAGCCCACAGCCTCAAACTGTGTGCAACAAGGAAATGTCCCAACACTCGCACCATTCAGGAAAGGGTCTGGCAGCTGCACCTCCTCCAGAGTGAGTACAAGAGTGGGGGCTTCACCCATCCCCTCCCCCTCCCCCTCACCCGCATGATCTTGGTCTGGAAGCTGGGATTGGAAGATATTCTCCTCTTCAGGCTCATCCGCGTCTGAATCTTCTTCTACATCGGCTTCAACTTCATCAGGGTTGGCCTCAAGTTCTGCAAAATCATCATCATCATCGGTGGTCCCTCGAACGAGGAGGACTTGCTTCCACGAGTTCACAGGTGTTTCGATGAAGAACCCAATGTTCCAGTCCTGAACTCCAATTGAGGGGATGGAAGATGCATGTGCGTGAATTTTTTTAACATGTGGTGACCGTTGCACACTAGCCACCACACGGGTTGACAGAGCTAGGCCTTGGTCCAGTGTCAAGGTTTAACCATGTAGACTGGAGACCTGCTCTGCTGCATGGACCTTGTGCGCACACATATCGCAGTGTGGGCTGGCCCATGCTGCCACTTGGCCTTGCAAAATATAACAGAACAAACAAATGGTTAACAGCAGAGGAGGGGGCAAGGTGGGTGGCATGAGTAGGCACAGGCTGATTTGAAGGACCGCATTGCATCAACCAAAGCATAGCTGACGGAGACATCCCCATGAACTGAAGCATGGCTAGCCCACGCAGTACTTAACATTTAGCAAAGCCAGACTGTGGAATTTGCAGGACTTACCCTCTCTCTCGAGTGTGGGCCCATCTTGTGCAGTGGTGGTTGCTTATCTTCAGGCAGGACCCATTAAAGCAGCGACCCTGTCTTCCAAGGGTGTCAGTGTGTGCAGATTTGCCGGGCTCTTCCTGTTCGAGTTCTTTCCCTTTTGTTGTGTGCCACCTTCCTCTGCAAAGATGAAAATATAACTTTTTCGAGAGGGTGGTCTTTCTGCTGGGTGGACATATCCAGATGCTCTAATTTACCATTGCAAGTGAATAAATGAAAATATTATATACTCATCATCATCATCATAGGCAGTCTCTCAGAATCGAGGAAGGCTTGCTTCCACTCTTAAAATGAGTCCTTAGGTGGCTGAACAGTCCAATATGAGAGCCACAGACTCTGTCACAGGTGGAGAGTCGTTGAGGGTAAGGAATTGGTGGGACTGGTTTGCCGCACACTCTTTCCGCTGCCTGCGTTGATTTCTGCATGCTCTCAGCGATGAGACTTGAGGTGCTCAGCTCCCTCCCGGATGCACTTCCTCCACTTAGGGCGCTCTTTGGCCAGGGACTCAGTGACAGGATCAGTTCAAGTCAACAGGATTTATGAAAGGGAAATCATGCTTGACAAATCTTCTAGAGTTTTTTGAGGATGTAACTAGTAGAATGGATAAGGGAGAACCAGTGGATGTGATGTATTTGGACTTTCAAAAGGCTTTTGACAAGGTCCCACACAAGAGATTAGTGTGCAAAATTAAGGCACATGGTATTGTGGTCATGTATTGACATGGATAGAGAACTGGTTGGCAGACAGGTATCAAAGAGTGGGAATAAATGGGACCTTTTCAGAATAGCAGGCAGTGACTCATGGGGTGCCGCAGATTTCAGTGCTGGGACCCCAGCTATTTACAATATACATTAATAACTTAGACGAAGGAATTGAATGTAATATCTCCAACTTTGCAGATGACACTAAGCTGGCTGGCAGTGCGAGCTGCGAGGAGGATGCTAGGAGCCTGCAGGGGGACTTGGACAGGTTAGGTGAATGGGCAAATGCATGGCAGATGAAGTATAATGTGGATAAATATGAGGTTATCCACTTTGGTGGTAAAAACAGAGAGACAGACTATTATCTGAATGGTGACAGATTAGGAAAAGGAAGGTGCAACGAGACCTGGGTGTCATGGTACATCAGTCATTGAAAGTAGGCATGCAGATACAGCAGGCAGTAAAGAAAGCAAATGGCATGCTGTCCTTCATAGCGAGGGGATTTGTATATAGGAGTAGGGACATCTTATTGCAGTTGTACAGGGCCTTGGTGAGATCACACCTTGAGTATTGTGTGCAGTTTTGGTCTCCTAATCTGAGGAAGGATATTCTTGCTATTGAGGGAGTGCAGCGAAGGTTCACCAGACTGATTCCCGAGATGGCAGGACTGACATATGAAGAAAGACTGGATCGACTAGGCTTATATACACTGGAATTTAGAAGAATGAGAGGGGATCTCATAGAAACATATAAAATTCTGATGGCGTTGGAAAAGTTAGATGCAGGAAGAATGTTCCCGATGTTGGGGAAGTCCAGAACCAGGGGTCACAGTCTAAGGATAAGGGGTAGGCCATTTAGGACCGAGATGAGGAGAAACTTCTTCACCCAGAGAGTGGTTAACCTGTGGAATTCTCTACTGCAGAAAGTTGTTGAGGCCAGTTCGTTAGATATGTTCAAAAGGGAGTTAGATATGGCCCTTACGGCTAAAGGGATCAAGGGGTACAGAGAGAAAGCAGGAGTGGGGCACTGAGGTTGCATGATCAGCCATGATCATATTGAATGGTGGTGCAGGCTCGAAGGGTCGAGTGGCCTGCTCCTGCACCTATTTTCTATGTTTCTATGTTTCTATGTAAATAGCCTTCTTCTGCACTGTAAATTTCTATTTTTCTATGTTTCTAATGGGGGGGGGGGGCATCGTTTTTTTGGCGCAGACATTTGGCTCCACCCCCTGAAGCTAAAGGACAGGCTATGCGGCGCCAGTTTCAAAAATTAGAACAGGGAAACTTGCATGTTATTTTTTGAGTCGTCAGGGCCAACTCTTGCAATATGCCAAAAAACGGCATTGGGGAAAATTGAGCGTTCTTTTTTGACCAAGTTTAGCTTTCAATTCTAGATGTAGCTGTGAAATACCCTTACACTTCCTTCTCAGTTTCCTTTATGGTGAAAGGTATGCAATACAATGTTTATATAATAGTGCTGTATATTTAGATAATAATCAAAGGTTAATAAAGAAGATTTTTAATTCAGCAACTCTCACCACAAATATTGAATATGTGGACAGTCCCTTTGGATTAATGATGGGCTTTTATAGTCAGGACCAAAAATTAAGAAAAGATATAGCTAATCTTTACCAAATGCCCCTGCAACAGCTTTTTGTGTTATAGGAATATAGGAACAGGAGTCGGCCATTCAGCCCCTTGAGCCTGTTCTGCCATTCAGTGCGATCATGGCGGATTTGTGACCTAACTCCATTTGCCCGCCTTTGGCCCATATCCCTCAATACCTTTGGTTAATGAAAATCTATCAACCTTTGATTTAAAATTAACAATTGATCTAGCATCAATTGCCATTTGCAGACAAGAGTTCCAAACCTCTATCGCCCTTTATGTGTAGAAGTGTTTCCTAATTTCACTTCTATGGCATTGCTACTCGTATTTAAATTCGGGACTATTATTTTGAACTCCCCTTTCAAACTTGATTAATGGCGCAGTTCTTCCAGATTTTCCCTCTTTTAAGGTAACCTTTTATTGCTGTTCTTAATTTGTTTTCTCTCACAGGTACACATAAATAACAGAGATATAGCTGCCCCAACACATTACCAAACAGGCCCTGAAATCCTGACGACGTTCTTCCAATCTCCTGTCACACCTTCGGCGGGAGATCAGCAGAAACCCTCAGAGGGACAGTGTAAAAAGCTGTGAACAGCCACTTACACCATTTCTTCAGGGATTCCACCAATCTTCTGCCAAAATTATGATGTAAGATTAGGAGAAGCCTGCAGAATTTCAAGGGCATGATGGCAAATTGCAAGTGCAAAGTTTTGCTTATCCCCTGAGCACCATTATTATTATGATGTGTTTTTCAATATTGGTTCCCGTCCCACTGGGAATGCTGTGGTTGAACTATTTATATTACATAGGGGGAGCTAGTAACTCAGTTTGGAGCAGACGTTAGGCCAATGCGGAGCTGCATTCTGCTGTGTGTGAATAGAAGTTAAGTTGTGCACATCTGTTCGTCTCTGCAGTCAATGTATTCTCTGGAAGGGTTCAAAGTGCTACCAGGGTTCAAAGTGTTACAGCTGAAGGCTGGCTGGAAAGAAAGGAGATTCATATTCTGAAGGTTGTGCCCAGATCACACTTCATCAGTGTACAGAAAATGCAATTATATCTTATAGTTCTAGTATATGAGAGAGAACCACAAGTAAAAATACTGAGCAGGAAAGCAAACACCTCCAGCTAGTGTGATCAACTTATGAGACAAGACAATTGTAGTGGGCAATCTGTGGCACAGGCACAGGAAAGAAGTTCATTAAAGAAACAAGAGTTGGCGGGTGCTTAACCCCCACACACAGTCTATTAAAGATTCTTCCGAAAGAAAGGCGCAAATTCTAAAACAAACAAATCCAATATTTCTGATATTCTAAGCTTTTTGAATACCTTTTAGGAACAAATCTGATAAGTAAGAGGTGGTTGAAATAGATGTGGGTTTTTTTGCGAGCTATAAACCAAACTCATGCAAAACTCAATAATTTATGACTCAATAACGTTGTACGGTATTTAGAAAAAGCTAGCCTTCCACCTATAGCTGGGTTTTCTACAGCCAATAAAGCTTAATAACAGAATAAATTATGAACAGTTTGCTGAATATTGATCTTTGACTAGCACAAAAAGGAACACAGGAAAGCTGTTTAAATAGATATAGCACTGAATAGGAACGATACAGCGGGTGTAATCATTGGTTCCCAGAGCCAAGCAGTGACACCTCATTGTCTTTTTTGCAAATACAAGCCTTTTTAACATCACAATATAAACCATTATCTCTGCCAGCAAGGTATATTTAAAAAGGCACAAAAATGTATATTTCTCAGCTCCAGAAAGATCAATAGAGAAGATACAAAGTCATGCAAATAGGATAAGAGTGAAATGCGGGCAAAATAATTTTAATTATTTCATATCTGCACATTTTGTTCCTGGAAATAATTTTTTTAAAGCACATTATATGATCACTAGACCTTGGATATGCTTGTTTGGAAATTCGGTGCATTTGATCTAATCTTGATATCAAAATATTCATGAAACACAATGATATCTCCCCAGAACAGCCCAGCACCCATTAATTTTGAAATCCAGGTAATTTATTAGCACTTATCAGGAGCTGTAAAAGCGTTACCTCAGCATTTGTAATATGTGCAAAACCGAAAGCACTTATTTTTACTGATTCCTGATGATTTATAATGACTGGGTACATTTAGCAGCAGTGATTCCATTATAATGTAAAGTTCAGTTTTGTTTCAAGATATTCTTTAACTCCAAGTTCTATTTGCTGCAGATATTGGGGATATCTCTTAATAGCAGAAATTTTGTAAAATGCCGATTCTGTGAATCCTATTGTTTGCTGCTTGCTTGTCATTTAAGATAACTTCATTAACCCTTTCAGTGCTTGCATTTTTCCTTTTCTTTTAATCAGGAAAGGGTAATTACTTCCATACCTATAAGCAAGATAAAATGCTTATGGTGTGCACTCAACATGGTTTTAATTCCCCCCCCGCCACACATGGGACAAGTTTCCTTCTCTAATCTAGTTAGCTGTGGCTCAGTGGGTAGCTGCATCAGAATGTTGTGGGTTCAAGTCCCACTCCAGGGACTTGAGCACATGAATCTAGGCTGACACTCCCAGTGCAATGGTGACGGAGGTGCCGTCTTTCGGATGAGACGTTAAACCGAGGCCCCGTCTGTTCTCCCAGGTGGATGTAAAAGATCCCATGGCACTATTTCGAAGAAGAGCAGGGGAGTTAACCCTGAAGTCCTGGCCAATATTTATCCCTCAATCAACATATCAAAAACAGATTATCTGGTCATTATCACATTATTGTCTGTGGAAGTTTGCTGTGCGCAAGTTGGCTGCTGCATTTCTCACATTCCAACAGTGACTACAATTCAAAAAGTAATTCATTGGCTGTAGAGCACTTTGGGACGTCCGGTGGTCGTGAAAGGTGCTAAAATAATACAAATCTTTCTTTCTTTCTTTTTCTTAAAGTGATCCTGCTCAACTTTGGGATTTTGTTGCAAGTAGCCTGGGAGGGTTTTGGACTGCCTGGGAAGGTGGAGTGCAGAATGCCTCTTTTTATGTCATCTAATTGCATTAGCCATCCAAGCTTGGCAGAATCTTGTCCTGCACTGGCACAACCACTTGATAAATGTTGGGGGAGGAATTAGGGATAATTGCTCTTAGTTTTGCACAACTCAGTGATCCTGCTAATGTTGCACTGGTGAATATATTTGATTCTCCTGGAACATGAGCAGTAAGTCATTACAGACATTATATATGTTTTTGAAGGTACAGAAGGTGTTGGAGGACCAATCCCTCTCATTTAGCCTATGTTTCTGCATCCTGGCACATACTACAATAATGCAAATTCCACAAAAAACAGCAAACATTCAATAAACATATTTAAAAAGAGCACGCACTAAAGGTTATTTGAACTGCTACTAACCAGTGCTGTTCCTTCCTTGGCATCAAAGGCTTCAGTAGTTGTAGTGCAGATCAACTTCTCTCAGCATCCGTCAGTTTGAAGCAGTGTCCCTTCCACACTCAATTCCAACACTATCTACAGGGTTTTCCCCTCAAGCACTGGCAGCCCAATCCCCTAGTCTGATTTATTTTGGAATCCCCACCACTTTTGTTTACCAACACATAATATAAATTTTTGAGTGTTTAAGAATATAGAACATAATATCGCTGCATGTATCACCCCGAAATTGATTTTCACTCTCTGCAGCAGCACCGAGCGAAAACAACGACAGCTGCAGGAGGCACGGATTGGGCGGCCGGCCGCTACCAGGGCTATGATTAAAGGCTGATGGAAATTACGAAAAAAACTTACCTTGATTTTCGCGGTGCTGCTCCGTTTCCTTCCCGGGCTCCTGGCCGCGATCGCTCAGCCCAGCGTTCTGCTCAAGTGCCGGGCTGATCGCGCACAACCCCGTTTCCCGTTGGTCCAGGCAGGTCCTTTTTTCATTCTCAGAGTTGGCAGCGTGGGCCCTTCCCTTTAAGTGAGGGAAGAGCCCCTCAGACGTGGCAGCGCTGCGTAGCCCAGTGTGCAGCGTTGCTGAGGCGTCCGCCCGTTACCACTCCAAGAAGGAAGAGGAACACTTGATTTAACACTTCACTTCCTTCCGGGGATGGCAGCCCGAATTTTGTGAGAGCGTCGAAACTTAGGCTGGGGCTAAGTCTCACACCTCCCACTGTTACAGCCCCCAAATGGGGCGATAATGAATTTCAGCCCCTATATAGTTACTGTGCATTTAATAGGACTCTTTTTGTTTGACACCACCAAAAATTCCCTCGGTAACTCACCAACATTACTTCAATAGAAGCTTTCTCCACTGTGACCCCTATCAATAAGAGAAGGTTAAGGGGGGATTTAAGAGAGGTGTTCAAAATTATGAAGGGTTTTGATAGAATAGATAGGGATAAACTGTTTCCATTGTTAAAAGAGGCAATAACCAAAGGACCATATTTAAGGTAATTGACAAAAGAACCATGGGGAAGATGAGAAGATTTTTTTCACACAGCAACTTTTTATGATCTGAAATACACTGGCTGAAAGGGTGGTGGAAGTAGATTTAATCGTAACTTTCAATAGGAAATTGGAAAAATACTTGAAAATAAATTATTTGCAGGGCTATGGGGGAAGAGCAGGGGAGTGGAATCAATTGAATAGCTGTTCCAAAGAGGTGGCACAGGCACATTGGGCGGGCCAAATAACCCCCTTCTGCACTATAAGATTATATGGGCCCAATTTTAAATTTGCAATGTGCTGGGGGTGTGGGGCGGGGGGGTCCGATTCCGCACGGCAAACCCGGAAGTCAGTGCAGCACCTCTGTCATTATCGCCCCATTTGGGGGCTGTAACAGTGGGAGGTGTGAGACTTAGCCCCAGCCTAAGTTTCGACGCTCTCACAAAATTCGGGCTGCCATCCCCGGAAGGAAGTGGAGTGTTAAATCAACTGTTCCTCTTCCTTCTTGGAGTGGTAACGGGCGGACGCCTCAGCAACGCTGCACACTGGGCCACGCAGCGCTGCCACGTCCGAGGGGCTCTTCCCTCATTATCATTTCACTTCCGGGTTTCCCGTCCAACCAATGGAAGCAACGTGATGTAGACCTGCATGACTTGATCTCAACTCCGGTATATAAAAGGACAATCCAATCATGCAAGTTGGAAGAGTTCAGGTTGGCTATCAAAGAACTGGCAGTGTCAGAATGGAGTCCAGTCGGACAAAGGCTGTGCCCCATTTCACTGACCCCTCCGATGGATGAGCGCATGCCATTTCACACACTCATAGGTCTCTTCTTTCCCTCCTTGCAGGAGAAAAGAACACCAGGGAGAGGGAGAGAACTGGAGGGGGCCCTTTGCAGATCACACAGCTCACACCTGCAGAGGAGGAGGCAGAGGATATCAGTGGAATTATGGCGTTCCTGGTTGTGCAAGATGGGGAGGGACATAAGAACATAAGAAATATCAGCAGGAGTAGGACATTTGTCCCCTCGAGCCTGCTCCACCATTCAATCAGATCATGGCTGATCTGATCTTGTTCTCAACTCCACTTCCCCGCTCGCTCCCCATGACCCTTGACTCCCTTATCGTTAGAAAATTTGTCTATCTCCACCTTAAACTTATTCAATGACCCAGCCTCCACCGCTCTCTGGGGCAGATAATTCCATAGATTCACCACCCTCTGAGAGAAGAAATTCCTCCTCATTTCCGCATGGCATGTGGGTGGTTTTTATTTAGTTGTAGCTACCTGGTGACACAATTAAATAAAAGCCATCCACATGTCAGACAGCACTCAGTCATGTTGACTTGATGTCAACAGCAAGTAAAATATAACCATTTTCAAAATGATAACTGGCAACATTCTTATCTTGTCACAACTCATTTATGCTTTTTATGTCCCACAGGCCCTTCATGCGTGCAGCTGCAGTTGGTTGACATGGTGGGCAACGAGTCCTCAGAGAAGCTGAGTCCTTCACAGGACTCATGCAGAGCCTGCACCAGCTCAGATACTCACACTTCGGTGGGACCATTTAAACAGACAGTTGGTGACTCGCACTTCACAAGTGAGCTAGAACAGATGGTGGAGACAGGGACAGCAGTGCAGGGTCCGTGTCGGTGGGGCACAGCCCTCTCCAAGCTCTGCTCAGCTGGACACAGATGCTGTTCCCTGGGGCCATTGATGAAGAGGAGAATCAATGGGCAGCAGCAGAGAAAAAGAAAGACTTGCATTTATATAGCGCCTTTCACGATCACCAGGTGTCCCAAAGCACTTTACAGCTAATGAAGTACTTTTTGAAGTGTAGCCACTGTTGTAATATAGGCAATGTAGTGGTCAATTTGCACACAGCAAGCTCCCATAAACAGCAATGTGATAATGACCAGATAAACTGTTTTGTTATGTCGATTGAGGGATAAGTATTGGCCAGGACACTGAGGATAACTCCTCTCCTCTTCTTCGAAATAGTGCCATGGGACCTTTACGTCCACCTGGTTTAATGTCATCTGAAAAATGTCTCATCTCAAGCATTCCCTCAGTACTGCACTGGAGTGTCAGCCTAGATTTTGTGCTCAAGTCTCTGCAACAAAACTTGAACCCACAACCTTCTGACTCAGAGGAGAGGGTGCTACCCAGTGAGTCACGGCTAACAATGTACGATGCACCAACAGGCCTTCAAAGTTATCTCACCACAATTGCAGGGAGATTGGAGGAGTGCAGCTCAAACATGAGGGGATTATTGTCACAGGCTATTGAGATGATGTCTTCTTCCATGATAGAGTGGCCAGTGCCATGGACCAACAAACATTCCAATCATAAGAATCCATGCATTCCTTCAATACCACCATGCAGACTCTGGATGCTAACATGTCTGCCACCTTAAATAGGTTGACAGATACCTTGGCCTTACAACACCCCACTGATCTGTACCAAAGTATTCACCAGAACAGTGGTAGTAGTAAAGTGCAGCTGGCCCATGAGAGGGAGGCTGGTGAAAGGGAACATGGAAGTGGGACTCCACTCAAAGTGCTGCCACTTCTCATTCACAGCCCACCTCTCAGTCAGTAGGCCACATGCTGCAGCATCCCCCAATGCCCAAGTCTGCCCCGAAACAGGTGCAGGTGGAGCAGTCTTTGGCGGAGCTCTCACAGGCTCCAAACCCAGAGGACATTGGCCACGAGCTGCACAGTGGTCAGAACAGGGATGTGAGCAGCCTGCCTCTAACTCTGCTGAAGCCACTCAGTTTGCACTATGTAGGAGTAGCAGAAAAAGTTAGAATAAGGATTGTAGCTGCACAAGGGTATGCACATGGGTTTCTGAGAAAATGTTGCTTTGATACGTTTTTGTTCTTTATTTAGCTCACATAAATGTTATTCTTTTTCACAACTTTCCCATCTTGTCCAATCTTGGGTGTTGGGTGGTAAGTGGCTTTTTGTTAGATGATGAATGGGAAGAGATGAATTGACAGGGAACAATGGGTTGTTTAAGGAGTGGTTTATTGGTTGTAGGACTACTTTGTGTCAGTGGCATTGTGACGGGGGTTGCAGAGGGGAAAGCGTGTCCGTTGCATTTTCTGGCATGCATCCAGTGCTGCAACCTAAGTCAACTGTGCATTAATAAGGGCATCTCTGGCATTCCGGGTAGCAATGTGAGCAGCTAAGGGTGCATCGCCCTGATCTCCTTCCTCTCATCACCCTCCTCCATTTCTTCTTCTTTCTCCCCCCTCCTACCATCCGAAGAGGATCTGAGCTCTTTGCCTTCTTCCTCCTGCAGGTCTAAACCTCACTGCTGTGCAATGTTGTGCGGAGTACAACAAACCACGGCCATTCTGGAGACCCTGACTGGTGGGGACTGAAGGGCACCTCCAGATCTGTCCAGGCACCGAAGTGCATCTTCAACATGCTGATGCCCTGCACAATCTGGTGGTGAAAAGCATTCATTGTAGCACTACTGGGCCTCAGTGTTGAGGTTTCTGAAGGGTGACATGAGCCAACGAGCAGCCGCCCCCTATCTCTGTCTCCAGGTGTGAAGAGATTATGGAGGGTGGACTGCCGCAGGATGAAAGCATCATGGCATCTGCCTGGGAATCTTGTGCACAGCTGCATAAACATCTTGTTGTGGTTGCACACCAGATGCACATTGATGAAGTGAAGGCCCCTGCAGTTGACATGTACTCTTGTTTGCCATGTGTGTGCAGTCGATGGTACCCTGCACCTATGGAAGACAGGACAGAGCCACAAAATCCAGTCCCCGCTCATTCTGACTGGCATCATCATTGGCATACAATGCATTAGTCACCTGTCTTTTGGATTATTGGGCAGCCAATTGGGAGATTTTGGCTTTGTCTGTGCCAGAGCCCTGGAAGAATCCCAAGGCAAAAATGTTGAGGGCAATGGTGAATTTGATAACCACTGATATCGTGAGCCTCCTGACACACTGGTGTTTAGACATGTCAAGGAAACTGAGCCTCTGCCAGTAGACCCTGTTTCATGGGTAGTGCCTCCTGTGAGCTTCACTTCTCTGCCGCTCGCCTCTCTGCTGGTTGTAATATATAGCTCCACCTGGTGATAATGCAACCACTGCTGTTTATAAAAGAATCATGTGACTCGGTCACAAAGAAACATAGAAACATAGAAAATAGGTATAGGACTAGGCCATTCGGCCCTTTGAGCCTGCACCAACATTCAATAAGATCATGGCTGATCATTCCCTCAGTACCCCTTTCCTGCTTTCTCTCCATACCCCTTGATCCCTTTAGCCATAAGGGCCATATCTAACTCCCTCTTGAATATATCCAGTGAACTGGCATCAACAACTCTCTGCAGCAGGGAATTCCACAGGTTAACAACTCTCTGAGTGAAGAAGTTTCTCCTCATCTCAGTCCTAAATGGCTTACCCCTTATCCTAAGACTATGTCCTCTGGTTCTGGACTTCCTCAACATCGGGAACATTCTTCCTGCATCTAACCTGTCCAGTCCTGTCAGAATGTTATATATTTCTATGAGATCCCCTCTCATTCTTCTAAATTTCAATGAATACAGGCCCAGTCGATCCAGTCTCTCCTCATATGTCAGTCCTGCACAATACAGGTGCTCTTGCTCATTCCTTTTGTTTTGTTATTGAGCAGAACAAAGGCAAAGGGATATTAATGAATTTGCACACACAAAGAAAGTACTGAACAAACTTGCAGTTCTCCAGGCCCTACCACATTCTTGTTTTCATCTTTATTATTCCAGCCAACTCGGTGTAAAGTGCATGTATACAATTCAGCTACAAATACCAAGGATGGGGAGGTGTAAATCCTCATGAGAGCATTTAATGGGGCTGACATTTAGCCTCCAGAAAAGGCTTCTTACCGCCTGAAAGCGGCAGCCAAGCAGAGGAGTCGAGTGGCCACTGATTTGCGGTCGAATGGCCGCCGTCAGCGAAATTCACCTCGGGGTTTTTTCCGGTGGTCACCACTTCTGCCCCGCTGCTGCCAGCCCCTTCGAAGTGCATCAACAAAGGGCACACCGCCGATCTCCCGCATCTCCATCTAAGTTCACCTGAAAAAATCTTCGTCCCGCCCCGCAGTGCCCCCGACAGCTATTTTTGTTGGCCGACTGCCAGGTCAGACCGTCAATTATGCCCCCAGGCAGCCTGGCACCCCCATCCAAGCTGGTGGCCCGGCCAAAACCCTCCCTGGTGGCCCAGCGGACCAAAGTCTTAAAATGGTGAAAGCTCTCCTGTTCAAGTGGAGAGATGTGGTGATGCACATGCGTCATGGCGTCATCAGCGCCAGGCTCCGTCCCGCCTCCACTTACACCCCAATTATGACCGGCTTCTGGCCTGCTCCAAAAAAATTGGCAAAGACCCGAATTTCATGAAAGAGGCAACCTCATCCACAGCAGCAGAAAAAACACTTCAAGAGCGGTAGGCGCGACCCGTTTCGGGCGATTCTGAGTTTCTACCCCAAGATGTTACTACACATAATGCCCAGAGGAGTACTTACTAAAAATGCTTAACAACCAATTTTACAGATTCAGGTGCTCCGATGACAGTGGTGATGTTCGGGCACCACAGCACAAGACTGGGGTATTGCTGTCAACAGCATCGTCAGCAGAACAGTTCTTAGACATAGGCTTCAACCAGCTGCTATAGAAAAATCTGAAGAAGTCACAAAGTGCTTCACAGCCAGTGAAGCACTTTTGAGGTGTAGTCACTTTTGTAATGTAGGAAATGTGGCAACCAATTTGCCCACAGCAAGGTGACAAGTTCTTGTGTAATGGAGCCATATTGTATGTGTGTTTCTGATGTCGTAAAGAAATATACCACATTGTCGAATGAGGATGTGATTTCTGGATTCTTACCTGCAAGTTGTGTTGGTGCATTCCTCACAAGCAACAGAGAGACTTGGAGAGGTTCTTTGTATTGTAGAACAGCTAAAAATACAAGGTAAATCTCAAGCACACTGTTGATATTGCCAGAGTCCAGATGACCGTGCCTGTGGGAATAATAGGGCAATTGGGTGAGTTCCATCATGACCGAGGGACTTTCGGAGCGTATGTGGAGCAGCTAGAAATGTTTTTCACAGCAAATATTATCGTCGAAGTCTCCGATGATGAAAACCGTAACCGGGTAACGTTAGAAAGAAAATGGGCTATTTCCTGACTGAAGCAGGCCCTAGGTGGATGAAACCCTGAAAAATGTGCGAGTTCCCATCAAGCCAAAGGACACGCCACTGACAGAGATTCAAAGCAAGTTAGACCAGCACTGCAGTCCTGAACCCCTGGAAATGGCTCTGAGTTATCATTTTGGAACACTAGATCAATTCATTGACGAGGGTATCAGTGAGTACATTGTAGCTTTAAAAAAGCTTCTATTGATATGTGAAGAAAAAAGATTAGTGAAGACAAACGTAGGTCCCCTGCAATCAAATTTAGGTGAATTTATAATGGGGAACAAAGAAATGGCAGACCAGTTGAACAAATACTTTAGTTCTGTCTTCACAAAGGAAGACACAAATAACATTCCAGAAGTATGAGGGGACCGAGGGTCTAGTGGGAAGGAGGAAATGAAGGATATCCTTATTTGGCGGGAAATTGTGTTAGGGGAAATTGATGGGATTGAAGGCCGATAAATCCCCGGGGCCTGATAGTCTGCATCCCAGAGTATTTAAGGAAATGGCCCTAGAAATAGTGGATGCATTGGTGATCATTTTCCAACAGTCTATCGACTCTGGATCAGTTCCTATGGACTGGAGGATAGCTAATGTGACACCACTTTTTAAAAAAGGAGGGAGAGAGAAAATGGGTAATTATAGACCGGTTAGCCTGACATCAATAGTGGGGAAAATGTTGGAGTCAATTGTTAAAGATGAAATAACAGTGCATTTGGAAAGCAGTGACAGAATCGGTCCAAGTCAACATGGATTTATGAAAGGGAAATCATGCTTGACAAATCTTCTGGAATTTTTTGAGGATGTAACTAGTAGAGTGGACAAGGGAGAACCAGTGGATGTGATGTATTTGGATTTTCAAAAGGCTTTTGACAAGGTCCCACACAAGAGATTAGTGTGCAAAATTAAAGCAAATGGTATTGGGGGTAATGTACTGACGTGGATAGGGAACTGGTTGGCAAACAGGAAGCAGAGAGTCGGGATAAATGGGTCCTTTTCAGAATGGCAGGCAGAGATTAGTGGGGTGCCGCAGGGCTCAGTGCTCAGCTAGTTACAATGCATTAATGATTTAGATGAAGGAATTGAATGTAATATCTCCAAGTTTGCAGATGACACTAAACTGAGTGGCGGTGTGAGCTGTGAGGAGGATGCTAAAAGGCTGCAGGGTAATATGGACAGGTTAGGTAAGTGGCCAAATGCATGGCAGATGCAGTATAATGTGGATAAATGTGAGGTTATCCACTTTCGTGTCAAAAACACAAAGACAGAATATTATCTGAATGGCGGCAGATTAGGAAAAGGGGAGGTGCAACAAGACCTGGGTGTCATGGTACATCAGTCACTGAAAGTGGGCATGCAGGTAAAGCAGGCGGTGAAGAAGGCAAATGGTATGTTGCCCTTCATAGCTAGGGGTTTTGAGTATAGGAGCAGGGAGGTCTTACTGCAGTTGTACAGAGCCTTGGTTAGGCCTCACCTGGAATATTGTGTTCAGTTTTGGTCTCCTAATCTGAGGAAGGCCATTCTTGCTATTGAGGGAATGCAGCAAAGGTTCACCAGACTGATTCCCGGGATGGCTGGACTGACAAATGAGGAGAGACTGGATCGACTGGGCCTGTATTCACTGGAGTTTAGAAGGATGAGAGGGGATCTCATAGAAACATATAAAATTCTGATGGGACTGGACAGGTTAGATGCAGGAAGAATGTTCCCGATGTTGAGGAAGTCCAGAAACAGGGGACATAGTCTAAAGATAAGGGGTAAGCCATTTAGGACTGAGATGAGGAGAAACTTCTTCACTCAGAGAGTTGTTAACCTGTGGAATTCCCTGCCGTAGAGAGTTGTTGATGCCAGTTCACTGGATATATTCAAGAGGGAGTTAGATGTGGCCCTGATGGCTAAAGGGATCAAGGGGTATGGAGAGAAAGCAGGAAAGGGGTACTGAGGTGAATGATCAGCCATGATCTTATTGGATGGTGGTGCAGGCTTGAAGGGCCGAATGGCCTACTCCTGCAGCTATTTTCTATGTTTCTATATTTCTATCTATTCACTGTCATTTTGGAAATTTTTAGGACCAAGCATTGTGTCAATGCTGTTTGTGGGATGAAAAATGAAGCAATCAGAAAAAAGTTGTTGACAACCCCTAACTTGACTATTGATTTAGCTTGTCAGACTGTTATGTCGATGGATATGGCCGATCAATACTCCCAAGAATTTCGCGCCATCTCCAGTCATCAGACAACCGAGGTGAATCGCCTGCAGGTTAAAAGTAAAAGGCAGTTGGGCTCTAAGGCCCCAGCAACTGGCCAAGGTAACAGCACATTGAGGTCATGCTATCAGTGCCTGGGACAACACATTGCTCAAAGTTGTCCATATGTGAAGGCAGAGTGTTTCTTCTGCAAGAAAACCAGGCACTTTGCAAAGGCATACCAACTGAAGAATGAACCGATGTTCATTGCTATAAGTAGAAATCGTTTAGCGACAACATAGCATTGAAGAGAAGCAACAGGACGAGAATGTTCTGGAGATACACATCATCAGGAGCACAAAGTTATCTCACAGCGATTCGCAGGAACCAGGATATCCATGGAAATCGACACTGGTGCATCCATGAGCATAATACCGGAATCGCTATATCTCGACAGGTTGAGTGATTTCCACTGGGAGGCTACTCAGGAGAGGAAATCCCAATGGTTGGACGTATCACCGTACTGGTAAAATACAAGAATCACTTTCAGAGCTTGCCTCTCTTCGTAGTGTCAGGAGACAAGCCTGCCTTACTAGATAGAAATTGGTTGGGATCACTGAAGCTGGATTGGAATGAGATTTTTCGTGTTGAAATGAGATTTACATTGAAGGATGATGCCATCAAGCAATATCCGAAGGTGGTCCGCAAAACAGGCAGTCCAGTCCAAGGTTTCAAGATGAGTGTCGAGTACAGAAGGACGCGAGACCAGTTTACTGCAAGCCACGTCCCGTACCATACGCACTCAAGGAGAAAGTTGAGTAAGAACTCAAAAGATTAGAGACTGAGAACATTGTCTCTAAGATAGATCTAAGTAATGTTGATTACAGTAATGCTGATGCTATATCTAGGTTGCCATCCCCGTCTCAATAATGAAAAAGTGTTCTATTTTTCATATATTGATGAACTGCCAGTCACAGCTGAAAAGATTGGGAGAGCAACCAAACGTGACCCAGTTATGTCAAAGGTGTATGATTCCATCGCAAATGGCTGGCCAAACCAGGTATCAGAGAAAGATATTCATCCATACTTCGTTCGTAGGAATGAATTATCAGTGAATAAAGATTGTATCATGTGGGGTGCTAGAGTGGTTATCCCAAATAAGTTCAGGTCCAAATTGTTCGGAGATCTTCGTGACCAGCACCTGGGAATGTGCTTGACCAAGAGTTTTGCACACAGTTACTTATGGTGGCCAGGTCTACATAAAGATATAGACTACATCATTTGTCAGTTTACAACATGTCAATTAGTAAGTAAGAAGCCATCATAAGTATTATTACAGCCATGGAAATGGACTCCCAGGCTGTGGCAAAGGTTACATATAGATTTTGCTGAGCTCGAAGGACAGCAATTGTTCATTGTGATTGATCGCCATTCGAAATGGGTAGAGGTGTTTCCGATGCAGAAAATAACAAAGTAAAACACTAATTTGCAAAGATTATTTTCTTCATATGGCATCCCAGAAGAAATTGTGCCAGATAATGGGCTGAAATTTTGTTCAGGAAAATTTCCACAGTTCATTGGCAGAAATCATGTGAAACATACCAAAGTTCCACCATACCACCCTGCTTCAAATGGTGCAGCAGAGCGCACTGTACAAATTGTAAAATATGCCTTTATCAAGCAAATGTTGGATTCAAATCCGTTGGACCACAAGTTGGAAAATTTTCAAATTATTTATTGTAATACGAACAGATGAAAAATGACGGACAGGTAAAGACTATCTGGTCCATCGAGCTTGTCCCACACAATTGTGATATCTTGTGTATCACAACATATACAGTCCACCCCACCCCAAACCACGTGATCTCCAAGGATAGGCAAAAAACAGATTAAAAACCCAGGGCAATTGGAGGAAAAAAATCTGGAAATTCCTCTCTGAACTATCTAGGCGATCGAAATTAGTCCAGGAGATCACTCTGGCCATTAAATTCTCTGCAGTACCTACCTTCTGTAAAAGAGAATCTCCGCCACAGCCAGAAACAAATCCAGCTTTTGGTTGAAGGAATTCAGTGAGTCTGTATTCCTCCATGGAAGGGCAGCTTGTTCCAGACGTCTAGTATTCTCTGAAAAGAACCACCTCCTGACATCTAACCTTATACAACTTAAATTTATACCCCCTGGTCCTGCCTAACCTATTTCATTGAAATAAACTGTCAGCTGGAACACTGTCTATTCTCTTCATTATCTTATAAACTTCAATCATATCCCTCTAAGTCTATGCTGCTCTAAGGTAATGAGTCCCAACTCTTTTAACCTAATTGATAACTAAGATGCTTTTGACTTGAAATTAGCCCTCTTCTGCACCCTTTCCTGACCTGCAATATTACCCACTATGTGAGGAGACTAAAACTGAACATAGTATTCTTCTTAGGCAATCCCTCAGAGTCGAGGATGACTTGCTTCCACACTAAAAATGAGTTCTCAGGTGACTGATGGAGTCCGATGCAGGACCTACAGTGTCTGTCACAGGTGAGGCAGACAATGGTTGAAGGGAAGGGTGGGTGGGGTGCTTGGGTGGTCACGCTTTGCTTCAGCTTGCTCCTGGCAAAGAGACTCAAGGTGTCCGGTGCCTTTCCAGATGCTTCTCCCCCACTTTGAGCAGTCTTGGGCCAGGGATTCCCAGGTGTTGGTAGAGATGTTGCACGTTATCAAGAAGGCTTTGAGAGTGTCCTTGAAGCATTTCCTCTGCCCACCTGGGGCCCGCTTGCCGTGACGGAGCTCTGAGTAGAGCGTTTGTTTTGCAAGTCCGTATCAGGCATGCGGACGATGTGGCCCGCCCAATGGAACTGATTAAATGTGGTCAATGCTTCGATGTTGGGATAAAGCCTCCTTGATAAAGTGCAACATCCCCACCGGCACCTGTGAATCCCTAGCCCAAGACTGCCCAAGTGGAAGAAGAGCATCTGGGAGGGCGCTGAGCACCTCAAGTTTCGTCGTCGAGAGCATGCAGAAAACAAGCACAGGCAGCAGAAGGAGAGTGCGGCAAACCAAACTCCCCACCCATCCTTTCCTTCAGCCACTGTCTGTCCCATCTGTGACAGAGACTGTAATTCCCGTATTGGACTGTACAGTCAACTGAGAACTCACTTTTAGAGTGGAAGCAAGTCTTCTTCGATTTCAAGAGACTGCCTATAATGATGATGATGATGTCTCTGAAGCATATAGGAGGGTGGTTATCACTACTGCTCTGTGAGCTTGATGCTGGGTTTGAGGTCCTGGTCTTCAAACACTCTCTTCCTCAGGTGACCAAAGGCTGCACTGGCACACTGAAGGTGGTGTTGGACTTCATCATTGTTTTCTTTCCTTGTTGACAGTAGGCTGCCAAAGTATGGAAAATGGCCCACGTTGTCCAAAGCCTCGTTGTGGATTTTGATGATTGGGGGTCAGTACTATGTGGTGGAGGCAGGGTGGTGGAGGACCTTTGTCTTACAGATGTTTAGTGTGAGGCTCCTTGCTCTCGCATGCTTCAGTGAAGGTGTTGACGATAGCTGGGAGTTCGGCCACCGAGTGTGCGCAGACGCAAGCGTCATCTGTGTACTGTCGTTCAATGACAGAGGATGTAATGACCTTGGATCTTTACTCGAGGTGACGGAGTTTGTTCTGTAGATTAGCTCCACTCCAGCTTGCTGAGGGTGAGATGGAACATCGCAGCAAGGAAGATCGAGAAGAGCGTTGGTGCGATGACACAACCTTGCTTCACCCCAGTCTGAACATGAATTGGGTCTGTGGTAGATCCGTTGGTCAGGATCACGGCTTGCATGTCATCATGAAGCAGGTGGCGGATGCTGACAAACTTTTAAGGGCAGCTGAATTTGAGGAGGACGCTCCATAATCCCACATGGTTGACAGTGTCGAGGGCCTTTGTGAAGTCAAAGAAGGCCATGAACGGGGCTGTTGTTCCCTGCATTTCTCTTGGATTTGCCACACAGTGAAGATCATGTGCCCCTTAGTGGACGGAATCCACATTGCGACTCTGGGAGGAGCTCTTCAGCCACAGGGAGAAGGCGATCGAGTAGGATTCTTGTGATGACTTTCCCTGTGGCAAACAGCAAGGAAACTCCTCTGTAATTACCGCAATCGGACTTGTCATCTTTCTTGAACATGGTCACGATTACGGCATCTGAGATACCCTGGCATGCTCTCCTCCTTCCAGATAAGAGAGATGAGATCATCTATTCACATAAATAGTGCTTCTCCGCCATGTTTTAGTGGTTCAGCGCGGATTTCATTGCTCCTGACGCCTTGTTGTTTTTCAGTTGTCTGATGACCTTTTCAACCTCATGCCGAGCTGGAGTTGTGCTGAGATGGTGGCGGGTAGCATGCTGCGGGATGGAGTTGAGGATACTCACGTCGAAGACAGAGTCTCGGTTAAGGAGATCTTCGAAGTGCTTCTTCCAGTGGGCACTGACTGCTTTTCTGTCCTTGATGAGTACCTCACCGTTCTTGGCCAGCAGTGGGGTAGGGCCTTGGCTGCTTGGGCTGTAGGTAGTCTGGACTGTGCTAAAGAATCCACGTACATCATGGTTGTCAGCTAGTTGTTGGCTCTCCTTCACTTTCTCCACCCACCATCTGTTCTCTAGGTCACGAGTTTTTTTTGTTGGACCTCGGCCTTCAAACGTCTGTAGAGCTGCTTTCTTGCTCTTGAGTTGTGTTGCTGTTTACAGTTCAAGAATGCCTTGCGCTTGCGGCTTATTAACTCCAGGATCTACTAGTCATTCTCGTCGAACCAGTCTTGGTGTTTCCTGGTCGAGTAAGTGAGCATCTCTTCACAGGTGCTAATTATGGAGGCAGATCAGGCGCTGTGGATACTCTGTGTCTCTGGGTCACTGGGAGTCATCAGGTTGGTAGCGAGGCGTTGGCTGAATAGGGCTTTCTTAGCAGTCTTTGAGTGCTCCAGCGTTGATTTTCCTGCGGCATTTTTTCAGTTGCTGTTTTGGGGCTACATTGATGAAGATAACAGAGTGGATTAGATGGTGGTCCATCCAACAGTCATCAGCTCCTGTCATGGCGCGGGTGATGCGCACGTCCTTGCGGTCCCTCGCTCGGACTATGATGTAGTCTAGCAGATGCCAGTGCTTGGAGTGAGGTTGTTGCCATGAAGCCTTGTACTTGTCTTCCTGACAGAACAAGGTGTTGGTTATGACAAGACCATGTTCTAAGCATTTTGTCAGGAGGAGGGTACTGTTGGAGTTGGTTTTTCCTAACCCTCTATGCCAATCACACCTCCCCAGAGGTCTGTGGACGAAGTATTCCCAGTGTGGCCTGACTAAGGTCTTGTACGAGGACAAAACAGTACGCCTCATCTTATACTCAATTGTCTTATGGATATCCCCAAAACTCTATTTTCTCGAGCTATCGCTGTACGGCATTGCTCACGTACCTTTAAGGATGTATGCATTCCAATGCCCAAATCTCTTTCTATCTCCACCATCTTTAATGCCTTGCGCTAAAGAATGTATGAATGTTCAGCAATTTCCCTGCCCACATGCATAACACTGTATTTATCTGAATTATATGCATAATTTTCCAGTCTTGAGCCCAGTCTCCCAACACATTAAGATCTGCCTGAATCAGACAAGCCTCTTCTACAGTTCTATTCTAGCACTCGCACAGATCTTGGTATCACCTGCAAATTTGAAAAATATGCCGCCAACCTTGAATCCAGATCATTAATAAAAAATAGTAAAAAGCAACGATCCCAACACTGATCCCTGCGGTTCACTACTGGTGACCAGTCTCCAAACAAATGCACATCTATCTATAACTACTCTTTGCCTGCATCCTACAGTTCTGTATCCAGCTCAATATATTTCCACTAATACCAGAGGCTCCAATCTTATAGGGAAGCCTCTTATGCGATTTCTTGTCAAAAGCTTTTTTGAAATCTAAATAGACAATGTATACTGGGCTTCCCTCATCCACCAACTTTGTAACTTTTTCAAAAAATACAATTAGATTTGTAAGACATGACCTCTTTTTTTATGAAGCCATGTTGGGTGTCCCTAATATGTCCCTTCCTATCCAAGTATTCATATATTGCATCCCTTATGATTCTTTCAAGCATCTTACTTAGTACTGATATTAACTAATGAGCCTATAGTTACCCGGCCCTGCCTTGTTACCTTTTTAAAGAAATGGGAACTAAATTAGCCTCCTTCCAATCTGTCGGAACCATTCCAGAGTGCAGTGAGCTATTATACATACAGGCCAGGGACTCGCACAGCATATGACCCAGCTCCCGGAACACCCTCGGGTGGATATCATCCAGCCCTGCTGCTCTATCTATTTTAAAGTTCTTAATTCCTTCTGAAACAATACACTTATCTATGTTAATGTTACTGATAAAACTAACATTGTTAAATTCTAATACTCGAGCATCACCTTCAAGGGTGAACACTGATGCAAAGTACTCATTTAATATTTCCGCCATACTTAGTGAGTCATTTGTAACCTGTCCTTCAACATCCTTCAGTGGCCCAATACAGTCTTTGATAGTTCTCTGACTCTTTAAAAAGTAGGACCTCAAAAGTAGTAATCTCGGGATTGCTACCAGTGCCACGTGCTAGTCAGAGTAGGAATCACAGAATAGCGCAGATGAATACGTGGCTTGAGCAGTGGTGCAGCAGGGAGGGATTCAAATTCCTGGGGCATTGGAACCGGTTCTGGGGGAGGTGGGACCAGTACAAACCGGACGGTCTGCACCTGGCCAGGACCGGAACCAATGTCCGAGGGGGAGTGTTTGCTAGTGCTGTTGGGGAGGAGTTAAACTAATATTGCAGGGGGATGGGAACCTATGCAGGGAGACAGAGGGAGACAAAAATGAGGCAAAAGCAAAAGACAGAAAGGAGATGAGGAAAGGTGGAGGGCAGAGAAACCCAAGGCAAAGAACAAAAAGGGCCACTGTAAAGCAAAATTCTAAAAGGACAAAGGGTGTTAAAAAAGCAAACCTGAAGGCTTTGTGTCTTAATGCAAGGAGTATCCGCAATAAGGTGGATGAATTAAGTGTGCAAATAGATGTTAACAAATATGATGTGATTGGGATTACGGAGACGTGGCTCCAGGATGATCAAGGCTGGGAACTCAACATCCAGGGGTATTCAACATTCAGGAAGGATAGAATAAAAGGAAAAGGAGGTGGGGTAGCATTGCTAGTTAAAGAGGAGATTAATGCAATAGTTAGGAAAGACATTAGCTTGGATGATGCGGAATCTATATGGGTAGAGCTGCAGAACACTAAAAGGCAAAAAACGTTAGTGGGAGTTGTGTACAGACCTCCAAACAGTAGTAGTGATGTTGGGGAGGTTATCAAACAGGAAATTAGGAGTGCATGCAATAAAGGTGCAGCAGTTATAATGAGTGACTTTAATATGCACATAGATTGGGCTAGCCAAACTGGAAGCAATACGGTGGAGGAGGATTTCCTGGAGTGCATAAGGGATGGTTTTCTAGACCAATATGTCGAGGAACCAACTAGGGGGGAGGCCATCTTAGACTGGGTGTTGTGTAATGAGAGAGGATTAATTAACAATCTCATTGTGCGAGGCCCCTTGGGGAAGAGTGACCATAATATGGTGGAATTCTGCATTAGGATGGAGAATGAAACAGTTAATTCAGAGACCATGGTCCAGAACTTAAAGAAGGGTAACTTTGAAGGTATGAGGCGTGAATTGGCGAAGATAGATTGGCGAATGATACTTAAGGGGTTGACTGTGGATGGGCAATGGCAGACATTTAGAGACCGCATGGATGAATTACAACAATTGTACATTCCTGTCTGGCGTAAAAATAAAAAAGGGAAGGTGGCTCAACCGTGGCTATCTAGGGAAATCAGGGATAGTATTAAAGCCAAGGAAGTGGCATACAAATTGGCCAGAAATAGCAGCGAACCTGGGGACTGGGAGAAATTTAGAACTCAGCAGAGGAGGACAAAGGATTTGATTAGGGCAGGGAAAATGGAGTACGAGAAGAAGCTTGCAGGGAACATTAAGGCGGATTGCAAAAGTTTCTATAGGTATGTAAAGAGAAAAAGGTTAGTAAAGACAAACGTAGGTCCCCTGCAGTCAGAATCAGGGGAAGTCATAACGGGGAACAAAGAAATGGCAGACCAATTGAACAAGTACTTTGGTTCAGTATTCACTAAGGAGGACACAAACAACCTTCCGGATATAAAAGGGGTCAGAAGGTCTAGTAAGGAGGAGGAACTGAGGGAAATCTTTATTAGTCGGGAAATTGTGTTGGGGAAATTGATGGGATTGAAGGCCGATAAATCCCCAGGGCCTGATGGACTGCATCCCAGAGTACTTCAGGAGGTGGCCTTGGAAATAGCGGATGCATTGACAGTCATTTTCCAACATTCCATTGACTCTGGATCAGTTCCTATCGAGTGGAGGGTAGCCAATGTAACCCCACTTTTTAAAAAAGGAGGGAGAGAGAAAGCAGGGGATTATAGACCAGTCAGCCTGACCACAGTAGTGGGTAAAATTATGGAATCAATTATTAAGGATGTCATAGCAGCGCATTTGGAAAATGGTGACATGATAGGTCCAAGTCAGCATGGATTTGTGAAAGGGAGATCATGCTTGACAAATCTTCTGGAATTTTTTGAGGATGTTTCCAGTAAAGTGGACAAAGAAGAACCAGTTGATGTGGTATATTTGGACTTTCAGAAGGCTTTCGACAAGATCCCACACAGGAGATTAATGTGCAAAGTTAAAGCACATGGGATTGGGGGTAGTGTGCTGACATAGATTGAGAACTGGTTGTCAGACAGGAAGCAAAGAGTAGGAGTAAATGGGTACATTTCAGAATGGCAGGCAGTGACTAGTGGGGTACCGCAAGGTTCTGTGCTAGGGCCCCAGCTGTTTACATTGTACATTAATGATTTAGACAAGGGGATTAAATGTAGTATCTCCAAATTTGCGGATGACACTAAGTTGGGTGGCAGTGCGAGCTGCGAGGAGGATGCTATGAGGCTGCAGAGTGACTTGGATAGGTTAGGTGAGTGGGCAAATGCGTGGCAGATGAAGTATAACGTGGATAAATGTGAGGTTATCCACTTTGGTGGTAAAAACAGAGAGACAGACTATTATCTGAATGGTGACAGATTAGGAAAAGGGGAGGTGCAAAGAGACCTGGGTGTCATGGTACATCAGTCATTGAAGGTTGGCATGCAGGTACAGCAGGCGGTTAAGAAAGCAAATGGCATGTTGGCCTTCATAGCGAGGGGATTTGAGTACAGGGGCAGGGAGGTGTTGCTACAGTTGTATAGGGCCTTGGTGAGGCCACACCTGGAGTATTGTGTACAGTTTTGGTCTCCTAACTTGAGGAAGGACATTCTTGCTATTGAGGGAGTGCAGCGAAGATTCACCAGACTGATTCCCGGGATGGTGGGACTGACCTATCAAGAAAGACTGGATCAACTGGGCTTGTATTCACTGGAGTTCAGAAGAGTGAGAGGGGACCTCATAGAAACGTTTAAAATTCTGACGGGTTTGGACAGGTTGGATGCAGGAAGAATGTTCCCAATGTTGGGGAAGTCCAGAACCAGGGGTCACAGTCTAAGGATAAGGGGTAAGCCATTTAGGACCGAGATGAGGAGAAACTTCTTCACCCAGAGAGTGGTGAACCTGTGGAATTCTCTACCACAGAAAGTTGTTGAGGCCAATTCACTAAATATATTCAAAAGGGAGTTAGATGAAGTCCTTACTACTCGGGGGATCAAGGGGTATGGCGAGAAAGCAGGAAGGGGGTACTGAAGTTTCATGTTCAGCCATGAACTCATTGAATGGCGGTGCAGGCTAGAAGGGCTGAATGGCCTGCTCCTGCACCTATTTTCTATGTTTCTATGTTTCTATGTTTCACATAACTAAAAAAGCTCTTCCCATGACTGCCACAGTAGACTACAATCTTTTTTTCCATTAGCTTTTTTGCTGATCTAATAGCAGCCTTAGTTTTCTTTAGTTGTTCTTTGTATTCAAACCTATTTATTTGAATGTTAAATGGCTTTAATGTAGAGAAACATTTCTGTTTACATCTTATTTGTCTTTGTACATAGCCAGTCAGCCAGTCACCTTGACTTTTTCTTACCAAATTTCTTTCTACCGTTGAGAGCCTTCGTGTCATGTTTGCCACTCATGGTCTGCCCGACATCATTGTAAGCGACAACGGACATTGCTTCACAAGTCTGGAGTTTCAAGAGTTCATGAAACTCAATGGTATCAAACATGTGAGGTCAGCACCATTCAAACCCGCATCCAATGGTCAAGCAGAGCGTGTGGTCCAAACCATCAAGCAGAGTATGAAACGTGTAACTCAAGGTTCACTGCAGCCTCGCTTGTCATGCATATTGCTTAGTTACAGGACAAGACCCCACACGCTTACCGGGGTCCCCCTGCTGAACTATTGATGAAGAGAGGTCTCAAGACCAAGCTCTCTCTTGTCCACCCTGACTTGAACGTCGTGTTGAATACAGACGTCAAAGTCAGCAGTGGTATCATGATCGCGCTGCCGTGTCACGCGACATTTCTGTCAACGATCCTGTGTATGTACTGAATTATGGTCAAGGTACTGTTACTGCCAAGGAGGGTAACAGAGTGTTTATCGTTAATCTCAAGAATAGGCAGACATGCAGGAAACATGTTGATCAGATAAAGCTGCGGCACATGGATGAACCGGAACAGTCTGAGGAAGACACAATCAGTGACCAACCAACCTACCCTCAGTCATCAGAGGACTCCGCTGTCATCAATGAATCTGGACTTTCAATCTCTGACATGGTCATTGCCACTCCCATCAGATCAGCTACCCAGCCCCCAGTCATAACAGACTCAGAACGCTCACCCAAGGCTGGAGTTGAACTGATACAATCAACTCAGGAGCAGAAAGCCCCGGACCGTCTCAATTTGTAAAAAGACTGTTACTAATATCTTAAAGGGGAATATTGTCATATATGTTTTCTCGGCCAATATGTCGAGGAACCAACTAGGGGGGAGGCCATCTTAGACTGGGGGTTGTGTAATGAGAGAGGATTAATTAGCAATCTCGTTGTGCGAGGCCCCTTGGGGAAGAGTGACCATAATATGGTGGAATTCTACATTAGGATGGAGAATGAAACAGTTAATTCAGAGATCATGGTCCAGAACTTAAAGAAGGGTAACTTTGAAGGTATGAGGCGTGAATTGGCTAGGATAGATTGGCGAATTATACTTAAGGGGTTGACAGTGAATGGGCAATGGCAGACATTTAGAGACCGCATGGATGAACTACAACAATTGTACATCCTTGTCTGGCGTAAAAATAAAAAAGGGAAGGTGGCTCAACCGTGGCTATCAAGGGAAATCAGGGATAGTATTAAAGCCAAGGAAGTGGCATAAAAATTGGCCAGAAATAGCAGTGAACTTGGGGACTGGGAGAAATTTAGAACTCAGCAGAGGAGGACAAAGGGTTTGATTAGGGCAGGGAAAATAGAGTACGAGAGGAAGCTTGCAGGGAACATTAAGATGGACTGCAAAATTTGCTATCAATATGTAAAGAGAAAAAGGTTAGTAAAGACAAACGTAGGTCCCCTGCAGTCAGAATCAGGGGAAGTCATAATGGGGAACAAAGAAATGGCAGACCAATTGAACAAGTTCTTTGGTTCGGTATTCACTAAAGAGGACACAAACAACTTTCTGGATATAAAAGGGGTCAGAGGATTTAGTAAGAAGGAGGAACTGAGGGAAATCCTTATTAGTCGGGAAATTGTGTTGGGAAAATTGATGGGATTGAAGGCCGATAAATCCCCAGGGCCTGATGGACTGCATCCCAGAGTACTTAAGGAGGTGGCCTTGGAAATAGCGAATGCATTGACAGTCATTTTCCAACATTCCATAGACACTGGATCAGTTCCTGTGGAGTGGAGGATAGCCAATGTAACACTATTTTTAAAAAAAGGAGGGAGAGAGAAAACAGGGAATTATAGACCAGTCAGCCTGACATCAGTAGTGGGTAAAATGATGGAATCAATTATTAAGGATGTCATAGCAGCGCACTTGGAAAATGGTGACATGATAGGTCCAAGTCAGCATGGATTTGTGAAAGGGAAATCATGCTTGATAAATCTTCTGGAATTTTTTGAGGATGTTTCCCGTAGAGTGGACAAGGGAGGACCAGTTGATGTGGTATATTTGGACTTTCAGAAGTCTTTCGACAAGGTCCCACACAAGAGATTAATGTGCAAAGTTAAAGCACATGGGATTGGGGGTAGTGTGCTGACATGGATTGAGAACTGGTTGTCAGACAGGAAGCAAAGAGTAGGAGTAAATGGGTACTTTTCAGAATGGCAGGCAGTGACTAGTGGGGTACTGCAAGGTTCTGTGCTGGAGCCCCAGCTGTTTACATTGTACATTAATGAATTAGACGAGGGGATTAAATGTAGTATCTCCAAATTTGCGGATGACACTAAGTTGGGTGGCAGTGTGAGCTGCGAGGAGGATGCTATGAGGCTGCAGAGTGACTTGGATAGGTTAGGTGAGTGGGCAAATGCATGGCAAATGAAGTATAATGTGGATAAATGTGAGGTTATCCACTTTGATGGTAAAAACAGAGAGACAGACTATTATCTGAATGGTGACAGATTAGGAAGGGGGGAGGTGCAACGAGACCTGGGTGTCATGGTACATCAGTCATTGAAGGTTGGCACGCAGGTACAGCAGGCGGTTCAGAAAGCAAATGGCATGTTGGCCTTCATAGCAAGGGAATTTGAGTACAGGGGCAGGGAGGTGTTGCTACAGTTGTATAGGGCCTTGGTGAGGCCACACCTGGAGTATTGTGTACAGTTTTGGTCTCCTAACTTGAGGAAGGACATTCTTGCTATTGAGGGAGTGCAGCAAAGGTTCACCAGACTGATTCCCGGGATGGCGGGACTGACATATCAAGAAAGACTGGATCAACTGGGCTTGTATTCACTGGAGCTCAGAAGAATGAGAGGGGATCTCATAGAAACGTTTAAAATTCTGACGGGTTTAGACAGGTTAGATGCAGGAAGAATGTTCCCAATGTTGGGGAAGTCCAGAACCAGGGGTCACAGTCTAAGGATAAGGGGTAAGCCATTTAGGACCGAGATGCGGAGAAACTTCAGTGGTGAACCTGTGGAATTCTCTACCACAGAAAGTTTCTGAGGCCAATTCACTAAATATATTCAAAAAGGAGTGAGATGTAGTCCTTACTACTAGGGGGATCAAGGGGTATGGCGAGAAAGCAGGAATGGGGTACTGAGGTTGTATGTTCAGCCATGAACTCATTGAATGGTGGTGCATTCTCATCGAAGGGCCAAATGGCCTACTCCTGCACCTGTTTTCTATGTTTCTATGTTTCTATGTCTGCTTGGGGTTACTAGCCACCAGGTGGCGCCACTGTCGGAGGTCATTGGGCTGTACGCACGTGTGTGCGGCCCAGGTATAAAAGGCAAACCATCATGTAATGTAATTACTTTGGGCCCTAATAAAGTAGAGCCAGGTTTGTACCTGCGTTAGTTTACAGTATTCAGTCTATCGAGTTATTACATACATAACAATCACTGCTGCCCAGATGTTTCCCCACATGGAGGCTTGATATGAGGTCAGGCTCACTACTAAACATCAGATCCAATATATGATTTTCCCTAGTTACTTCATTAACATGTTAAGGCAGGAAACAGTCTTGTATATTTTCAATACATTTTTCAGACGCACTTCCCACCACAACAGCAGGTAAACCATCATGCCACTGAATACCAGGAAAATTTAAATCACCTCAATACTCCTCATACTGGTAGAGCACCAGCAGAGTTGTTTCTTAAATGACAGCCACGAACCAGGTTCTCATTATTAAAGCCGAACTTAGCACAATCCGTAGAAGAGAAACAATTAAGACAGAAAGCGAATCTTGATAGAGGTTGAGTAAGGGAGAGAAGTATGAAATTAAATCAGAAGGATAGAGTGAAGAATCATCACCATAAATGGTTAACGTGATTACCAGGAAGAGTAATGAAAATATGTGGTCCTCGCATATATTTGGTTCAGGTGTTTGATCATGGACAGGTTAGGTTTGTTCACTTTGATCATATTTTACCTTCAGATATGGAAGGAGTTGAAAGTTGGAATGATTCAATTGTTCCTGATGAGTCAGATAGTCTTGTTTAAAGTTAAGTACCAGTAGCAAATCCTATATCAGATGTACTAGAAACAAGTCCAAGAGAAAGTCAGAGTTTAAATCTGAGTCCGAGTCAGACAGACAAACAGTCTGAAGTTGTAGAGAGTTCAAATGTGGATCAAGGGCAGACCTTGGAGGAAAACTCTCCTCAGGATCAGCCTAGAATGAATCTAAGTTCGACACCAAGTTTGGAAAGTTCTGTTCGAGAGCGAAGGTATCCTCTTCGAAACAGAAAGCCAGTGGTTAAGTTTGATTTGTAAATATGGCAAAATAAGTCCATATGTTTTTGTTATGTATAACCATGCAAGTTATATATGATGATTATTTTGTTATAATTACTTCTTCATTAAGGAGTGAGAAATGTAATATATAGCTCCGTCAAGTGCACTACTGTTCC